>NC_135372.1:8809972-9409972 GCF_049243985.1 Paroedura picta | reverse complement strand
TTGCGAGTCCCTTGGACTGCAAGGCGAACAAACCGGTCAGTCCTAGAGGAGATCAGCCCTGACTGCTCTTTAGAAGGCCAGATCCTGAAGATGAAACTCAAATACTTTGGCCACCTCATGAGAAGGAAGGACTCCCTGGAGAAGAGCCTAATGCTGGGAGCGATCTAGGGCAAAAGAAGAAGGGGACCACAGAGAATGAGGTGGCTGGATGGAGTCATTGAAGCAGTAGGTGCAAACTTAAATGGACTCCGGGGAATGGTAGAGGACAGGAAGGCCTGGAGGATCATTGTCCATGGGGTCGCGATGGGTCGGACACGACTTCGCACCTAACAACAATAACAATGGTTCTCTCTGCCTCCCACAGGGGCCATATTGTATTGTGCCCACCACCTCGTATCATTCTGAAGATGCCCTCAAGTTCAGAAAGGTGGAGATCCCCTGCTCTAAATCTAGAGCCATCGACCACCTTAAAATGTATCGGGTGGGTTAATCAGATGCTGTTTAATTGATAAATCTATTCTATTTGAATCTGCCTGCATATCCTCCAGGATGGTACTTTTTACAGGTGCTGAAGGGCGGCTCAGATAACAGGTGACTTAATAAGTGAAGTCCCCCTTATTGTTAGAAATAATACTTTAAAAAAATCGACTCTGCTCCATATATCAGTAAGCCACATGGAAACGAGGTTTAAAAAATGGTCAGATTTCACACTCTTTTAATTTACAACCTTATGTATTAAAATAGCCTCTCCTGTTTGATCTCAGCCTTGATTGATTGAACTTGATTAATAGATCGTCTCCACCCCAGGCCCCCAGCCATCACTGCACGGAGATCTCCACATTTTGGCCATCAGCTACCAGTTTATATCTTGGAGGGCCTTTCTTTATCTGTCTGTCTGTCTGTCTGTCTGTCTGTTTTATACAGATAGAAAAAGGTTACACAGAAATAATAATGTTGATTACATACTATTAGGTCCCTCCTTCCCTCCCTCTCCTTGAGTCAGAAAGTCGTTTTTGAAGATAGTCCATATAGAAGCGTCATTGCTTTTGGTATTCTTCCGGCGGTTTTCTGTTAACTATTGAGGTAAGTTTTGTTGTTGTTGTTGTTGTTGTTGTTGTTAGGTGCGAAGTTATGTCCGACCCATTGCGACCCCATGGACAATGATCCTCCAGGCCTTCCTGTCCTCTACCATTCCCCGGAGTCCATTTAGGTTTGCACCTACTGCTTCATTGACTCCATCCAGCCACCTCATTCTCTGTCGTCCCCTTCTTCTTTTGCCCTCAATAGCTCCCAGCATTAGGCTCTTATCCAAGGAGTCCTTCCTTCTCATGAGGTGGCCAAAGTATTTGAGTTTCACCTTCAGGATCTGGCCTTCTATGGAGCAAGCAGAGCTGATCTCCTCTAGGGCTGACCGGTTTGTTTGCCAATTTGATCTTTGTTTTCTTGATGTTGAGTTTCAAGCCACCTTTTGCACTCTCCTCCTTCACCCGCATCTACAGGCTCTTTAGTTCCTTCACTTTCTGCCATTAGAGTGGTATCACCTGCATATCTGAGGTTGTTGATATTTCTCCCTGCAATCTTGATCACAATTTGTGACTCCTCTAATCCCGCCTTTCTCATGATGTGCTCTGCATACAAGTTAAATAGGCAAGGCAACAGTATACAGCCTTGCCGAACTCCTTTCTCAATTTTGAACCAATCAGTGATTCCAGTGATTTGAACCAATCCAGTGATTTGAACCAATCAGTGATTCCAAGTTCAGTTCTCACTGATGCTTCTTGACCTGCAAGAGACAAATAAGATGTTCTGGTATTCCCATCTGTTTAAGAACTTGCCACAATTTGTTGTGCTCCACACAATCAAAGACTTTAGCTTTAGTCAATGAAGCAGAAGTAGATGTTCTTCTGGAACTCCCTAGCCTTCTCCATGATCCAGCGGATGTTGGCAATTTGATCTCTAGTTCCTCTGCCTCTTCGAAAGGTAAGTTTAGCCATATTCAATAAATCTGCTACTTTATCCACCCATGACAAAATAGTTGGTATCTCAGTCTTGGCCAGTGTTATCTTCACTGCCATTATAGCATAGAAGAAAAATGTTCTAGCTTGATGGGTACCTCAGGACACAAACTTAATAACATATATTCAGGTTTTACAGGGAACCTAATTTTAAACATCTCTTCTAGTATATCATGTACTTTTGCTCAGAATTTATTAACTTTTTTTTCTCCACCACATATGACAAAAGAACTTACTTTTACATTACATCATTTAGACCAGGGGTAGTCAAACTGTAGCCCTCCAGTTAAAATTAGGGACCTTAACCCATATACGTTCCCAATCCCCCATAGTAATAGTGGTTCCCAAATTCTGCATCTATTTAATCATACATATTTTAACCTGCTCTGTTTCCGTCTCAACAACAAATTATAAATCTGACCTTGCAAACGTGGTTTAGCTTGACATAGAATGTTCTCAAATTCCGGGAGAGGGAACGCTGGTCTTGATAGTCCAAGGGGGTCTGACTCAGTGTGATGGAGCATGCCACTAAGACAGAGCCCTGTGGGCCTTTCAAAACAAGAGACGTCCAGAGGTCATTTGCCATTGCCTGCTTCTGTGAACCGACTCTGGGACTAACTTGCATCTGAGTACTAACTGGGAAGGACCTTGCTTAGCTTCTGAGCTCTGATGATTGTTGGTCTGCAGCAGAAGAACTAAATTCAAGTCAGGACCACCTCAGAGTCCCGCAAGAGCTCCCCAGGGGTTCTGTGAGAGCTCCCCAGGGGAGCTTCCCAGCTGGCTGCATGGGGAGGAGTGGGGAATCAAACCTGGGTCTGCAGAGCAGAGGCTGCCACTTTTAACCATTGCATCTGGCTCTGGGAGCCACTTCAGGGTTTCACTGCAGACAGAAGGCACACCTAGGGGAAAGCCCACCACAGTGTGGCTCGGAAAAATCTCTTTCAAAAAGTCAAGAATGCACTCAGAGGGGAACCCTCTCCTCCGTTTCAGGTGGCGTTCCCCTCTTGAACGCACCACATATAGCATCCGCCTACAGACAGGAAATCTTTTGTGCTTTTTTATGCCCGTTGTCTGCATGATCATGTCAAGCGGGGGGGTCCGCTCTGGGTGGAAAATTCAAAACAGGACAAAGAAGAAGAAGAAGAAGAAAGTTGCCCAGGAAGGCATGATGAAATCAGCCAAGGGATTTTCTTTCCTTGGTTCGAACTCTCTCTGTACCGTTCCCCGCTCTTTGGACATGCTCATTCACGGGCCAAATTGGTGAAATGAGCTAGATTAAAATCCAGCACAGAATTCTTCCCAGCTAGGAGATGACCACAGATGATGATGCGATTTTAGTCTTATATCCCCCGTTCCTGATAGCTCAGGGCAGGTGGCAGCACAGGTTAAAGCAATCAGATTGTATAAACCAGTAAGTCATTAAAACGATTTATCTATTTTATGGGCCCCCCATCAATAGAACTTTGGGGGGTTGAGGAATTTCAGATCTTCCTCCTTCTTCTGCAGTGAAGCCAGTGCTTTTGCTATCCTCAGCCCTAGGCCTGGTGGAACAGCTCTGTCTTGCAGGTCTTGCGAAGTGGATTAAGGTCCTGCAGGGCTCTGATCTCATAGAATCATAGAATCATAAAGTTGGAAGGGACCTCCTGGATCATCTAGTCCAACCCCCTGCACTATGCAGGACACTCACAATCCTCTCGCTCATCCACTGTCATCTGCCACCCCCTTGAACCTGTCAGGAACTTCTTCCGGATGTTGAGACGGAATTTCTTTTGAATTAATTTAATCCCATTCATTCTGGTCTGTCCCTCTGGGGCAAGAGAGAACAATTCTGCTCCATCCTCCATATGGCACCCTTTAAAATACTTGAAGATGGTTATCAGATCCCCTTTCAGTTGTCTCCTCTCCAGGCTAAACAGACCAAGCTCCCCCAACCTTTCTTCCTACGTCTTGGTCTCCAAACCCCTCAACATCTTTGATGCCCTCCTCTGGACACGCTCCAGTTTGTCTACCTCCCTCTTCAACTGGGGTGTCGAAAACTGAACACAGGACTCCAAGTGAGGCCGAACAAGAACAGAGTAAAGTGGTACCATCACTTCCTGTGATCTGGACATGATACTCCGTTTGATACAACTCATTCGGCAAAGCGTTCCACCTGGCGGGGGCCAGGGCTGAAAAGGCCCTGACCCTAGTTGAGGCCAATCTCACCTCTTTTGGGCTGGGAATCCTGAGCAAATTTTGGTCTGATGACCTCAATGCTCTTTGGGAGGTGTTGTGGAGGGGGAGCTTAGTGGCGGAGTGCTTATGCGCCCATTCAAGGGCCTCAGGTTCCCATCATCTCCACTTAAAGGACAACAGAGAGTCCCTCTGCAGGGTCTCTGAGAACCTGGAGGCCCAGTGGCGGTCTAAGCAAACTATTTTATCTTGGTACAAGGGAGGTTCATATATTTTGGCAACAACTACAGCCCCTCCGTCTCTGGTGCCAGGTGCCATCCCTGACACCTCTAGGTAAATGGGCTGAAGTAACAGGTGGCAGGCAAGACCCAGTAGAGTTAGAGGCCCAATAGAAAAGAGCTTTATACACGGGGTGCAACCAGTTGGGTGACCTTGGGCTAGTCACAGTCCTGTTAGAGCCTTCTCACAGATCAGTTCTCTCAGAGCTCTCTCAGCCCCATCTGCCTCGCAGGGGGTCTGTTGTGAGGAGAGGAAAGGAAGGCAATTGGAAGCCATTTTGAGAAAAGTGGGGTATAAAACCCAACTCTTCTTCTTCTTCTAAATAATGCACTTTCAATCTAATTTGCGACTGGGGTGAGATGGCCAAATCCAGTCGCAAACAGTTGCTGAAGTGGATCGAAACCGCGTTGTTTAACTATCTTCCCCTCCCTAGAACACTAGCCGGATTGCTTTCCACCTTCCACAAAAGGCAGCTGAGACATGCCCTGAATCTCTCAGGGCATTTTTATCTCACCCTTTTTACGAGTGGCTTGTGGGAATCTCCCCCTTCATGTTAGGCTCACGACAACCCTGCAAAGTCAGAGTGTGAGAACGACTGACTCAAGGTCACCCCTCAAGCATCCATGGCAGGATGGGGATTCATTGTGGACACCATTGGATGCTTAAAAGATGTGCCGGAAATTGAAATTGGGCAAAATTGAAAAAGTTGAGTCCTTCCTTCCGATAACCAGAGAGAGGCTGGCTGCATGCTTGGGCAAGCTTTTCGGAAATGGGGCACCCCACGCCTCCTCTGGCTGAGACCGTCTTGCTCCCCTCCTCCACTGCTGTCCAATGAAGTACGTCTTTGTGTCTATCCCACAGGGAGGGTTAGCCTATTTGCAGGGACAGAGATTCATTTCAGAGACATTTGGTGTTCCTCATTAGAAAGTGGGGAGGGGGCAATGTACTGGGAGGGGGGAGGGGAGACCGGGGCTTAGCTCAGAGCAATCTCCAGCCAAAGTGGGCATGGTTACATTTTCTCCACAATCATTTCCAGTTTCTCTCACCCCAGTTTCTAAACACCCCCCCCCCCAAATCTGCTTTTTAATTTTGCCTCTCTTTTTTATTCAAACCAAACCTGGGGTTCTTTCCTTTCCTTTGCACTGAATATTTTTCCTGCATGCATTTTTGAATGTTATCGGCACACTGATAAATCAGTAACATACAACGTACTGATGCTAATCAGCATTGCATACTTTGGGTATCAAAAACGGTACCAGGGGTGCAGGTAATACAAATCTCCTGAGCACAGTGGTGAAATCACGAGGGGGGGGGGAGAATTAGCAAACACAATAAGACATGAAACACAGAATGTTTGCTTGCCTCTACATGTTCTGTTGCATGTTGGGAAAATCCCACCCTAGCTGGATAGCTCCAGCACACCTGGAAGTCCTGAGCTGGAAATCCAGCTGCCAGATTCCAGATGTGTGTGGGGTATGGTCGCTCCTTGGGGAGGAGATGATGCTGAACATGTACTCCATGACTTGAAGGACTGGCAGGTTGAAACAGATAGGTGGAATAATAGAATTTGAGAGTGGGAAGGGGCCATGCAGGCCATCTAGTCCCACCCCTGCTCAACGCAGGATCAGCCTCAAGCATCTAGGATAAGGATCTGTCCAGCCACTGCTTGAAGATGGCCAGTGAGGGGGGAGCTCCCCACCTCCTTAGGCTGTCAATTCAACTGCTTGAAATACTCAAACTGTGAAATCCCACCCCCATATCTAGCTGGTGCCGTTCTACATGTAATTTATAGCCATGACTGCAGGTCCTCTTCTCTGCTGCCAACAGGAACTGCCCCCTGCCCTCCTCCAAGGGACAATCTTTCAAATACTTCAAGAGCATATCCTGTCCCCTCTCTACCTCCTCTTCTCCAGACTGAACATTCCCAAGTCCCCCAGCCTTTCCCTAATAGGTCTTGACTTCCAGGCCCTGTATTGTCCTCATTGCTCTCCTCTGCACCCTCTCCACTTTGTCCAAGTCCTTTTTGGAGTGGACTATGGGCTCCAAGATCACTGCCGATGGGGATTGCAGCAAAGAAATTAAAAGACGCTTGCTCCTGGGGAGGAAAACTATGGCAAATCTAGACAGCATCCTAAAAAGCAGAGACATCACCCTGCCAACAAAAGTGCGTTTAGTCAAGGCTATGGTCTTCCCAGTTGCATGTATGGCTGTGAAAGTTGGACCATAAGGAAGGCCGAGCGTCAAAGAATTGAGGCTTTTCAACTCTGGTGCTGGAGAAGATTCTTGCGAGTCCCTTGGACTGCAAGGCGAACAAACCGGTCAGTCCTAGAGGAGATCAGCCCTGACTGCTCCTTAGGAGGCCAGATCCTGAAGATGAAACTCAAATACTTTGGCCACCTCATGAGAAGGAAGGACTCCCTGGAGAAGAGCCTAATGCTGGGAGCAATTGAGGGCAAAAGAAGAAGGGGACGACAGAGAATGAGGTGGCTGGATGGAGTCACCAGGTTGCGGCCTAGGAGGAAAAGGCCAATTTATTATTGTTGTTATTATTATTAGTTTATTTGATTTCTATACTGCCTCTCCCTGCAAGCGGGCTCAGAGCAGTTTACAGTAACAATAACACAGTTAAAACCAGTCGCCTACCCTCTTAAATACCCTCCCTTACACTGGAATATGGAACATATCAGCTACAAATCATCCGGCCCCAAAGAGTTTAAATTGGCCTCAACCTGGGCCAGAGCTTTTTCAGCCCCTATCCTGGTGGAACGCTCTACTGGATGAGATCAGAGCTCTGTGGAACCCTCAACCGTTCTGCAGGGCTGGCAAGAGGAAACGGTTCCACCAGGCCTGTTGCTGGGGTCTGAAAGAACATCAGAAGTTCACTGGCCTCCCTGTCAGAATCCATCCAATTAGACCCAACTAAAGGGCTTCTATGAGCCTTTTGTGGCACAGAGTGATAAGGCAGCATAAATGCAGTCTGAAAGCTCTGCCCATGAGGCTGGGAGTTCAATCCCAGCATCCGGCTCAGGGTTGACTCAGCCTTCCATCCTTCTGAGGTCGGTAAAATGAGTACCCAGCTTGCTGGGGGGTAAACGGTAATGACTGGGGAAGGCACTGGCAAACCACCCCGTATTGAGTCTGCCATGAAAACGCTGGAGGGCGTCACCCCAAGGGTCAGACATGACTCGGTGCTTGCCCAGGGGATACTTTCCCCCTTTTAAAGGGTTTCTATGACTCATCCTCCTCTTCTTTCCCCATATAAACAGAGAAAACTCGGCAAAGGTAGTTTTTTAAATTTTTGTTTTAATGTTTGAAAACTTATTTCTGCTTAAACTTCGCCTCCTAAATCTTCGCAAGTGGGGAAAAGTAGGGAAACCTCTAGCAGACGTCACTTTCTTTGCATGCTAGATTTCTACTTGCAGGAGAGTTTAATGAGGTTTTAAAAAAAAAAAAACAGAAGGCTGAAGTGGGATTCTCTTTCTACCTCCCCTCCCCCAGAACTCTTCTACCCTGTTCTGTCTTGAGCAGGTGTAAGGAAAGCGCAAGCAACAAACCCATCTTATGTCGTTCAACTTCCCCCTGTAGAAGAGACCAGGAGAGATAAAATTGTGGTTAACCCAGTACAGAAAAAAAAAATGCCCCAGAAAAACAAAAGAAGAGACCCTCTCATGGGCGCCAGCTGTAATTAGACCTCTCACAACCTACTGCAGGTGTCTTTCCCCTCGCTTGTCACCTCCTTCCTCACCACTTCTCTTTCGCTTCTCTGTCGCTGTGTGCCTGCCGTGTGGGTGGGTGGGGGAGCCAACGGTTCGGTGCCACCTCTAAATTTAGGTGTGGGTTATCCTGCTCCCAGTCGGTGGCGTCACCTCAATGGAGAAGAAAGGAGAAGCAGCTCAAGAGTCGATGGCCTTGGGGAGGAGAGGCAAAGAAAGAGGAGAGCCACCTTCTTCCCTCCATCGCTCACCCATATGGCCCTAGTTTTGGGCAAACGTTTGCAAGCATTCGGCATTACTCTGCCATGGAATCGTGGGTCCAAAGCATTTGGGGTTGCTCTGCGGTGTGGATGGGGAGGATTTTTGCATTCTTCTGATGTTCCTCTAAGGAGAAGGCCTTGGCCTCTCTGCCCTGTTGCTGGCCCTCCAGAGGAACTGGTTGGCCTCCATGTGAGGCAGAATGCTGGACTAGATGGACCACTGCTCTGATCCAGCTGGGCTCTTCTTGTGTTCCTCTCAGGAGAAGGCCTCAGCCTCTCTGCCCTGTTGCTGGCCCTCCAGAGGAACTGGTTGGCCTCCATGTGAGGCAGGATGCTGGACTAGATGGACCACTGCTCTGATCCAGCTGGGCTCTTCTTGTGTTCCTCTAAGGAGAAGGCCTTGGCCTCTCTGCCCTGTTGCTGACCCTCCAGAGGAACTGGTTGGCCTCCATGTGAGGCAGGATGCTGGACTAGATGGACCACTGCTCTGATCCAGCTGGGCTCTTCTTGTGTTCCTCTCAGGAGAAGGCCTCAGCCTCTCTGCCCTGTTGTTGGCCCTCCAGAGGAACTGGTTGGCCTCCATGTGAGGCAGGATGCTGGACTAGATGGACCACTGCTCTGATCCAGCTGGGCTCTTCTTGTGTTCCTCTCAGGAGAAGGCCTCAGCCTCTCTGCCCTGTTGTTGGCCCTCCAGAGGAACTGGTTGGCCTCCATGTGAGGCAGGATGCTGGACTAGATGGACCACTGCTCTGATCCAGCTGGGCTCTTCTTGTGTTCCTCTCAGGAGAAGGCCTCGGCCTCTCTGCCCTGTTGTTGGCCCTCCAGAGGAACTGGTTGATCTCCATGTGAGGCAGGATGCTGGACTAGATGGACCACTGCTCTGATCCAGCTGGGCTCTTCTTGTGTTCCTCTCAGGGGAAGGCCTCGCTCTCTCTGCCCTGTTGTTGGCCCTCCAGAGGAACTGGTTGACCTCCGTGTGAGGCAGAATGCTGGACTAGATGGACCACTGCTCTGATCCAGCTGGGCTCTTCTTGTGTTCCTCTCAGGGGAAGGCCTCGCTCTCTCTGCCCTGTTGTTGGCCCTCCAGAGGAACTGGTTGACCTCCGTGTGAGGCAGAATGCTGGACTAGATGGACCACTGCTCTGATCCAGCTGGGCTCTTCTTGTGTTCCTCTCAGGAGAAGGCCTCGGCCTCCCTGCCCTGTTGTTGGCCCTACAGAGGAACTGGTTAACCTCCATGTGAGGCAGAATGCTGGACTAGATGGACCACTGCTCTGATCCAGCTGGGCTGTTCTTGTGCTCCTCTCCGGGGAAGGCCTCTCTCTCTCTGCCCTGTTGTTGGCCCTCCAGAAGAACTGGTTGGCCACTGTGGGAAACAGGACGCTGACAGATCCAGTTTGATGCATGAGGGCTCTTTTGTATTCATAGCTGTATCCTCATGTGATACAGTCAGTGATCTTGCTCTGTTACAGATTATCACTGCCAGTCCTGCCTAAAACCCAGGATCAGTAGGACCCACCCCTGCTATCCTCTGCAAAATTCCTTGAGCGTTAAAGTTATATGAGGATCCCCCCCCTTTCCGTGCCGTGAACGTCACTTACTGCAATTAAGACAAGCTTAAATTGGATGACTAATATCTAGCAGTGTTTTGGAATAAGATCATTGTGGGACTTGAGTGGTACCTCCTGCCACCAGCGAGCAGAGTTGTACTTGGTGGACCAACTCGATTTTCATCCCACCACACTAAAGCAATTTTTTTTCTTTTTTCTTATTTTATTTGCATTATTTTCTCACAAGGACTCAAAGCTCAGGACCTGCAGCCAGTATGGACAACTAAATGGAAGTTTCAGTAACCCAGGCAGATTTCCATGGACTACAGTTCCCATGAGCCCATGCTAGCGTTCGCCAGCAGGAGCTCATGGGAATTGTAGTCCATGGACATCTGGAGGTCTACCCCTGCAAGACCTGCAAAAGAGCATGAGTATTCTCAAGATGTCTTAAGCAGTACAGAAATTACATCTTACGATACGCTTAACCCATTCCTGGAGACCACAGTTCTTAATCATGTATCCTAGCAAGTTCGTAAAACCATTTTGTGCGGTGCAGCCCTGTTACCTGGGTGGAAATCCTCTCTTGAACAATTCAGTTTTACATAGTTTGTGGAAGGCTGAGGGAGGCAGGCTGTTCTGTAAGGTGGGGCAACCATGGAGAAGGCACATTTACAGGCTGTGGTTGATCTTACCCATTGGTGAGTTGGGGCTGCAGAAGCTCCTGCTGACAGTGGGCATAACAAAGCAGAGAGAGAGAGAGAGGAGGAGCGAGGAACCAAACCCAGCTTGCCTGAAGTGTCTGCGGATTCGGTAAATGCAGACCAAGACGTTTTTCGAAAACAATCCGCTATTCTATTTAACCCAACACCAACTCCAAACACAGAACAAGAAACACGGGATGAACACAAATTTATATACACTTTGGATTGCCCTCCAGAGAACCTGCTTGGCCCTTCATGGGAGCAGTTCATTGGTCCATTTTTAGAGTTTTAGAATAGACCATGATTAGCTCGGGTGGTGAAGCCTTCAGGCCTTCGTTTGCAAGACGTTTGGCCCACATACGAAACACTGGCTCTCATTACTCCTTATTCCAGGATTTCTCAACCAGAGTTTCGCGTTAAACATTTACCGGGTGAAATGGCCATATATGGTCATGTCAGCCCCCCCCAAATGGCCAATGATGGGCCTGGAGGGGGTGAAAAGGGGAGGGGCCTCTGAGTGGGCATGTCCACAGCTCTGCTTCCCAACCCTATTCTGCACAATTGTGCCCCTTCCGGGGTTTCTGGAAGCCTGAAGAATGTTTCAGCGGTTTGTAGCCCTGCCATCTGTGATTGCTAAGGGTGAGAGTTTTGAAGGGCACCAGAAAGGTAAGAGATACCTCCTTGATTGTATCTGAAGAAGCTCATGTCTTGAAGGGACCAAGCCCTATGAAGATAGGTTGAGGGACTTGGGAATGTTCAGCCTGGAGAAAAGGAGGTTGAGAGGGGACATGATAGCCCTCTTTAAGTATTTGAAAGGTTGTCATTTGGAGGAGGGCAGGATGCTGTTTCTGCTGGCTGCAGAGGAGAGGACACGCAGTAATGGGTTTAAACTTCAAGTACAACGATATAGGCTAGAGATCAGGAAAACAATTTTTCACAGTCAGAGTAGTTCAGCAGTGGAATAGGCTGCCTAAGGAGGAGGTGAGCTCCCCCTCACTGGAAGTCTTCAAGCAAAGGTTGGATGCACACTTTTCTTGGATGCTTTAGGATGCTTAGGGCTGATCCTGCATTGAGCAGGGGGTTGGACTAGATGGCCTGTATGGCCCCTTCCAGCTCTATGATTCTATGATTCTATGAATAAAACTTTGTTGGTCTTACAGGTGTCCCTGGTCTCAAAATTTGTTCTGCTGCTTCAGACCTACCGGCTTGAATCTGGCTTGGAGAGAAGTTTGAGTAAATTTCAATGAATCATGTCCCTCGTCTCAGTTTCTTCACCAAAGATATTCCATGAATGGCCAAATTTGCTTGAAGAACTGAAAACGTTTCAGTTCACACCTTCGTCTGTCCAGGATTCTCTTAAATCTAAGTGCTTCCCAAATTAGAGACTTGCACAGAAGAGGGGAAATCTTAAATGGATTTGAACAGTTACGTGATAATCAAGGATACAAATAAGTGCATAGAGAAGCCTTCAGCACAACACAGAACTCACCAAAAGAGACTAAAAACTCTCAAGAACAGTTGCATGAGCCTCAGGGCATGGCGGTATATAACTATAACTAAGTAACTAACTAAATGACTAACTAACTAACTAACGAAAATAAATAAATAAACAAACAAACAAACAAACTAACTAACTAAGTGTTGCAATGAGACAAAATGAAAAGTAGCCATGACTGTCTATCAGAAATAGATGAAAACATTACTGAGAGCCAGCTTGGTGTAGTGGTTAGAAGCATGGACTTCTAATCTGGGGAGCCAGGTTTGATTCCCCACTCCCCCACATGCAGCCAGCTGGGTGACCTTGGGTTCGTCCCAGCACTGATAAGGCTGTTCTGACCGAGCAGGGATATCAGGGCTCTCTCAGCCTCACCCACCCCACAGGGTGTCTGTTGTGGGGAGAGGAAAGGCAACTGTAAGCCACTTTGGGCCTCCTTTGGTTAGGGAAAAGTGGCATATAAGAACCAACTCTTCTTCTTCTTCAAGCCACTATTTCTTACCTCTGTGACTGCCTCTATGCACTCTAACTAGGATGCATTCAGTGCAGTCAGAGGTCTCCAGAACTGCACACAGGACTCCAGGTGCGGTGTGTCCAATGCGGCATACAGCGGGGCTAGGACATCTAGAGTTGGTGGATGAGGTGAAGGAGGTGGGGACCCTAGGGGGAAGTGACCATGTCCTCATAGAATTCCTTTTGAGATTGGGAGCCAAGGAAGCTTGTAGCCAGACACGGATGTTGGATTTTCGTAGGGCAAACTTTAATAAACTCAGAGACATGATGAGTGTCATACCATGGACGAGAATGCTGGAAGGGAAGGGAGCATGTGAAGGGTGGGCGCTACTCAAACAAGAGCTATTGCATGCTCAATCAATGACTATTCCAGAAATACGAAAACACTGCAGGTGCTCTAAGAAGCCTATTTGGATGAACAGAGAACTTCAAGAGGAACTAAGAAAGAAAAGGAAAATGTTCAGGAAATGGAGGGAAGGACAGAGCTCTAAAGAAGAGTACCTACAGGTTACTAGGCACTGTAGATCAATCATCAGAAAGGCCAAAGCTGAGAGTGAGCTAAGATTGGCCAGGGAAGCCCATTGTAACAAGAAAAGATTTTTCAGTTACGTGAGGAGCAAACGTAAAGTAAAGGAGGCAATAGGCCCGCTGTTGGGTGCGGATGGACAAACTCTAACGAAAGATGCAGAGAAAGCAGAAAGGCTTAGTGCCTATTTTACATCTGTTTTTTCCCACAGGTCAAAGTGTTTAGGCACATCTAGAGATGGCTGTAGCCAAAGGATAGTGTCTGGGTGGCAGGTTAACATGGATAGAGAGGTGGTCGAGAGGCATTTAGCTGCACTGGATGAGTTCAAATCCCCTGGTCCAGATGAAATGCACCCGAGAGTACTCAAAGAACTTTCCAGAGAACTTGCACAGCCCTTGTCCATCATCTTCGGAACCTCTTTAAGGACTGGAGATGTCCCGGAGGACTGGAAAAGAGCAAACGTTATTCCGATCTTCAAAAAAGGGAGGAAGGATGACCCGGGAAACTACAGACCAGTGAGTCTGACCTCTGTTGTGGGGAAGATAATGGAGCAGATATTAAAGGGAGCGATCTGCAAACATCTGGAGGACAATTTGGTGATCCAAGGAAGTCAGCATGGATTTGTCTCCAACAGGTCCTGCCAGACCAACCTAGTTTCCTTTTTTGACCAAGTAACAGGTTTGCTGGATCGGGGAAATTTGGTTGATGTCATTTACTTGGATTTTAGTAAAGCTTTTGACAAGGTTCCCCATGATGTTCTGATGGATAAGTTGAAGGACTGCAATCTGGATTTTCAGATCGTTAGGTGGATAGGGAAT
Organism: Paroedura picta; assembly: GCF_049243985.1. NCBI lineage: Eukaryota > Metazoa > Chordata > Lepidosauria > Squamata > Gekkonidae > Paroedura > Paroedura picta. The sequence continues at coordinate 9,395,931 of NC_135372.1, read as the reverse complement.
TGGTTAGAGAACCACACTCAAAGAGTTGTTGTCAATGGTGTTTCATCAGACTGGAGAGAGGTGAGTAGCGGGGTACCTCAGGGTTCGGTGCTCGGCCCGGTACTTTTTAACATATTTATTAATGATCTAGATGAGGGGGTGGAGGGACTACTCATCAAGTTTGCAGATGACACCAAATTGGGAGGACTGGCAAATACTCCGGAAGATAGAGACAGAGTTCAACGAGATCTGAACACAATGGAAAAATGGGCAAATGAGAACAAGATGCAATTTAATAAAGATAAGTGTAAAGTTCTGCATCTGGGTCAGAAAAATGAAAAGCATGCCTACTGGATGGGGGATACGCTTCTAGGTAGCACTGTGTGTGAACGAGACCTTGGGGTACTTGTGGATTGTAAACTAAACATGAGCAGGCAGTGTGATGCAGCGGTAAAAAAGGCAAATGCCATTTTGGGCTGTATCAACAGAGCCATCACATCAAAATCACAAGATGTCATAGTCCCATTGTATACGGCACTGGTCAGACCACACCTGGAGTACTGTGTGCAGTTCTGGAGGCCTCACTTCAAGAAGGACGTAGATAAAATTGAAAGGGTACAGAGGAGAGCGACGAAGATGATCTGGGGCCAAGGGACCAAGCCCTATGAAGATAGGTTGAGGGACTTGGGAATGTTCAGCCTGGAGAAAAGGAGGTTGAGAGGGGACATGATAGCCCTCTTTAAGTATTTGAAAGGTTGTCACTTGGAGGAGGGCAGGATGCTGTTTCTGCTGGCTGCAGAGGAAAGGACACGCAGTAATGGGTTTAAACTTCAAGTACAACGATATAGGCTAGATATCAGGAAAAAGTTTTTCTCAGTCAGAGTAGTTCAGCAGTGAAATAGGCTGCCTAAGGAGGTGGTGAGCTCCCCCTCACTGGCAGTCTTCAAGCAAAGGTTGGATACACACTTTTCTTGGATGCTTTAGGATGCTTAGGGCTAATCCTGCGTTGAGCAGGGGGTTGGACTAGATGGCCTGTATGGCCCCTTCCAACTCTATGATTCTATGATTCTATGATCTTGTCTAAGAGCCTCTTGTGGCGCAGAGTGCTAAGGCAGCTGTCTGAAAGCTTTGCCCATGAGGCTGGGAGTTCGATCCCAGCAGCCGGCTCAAGGTTGACTCAGCCTTCCATCCTTCCGGGGTCGGTAAAATGAGTACCCAGCTTGCTGGGGGGTAAATGGTAATGACTGGGGAAGGCACTGGCAAACCACCCTGTATTGAATCTGCCATGAAAACGCTAGAGGGCGTCACCCCAAGGGTCAGACATGACTCGGTGCTTGCACAGGGGATACCTTTACCTTTACCTTTAGGACATCTTGTGATTTTGATGCATTCGCCGTATGGCCACTGATTGTGAACTCCAGGCTGATAGAGAAGCAACGGAGACCCTGCATTCCACTCCTGGGTAAATGAAAGGATATACATGGTTAATGGGACTCAAATGGCACTCTGGGAATGCCAGCCTCAAGGTGGGGCCTGGAGATCTCCCAGGATCCCACCTGTCCTACAGACCACAACTCCTCTGGAAGAAAAGCAGATTGAGAGGATGGGCTCCATGGCATGCCGTAGATCAGGGGTGTCCAAACTGTGGCTCTCCAGATGTCCGTGGACCAGTTGTGAACCAGTCCTGGCAGGGGCTCATGGGAATTGTAGTGCACGAACATCTGGAGAGCCAGAGTTTGGACACCCCTGCGCATAGATCCTAGATCAAACCCCTCTCTAACTCTCCAGGAATTTCTCCCAGCCTGGAGATGGCAACCATTGCCTCCCCACTGGTTAATTTCTAGAGCTCCAGAGGAGGGGGACAGAAAGTCGGATGCACACCCATGGAAGAACATTGGCCATCCACCCTCCCACAAGCAGAGGAGAGGCTCTGATTTGCTAAGGGCAGACTCTCAAAAGCCGGAAGGCGCCCCTGGCAGAACCAGGACAGCTGTGAGGCTGTGTCAGGTTCACTCCGGCCCCAGCCGCAAAGCAATTGTGTTCAGGAGCTTTTCGAGAAGGGCTCATCTTCCAGTGGAGGCAGCAGCTGTTCCCCCTTCCCCAGTCCTGCCCCCCCACCACCACGGAGGAGCCAGGAGAGAGGTGGTCCCCCTCCCTCCTTAGCCCCCTCCCAGAACAGCTGCATGACTTGGGACTGTCTCCCCCCCTCCCATCCAACACCATTTCCCTCCTCGCCCCCCCTTTCCCCCTTTCAGTGGGAGGCTTGACACCCCTCGGTCCTACTCTTCCATCGGAGGCACCCTCTTGGCCTGACTTATGAAAAACGCCAGGCTTAAGAAGACAGAAGACGGCAGCTGAAGGTTGGCACGAAGCCAAACCCCTTCACTTGGAGCAAGTCGGGGAGTTGTTGCTAGACAGAGAAGGAGGGAGGGAGGGAGGGAGGGAAAGAGGGGGGGGGCAAACAACATATCCAGGAATGAAAATCAAGAATAAAAATCAAGAATCCAACTCTCTTGTTTTTTTCCAACCAGCGAATCCTGAACTCCTAGCCCAGTTGGTTGTCCATCACCCGCTGGGACTCAGTTCGAATACTGGTTTACTTTTTCTGGCCCTAATACTGTAGGGTTTTTGTAAAAAATAGGCCAGGTAGGCTTTTGTTTGGAGAATGGGTGTATTTCGGATTGGTTTCCCTGGGGAGCAGGGTGTATCAGAATGCTACAGTGCTTTTCGGGCGATGAATATACAAGCTGCACAGAGCTGGAGGAAGGTCAGCCTCAGTTATGCCTCCTCCGGAAAAAGCCCTGAACCCGGCTCCCGAGCCCTGACCCCGCCCCTTCTTGTGTGCCAGCTGCAAACCTTAGATTTCTGTCTCCCTCAAAAATCCCGCCCTCCCGTCCAGTGCAAGTTTTTCATCGCCTTCGAGAAAATGGTTGAATGCAATTTGTTGGGTTGAGGTCAATCTTGATCTGAGCCCTGAGTCTGAATCTGTCTGAATCTGTCTGAATCTGGCCACTCTACTTCACAGGAAGGACTTACAACAGTGAAGCAGAAACTACTTAACAATGGCATGGGCTTCGGTACCAAGGCCTGCCACAAAGCTGGAGGCCAAATTTGCTCTAATACATCCTATCAACGGACTCAGTGACATTACCAAACTGACCTTGTTGGGTCACTGGACTGTGTTACCCTTCAAGCTGAGGCTGCCAATCCTTGAAGGACTGCATGATGGCCACCCTGGCATTATACATATGGAAGCGCTGGCATGCAGCTACATTTGATGGCCCAGGATCAACAAGGATGTCCACTACAGTCCAACCTGCCAGGAATGCCAGCCAGAGAGGCTGGAGAGGCACCAGTGCAACCATGGGAGCCACGGTTCCAGTTGCACATCGACTTCGCTGGTCCCTTCCAGGGACACACACTCCTAGTCATGGGAGACTCTTCTCCAAGTGGCTACAGGTGGTGCCTATGTCAGCCATGACATCCACAGTGGTCCTCAGGGCACTACAGCACTTCATGCAACCCATGGTCTACCAGACACGATGATCTCCGACAACGGGGCACAATTCACGTTGGCTGAGTTCAGGATGTCCCTGGAAGAGTGCATGATCTGTCAGGTCACCTCCGCGCTGTTCCACCCTTCTAGGAATGGACAAGCCGAGTGCATGGTCCATACAACCAAAGAAATAGTCTCCAAGCTCACACAGGGAGGCTAGCAGCAGTGCCTGACCCAATTCCATCGTTGGCAACTGGCAGGAGCCCTGCGGAACTGTTAATGGACCGGACACCGGAGACTCCACACTCCGCTCGACCACCTGATGAAACCTGGTTACCATGGCAAGAGAACTCCATCACCTCTTGCACCTTCATCCTGGATGACCCTGCCTATGTCCAGGACTACAGTGATGGTCCTGATTGGATCCCAGGCTGTCACCTGAGCAACAGATCCTGTCTCCTACGGTGCTCAGGCCTCCAATGTTTGCACACTTCACCGGACCGTCAATCAGGTATGCTGCCACAATACCAGTTCATCTGCACCCAAGGAACCCCTGAGACCAGCAGCCCCAGCTACCACTGACAGCCCACCTCTACAGCCTGCCACAGGGCCGGACCCGCCTGCACCACTGCAGGCTGAGCCAGCACCCTCTTTCCAGCAGCCCATGACATTCCTCAGGAAATTACACTGCTGGCTCCAGCCATGGAGCTGCGCCAGTCCACATGGACTCGCACAGCACCCCGCTATTTACAAGACATTATCCATCACCTCCTAAGTGACTATCTAAAGGGGGGAGGGGTGTTGTGTATGGATCAAGCTTGAGGTCCGAGGCAGACACAGAACCGACCAATGTGCAGCAGGGATCCCATCTGCTAGATCCAATCAGTTTAAATCAATCACGTTCGATCTGGCCAATCGTGTGCACCCATCGGAAGTTCTTTTGTCTGCAACTTGTAAATATGTTGGGGTTTTCTTGAGGGGGGGGGGCGTCATTGGTCTGGCGCATCCATTGCTGAGATCACCAATATAGAACAGTTTGCTTGTGCATCAGCCAGGTCTCCTAGTAAGAACCCGCAGAGCTAACGCCTCCTATGGCACATACAAGGCTCTGCAAACACAACCCCACGTCTGGGGATGCACCCTGAACCCAAGCCCATTGCCATTTTCGGCTTTGCCTGTTCCGGTGTTGTAATTGTGTGTGTGTGGAGTGTGTGCAGATTCTTGAAGAAGCCGACAGAGCCCTGGCACATGGGGTGGGGGAAGGGAAGATTGCTTTTCAGGGCCGGCCCGGGAGCTCCTTCCTAGCCTCCCTCCCTCCCTCCCTCCTTCCCTCCCCCCTTCCACACTGTTTCCACCTGGCCAAAGAAGGCCTCCCCATGGGGTTAGGGAATTAAATGGGGGGGGGGAGGAGGAGGGGATGAACCAAAATAGTTCTCTCTGCCCAGGCACCGTTCCCCGAAATCCAGTCGGTCCGAGGGTACCCCTGGTTCCATCTTCATACTTTATATTCTTTTACGCTCCCATCACCCCGCCTGGCTGCCTTTTCCCTGACAATAGAATTCATTATGATGAAAATATCCTCCAGAGGACTGCGGCTTAATTACCTCCTCATTTGCATTTTTGCATATTAATGACTGCAGTGCTGCTAATTTTTTGCTGCAGTGTTTTTCCGAGGCGGAGGGGGGAGATTTCAAAGGGGGGGGGAGAGGGAGAGAAGGCGAAGAAGAAGGGGAGGGAAGTCCTTGGCTCCGCGCGCCTCTTGCGGTCCTCCATTTTCTTCCTTCCCGCTCCGCAGAAGACCCTCTTGTTGGCACCAGGTTGGCCCACTCTGGCGGCATAAAGAAGCCAGCAAGTGGCCATTCTGAATTCAGGGGCATTTCTCCTCAAGCTGGCAGATCTGTTCCCCCCCCAAAACAGTCTCTAGGAGATCTGAAATAGCAAATTTTGTCGTGGAACTCTTCAGGGGTTGGGCCTGAGTGACTGTTTTGTTCCAATTCCTTCTTCTGACCTTTCCCCCAGCTCCTGCAAGCATTTCCTGCTTCCTCAAACAGCTCAACGCCTTTGCTCTGGCTGCCCCTTGCACCTCAAGCTCCATAGACCCCTGTTCCCTTTGATGACTCTGCCCCTTCTCCCTAGCTTCACGATGGCCCCTTGCTTTGAAATGGCCAATTGGGCCCCCTGGATCCATGCCTCAGTAGCATCAAGACCAAACTACTGCCGTACACTCGACTTGCAGACTTCCGCTGGTGCCGCATGTCATTCGTGGGAGCGAGGTGGAACCTGCATGTGATTCCCATTCTGCAGACACTCGCTTGGCTGCCCATCAGTCACCGGACTCAGCTCAAGGTACTGACTGTCCCACGCACAGCGCTGCAGGACCTCTCACCCCCTCTGCTCCACCACTACAGCTTTACCCGTCTCAGCAGGGCTTCTTATAGGCGTCATCCTGCAAATGGGCAAAATCAGCTACTGCACACAGGTGTGCCTTCTCTGGGGTGGCCCCCGCCTTATGGAACAGCCTTTCCGAGGAGGTTAGGAGGGGCTCCTGCTTCCCTGGCTTTCCGCAAACCATTCGTTCATTCGTTCGTTCGCAAAACCGAATTATTCAGGAAGGCTTTTAAAAACAGATAGCAGGGCTGTATTGCAAAGAAATGGTTTAGAAATAAATTTTGGTAAAGAGATAGGGACTGTCTGCAAGGAGGGACCAACTATGTAATCTCTGCATCTTTTAGGGCAGGTTCTCTCAACCAGCGGTTCATGAAACCCTGGGCTTTTTGAGGGCTCTGAAAGGGTTTCCTGAATGGATGGGAGTTAATTGATTTTTATATATTTTTAAAATTTGTTAAACATTTATCAGGTGATAGAATCATATATGGTCATGTCGACCCACCCTCCCCTCCCAAAATGGCCAGTGATGGGCCTGGAGAAGGCAGGAAGGGGAGGGGCCCCAAGTGGGCGTGTCCACAGCTCTGCTTCCCAACCATATTCTGCATGATCGTGCCACTTCTGCGGTTTCTCAAAGCCAGAAGGATGTTTTGGGGGTTTGTCAACAGTTAAAAAGTTGCGAAAGGCTCTTTTAGGGTGTCACATGAATGCTTCTTCCTTCCAACTCTGTTGGACAGGTAGGGCACTAGCAGCCGAGCTGAAATGTTGATCTTTTTTCCGTGTCCATTTCATGATGTTTTGGATTAGTTTATTGGAGGGTTTTCATCAAACAAAAGGTAGACGGCAACCAAGAAATCTGAAAAAGGGTGGGAAGAACAGCCATGAAGGAGCTAGAAAAGATTCTTAAGTGGGAAGATCATAGAATCATAGAATTATTACAGTTGGGAAGAATGATAAAGGCTACTTAGTCCCACCCCCTGCTCAATGCAGGATCAGACTGAAGCATCCAGGAGAAGGATCTGTCCAGCCGCTGCTTGAAGACCACCAGGGAGGGGGAGCTCCCCACCTCCTCAGGCAGCCCCTTCCACTGCTGAACTAGATTCAGAGAATCCTAGAGTGGGAAGGGACCATGCAGGCCATCTAGTCTCACCCCCTGCTCAGTGCAGGATCAGCCTCAAGCATCCAGGAGAAGGATCTGTCCAGCCGCTGCCTGAAGACTACCAGTGAGGGGGAGCTCCCCACCTCCTGAAGCAGTCAACTGCTGAACTACTCTGATTTGTAGCTGATACCATTCTATACATAGTTTAAACCCCTTACTGTGGGTGCTATTCTGTGCTGCCAACAGGAACCTTTCCCTTTCCTCCTCCAAGTTACAACCTTTCAAAGACAATCATGGTCCCTCCTCAACCTCCTCTTCTCCAGGTTGAAAAATCACAAGTCCCTCCGCCTTTCCTCCCAGTGCTTGGTCCCCGGGCCCTGGATCATCCTTGCTGCTCTCTTCTGACCCCTCCCAATTTTGTCCGCCTCCTTTTTGGAGTGAGGCCTCCAGAGCTGCCCACAGGACTCCAGGTGGGGCCTGACCAATGCAGTACACACAGTGGGACTACAGGGTCTTGCGATGTTGATGTGAGGCCTCTGTTGATACAGCCCAAGTCTGCATTCGCCTTCTTTACCACAGCACCACACTGGCTGCTCATATTGAGCTTACAGCCCACAAGTCCCCCAAGATCTCACTCACACACTCTGTTGCCCAGAAGGGTCTCTCCCACCCAGTCTGCAGGCTTCTTAATTTTTGTGGCCCACATGGAGAACTCTGCACAAATCCCTCTTGAGTTGCCTTTCCCAGCATGTTGAACTCTATCAATAGTCGATGTGCTGCTGGTGGCCAAAATCAAGGTAATTCATGCCACAGTACATCTGTCATCGCTATGCAGGAGTGTGAAAGCCGGACAACGAAGAAAACAGACAAGAAGAAACTGGATTCTTCTGAAATCCGGTGTTGGTTGAGAGTTTTATAGATAGGGTGGACTGCCAAAAAGACAAATAATTCAGTTCTGGAGCAAATCAAGCCTGCATCCTCCCCCCCCAGAAGTGGCTCTACTAAGGATATGGTCCCCTTGGAGAGTGTTATGATCAAGTGACCGAAATCTACTTAGGATCATAGAATCATAGAGTTGGAAGGGACCTCATGGGTCATCTAGTCCAACCCGCTGCACTATGCAGGATACGCACAACCCTATCGCTCATATCCCCAGCCCTAAAGAAATAGAACTGGCCTCAACCAGGGCCGGGGCCTTTTTGGTCCTGGCCCCAGCCTGGTGGAACGCTTTGCCTAATGGGATTAGAGCCCTGCTGGATCCCAGATTGTTCTGCATGGCTCTTCCTTCCTTCCCTTTGTTCTCCCACTCCTCTGCCGAAATTCCCAGTTGTTTTCCCTGAAGGAAGAGGTGGAACACAGCCGCCTTCCAGAATGCAAGCTTCAAGTCTGAAAGGCGGACGAGAGGGCTGCCCTCCGTGCTCTTCCCAAATTCTCCCAGTGGGAAAGGGGAGATGTCCTGCCCTGGGAGTTCTGTCTGTGACATCATAGAACAGCCTTTCTCAACGTTCTACCATTGAGAACCTCCTGGAACATTCTTCAGGCTTCAAGAAACCCCAGAAGTGGCACAATCATGCAGAATAAGGTTGGGAAGCAGAGCTGTGGACACGCCCAGCTGGGGCTCCTCCCCTTCCCACCCCCTCCAGGCCCATCACTGGCCATTTTGGGGGAGGCAGATCGACGGGAGTATATCTCACCTGATAAATATTTAACAATTTTTTCAATATAAAAATTAATTAACTCCCACCCATTGGGTGGTCCTCTCAGAGCCATCAAGAAACACGAAGGTTGCACAAAACCCTAGATGAGAGAGCCTGTCATAAACTCCTAAACTAGTCATAGAATCATAGAGGTGCAAGGGGTGCAAGAGGCCATCTAGTCCCACCCCCTGCTCAGAGCAGGATCAGCCTCCAGCATCCAGGAGAAGGATCTGTCCAGCCGCTGCTTGAAGACTGCCAGTGAGGGGGAGCTCCCCACCTCCAGAGGCAGCTGATTCCACCACTGAATTTGTTTTTCCTGATAGCTGGCCAATATTATTCTGCATCCCTGCGGGTCTTCTCCTCTGCTGCCTACAGGAACCTTTCCCTGTCCTCCTCCAAGTGACAACCTTCCAGCTACTTCAAGAATGCCATCCTGTCCCTTCCCAACCTCCCCTCCTCCAGACATCACAGGGCATCTTTGGGGGAGGGCAACTGAATTTGGCCCTCTTGTACTTCTGAAGCTTAACAGATGGGACCGCAGAGCTTTATGCTTCACTGTCTCTATCCAGGAAATGGGCCATGGCGGGGGTCACTGCAGCAATGATCTCACATGCTAGGTGGGAGCTGGTGGCCCACCTTTCTCTGGGGATTTTGCCTGGGCATGGATCTCAGCAGACTCCCTTTCTACCCTGACCCAAGCTGCAGTGTTTTGAAAGTCAGACAACACTGCTCTTGACTGCCAACTCTTTCCTTCTCTTCCTTCTTTAGCCAGGCTTCCTGGGTAGATGCCTGTTTAGGAACCCAGATGCCATTTTGCATGCTCCTGCCCGTTGCACTCAAAAAACATGAGTAGTGCCATGTCTACATATCACCTGTTTACCTCTTCCAACGATCCCTTCCCCACCTTGACATGTTAGTATGCTTTCATGGTCCAGTGTTTTTCCATAAGCCAGAGGCCTCAGGGGGGAGGCAGGCCTCTTTTTCCCAGAGCATTTTTTATGGCTCTGATTTTATATATGCACAGGTAAGGAATGCTTTGCAGTGTCTAGGTTCTAGCATGTGCATCTAGATATGAAACTTTGCCTGGGAAGCTTTTGTGCCTGGTTCAGAGCCCCTGTTTCAAAACCGGTGGGAGAAATCTCAGGGAAAACACAAAAGTTATGCTTACCAGCTTTCCATGGAGCTCAAGCAATGAAGGACCTTGCACTCTGTTCACTACTTTCTCCAACAAAGCGATTTTCTTCAACAGCAAGTCTGTGTATTGAGAGTTTGACAGAGGCTGATCCTCAGGCTTTCTTGGAGGAAAGGTGGGGCTGCCCCTTTTGAGAATTCAGTTTCCCCATTTCAGACCCTTTTCCATCTCCACTCAGCAGAGCAGTCCCCAATCCCTTTGCTTCCCCCCATTAATATTACATTAATATTGATATGTTTGCAACCAAGCTCTTTGTCTTTTTGTCAATTTGTGTTGGGTGTGCGTTTTGTAGGCTTTTAATGAATGATTCGCACACACTGCCTTTGTCATTTCTACGTCTAATACAGATACAATTAATGCCTAACGAGGCTTTAAGCCGAACAAGGTTTTTAATAATATTGAGGTCCCCCCCCTTTTTTTTCTTTACAGAGAAAATTCCATTTAAGGGAAGAGAAAATGGGCAGGAAGGGGGGATGAAGATGGGTTTGATTTGCCTTGGGGAGAAGCGAATTTGTAACAAGGACTTTCGGGTTGAAATGGCAGAAGTGAGAATTTCAAAATCATCGAAAGCAGTTTGGGTAAGAGTTTTGGGAGACCAGAGGAGCTGGGTGGGCTGAGGGTCTAACTCTGACAAAGTGATCTTTGTCACTTTCGGGAAGACCCCACGCCACCAAGGTGAACCCCCTGCTTTGTACAGAGAAGTTCCCTGGTTCATCCCCCAGCATCTCCAGATAACTAGTTAGATTAACACAGAAGAACTTGTCCTGCCAGTCAGAAAATCCCATGTTGACGGAGATGGACCATCAGGCAGCCTCACCTGCTACCACTTTCCATGGATCCTTGGTTCACTGCATGGGCCCTGCTCTATAGGCAGAAGGTCCCAAGAGGCAGTTAGATGTCCGGAAAGACTTCCCCCTGGCTGAGAGCATGGAGCCATCCTGTGGCAGTGACCCATGGTCTGACTCAGGGAGGGCAGTGCCTTTTCATGCAGGACACCCAAGGTCCAGTCTGCAATTCAACACCCACGGACATTGGGAAAGATCTTGGAAAGCCTGGCCCAGCTATCGGAGATGCTCCTGAGCTCAACTTGATATGAGGTCAATGGAACCGTATCCCTATGCTTCATAACAGCATCTCCATGACATCAGAGCAGCTTAGCCAATGACAGATAAGGAGAGAACTTTCGCCACTGTCAGGATGACCAATCTTTTCATTTCATTATCTGAGGAAAAGTAAGTCCACACGAACGCTCACACCTTGAATCAAATTGCGTTGGTCTTAAACGTTACTCTTAATCTTTTCATTTGTTTCTTTCGGTAGCCGCTTCTCTGCCTTTTTGGTCTGTTCCTTTTCAATATGTACACCGTGTGGCTTTTAGATGGTGTTGATCCCTCCAACGGACATCAGATTCGCACACCGTGAAGCTGATGTGTGAATAACATTGAAAAGCGCTTCCATTTGAGGGGAGGGGAGACACTATGATCGATTGCAGGCTAGTTTTGGGAGGGTTTTGTCTCTGGCTGCCGGCACGGCCGAATCTTCGAGGCTAGGATGAGGAGAGAAAAGAGAAGCGACGGAGTGGGGAAGAGACAGGCCGCGTCCTCTGCCTTCGACCCCATTGTTTGGCCGGCAGCTTGGGGGGACGGGGGTGTCACAGTGCATTATTTCCACTGGACAGATCCCTGCTGCAACCAGCAGCAGAGCCGGACGCCTCTACAACCAGGAAGAGGGGAGGGGAAAACTTTAACTGAGTTTGACGTGAGTCCTGAAAATGTCATGTCAGAAGGGACGCTGAATGGCTCAGCAGGATGTTTGGATTCGGGCTCAACGTTACAGTGTGCTCAAATGTGGTACGTCCACTGGGCTGGGCTGGCCCGATCTGGACTCCAGTGGGCTGGGTTTTTTACAGAAGACCTTTCCTGACCTGTTACGGTTCTTTGGGACGCCTGCCCACTAGACCTCGGACAGGCTGAATGTAACCTAGGGAATATCTTGCATTTCTCCTCCCTGCCGTTTGGACCCCAGAATTTCTGCTTCAGACGGATTTATTTTTGATTTATTGATTCATTTGGGGATTTGTATACCGCCGCTCCCAGCAAGCTGGCTCGCGGCAGTTCACAACAGTGTCACAAAACAATATGCAAAATAAAACTATGCAACACAATTGTTGTTGTTGTTATGTGCGAAGTCGTGTCCGACCCATCGCGACCCCATGGACAATGATCCTCCAGGCCTTCCTGTCCTCTACCATTCCCCAGAGTCCATTTAAGTTTGCACCGACTGCTACAGTGACTCCATCCAGCCACCTCATTCTCTGTCGTCCCCTTCTTCTTTTGCCCTCGATCGCTCCCAGCATTAGGCTCTTCTCCAGGGAGTCCTTCCTTCTCCTGAGGTGGCCAAAGTATTTGAGTTTCATCTTCAGGATCTGGCCTTCTAAAGAGCAGTCAGGGTTGATCTCCTCTAGGACTGACCGGTTTGTTCGCCTTGCAGTCCAAGGGACTCGCAGGAGTCTTCTCCAGCACCAGAGTTCAAAAGCCTCAATTCTTTGACACTCAGCCTTCCTTATGGTCCAACTTTCACAGCCATACATTGCAACTGGGAAGACCATAGCCTTGACTAGACGCACTTTTGTTGGCAGGGTGATGTCTCTGCTTTTTAGGATGCTGTCGAGATTTGCCATAGCTTTCCTCCCCAAGAGCAAGCGTCTTTTAATTTCTTTGCTGCAGTCCCCATCTGCAGTGATCTTGGAGCCCAGGAAAATAAAATCTGTCACTATCTCCATTTCTTCCCCATCTATTTGCCAGGAATCAAGAGGGCCGGATGCCATGATCTTCGTTTTCTTGATGTTGAGTTTCAAGCCAACTTTTGCACTCTCCTCCTTCACCCGCATCAACAGGCTCTTTAGTTCCTCTTCACTTTCTGCCATTAGAGTGGTATCATCTGCATATCTGAGGTTGTTGATATTTCTCCCTGCAATCTTGATCCCAATTTGTGACTCCTCTAATCCTGCATTTCTCATGATGTGCTCTGCATACAAGTTAAATAGGCAAGGCGACAGTATACAGCCTTGCCGAACTCCTTTCTCAATTTTGAACCAGTCAGTGATTCCATGTTCAGTTCTCACTGTTGCTTCTTGACCTGCATATAAATTTTTCAAGAGACAAATAAGATGCTCTGGTATTCCAATCTCTTTAAGAACTTGCCACAATTTGTTGTGCTCCACACAATCAAAGGCTTTAGCATAGTCAATGAAGCAGAAGTAGACATTCTTCTGGTACTCCCTAGCTTTCTCCATGATCCAGCGTATGTTGGCAATTTGATCTCTAGTTCCTCTGCCTCTTCGAAATCCTGCCTGTACTTCTGGAAGTTCTCGGTCCACATATTGCTGGAGCCTAGCTTGTAGGATTTTGAGCATAACTTTGCTAGCATGAGAAATGAGTGCAATGGTGCGGTAGTTTGAACATTCTTTGGCATTGCCCTTCTTTGGTATTGGAATGTAAACTGACCTTTTCCAATCCTGTGGCCATTGTTGAATTTTCCAAATTTGCTGGCATATTGAGTGTAGCACTTTTACTGCATCGTCCTTTAAGATTTTGAATAGTTCAACTGGAATGCTGTCACCACCACTAGCTTTATTGTTGCTCAGACTTCCTAAGGCCCATTTGACTTCACATTCCAGGATGTATGGCTCCAGGTCAGTAACTACCCCACTGTGGTCATCAGGGATGTTAAGCTCGCTCTTGTATAGTTGTTCTGTATAATTTTGCCACCTTTGTTTAATCTCTTCTGCTTCTGTGAGGTCCCTACCATTTTGGTCCCTTATCATACCCAACTTTGCATGAAACGTTCTCTTCATATCTCCAATTTTCTTGAAAAGATCTCTGGTCCTCCCCATTCTATTGTTTTCTTCTATTTGTTTGCACTGTTCATTTAAGAAGGCATTCTTATCTCTTCTAGCTTTTCTCTGGAATTCTGCATTCAATTGGGTGTATCTTTCTCTTTCTCCCTTGCCTTTCACTTCCCTTCTCTCCTTAGCTATTTGTAAAGCTTCCTCAGACAGCCATTTTGATTTCTTGCATTTCTTTTTCTTTGGGATGCTTTTAGTTGCTACCTCTTGTACAATGTTGCGAACCTCTATCCATAGTTCTTCAGGCACTCTGTCTATCAGATCTAATTCCTTAAATCTATTTGTCACTTCTACTGTGTATTCGTCGGGGATATGATTTAGTTCATACCTGAGTGGCCTAGTACTTTTCCCTACTTTCTTCAATTTAAGCCTAAATTTCGCAACAAGAAGCTCATGATCTGAACCACAATCAGCTCCTGGTCTTGTTTTTATTGACTGGATAGAACTTTTCCATATTTGGCTGCAGAGCACATAGTCAATCTGATTTCTGTGTTGACCGTCTGGTGATGTCCATGTGTAGAGTCGTCTCTTGGGTTGTTGGAAAAGAGTGTTTGCTATAACCATTGTATTCTCTTGACAAAATTCTACCAGCCTGCGCCCTACTTCATTTTGTACTCCAAACTTGCCTGTTATCCCGGTTATCTTTTGGCTTCCTACTTTAGCATTCCAATCCCCCATGATGATAAGCACATCATTTTTTGGCGTTGCTTCTAGAAGGTGTTGCAGGGCTTCATAGAACTGATCAACTTCATCCTCTTCAGCACAAGTGGTTGGGGCATAGACCTGGATCACTGTGATGTTGAATGGTTTGCCTTGGATTCGAACTGAGATCATTCTGTCATTTTGGGGATTGTATCCCAAGACTGCTTTTCCTACTCTCTTATTGATTATGAAGGCTACTCCATTTCTTCTGCAAGATTCTTGTCCACAGTAGTATACCTGATGGTCATCTGAATTAAATTCACCCATTCCTGTCCATTTTAGTTCACTGATTCCTAAAATGTCGATGTTCAGTCTTGTCATTTCTTGTTTGACCACGTCCAGCTTACCTTGATTCATGGATCTGACGTTCCAGGTTCCTATGGAATAAAAATCTTTACAGCATCGGACTGTCTTTTCGCCACCAGTTACTTCCACAACTGAGCGTCCTTTCGGCTTTGGCCCAGTCGCTTCATTCATTCTGGCGCTACTCGTACTAGCCGTCTGCTCATCCCCAGTAGCATATTGGACACCTTCCGACCTGAGGGGCTCATCTTCCGGCGTCATATCGTTATGCCTATTGGAACTGTCCATAGAGTTTTCATGGCAAAGATACTGGAGTGGTTTGCCATTGCCTTCTCCAGTGGATCACCTTTTGTCAGAGCTCTCAGCTATGACCTGTCCGTCTTGGGTGGCCCTGCACGGCATAGCTCATAGCTTCACTGAGCTACGCAAGCCCCCTTGCCACAACAAGGCAGCGATCCTTGAAGGGGGGCAACACAATTAATAATCACTAAAACAATTCCCCAACAACAGAGAAAACGGCGGTCTACCATGAAACTCCTCTCTAGGCAACAAACCATGTGTCGGCCATTATAGTTGGCCATCCTCCAACGACTCTCAGCACAGCCCAGTACTGTGCACAGGAGCCCCGAGAGCCAGAAGGGGGGGGGGGACCTGATCTTACACCCCGGGATCCTCTGCCCGGCCTCAACCAGCCTCATCCCGGCCTCAGCCTGGAGGAAGAGCTTGTTTTTTCAGGCCCTGCAGAACTCAGAGGCTCCCGACTGGGCCTGCAGCTTCTCTGGGAGCTCATTCCACCAGGTAGGGGCAAGATCCGAAAAGGCCCTGGCCCTGGTTGAGGGCAGGTGCACTTCCCAAGGGCCCAGGGCCCTCAACAGATTCATACCTGCAGAGTGGATCGCCCTGTGGGGGGCATAAGGAGACAGGTAGTCCCGAAGGTAAGCAGGGCCCAAGCCGCGTAAAGCCTTAATGTTTAAGCCAAAACCTTGAACATGATCCAAAAACAAACAGGTAACCAATTATGTTGTTTTAATAAAGGCTGAATATGGACCCTCCACGAAGACTTGGTAAGGACCCATTCAGTCGCATTGTGTACCAGTTCCAATTTCTGGGTCAGGGACAAGGGTAGGCTCGCATAGAGCGAGTTACACAAGTCTAACCTGGAAGTGACCTTTGTAAGGATCACAGTGGCTAGGTTTTCCGGGGACAGGTAGGGCGCTAGTAGCCAAGTTTGGCGTAGGTAGAAAAATGCCATCCTATCTACCTTAGTGACCTGAGCCTCCATAGAAACGGAGGCATCAAAAAGCACCCCCAAATTCCTGGCTTGGGGTAGAGATGTCAATTGCACCCCATCCAGGCAGGGAACCCCCCTGCACTATGCAGGACGTTCAGAACCCTCTCGCTCATCCACTGTCACCTGCCACCCCCTTGAACCTTCACAGAATCAGCCTCTCTGTCAGATGGCTCTCCAGCCTCTGTTTAAAAATTTCCAAGGAAGGAGAACCCACCACCTCCCAAGGAAGCCTGTTCCACTGAGGAACCGCTCTAACTGTCAGGAACTTCTTCGGGATGTTGAGACAGAATTTCTTTTGAATTAATTTCATCCCATTCATTCTGGTCTGTCCCTCTGGGGCAAGAGAGAACAACTCTGCTCCATCCTCTATATCAGTGGTCCCCAACTCCCGGTCCGTGGATCAATCGGTACCGGGCCATGGCTCCTCCTCATCCTCTTCCCTGGCTGCTGCCTTGGGGCTGCCCTGCCATTTTGCCACCGGCTCACCTTTGGTGCTCTCCAGCGGCTGCCATGGCTGGGGCTCCTCCTCGGCATGGCACTGTGTAGCTGCTGCTGGCAGCGCCCCCCCCATGGGTAGCAGGAAGTCAGGGAAAGCAAGTGGAGCAGGGGCTCAGGTGGCAGCAGCAACATCCATTGGCAAAAGACTACCCCCCCCCCCCAGGCCTCAGTAAAATTGTCAAGGGCTGACCGGTCCCCGGTGATAAAAAGGTTGGGGACCACTGCTCTACATGGCAGCCTTCTAAATACTTGAAGATGGTTATCAGATCCCCTCTCAGTCGCCTCCCCTCTAGCCTAAACAGACCAAGCTCCCCCAAACCTTTCTTCCTAGGTCTCCAAGCCCCTCACCATCTTTGTTGCCCTCCTCTAGACATGTTCCAGCTTGTCTACATCCCTCTTCAACGGTGATGCCTGAAACTGAACACAGCACTCCAAGTGAGACCTCCCTGCCACTAAGGGTGCTCTGTCACATAATTCGGTTTTGTCAGGCACAGTGCATTCCGTCAGCTGCTTGCAAACTGGTCAACAGACACCCTCCACCCCCAACCCCAGGCCTGGGACCAGCCAAGTTGCTCAGATGGTTGCAGACTAAGGCTACCAGGTCCCCTCTGGCTTCCAGCAGGGTGGGGTTGCCAGCTCCAGGTCGGGAAACTGCTGGAGATTTGGGGATGGATTCTAGAGAGGACAGAGGCCTCAATGGGGTACAGTGCCACAGAGTCCCCCCTAGAAGCATCCGTTTTCTCCAGGGGAACTGGTCTCTGTCATCTGGTATGAGCTGTAAACTTGGGGGGGGGGGATCCCCAGGGCCCTCCTGGAGGCTGGCATCCCTATTGCAGGAGGCACCCAGCTATCCACCTGGTGGGTATGGTTAGGTGTGGAATGAAACGCACTTTTGATCGGCATCATGAAAAGTTATATATCCAATTTTGCATATATAACACGACTCAGTTCAGAAACAGTATCTTTGCCTTGCAGGTGAGCAAAAGAGATGAATGTAGCCCTCTTCCATCGCAGCCCCTTCACCATCGCTAAAGCACCATCCTCTCTTTTTCTGAACTTGGAGGGTGGGTGGGGTGTTGACCTAAGGTTCCAGACCTCAAATCTCGGATCCCGCACTGACTTCCCTGCAAACTACCGATGGAGTCCATGATTCTCTCTAGAGGAGGACATTTGGCACCACCTTGTGGCTGTTTTGTAGTATGACCATCGATTCCTTATTAATTTGCAAAATATTTCTTTAGAATTTGCAAAATATTTCTTTCTGATACAATCCTAGACTTGGAAGGGGCCATCCAGGCCATCTAGCCCAACCCCCTGCTTGTTGCAGGATAAGCCTAATTTTGAGGGAAACTGTTTAGATGTAACGGTAACGGTATCCCCTGTGCAAGCACTGAGTCATGTCTGACCCTTGGGGTGACGCCCTCCAGCGTTTTCATGGCAGACTCAATATGGGGTGGTTTGCCAGTGCCTTCCCCAGTCATGACCGTTTTACCCCCCAGCAGCAAGCTGGGTACTCATTTTACCGACCTCGGAAGGATGGAAGGCTGAGTCGACCTTGAGCCGGCTGCTGGGATTGAACTCCCAGCCTCATGGGCAGAGCTTTCAGACGGCTGCCTTACCACTCTGCGCCACAAGAGGCTCATTGTTTAGATGTATTTATTTATATTTTATTATTGAACTTGTATACCGTCACTCCCAGCCAGCTTGTGTCTGAAGAATGCACACAAAAGCTTAAACCCAGAATTAAACTCTGTTGGTTTTAAAGGTGCCCCTGGACTCCAACTTGGTATTCACATCTGTTTAAAATCATAGAATCTTCAAATCATAAAGCACTATTTGATATGGTCGACCACGAGATTTTGGCCCACCGCCTTGCCGGGGCCGGGATTAGGAGGACCACACTAAAGTGGCTGGCCTCCTTTCTCCAGAACTGGACACAGAGGGTTGCAGTGGGGGAAGAGTTGACGGCCCCTTTTGGAATCCCATGAGGAGTACCTCAGGGGGCGATACTCTCCCCTACACTTTTCAACATCTATATGCGCCCTCTAGCCCAGCTGGTCTGGGGATACAGGCTGGGTTGCCACCAATATGCAGATGACACCCAGCGTTAAATCCTAATGGACGGCTGGACGGACTCCCCCCAGATACATTTGCCAGATGTTTAGAAGCAGTGGCTGGATGGCTCAGGCAGAGTTACCTGAAAGTCAACCCCTCCAAGACAGAGGTCCTGTGGCTGGGTAGAAGGGGGCAGGATCAGGAAGAGCGTCTCCCATGCCTGGATGGGATGCACCAGAAACCAGGAACTTGGGTGTGACCTTTGCACCTCCCTTTCCATGGAGACTCAGGTCACGAAAGTAGCCCGAACGGCGTTTTTTCCATCTGTGCCAAGCATGGCTACTAGCGCCCTACCTGCCCTCTGAACACTTGGCAGCAGTGATCCCTGCAACGGTCACTTCCAGACTAGACTACTGTAACTCGCTCTATGTGGGCCTACCCTTGTCTTTGACCCAGAAATTGTAGCTGGTACAAAATGTGGCTGCAAGGGTCCTCACTGGAACATTGTGGAGGGCCCATATTCAGCCAGTGCTACGCCATCTGCACTGGTTACCAGTCTGTTTCCAGATCAAGTTACACGGCCTGAGTCCGGCTTATCTGCGGGACTGTTTATCTGCTTATGCCCCCCGCAGGGCTCTTCGCTCTGTGGGTATGAATTTACTGGCTTATCAGTTAGCGCATGATTGGAGAAATAGTTCGCAAATTTTTTTATAATAAATAGAGAAAAGACCGTCTGGTCCTGGAGCTTTCAGTAACTTCATTACTGCACTCAGAAGCTCCCAGCTTCAGGTTAACAAAAGGACAAAAGGGGATGGGAATCGGACGGAGGGGTGGTCTGCATCTGTAAAAGGGCCCCTTTGCATGAGCAAAAATCTCTGGCTGTTTTCTTCTATGAGCCAGGGGGTTACAGCTTAGTGGCTGAGAACAAGATTTGCATTTCAGAAGGTTCCAGGTAGAGGGTCTCCCGGATGAGGGGCTGGGGCAGGGTCTCTCCTGGGTATCAGGTAGGGAAAGGGTTTTTTCTTCCCCTCCACCCCCTAATCTCTGAGAGCCTCTCCATCAACCTTCCTCAACCTTTAGACCATGGAGTAACCCCTGAAATATACTTCAGGCCTCAAGTGATCCCGGGAGTGATGCTAGGTGACCACGCCTCCCTGCCACATCCCCAGACATCACATGTTCACGGTATGCGTGGCATCACTCAAAACACAATGCTTGTTAAATAAGAAGTTAGTTTCATTTTGGTGTGTGAAATACCTTGCCTGAGCAAACCAAGGAAGCTTTCATCTCTGCTGTCAGAAAAGCCCACCATGCAAAGCAGCAATTCTCCTTGGGGGAGATGATATCTGTGATTTGGAGATCACTTGTAACTTTGGGAGATCTCCAGGCACCACCAGGAGGTTAGCAGTCCTAGGAAGCCCTAAGAATCTATTTCCCCCAGGGTTGGAAATGGCTACCAGGGCAAGAGGGGACCTGGGAAGAAAGGAATCCTTGTGCAGGCTGGGCACAGTCCTTGCATTGGACCCAGGTGTCGTAGCTCTTGGCTAGAGATGCCAGCCTCCATGTGGGATCTGAGGAGCCCCTGGAATTACAGCTCAGCTCCAGATGACAGAGATCAATTCCCCTGAAGAACGTGGCTGATTTGGAGGGTAGACTCTGTGGCACTGGACACCGTCCTCTCCTGCTTGAATATCTGAATCCCTTTGCTTGCAAAAGCCTTCCTCCAGCCATTTTCTGCTGGATACATTCTGAGAGGGGGGAAATGGAAGGAGCCAATGGGGGAGTGTGGCAGGTTCAGTTCTTCCCTCCCACTCCTTTCCCATTGTGTGTGGATTTAACAAGTCCACTGAAGACTGGACAGTTGAGCAGAATGCCTCTCTGTCCTCTAAACTCCTCCTTGGGTTAGTTAAAAAAATTATATCCACCCACCTACCTAACTAGCTAGCTAGCTAGCCATCTATCTAGCCATCTAACCATCCAGATAGGTAGGTAAGTAGGTAGGTAAGTAGGTAGGTAGGTAGGTAGGTGGATGGACGGACGGGCAGGGGGCGGACAGACAATTTTTGTCTTGTTCAATAAACTAGACTTAAAAAGTATTTTTTTTCTGCTGAATCAATCTTCTTCCCAACTGAAGTAACCCTGGGGTTAACCCTGGTTGAGAATGACTATTCTACATGGAGCTTTCAGGACTACAGGAAAAACAATATTAGAAACAGCATAGATCTATAGTTGGATTGCGATCTGTTTATCATTTCTAGCGCTCACGGCAATTCTGCTCCCCAAAAAGCAGTCAACAAATTGCATTGTATGCAGTGATGATGCAATGCAGAGACTCCCCACCAGGAGGCGGTAGACACACAGAAATTAAAATTACATAGCCGGTCTACTTTCTCCCAAAGCCTTGAATTGATCCAACACGAGCATCCGCTCAGCTTGTGGGGGAGATGATCCGTTGTGGTGTCAGACTGAGAATCTCCATCCTTCCATGAAAACTTGATCTGGCCCATCCGGCAGAGAATGAAATAGGCAACAGAGAACCTTCGGAACTCCTTTATTCCCATATCTCTGTGATAAGGGATGTCTGAAGAGGGGCAGACCATGCTGGAGCACATGCGTATGCAAAGTGACTTGCCCTTCTGGGGCAGAAACTTGAGCCGGTCCTTCCAGGAGGGATTCCAAAATTTATGATCGCTCCGAAAGCTTTTGTCTCCGGTCTTTCTGATCGGATAGCACAGACTTTCTCAACCTTTTTTACAATTGAGAAACCCCTGAAGCATCCTTCAGGCTTCAAGACCCCCCCCCCAGAAGTGGCATGATTGTGCAGAATAGGGTTGGGAAGCAGAGCTGTGGTCATGCCTACCTTCCGCCCCTTCTGGCTCATCAGTGGCCATTTTGGGAGTGGAGACAGGCTGACATGACCATATATGGCCATATCATCCAATAAATGTGTAATACATTTTTAAAAAAATTATAAAAGTATATAAAACTCCCACCCATTCAGGAAACCCTTCCAAGGCTATCAAGAAACCCCAAGGTTTCACGAAATCCTGGTTGAGAAAGCCTGGGATAGTACATCTGTGACTCCTGCAGGGACACAACAGAGACCCTCTTCTAGGAATGATGTAATCCAGTGCAGAAATGTAGCAGATTCACGATACACCCATAACCACCCTAGGAAGAATCATAGAATCACAGAGTTTGAGGGAACCTCCAGGGTCATCTAGTCCAACCCCCTGCAGAATGCTGGAGATTCACAACTACTTGCCCAACCACAGGGACCCCAATTCCATGCCCAGATGATGCCCCCCTCCAACCAAGATTCCTGGTCAGTCTGGCGTAGAAGAAATTTGCTTCCCAGTCCCAAAGCAGATTGGAAAGATTCCTGGGCTGAGCAGTAACTCTTGAAGGGATGCAACAGGCATCCTGGGGGGGGGGGGTGCTTCCCGTTCAGACGTGCTTTTAATGATATAATTGACTTGTTAACGGACAGCTCACAGGTTTGGAAAGAGATCTCTCTCTGCATAGAAAATGTTGTCATGGGAGGACTGTGGGGGAAGTCAGGCCCAGAGGTCAGAGGTTGTGACCCTAGAGCACCAGATGCCAGCCAAGCATTTAAGGCTCACTGGAAGAGCAGATGAATGGGATCGATCCAGAGCGAGAGGGTGGAGGAGGATAGAGGCAAAGGTTGCTCGGTGCCCTATACAGCCTCATTACTCAGAGGGAAACTCTGCTGAACTCAGTGGGGCACCCCCAAAGGCCTGCAGCCTGAATTTGAAAGGCAGAGGCTAAGGAATACCAAACAGGCCAGCTCAGGTCTACCTGGGCATAAACAATGACTTGCAAAGCTCATACAAGAGTCCTTCTGGGCACCCCTTCTGATTGACCCCCTCCTCATTTCTGCAGTGCCTGATGCCTCCAGGAAGCCTACTGTTCTCTTCAGAGGTAGACTGCCCTCTTGTGTGGAGGTTCCATTTATCAACATCTGTTGGATCAAACCACAGTTCAGTATCAGTATTTCCCACATTATCGTATACCCAAATTTCATATCCTGCATCATCTCAAATATATTTAGAAGATGAGTTGGTTTTTATACCCCGCTTTCCTCTGCCTGAAGGAGTCTCAAAGCAGCTTTCTATCCCTTTCTCCTCCTCTCCCCACAACAGACATCTTGGGAGGCAGGGGAGGCTGAGAGAGCTCTGACACAACTGCTCTGTGAGAACAGCTCTACCAGGATTCCGATTACCTCAAGGTTGCCCCAGCTGGCTGCATGTGGAGGATTGGGAAATCAAAAGTGGCTCGCCAGATTAGAAGCAGCTGCTCTTAACCACGACACCACACTGGCTCCTTTAGATTTTAAAAATAACACAAGGTTGATTTCTCCCACCTTTGCCATGCAGCCTCCCCCCATTTCTCTCCTCTCTGCAGCTCTTGTTCCCGTTGGTTTCTCTTTCTCTCTCCCTCTTTTTCCACCTCTCTCTTTTTCTGTCACACTCCCCCCTCCCTTTCTTTGTATCTCTCTCTGCATCTTTCTTTCTTTCTTTCTTTCTTTCTTTCTTTCTTTCTTTCTTTCTTTCTTTCTTTCTTTCTTTCTTTCTTTCTTTCTTTCTTTCTTTCTATCTCTTTCTATCTCTTTCTATCCTTTCTTTTTTCTATCCTTGATCATCTCTCCATCCCTCTTCACTCTTTTTCCTCAGTCCCTCTCTCTTTCTGTCGATCTTTCCTCCTTTCAGGCTTTGCTACCATCTCCCCCACTCTTCCTCTTTTTCTTTCTTTCTTTTTCATTCTCTCATTTTCTATCTCTATCTCTTTCTTTCTCTCCTTTCTCTTTATTAGCTGCCTCTCTATCTCCTTTCTCTTTCTCTCTCTTTTACTTTTTCTCTTTCTTTCACTCTATATATCACTCTCTGTCTCTCATTTCTGTCTGTTTTTGTATCTCACTCTCTTCCTTAAATTCTCCCTTTCTTCTTCTCTCTTTCTTTCTTTCTTTCAATCACTCTTTCAATCTTTCCCTATCTCTCTCTTACTCTTTTCTTTCTATTCTCATTCTCTCTTTATCTTTCTTTCATTCTATCCCTCTCTTTTTATCTCTCACTCAATTTCTTTTCTTTCTTTGTATTTCTCTTTCTCTCTCCCTCATTGTCTTTTTTGATCTCTCTTTTCTTTCGTACTCTATAACTTTCTCCTTTTTAACTTTCGCTCTTTTTTTCTCTCTCGCTTGCTTTCTCTCTCTCTCTCTCTATGATTGTTTCTATCAGACTTTCTATCTTGCTCACCCTTTCTATCTCTCTTTCTTTGTATCTTTTTCTCTTTCTATCTTACTTTTTCTCTTTCTCTCCCTCTCTCTCTTCCTCACTCATTTTCTCTCTCATTTAGACAGAAAGAGAAAGAGAGTGAAAAATAGGTAGTGAAAGAGACTAATAGAAAGAGAGAGAGAGAGAGAAAGGGAGAGAGAGACTGATAGAAGAGAAAAAGAAAAAGAGAGAGGTAGAGAAAGACACAGAAAAAGAATGATAGAGAATGAGATAAAAAGATAGAGAAGAAAGATATAGAAGAGAGAAAGATTGTGAGAAGGAAAGAGGGAGAGAAAGAGAGAAGAGATAGAAAGAGCGATAGAAAGAGAGAGAAAAGAGAAAGAAAGAGAAAAAGAAAGACAGAGATAAAGAAATAGAAAGTGATAGAAAGAGAGAAAGAAAGTTAGAGAGAAAAGTAAATAGAGAAAGAAAGCGAAAGAATGAGAAATAGAGAAAGAGATAGTGACAGAAAGAAAAAGAGAAAGAAAGAGATAGGAAAGTTTGAAAGAGAAAAAGAATGAGAGACAGAAAGAGTGAAAGGAAAAAGGAAGAGATAAATAGAAAATAGAGACAGAAAAAAGTAAAGAAGTATACAGTGAGAGAACAAGAGATTGAGAGAAAGAAAGGAGGAGAGAGATTGATAGAAGAGAGATAGAGAAAGAAAAACAGAGTGATAGAAAGAGAAAGAGGGGGAAAGAAAGGGAGAGAGAGACAGAGAGAGAGTGATATAAAGAATGAGAGAGAAAAAGAGAAGAGAAAGAGAGAAAGAAAGAATGAGAAAGATATATATATATATAGTGAGATAGAAAGAGAGAGTGAAAGAGAGTGAGAGAAAGAGAAAGAAAGCAAGAGGGATATAAAGTGTGTGAGGGAGTGATAGAAAATGAAATAAAGAGGGAGCGAAAGAATGCGAGATAGAAAGAGAAAGTGAATGAGAGAGAAATTAAGAATGAGAAAGACAGAAAGAGAAAAAGAATGTGAGACAGAAAGAAATTTAGAGAGAGAGAATGTGAGAGAGAGAGGGAAAGAGATACACCAAGAGAGAGTTAGAGAGAGAAATAAAGAAGGAAAGAGAGAAAGAGAGAGAAACAAGGAGAGAGAGAGGACGAAATAGAGAGAGAATGATAGAAGGAAGAGAGAGAAAAGAGAGAGAAGGAGAAAGAATGAGTTAGAGAGAGAGGAAGACAGACTTCAAGAAAGAGAAAGTGACAGAGGGGGTAGAAAGAGATACAAAGAGGGAGAATGAAAGTCATAGAAACAGAGCGATAGAAAGAGTAATAGAGTGAGTGAAAGAGAGAGAGAGAGAAAAAGAGAGGCAACTGGGTTTCAGGTTTCTCAATGGTAAAAATTTGAGAAAGACTACTACAGTCAATCTCTCACAGATTACAGTGCTGGAAGCCCCTCACAGGTTCTTAAGAGGGGGCAGCTTTAGTTGGCCACGTTGTTTACACATGAGGTTTGTAGAAGGCATCGGCTTACCCCCAAAGTAACCCTTGCTGGCATCTTACACATTCAATTAGCACTGAACCTCGTTCTCCATTATGGATCATCGTCTCCAAGGAACCTGGTTTGTTTCAGAAAACTTCCCCTTCACTGGTTCCTCTAAAACATAAGGCAAAAATGCAGATCAATCTCCCAGAGAGCTCTTTTTTTCATGCACACTGCTCCCACTGGTAGCATTAAATGAAGATCAAATCCCCAGCAGTTGCAATTTCCAGTACAAAACTGTGTACAAACAGGGTGTGTTTAGCTTAATCTGTGAGAAACCAGGTCCCCAAGCAGAGCTCTCGGTCCCATAGAATAGATGCCAACATAATACATTATTTGTGCCCGATGGAAGTGAGCTTTGACTCATTAAAATATTTGTCTTTAATTAATTAATTAATTAATCAATCAATCAGATTTATACACCGCTCTCCCTGGAGGCTCAGGGCGGTTTACATGGAACTTATGAACGATACATAAAACAATCAATAACACAAGAATAACCATACAATATTAATAACAGGTAGTTGTAACAATAAACAGTGTAAACAATGATACAGTAAATCAGGGGGAGTCAAACTGCGGCCCTCCAGATGTCTGTGGACTACAATTCCCATGAGCCCCTGCCAGCGTTCGTTGGCAGGGGCTCATGGGAATTGCAGTCCACGGACATCTGGAGGGCCGCAGTTTGACTACCCCTGCAGTAAACAGTACAAACTGTTGTACTCTTGGGCTCAAATTGTTATAGTAAATTCTCTATGGCAGCAGTTCACCAGTGCCAAAAGGAGAAAGACATATTAGCGAGAATATTATCATGTTTGTGAATGCAAATTTATCACCCCAATTAGACACATCCTCAAATAAAAGTCAATATAACAAATTCAGGAGGTTGCAGTTCAAACAATGCTGCTACTTTATAGAATGGATCCTTCTGCAGTAAGCCGAACTCTTTCAAAATAGCTTAATTCATTAGGGGCAGAAACCCCCCTGCCAATGCTTCCAGAATAAAAATCAGGTTGGATTTAAGAGCCTGGCAGGATGAGACCCTTTTCTCAAGGTGACTGTAAAAATCAGGAATGCAAGTCATGTCTCCACAGTGGATATTCAGGTACACTACCTCTGACAAGGTAGGCTCCATTTAGCGCTTTGGGCTGGGGGATATTCAGTATTATGCTTTCTTCTAATATTCTTCTAATATGAGAAGCATCAACCAAAATCAGGCGGCCACTTCTGCTGCCTGCTTTTCCCCTTTTCTGACAGTAGAGGGTAGAAGTTATAAGGAGCCCAGCTTTTTGGCAAAGACCTGAATCATGCTAGAGCTCTCTTCCCCATGTCTGTTAGGTAATGAGTGGGGCAGAAGTGCTCCCAAGTCCCAGCTCTGCAGTCAAATTGTGTGCCTCCTGTTGTCCCCGCTTGGCTTGTGTGCAGGGATGTAGTTACCAGAGCAGTATTGGTAACGTGGGGTATTTCCCTGCATTTCTTATAGGCTTCCTGTTATCCTGATTTTAAAAACTGGAGGTAGATGCCACTCTTTAAACCCCATAAAGTTAACTAAAAAATATGTGAAGGATCCCCTTTTCTGTATGAGCTAGGTGTGTGCTTTTTGAAGAAAGAACTGAGCAATCAATGCAGAGATGCAACAGCCAGCCTCCTCAGAGGGCAGGTATTTAACTGGTGATGTTTCAGAAAGGGTGACTGAAGTTTCCAACCATTTCTCTGTGGCTGAGACCCCAAGCAGAGGCTAACTGGAAAGAAAGCCAGTCGTGTCCTTGGGAGGGCAGATGGAGCCTAAATTCAGCAACTAAAATGAACCAGCACCTAATCACTGTTGCCTGGGAGAGATCAGAGCAGGAATTCATGCAGATACACAACAGGCCCCATCCCAACTGGCTGGGAGTTTTTGGGGACTTTAGAGCTACTTTTCCATGTTTACAAAACTCAAATCTGCGTAAAATATAGAGGGGCAAAATCATTTCACCCTTCTTTCCCCTTTTTCCTAGGAGCTCAACCCACTGGCTACCTCCCCTTCACAGCATCCTCGAAATGCATCTCTTCCTGTGAACTTCACATCCTCTTCCTTGCCTATTAAAACACCAGATACCCCTGCTACATAGAATCATAGAGTTGGAAGGGGCCATACAGGCCATCTAGTCCACCCCCCTGCTCAACGCAGGATCAGCCCTAAGCATCCTAAAGCATCCAAGAAAAGTGTGTATCCAACCTTTGCTTGAAGACTGCCGGTGAGGGGGAGCTCACCACCTCCCTAGGCAGCCTATTCCACTGCTGAACTACTCTGACTGTGAAAAACTTTTTCCTGATATCTAGCCTATATCGTTGTACTTGAAGTTTAAACCCATTACTGCGTGTCCTCTCCTCTGCAGCCAGCAGAAACAGCATCCTGCCCTCCTCCAAGTGACAACCTTTCAAATACTTAAAGAGGGCTATCATGTCCCCTCTCAACCTCCTTTTCTCCAGGCTGAACATTCCCAAGTCCCTCAACCTATCTTCATAGGGCTTGGTCCCTTGGCCCCAGATCATCTTCGTCCCTCTCCTCTGTACCCTTTCAATTTTATCGATGTCCTTCTTGAAGTGAGGCCTCCAGAACTGCACACAGTACTCCAGGTGTGGTCTGACCAGTGCCGTATACAATGGGACTATGACATCTTGTGATTTTGATGTGATGCCTCTATTGATACAGCCCAAAATGGCATTTGCCTTTTTTACCGCTGCATCACACTGCCTGCTCATGTTTAGTTTACAATCCACAAGTACCCCAAGGTCTCGTTCACACACAGTGTTACCTAGAAGCGTATCCCCCATCCAGTAGGCATGCTTTGCATTTTTCTGACCCAGATGCAGAACTTTACACTTATCTTTATTAAATTGCATCTTGTTCTCATTTGCCCATTTTTCCATTGTGTTCAGATCTCGTTGAACTCTGTCTCTATCTTCCTCCCTTTTTTTTTTTTTTTAGATGTAGAGTGCTCTGGACTGTGGAGGTTCCATGCAGTTACCTTAACCAACACCGGAGCTTAGACCCTCCCACCTCTCAGGAGTCTCCCCATGTCTTTCCCCACCTACCACCCAGTCCTTTACACAAAGCCAGTCACCCTACTTGTCTCCCCCCTCCCCAATTTTATTTATTATTTATTTTTATACCGCCCTTCCCTACGGCTCTGGGTGATTTACAGAAATGGTGCCACATCTTCCCTAGTGGGGTTCTAAGGACTCAATTTCAAGGACTTAATCTGAAGACTGACATCTCCCCTGCCATTGGTTTCCGCCTGACACATACTGGACGTCGAAAGCCCTCTGCACAAGCAGAGTGGGAAAGCCGCATTCACAGAGACACGGGCGGGGGGTGGGCGGGAGGCATTTTTTCCATGCTAAGGCTGGCTCTGCGTAGGGCAGATGCGCTCTGTTCATGCACAGAGGCTACTAGCTCGCCCACCCCTCCCCCGCCGCTCTTCCGTCCCCCGCCCGGCGCGCCAAAACGCCCGCCAACTCCCGGCCCCGCCCACCCTGACGTCGCTCGCTCGTCATTGGTTCGCCCCTCCTGCCCAATTAGCGCGAGGCAAAGACTCTTTCCTCCTCACCCCCTTCGCCGTGGAGGCGTGGCGGGCGTGTCCGGGGGCGGGGCCCCGGCGGTGACGTCGGCGGCGAGGCTAGCAACAGTTGCCTCGAAACCCCGCGCGAGGAGGCGCCATAGTGACCGTAGCCCTGGAGACTGTTACTTGCCAACGGGAGCCGCACTCAGCCCCGGCCGACCGAGCCCAGCGTCGCCCGGCCAGCCCGGCGGGGAGGAGGGCAGGTGAGCCCGGACGGTGGAGAGGCGGTCGGCCGGTCGGTCGGAAAGCGGGCCGGGGGCGGCGGGAGGAGGAGGTGGAGGAACTGACTTCCCGGGCAGGCGCCGCTGGTGAAGCCGGAGTCACTCCGGATTGGGGCCGAGCGGAGAATTAGAGTCACTCCGGAGAAGAAGCGGAGTGGGAGGGGAAAGAGTTTGAAGCGGGGGTGGGGCGGAGGAGGAGCGAGCCGCAACTTCGGAAGCAGGCAATCCGGAGTGACTCCGAATTGCATACCGAAGTTAGTGCCCCGATTCCGGATCGGAGGGTGGTGGGGGAGAGAAGAGTTTGGCATTGGGGGCAGAGCAGGTCTGGGACGGCGAGAGATAACTTCGGGAGCCCACCCGGCGTCGCGAGGGAGGACCTAGCGGTGGGAGGGAACCGGAGCGACTCCGGATCGGAGGGGGAGAGGATGGGGGGCGGGGCGTTGGGAAGAGTGGACGGCGACGGAGACCAGGAGACGGGACTGGTGGGGTGGGAGATCCGGGGGGGTGGGGAGAAATGGTTTTTCGTGCCGAAAGCGGGGCGGGAGGGGGGTCGCAGGCGGCTCCGGATCCCGAAGAAAAGTTTCCCCGAAGCGCAGGCAGGGGCCAGGGCGCCAAAGGGACTCGCGTTTCAGGCTGGGGACACTTTCAGACAAGGGTCTAGTCTGCACACAAGAGACAAGGCACTTTCAAGGCACTTTCGAAGTAGATTTCCCTGTTCTGCACCGGAAAGTCCAGCTGCCCGAGCACATTGGGAGTGCATTATCCGATGCGTGCACAACGGACCCTGATGTGGAAGGGAGAATTTGCAGGGGGGTGGGAGGAGGAGGAGGAGAAATGTATGTAATTTGTGGCGCCAGAGCAAATGGAAGGAGGGCAACTGTGCTTTGGAAAGTAAGAAGAGTGCGAGAACTGGCGTGAATCCGGATTGGCTGAAGGACGTGAAGCCCTTGGCATGCTTAGCTGCAACGAAGGCCATGATCTGGCGACGGCAAAGGGGACAGATCCCCAAATCCAGAGCAAGCGTGGCCCTGTCTAAACCCATCCTAAAGATGCCAACCTCTCCTCCTTCTCAGCAGGAGGGCAAAGCATGGGGAGAGGCAGAGATCCTCCTGGCGGCAGGTATGAACTGCCAAAAGCGCAGCTGGGAGCAGCGGGATTTGACATGTGAACACAGAACTCCCCCTCTGCCTTCGTTCAGGGTGCTAAGCAACCGGCTGTACAAATTATTTTCCCCTTCGTTGCTATGGCCATGCTTGCATTTTTTGGCCCCTGGGGTAACATGCAGTTCCTGGCACCCTGGAGTAGTTGCTCCTTTCTCCGCTCCTCTCTTCCAGAGTTTTGCTATCAGACTTTTAATTATCTTAGAACCTAATTATTTAATTTAAATACTGTTCTGTGTGTGTGTGTGTGTATGTATTGTTATTTTATTGATGTTACCTACCCTGATTCTGTTGAGAAAGGTGGACTATAAGAATGTTGTTATTATTCCCCTTAGTTACGGCTTCCTTCTAGTATTTCTCCTTCCCTTTGCTCTAATTTTGTGGGTGGAATATGCTGATTTGGACTACAATCTTATTCGGTAAATCCTGAATGGCAAAATCTGCCATCTGTTTCTATATGAAACCTTCATGTGGTTGGGCTTGCTTGCCTTGAGCAACCTGGCAAAATGTTGCGGAATGGATTGAAAATAGGCACGTGTTGGGCTGGTTTGGGAGAAGTCTGATAGGCATGCAGAAGGACCCAGGTTCAATCCCTGGCATCTCCTGTCAAAAGGTCAGGTAGTCAGTGATGAGAAAGACCCGTGCTTGAAGGCCATTGCCAGTCTGAGTGGGCAATGCTGGCAGGGGCTCATGGGAATTGTAGTCCACGAACATCTGAAGAGCCATAGTTGGACTAAGAGTATGGCGAAGGCAACTTCACATGCACTTGGGAAAAACTGAATCTCTTTTCTGTGAATTGTGTTAAATAATGTGCCATGTTTTAGAAATGCGATTTTGTATATTTTAAAACGCAAGCCTGCTTGATAAAAATCAGTTCCCCCCTCCCCCCTTTTTTGTGCAAATCAGGTTTCTGGATCTGAATTCTCATTTGAATTCAAGGAAGTCAAGAGGAGTGGCTTTAGTAAAACAAATCTAGTTTTCGTCATTTTTTAATACTTAGGCCAGTAGCACCAAGATCAGGTTATGACTCCGGGGATCAATTTTTATAGATATGAGTAACTTACTGAGAAATTAATTCTTCTTCTGAGTCTGGGGTGCGCATGTGTAGGAATGGAAATCCTTGACCGCAAGGCCAGGTTTTAGGATCAAAAGCCTGAGCAGACATTTTAGATTCCTAGGCAAGAAGTTCAAGTATTTAAGGATTTCTTAGTCTCCCAGAATTCTCATCATAAATATGAAATAATCTGAGGGATCCAGTTGCTGTTCCCTGGACAGGGGAGAGGCTAGAAATTCTTACTGCTTTTCATAGGCTTAAAACTTCTCTTGTAACCTTTTTTTAGGTATGGGGGTAGGAAGGGGATCTTATTATTGTGCTGCCATGTTGTGACATTTTAAAGTCTTTTAATGGGAGTTTTAATGGGTTTTTTAAGACATTGTAACCCGCCGCAAGCCATTTGGGAGTGGCGGGAAATAAATCGAAATAATAATAATAATAATAATAATAATAATAATAATAATAATAATAATAATAATAATTTCAGTGGGATGAAAAAAGGTCCCAATTCTTGAAAAAAAAAACAACCTCAAAACCTAGCAGCAAAATGAATAATATATATTTTTTAAAACCTAAGGTGAGTTTCTTTGCAGAAATCCATTTCTGAGCATCTAAACTTTCCCAACCACATTGGGACCTGCATACTTTTTCTGTGTGTGTGTGGGTGTCAGAACAATCTCACTCCTTTGAACTTTGCAATTTGCAGGAGTGGAGGAAAGAAAGAGGTGCACGAATCACGCTTCCTCCCTTCCGGAGTCGGAGGGGGGGGATTAAAAGTCTTCTTGTCCCATTGGCTGACGTTCTGTAAACCCCACAGGGGCCTTTTTACGAGCAGCGGAATACTGTAATGAGGTGGGCGGGGTGCGGATCCAGGAGGTTTCTTGTCCCTCGTAAGCTCTCGGCTGCGTTTCTTGCTGAGGGCTGCGGAGATCTATTTAAAACCCGGCCAGCCCTCCCTGTCGAGAACTGCATGCCAACGCCGTTCAAGTCTGGCAAGCATTCCTGGAGCAGGATTCCGTCTGGTCAGCGTGCCAAGACGTGGAGTTAGCTGCTGGGGAGCAGAACTCGGTTCTCTCAGGCCCGAGGCGGGATTAAGTTTCAGATATGTGAAACCGTGGCTTCCTTCGCTTGGGTCCCGGGTCCCTCCTTGGCCTGCCCTCCCTCTTCATTCTTCAGCTTTAGGCCACCCATCCCAAAAGATGGATGCGTTCTCCTGGCGAGCTTTTCAGCAAGGCGCCTGCACCGTGATAAGCCTTAAAGAACCCGCATGTGAAGCAGGAGGGAGAGCAAATCTTTGCCCCTTCTTCTGAAGTCGGAAGGTTGCGAATCAGTTGAGCGGCTGCGTAGTTTGGGGTCAAAGGACTTGCTGTTTGGGACTGCTGGAGTGGGAAGCCTGGGAGGGTGGTGTCGGGGGTGGGCAGGGCCATCGAGTTGCAGGGATGGCCAAACTGTGGCTATCCAGTTGTCCATGAACCACAATTCCCATGAGCCCCTGGGGCTCATGGGAATTGTAGTCCATGGACAACTGGAGAGCCACAGTTTGGCCACTCCAGTTGTAGGGTTTTCGAGGCAAGTTGTAGGGTTTTCAAGGCAAGTGGTTTGCCATTGGTGGTCTGGGCCTTAAGAAATGCTGGGCTTCCTGGTGGTCTCCAACCCCAGTACTAACTAGGGCTGACCCTTCTTAGCTCCTGAGTTCAGATGTGGCTGGGCTATCTGGGTTAAGGTAACGTCATATTACTCTCTCCGTAATACAGATGGGGCCTGGCAAGATCAAGGCAGCTGGGTGTTGGGGTTAAGAGCCACTCATCTGGAGAGCTAGGTTGGATTCCCCTCTCCTCTTCCACCTGCAGCCAGCTGGGTGACCTTGAGCCAGTCACAGTTCTCTCAGAGCTCTCTCAGCCTCACCATCCTCACTGGGGGTCTGTTGTGGGGAGAGGAAGGGAAGGTGATTTGTAAGCTGCTTTGAGACTCCTTCAGGTAGTAATGAGTGGGGCACACCCCCGCCCCCCCAGCTTTTCTTCTTTAGTTGTCAGGGACCAAAGGAAAGAAAGTGTTCATTTGGAGCGGGGCAGCTGGTTATCTAAAGGCCATTGGCCTATTTGAGTTTTTATTTTATTTATATTTACTTCATTTATATCCTGCCTTTCTCCCCACTTGTGGCCCAAAGTGTCTCATTCTTCTCTCCTCCATTTTAACCTATGGTGTGGGCCAGGCAGAGGGACCGTGACTGGCCTGAGGTTTCCATGACATAAGGATTCGACCCTGGGCCTTCCAGATTCTAATCCGACACTCTCCGACTGCAGCACCACACTGGCTGTTCTGAGCAGCAATGTGGGTGTTGCAGGGAAATGTGAATCAGAACATGTTCCACTTCCGTTATTCAAAAATGCTAGCCAAAGAAGGCTTTTACAACCCTGGACCACGTACAAACCCTTGGGGAGTGGGGATTGTCCCTGCTTTGCAGGGTGGCCAATCTGACACGATGCATAGCCCTGATGACTCTCGAGTCCAACCGAGACTAGACATAGTCTCCACTAAAAAGCTTGCACTCGAAAGCTCACGCCTTGAATAAATCTTTGTTGGTCTTAAAGGTGTCCTGACTGGACTCTGATTTTGTTTTTGTTTTGTTGTGCTGCCTCAGACCAACCATTTGAATCTCACATAGGCGGGACGGGACATTTCCATGGAAAAATAGAGCATCTGTGTTATATCTTCTGCCCCATGGCGCTGCTTCTGAGGATCTCTTTCTGCTTCCCAAGAGAAGATATCTAGCGTTTTTTTTTAAAGAGCCTCAAGCCCTGCCTTCAGAGCCCTCGCTGATCTGTCCTTCTTAACTGGGTTGCTTCGCCAGGCCCGACTACTAGCGCCCTACCTGTCCCCTGACAATTGGCTACAGTGATCCATGCGACGGTCACCAGAATAGATTTCTGTAACTCGCTCTACGCCGGCCTACCCTTGTCTCTGATCCGGAAACTCCAGCTAGTGCAAAACGCAGCTGCTCGAGTCCTCACTGGTACACCTTGGAGGGCCCATATCCAGCCTGTGCTGAGGCAGCTGCATTGGTTGCCAATTGCTGCCCGGATTCGGTTCAAGGTTCTGGTTTGACCTTTAAGGCTATACGCGGGTTGGGACCCACATACCTGAGGGACCGCCTACCGCCCTATATCCCCCCACAGGGCTTTACGCTCAGCGGGGGAGAATCTCCTGATCGTTCCTGGCCCTAGAGAAGCGCACCTGGCCTCGACCAGAGCCAGGGCCTTTTCGGTCCTGGCCCCTACCTGGTGGAACGAGCTCCTGGGTGAGCTGCGGGCCCTGTGGGATTTACCAGCTTTCCGCAGGGCCTGCAAGACGGAGCTCTTCCGCCAGGTTTTTGGTTGAGGCCGGGGTCAGCGAATGAGTGCCACCATCCCCCCCCCTCCCGGACCTAGTAAGTTAGATCTCCTCCCCACCCTCCCTGCCGCTCTGATAGCAGGGGTGGGAATAATGAGAGCTTCCACCATGTTGGGATTGTTTTAAAGTCTTTTAATGGGTATTTTAATGGGGACAAGACTACTGTAACCCGCCACGAGCCTATGGGGAGTGGCGGGAAATAAATCTAATTAATAATAATAATAACAACAACTCTGGGTTAGGGCATTTCCAGAGGGGACAAGAGGCCTCAGTGGGCTTACAATGGCATAGAGTCTGCCGTCCAAAATGTGCATTTTTCTCCAGGGAAACTGCCACAGCTGCAATTCTGGGAGAGCTCCAGGCCCTACCTGGAGTCTGGCAACCTTATTGTTTATCCCTACCCAGGACCTTTGCTTCTTCACTTCCTCCACCATCTGCCATTCAGCATTCCCCTATCCCCTTAACTGTTTCCACCAGTTGTCTCTCACGGCCCCTTCTTGCCCGCACCCTTCCCTTCTACCAGAGCCCCACAAATCTCTTTTTCCTTCACGGACTCTTCTTTTCTCCTCTCATTGCACCTTGTGCCTGCTTCCTAAAGCCTCGTGCTGCTTCTCCCTTAATCCGTCTGTGGATGACCTTGGAGCAACGGGATGACCTGTGGAAGTCTATCGGTGTGCCAGTTCAACCGGAAGACTCATCTTTACGATGGCTTTCCTCCCGTAATTGAACATTATCGGCCTTGGAAGTACCGCTGGACCTAAAGTTTCAGTTCTCACATCTGCTAACTTTTGTGTTTAACGGCTCATGTGCTGCTGTACTCAGGTCTTACCTCCAGCTCTCACCCTCTCTCAGTAATTGCCCAGTTACTTGTGCATCTTGACTCTAACTAGCCGTGTTTGACAACGAACAGGGTTTATGGTCTGCCATTCTCCTGGGGACTCTGGAGAGGAGACACCTCCTGAGCCAGTACAAAGCACCAAAATGGGACACAGACTAAGGAATCCTTTAGGATTTTAGAAGGCTGAAATCAGCAGAAAGGACAAGCATAGCACAAGTATTCACAGGTCGCATTAAGTGGGAGATAAATCACATAAATAGGATCCTACTTACAATAAGATAAATGCAGCCGTTATCGACCACAATACTTAAACCTCCTTTATCCAAGCCAGTGTTTAAAGCCATTTTGTACGGTGCAACCCAATTACCTGTGCAGAAAAGCCCTCTTGGAATAGTTTTCTTTTGCATTACGGGAGCTTTCCTGACCCCCTGGGGCAGGCGATGTGGCAAGGCAGGAGCCATTATGGAGAAAGCACGGGGACGGACAGTATTGAGTTTGCCAGTAGGAAGATGGGCACCCTCAGAAACCTCTGCTGACTTGAGCAGAGTTGTCACGGTGGAGGATAGGGAGAGAGCTGCTTGGATCCTGTCTAGATTACAGGCACAAAACAGCGATTGATGTGTCTCAGGAGAGCTTGCCGGGCTGTGTTGTTCTTTGGAGGTGCTTTTCTGAAAAAGAGAAATGTATTCTAGGCAATGTACGATAATTAAAAAAACAAAAACAAAAACAGAAATGCAGAGCACGGAGGCCAGAGACCTGTCCTCTTAGCTTCCTGAATCTGCCTTTAGTGGAGTTTAAATATGCAGGGAGGGTGAAACAACAGGAGGCTTAAGGATAAAACAAAAGAGAAACCGCGAGTATACAAAGAGGAAAGACCTAGCTGGCTGTTATCTGCGGTCAGTCTGTTGTTCAACAACTGTTCTGGAGGCAAGCAGGGAGGAAGTCTGTTAAAAAAAGTAGGAAGTCACCTGTGGAGCCAATAAGGGCACTGGAGGAGAGAATTTAAAAATCCTCAGGCAGTTCCTATCCTAGCTATGCTAAGCGGACATTTCTTCCAATGCCCCCTGCAGGACGCCCTATATATTCTGCCCAATTATGCCCACTGCAGGTCTTGCAGATGGCGACCTCTGCAACATCGTTTCTCTCATTTTCTTTGAGGAAGAGCCAGTGAAAGCTCAGAAACTTATTAGGAATCGGTGGAGACATTTCCACAGATCATCTATTTTTGTTTCTAGTGACTGTTTTTCTGCATGTGAAGCTGCTGGCAAAGAGGTGCTCTGTGGTTTCCTGTGAGGCCAAAGCATTCGAGGCTTTGGCGGGGGGGGGGGATGACTCAGGAGGGATACGATAGAAGTCTGTGAAATGATGCATGGTGCGGGTGGGGGGAGTGGTGAGCTAAGTTTTTCTCCCTCTTCCATAATGCAAGAACTCAAGATCGCAAGAACATCAGAAGAGCCCTGCTGGATCAGACCAGGGGTCCTTCTAGTCCTTCATCCTGCCTCACTCAGTGGCCATCCACTCCCTCTGCAGGGCCAACAACAGGGCAGAGAGGCTGAGGTCTTCCCCTGAGAGGAACATCAGAAGAGCCCTGCTGGATCAGACCACTGAGGGTCCATCTAGTCTCACTCAGTGGCCAGCCAGTTCCTCTGGAGAGTCAACAAGACGGCGTAGAGGCTAATGCCTTCCCTGATAAGAATGTAAGGAGAGTCCTGTAGGATCGGACCAGGGGTCCACCTAGTCCAACCAACTGGTCCTTATGGAGGGCCAACAACAGGGCATATAGGGACCGAGGCCTTCCCCTGATGTCTCCTGGCTGATTTCACTCCCTCTGAATGTGGGGGTTCCCTTTGGTCACAATGGCAATCCTTTCTAAATCCGTCTAATCCTCTTTTAAAACTATTTATTCCTGTGGCCATCACTACATCCTCTGGCAGCAAATTCCATATTTGTGTAAAGTGGTGTTTCCTTTTGCCTGTCCTGAAGCTACTGCCTGTCAACTTCATTAGGTGCCCTCT
Organism: Paroedura picta; assembly: GCF_049243985.1. NCBI lineage: Eukaryota > Metazoa > Chordata > Lepidosauria > Squamata > Gekkonidae > Paroedura > Paroedura picta. The sequence goes on along the minus strand of NC_135372.1, from coordinate 9,358,265 downwards.
AAGTTCTACTATTTGGGGGGAGAGAGAAAAAATTCTCCCCCCACCCTGCTTTGCCTAATTTTATAAAACCTTATGTCATCCCCCCCCTCACACACACACTGTCTCTTTTCTAAACTGAAAACTCCCAGACTCTTTAGCCTTTTCTTGCAGGGAATGTGCTCCAACCCCCTAATTATCTTGGTTGCCATTTTCTGTACTTTTTCCCAGCTCTGCAGTGCCTTATGTGAGAAACAGTGACCAGAGCTGTACACAACATTCTAAATGAGGATGTGCCATAGCTCTATACTGGGCCGTATACTGAAGAGAACAAGGAGCAGATTCTGGGGAGACCAAGGGGAACACATCTCTACTCCACAAAAGAGGGATTTAGGCCTCTTTGGAAATGGCTAAATAAAGCTTCCATGTTGAGAGGCAGTCTACCACTGAATGCCTGATGTTTGGAGAGGGAGCAGCAGGGAAAGGCTGATGCGTTTGTGCCCCGCTCACAGGCTTCCCAAAGGAAACAGGATGCTGGTGTAGGCGGATCCTTGATCAGATTGAGCTGGGATCTGCTTGCTGGGTGGCCTGCCTACTTTATTGGGGGGGTGTGTGTTATGAGAATAAACTTGAGTTCATTGTCCTGAGCTTCAAAAGCGAGTAGGAGTCAGCATGGATTAACTGAGGTTCTTACTGGGGTGGTGGGTGTCACTGTAAGGAAAAATGCATTTTAGGGGTTAAAAAAATATAAAACAGTAGAACAAAAATAATACGATAAAATAATATTTACAATCCTTCAATAATGTATAAAGCAATAGACGCTGGATTACAAGGTAGTCATATTGTGTGGTTTGCAATGGGGTGCACAGAAATTTTTTATATATCTGATATGGGGTTCAGATATGAATGATTTATCATTAGTATTGTGGAAAATTCCTTGACCAATTCTTGGATGATCTCTGGATCCCTTTCACCTAAAATTCTATGGGGATTTCTGCACCTGTTAAAAATAGTGAAATGCTTACCTTACGTCAGTGGTCCCGAACCCGCGGGCCACAGCCCGGTGCTGGGTCGCGAAGGCCTTGGCGCCGGGCCGCGGCTCCCTCTCCCCACCCCCGTAGTAAAAAACTTCTTACTGCGGGAGGGGGGGAGAGGGAATCAGGGCCGCGCCCGCGCATGCACACATGTGCCATGCGCGGCCGAAATTGTGCATGCGCAGCAATTTCGCGCATGCGTGAATGCCTGAAAGTGCCGTGCATGCGCGATTTTGGTCACGCATGTGCGCATGCGCGGCGTGCCCGGGCGGGCAGTTGCCCTGCCGGTCCCCAGCCTCAAAAAGGTAGGGGACCACTGCCTTACGTAATTGTTATATTCCAGCCCCTGCATATGACATCACCAACATCCAGCGTCTCAGCAGTAACCGGCCGGCTACATCCTCCATTTTCAAGCACTAGTTGAGGAATCCCCAAAAGTGGATTCACCAACCTATGTAGTGCGAGCAACAGGAGAACAACCAGCAGAGGGAAAGTATAAAGGCTCAAACACACAAAAGGCGCCTGCCTCATCACGCCCTTGCTCCCACCCCCTCTCCTGGGGATGGGAACGTCTTTTTTAAAATATCTGAAATCCTGGAGCAACGAATAGGCAGACAAGCATGCAGGCAATGCCAGAAATAATTTTTTCCAAATGTTGTAGCACAAAGTATGCCTCTCTAAAGCTCCCTTCCCTCCAAAATTGGGAACAAGATTAATTTTTTAAATTAACAAGATTTGTGATTTAAGAAGGGGTAGTGTTCAAAAAGCACTATGCATTTATGATTAGATGCATAGGCATAACAACAGAGAAGTATGCATGTAAAAAAAATAGCAGGCATCGCGGGACCTTTAAAGCATGGAGAAAGAGGATTGGTTGCCTGGCTTGATTGACAGGCGGAAGAGAGTTGTGTATAAACCACGTTGCTCTCTTCCGCCATTTCAAGCAGGTGACATGGAGGGTGAGAAGCACGAAAAGGCGGCAGAAAAGAGCAAGATAAGAAAAAGGTGAGGAGGGTCTGGGAGGCGCGATAATATTTAGCTTAATGCCATTTGGCTGGCGTGATGCTATTTTTATGGATGTGCAGAAATGCCCATATATTATTTGGTTCTCTCCATTAGTAAATTTCAGTTTTCTCCAGTATTTAACTAGTGGTTTTTGCAAGTGGAGAAATAGGTGATATAAGGATTCCCGGGAAGGGGTCCAGGTGTCCGCTGCATTTCCCCTCCTATCTTGCTTTGCTCCCCCTTTCCCCTCCTGAGCGTGAGTGAGTTGTTTGGTGGTTTTTGTGGTGGGGTGGGGGCGGAGCCTGCACACCTATTCCCATCTTAAACTGGGTCTTATCTCCCCCTCCCCCCAGCCTCCTCAAGACTGTCTGTTAATACAGATAGTGATGTTACTTTGAGTGACATGCAATATAAAGGGGCATGGCAGGGAAGCATGGCCATCTGACATCACTTCTTGGGCTTCTTGAAACTTGTTCCATGGCCTCCTGCAGGATCAGAAGGTTGAAAAAGGCTGATATAAGGGGTCAGGAACACCACATCCATGAAGACAGTGAACAGTATATTCATACGAGAATATTTAGCCGCGCTAAAAGAAAGGCACCGTCATTTAATATTCCCAAATATACAGGAAAAGATCTGTACACAGGAAGGATTCCCCAATATTGAGGGGCGAAAATATCGTTGGATGTTGAACTCAGGATCTGTGTCTTCCATTCTCTGCCTTATTTGCCTCATGATTGTTCTCTCCTCTTGGGGAGCTAGTCGATGGATATCCAACCCAATGCGCTGCAGTTTCCGTGGCAAGATGTTTTTTTTTGGGGGGGGGGCGGGGAGCATTATAGGGGGATGAAAATGTGTTTTCTGAACCTCAGGTTCCTGCCCCCCATATGATTCTGTGCTGAGTCATTGGGGAAAGGGGTTTGTGGGAAACTAAAAGCCCTTTGGGAGTGGGGTCAGTTTTGGTCAGGGAAGATGCACGGAGTTAATTCTCTCCCGCAGCCTTGATCTGTATAGGGCAAGCGTGGCCAATCTGTGGCTCTCCAGGTGTCCATGGACTACAATTCCCAGGAGCCCCCTGCCAGCACCTCATGTCCTCAGGGACAAATCTGGTCACCCACCCAGTGTGTAAAGTCATTGCTGAGTTTGGCCCTGATGCTTCATGATCCGCCTCTGCTTTTAAGGATTGATGAAGTCAGGTTTGCCTCAGGTGCAGATACGGTTGCCAGCTAGTAGGGGATGGGGAGGATGGGGCCATGGGAAGGATATGGTTGCCAGATCCAGGCTGGGAAATTTCAGGAGATTTGGGGATAGAGGCCTGGGCAGGACAGGGGCCTTAATGGGGTACGATTACAGGCGGCCGAACCAAGCCAAAGCGCACAACCCTAGGAAAATGCCCCTCCATTTCCCCCAGGGGAACTGATCTCTGTAGTCTGGAGAGGAGCTGGAATTCCGGGGGATCCCCAGGCCCCACCTGGAGGCTGGCATCCCTGACCCACAGTAGGGTCCAAGGCCACAGAGTCCCCCCTCCCAAGCAGCGCTTTTCTCCAGGGGAACTGATCTCTGCAGTCTGGAGAGGAGCTGGAATTCCAGGGGATCCCCAGGCCCCACCTGGAGGCTGGCATCCCTGACCCTCAGTGGGGTCCAAGGCCACAGAGTCCCCCCTCCCAAGCAGCCCTTTTCTCCAGGGGATCTGATCTCTGCAGTCTGGAGAGGAGCTGGAATTCCAGGGGATCCCCAGGCCCCACCTGGAGGCTGGCACTCACGTTGGCTTGAGGAATTCCTGGAGGTTTGGGGAGTGGTGTGTGAAGACCTCAGAGTTCGAGGAGAGCGGCTCGGAGGGGTTGTGATGCCAAAGAATCTCTTCTACAGAGCTGTCTTTCCCTGTAAGAGAACTGAGGCCTGCAGTCCGGAAGTCAGTTGTAATTCCAGCGTTTTGTTATGCTGCTTTTTAAATTGTTTCTCTGCAGTTGGATTGTCTTTTGTATTTATTAGCATTTAGTGCCATCCCCAAGCTGCCTTGGAGGTGTGGTGCTGGGAGGTTGAGGTCAGAAAACTTAAAAAACTTAAAGTGGTTGGCGCAGCGGGGAGGATTCATGTGTCACGTGGAAACTTGCAGCTGAAATCGAGCATTCATGCACCGGGTTAAAGGTGCTTTTTCCGATGTGGGAAAGGGGAGGGGGGCGGTCAGCACACTGATCTGCCACCACCCTCCCAGGAACCTCTCTGGAGCAAAGCACGTTTCTGGGTCCCCAGATCAGGAGCTTCGAAGTCTTGCTTGTGTCTCAAAGGACATGTGAACATTCCTTCCAAGGTGTATCTCCGGTAGCTACGCAACGTCTAATTGCATTTCTGGGCAGTGGGGAGGCCAGGAATTAACATCATAATGGGTTTCCTGAGCTGACCTGAACAGGGCTGGCGGAACTGCCAACCGCTCGCCCCCTTCTTTTTGCTGTTTTGGGGCTCATCCAGTTGCCAGAGGGTTAGATGGCAAGCTTCGATTAGTTCAGGCATTCTCAACCGGGGTTTGATGGCCCTGGAAGGGTTTCCAGAACGGGTGGGAGTTAATTCATTTTTTATCTGCTTTCAAAATGTGTTAAACATTTATCAGGTGATGTGACCCTATATGGTCATGTCGACCCACTCACCTCTCCCAGAATGGCCAGTGATGGGCCAGGAGGGGGTGGGGAGGGGAGGGGCCCCAGGTGGAAGAGGCATTCCATGTCCCTTGGAAGGGAATGCCTCTCCTAACTCAGTCCCCATGGCGATGAAGGCAGCCAGAAGAGAGCATGAGTGGTGAGGCAGTGAGAATGTCAGATTAGGATGAGAGAACTGGGTTCGAGTCCTCACGAGTGCCGTGGAAGCTTGCTGACCGACCCTGGGCCATTCAAGCACTTCTAGCCTAACCTACCTCGCAGGGGTTTTGTGAGGATAACAGAAGACAGCAAAAGAATGTAAGCCTCCCATGGATCCCCACTGGGGAGAAAGGTTTGGGTATGAAGGAAGGTAATAAAGAAATAAATCCCACCTTTTTTGCACTTTGAGGAATCCATCAGGGGTAGTCAAATTGCGGCCCTCCAGATGTCCATGGACTACAATTCCCAATTCTCATGGGAATTGTAGTCCATGGACATCTGGAGGGCCGCAGTTTGACTACCCCTGAATTCTAACACAGTTCCTCTGCTACCCCACATCCACCCCCCCCCCTTCAGAACTGCTGTTTATAGTAAATGCATTTATGCAGATCGATCTTCTTGGTTAATCAACTCAGAGATTAAATCTCGATCCTTATGCCCATTTTCTTGGGAATGCGTCATGTTGGAGCTTGCAGCAGGAACCTCGAACGTGGGGCTGTGTAGCTCAACACTTTCATTGATTCGCTATCTCTTTCACCCCCTGGCAATGTTTTGAAGGTTCTGAAACAGGGAATGCAATTTCGCCCTGCAGAATCTTCACCCAGGAGGTCACCACCTTATGTTCTCACCCGGCAGTCTTTGTCTCCGAGGTCTCCACCCCCCAGCCAAACGTTTACTGCCTACTGTCTCGCTCTACCACCCTTTGACCTGGGGCTTCCGCCGTCTGCCCCCCCCCCTGGTATTGTTATGATAAAATTTAAACTTGGCTCAGGTATTTTAATAACTTGTGAAACAACTGCGGTCACGGACTGAACATGCTGTCTCCTCCATGTCTTGAAAACTGTGCAGGCGCTTCGTGCATTGCGCGTCCACTGAGAACGCACCAGAACCGAATAGCCCAAGCCCGAGGGCAAAGAGGAAGGGCATGCACCAGTATGGCCCAGAATCCCAGGGCAAGGCCTGGGCAGAAAATATCAGGCCACCGCCCGATAATGAATATTTTTGGTGGGTTGGTTGATGGCTGTCTTGGGAGTCAGGGAAGAGTTGCCCCAGGTTCAGAGCACTGGTGTCTCTTGCACATGTAGCTCATTCCGTGCAAAGATTTTCATGTGCACCCCCCCCCCCCATACACGGCAGAGCGCGAGCACCACAGTTCTGCCCGCACCTTTAGTTCAGTGTGCAAAAGTCAGGTGGCTTTTGAGACGTGTCACGTGTGGAGCTGCTCTGAGAAGCGCCACCAGTCTGCTTTGGAAAAGGGGCTCCCCTCCCCTCTTTTGCTTGCGTCGGTGCTGGGACTCCCCCCTCCTCTCCTCCAGGGGAAGAGCCAGATGAACGGCCACCCTTCCGTCATTGGGCCTTTTGAGCCTGCCTGGCTTTACAGCTGTGCTCTCTGTTGGCAGGGAGTGGAAAGGGGAGGGGGAGGGGGGCGGACTGTGTCACTGTGTTTAATTTAAAGACTGGGCCCGTTTTGTCTCCGCTATCCTGGCAACACATGCTCACACAGAGCATTTTTGGCGGGGAGGCACGAGTGGGCGGGGTGCATCTTTCACCTCCCCGGCGCCAAAGCTGCAGCGGGAAAGGGAGGCTCTGATTACGTCCCAGCCTCCCCCCTCCCCGAATGACTTCTGTCTTCTTTTCAGCCATCTGAGAAGTCTCTGCCACGCAGGGTTGCCAGCTCGGGTTTAGGAAAGACCTGGAGGCTTTGTGGGTGGAGCCAGGAGAGGCTGGAATTTGGGCCTCCGGGGAGGGACATGCTATGGACAGCACCCTCCAAAGCAGCCCTTTTCTCTGGGGGATCTGGTCTCTTTAAAATGGAGATGAGTTATAATTCCAGGGGATCCTCAGCTCCCGCCTGGAGGCTGGCATTCTTACTCTCATTGGCTGAGCTTTGGGCACCCCAGTTTAAGAGGGATGTAGACAAACTGGAACGTGTCCAGAGGAGGGCAACAAAGGCGGTGAGGGGTTTGGAGACCAAGATGTATGAGGAAAGGTTGGGGGAGCTTGGTCTGTTTAGCCTGGAGAGGAGACGACTGAGAGGGGATCTGATAAACATCTTCACGTATTTAAAAGGCTGCCATATGGAGGATGGAGCAGAATTGTTCTCTCTTGCCCCAGAGGGACAGACCAGAATGAATGGGATGAAATTAATTCAAAAGAAATTCCATCTAAATATCCAGAAGAAGTTCCTGACAGTTAGAGCGGTTCCTCAGTGGAACAGGCTTCCTTGGGAGGTGGTGAGTTCTCCATCTTTGGAGACTTTTAAACAGAGGCTAGATAGCCATCTGACAGAGAGGCTGATTCTGTGAAGGTTCAAGGGGGTGGCAGGTGACAATGGATGAGCGATTTGGATGTGAGTGTCCTGCATAGTGCAGGGGTTGGACTAGATGACCCAGGAGGTCCCTTCCAACTCTAGGATTCTATGAGCTCAGCGGAGAGCTCTCCAGAGAAGCGGAGATTTGAACCTGCGGTTGCTTGCACATCGGAACCTGACTTGTCAAAGATTTTACCAACCCTGGAGATTTTTGGGGAGTGCAGGGTTTGGGGAATAGACATATCTCAGGGGTATATAGTGCCATAGAGTTCACTGGTGGCTAAACGGTGACTTTCTAGATGTCTATGGACTACAATTCCCATGAGCCCCTGCTTGCAAGTCTTTTCAGAGTTCCATCCCCCATGTGAAAAAGAGCTGTGTTGGGTGAAGCCAGGTGGTCCAGTTTCTCCCGTTGGCCTGCCAGGATATGCATAAACAGGGCCTATACGTTCAGGGAGGGCTACATTTCGCCTTCTCACTGCCTGAGCTGCATAGCACAGGAAACAGGTCTGAACCCTTTGGGCTGTACATGGCACAGTGCACTCCCGTGCCCTCTGGTGTAATTGTGTCCCACTGAATTCATTGCTTGCATAGAATCGTGGGAAATGTGTCCGGATTCAAGATAGAGAGCCCTAAGGGTGCCCTGGAGAATTGTGTCAAAACTTTTAGGGGGTGGGGGCACACAGGGAAATTATCTTTGCGATCCCCCCGGAGATGTGTGGCTTTGTTGACAAGGCGAAAGTCTCTCTGCACATGTTCAGAGGACACGCCCCTTGCTTGTTCCAGGGCTGGTTTTAAAAAGGGCTAAAGGAAGCACTGTTCAGACGAGCAAGGGGGCTGTAAAAACACTAGCGTTGGGTTTTGTTTGTCCCCAATAAACGGGAAGTTCTAAAGAAGTCAGACTGGTGACAAAAATGATCAACCGAAAGAGAGAGAAAGAAAGAAAAAAAAAATGCCAGGAGTCCTTTATTGCCTGTTCCCACAAATGTGCACCCCAGGATTATCAAGAAACACTCTGTCCTCACCCCAAAAAAACTTTTTGCATCTCAGAACAGACAATAGTATCAATTAAAAGCAGCTGGTTGTATCCAGAGATAATCGTCTGGAACGAGCACATCTTCCTTCCAAGTGTGGGGGGGGGGGGAAGAGGGAGAAACACATGCAGATGTTTAATTAATAACCTGGATCTGGGCTCTGTTTGCACTGGTCCGCATTGTTTGTCGAGTAACAACGGTTGCTACGGTGACGCGGTCCACTCCCGTTTCCAGGAGCCGGTTGCTGGGCGACGGATAGAATGCTTCCCAAACTAAACAATGCCATCTCCCCGGCCATCCGCTCTCCTCCTTTCTCCCATTAACAGGCTCGAAAAACACACTAAAATATGTCAGGGTTGTTTGTCAGTCCTTCCCGGATGGCTGCAAAGATCGTAATGAAAAGAAAAATTCTTCTCTATAGTAACGGGAAAGAAGGAGGCCGTTTCTGCCTGCGTCCTAGAGAAATATGACACCTTCCCCCCCCCCCTTTGCACAAGCACCTTTTGAAAACAAATCTTCAGGAAAAGAAGAAAACGTTTCTTTTGCACATTAGTCTCTGTCGTGGGGAGAGCAGAGATGCTTCAGGAACATGTTCCCCCTCTGCCACACACACCTCGCCCCCATTTCCTCCCGGCATATTGCAAACGAAATTGCAGGCTGGATTTCCCAGTGCTTCTCCAGTGCTTGCAGCTGGTTTGCTGCCAAACCGGAAAGTTTGCCCTGCTATTTGCCTCCATTGGTGCCTGTGCTTTTGGTACTGCGGCTCTCAGGGCTCATTGTCAGATGAGCGCACCATGCGCGGTCTTTCTCGGGATGCACATCTCGTGGATCATGCTGACTTATCGGCACCGTACGTGAGGCGGAAGGTTGCAATTCCGCACAGTCAGATAGCGGCGTGAAAAAGAATGGCAAAGTTCACCGGCTTAAGGAAGACACAAAGTTGGAACAGGGATTGGGGAGAGGGCGGGTGTGGGGTGATTTTGAGAAATGTGACATTCTGCCTGGATTGACAGTCCAAGTCGGGCTGACCTTGAGGCCCGTAGGGAATCCAACCCCACTATCTTTCATAGCCCCCCAAAATTTCAGAGTCACACTCTGTGCCTGCTTCGGAAAATCCCAAAATGCAGTATTGGGTTATGGGACTCTTTGCCAGAGACTCTCCCGTTTCCTGGCCTCTGGTTTTAATGTGAATCCAGTATGGCTCTTGTTTAATTAAGTCATCTGAAACGGAAGGAGGGAGATGTTTAATAAAAACGGAGGTTTTTCTCTGCATTCTTGCTATTTCCTGTAACCCCCTCCCCTTGAAAAGCACTTGTATGCTTTTTGAATATATTTTAACAAATATTGCTAGTTGTTTGTGTGTGACTTACAACATCGTTCAGGGCTCAGCTTCCACTCTGGGAGCCATAGAAGTTAAATCGCTGAGCGAAGAAGGGAAATATGTTTGTCTCTGATCCGTGTACAGGTAGTGGGAGGGCACCATGTGCAGGACATAAATGCTGATGCTCAGTGTAGCTTGTGAATGCTGGGGTGCAAGTGAGGCACAAGTGAAGCCCATAGCTGCTGGGGCACAGGCCTAATGCTTGAATGTCGCTGCACCTTGAGGCACATGTGCTTTGCATAAACCTGGGTTCCTCAACCTTTATGAGCCTACAGGCAGCTTTTGGAATTCTGATACAGCATGGTAGACAGTGGCACAAGGACAAAATGGCTGCCACAGAATTGGCACAAGGAACCACCTTTTCCTCCATCCTCCTCACCCCTCAATAGCTGCAACTGAAGAATCAAAATCTGCTCAGGGTCCCCAGCCCTAGAGATCAAACTGGCCTCGACAAGGGTCAGGGCTTTTCCAACACTGGACCCCATCTGGTGGAAGGCTCTGCCTGAGGAGATCAAGACCTTCCGGGACCCCAAGCAGATTGGGAGGTCCTGCGAAACTGAGCTGTTCTTCCAGGCCGATGGCTAAAGCCAGGTATAAATGTCAAGATACTGGCCTCCAAGCCTGAGACCCCATCCACCACCATAAGGCCCCTCCAAGCTGTGACCAACCTCCGAAAGTTATGAATTATTCCCAGAAGGAGGTGGCTTCATTGTTTTTAATGTTGTTGGTTTTTTAATTGGTATGTTTTTAGAGTCGGTTGTTATTTCAGCCAATCATGGAGAGGCAGGTTATAAAAATTATTATTATTATTTATTAAATTGGCTGCAGCAGAAAGTGGAGCCCGCCCCAGAACGGCTGCCACAGCTTGACTCAAGACAGGAGATCTGTGGTGACAGCTGTTGCCAATCAAATCTCCAGTGGCCAATCAGAAGCCTTGCTGGGTAAAAGCCCTACCTGGCCCCACCCACTTCCTAAGCACACTTGACGGGTTCCAGAAAAGAAGAAGAAGAAGAGTTGGTTTTTATACCCCACTTTTAACTTCCCGAAGGAGTCTCGAAGCACGTTACAATCGCCTCCCCTTCCTCTCCCTACGACAGATACCTTGTGCGGTTGGTGAGACTGACAGGACCACTCTGGGAGAACAGCTGTAAGAAAACTGACTCTGATGAATGAATCCTAGGGCCCATACGTGGTGCCCGCAAGGATGTTGGGCTGCATGTGCAGTTTCACACAATAGCTGGTGAAGCCCATGGAATCATCTGTAACCGCTCTGTGGGAGAGGTATAAATAAAACAGTAAGGGCAGGGGTGGGGTGGGGTGGGGTGGGGTGGGCAGAGTCCGGGAGGGGAACAGAGCCCATTGGCACTTGGCCCAGGACTGACAATCGGGGGTGCCAATTGGGAGGCAGAAAGCGCCTCCCAATTGCCCCTCCCCGATTGTCAGTCCTGGGCCAGGGGGCCATTTGGGAGCTGCACACCGCACGGCTCTTGATTGCCCCCCTGAGCCCAGGACTGCCCACCCAGCCCACGAACTCGCCCGCCTGCTGCCGCCTGCCACCATTACAAGAACACACTTGCCTTGGAGCTTGGCTCCCACAAGGTACCCAGGGCCCGGGGTGGCAGGGCGCTGACAACTGAGGCTTCCTAGTGGGGAAAGGGGCAGGGACGCCGTGCCTGGGGTGGGAGAGGCGTGGAAAACGAGGCGGGGCGGGGGCATCGCTGTGCCGAGGGGGGCACCCAGGAACGATGCTAGCGCCTGCTGTATTTAGCATACAGCGGGCTTGATTTCTAGTAGAATGATAGTTGGAAGGGACCTCCTGGGTCATCTAGTCCAACCTCCTGCACTATGCAGGACACTCACATCCCAATTGCTCATCTTAACACAGCCCGCAGCGCCGTAAGGGCTTAGGGGGAGGAGTTAGGGCAGGCTCTGTCTGGGATGAGGAAGGGTGCCGATTGGCCCCTTTCTCTGGACAGACCATTGGCGGGGCCAATCGGCATGCGCAAACCGCCTGCCGATTGGCCTCGCCGATTCCCTCCCTGGCGAAAAGTGGCTCGCAGTTCCTCCCTTGCCGGCGGCCTGATGCGTCAGGAGGTGCGAAGCGCCTCTCGCCGCGTCAGGCCGCCACCCGGGGAGCCCCCGGCAGCCGCGCTGTGTGCGACTGCCGGAGGCTCCCATTCCTAGCGCCCGCTGTATTTTGATTACAGCGGGCTTGATTACTAGTCTACTATAACCTGCCGCCCCTTTGCCTTCACAGAATCAGCCTCTCTGTCAGATGGCTATCTAGCCTCTGTTTTAAAATCTCCAAAGATGGAGAACCCACCACCTCCCGAGGAAGCCTGTTCCACTGAGAAACTGCTCCAACTGTCAGGAACTTCTTCCGGATGTTTAGACAGAATTTCTTTTGAATTAATTTCATCCCATTCATTTTGGTCTGTCCCTCTGGGGCAAGAGAGAACAATTCTGCTCCATCCTCCATATGGCAGCCTTTTAAATACTTGAAGACGGTTATCAGATCCCCTCTCAGTCGTCTCCTTTCCAGGCTAAACAGACCAAGCCCCCCCCCCCCAGCCTTTCCTCATATGTCTTGGTCTCCAAACCCCTCACCATCTTTGTTGCCCTCCTCTGGACACGCTCCAGTTTGTCTACCTCCCTCTTCATCGGTGGTGCCCAAAACTGAACACAGGACTCCAAGTGAGGCCGAACCAGAGCAGAATACCATCATTTGCTGTGTCAGCAATAAGTTTGGTAGGACAATGTGATTGTTTTTTTAGAGCCTATTGTCAGTTCAATGAATGGACACTGGCATGGCGGCTACCTCAGTGGAGGAAAGGGGAAACAGGCAGCGTACTGAGCCCAGCAAATGGAAGGGTACCATAGTTTGTCAAGTGACCCTTGGCCGGAGCAGACGGCCCTCTTAATGGCTCAGTCTGGAGGCTTGGGGGGCGTCTAATTCTCAGGATTATGATGTTTCCTCGTCCACTGAGAATCCCTGCCGTTTAACCAAGCAACTAGCTCTGGCCCAGCCTCTGCCTTGGGAGCTGATGGCAGAAAGAGGGCATAAAAGTGATCGAAGTAAAGTCAATCAGGCCACATGTCAAATAGCAAATGTGATGCTACAAAATCGGCTGCTCATCGCTGTGAGCATCGGCAGCCGGCTGTGAGAAACGGGACATCGAGATATATAATTGCCCCGGGGAGGGGCGGGGGGGGGGCTGTTATCTCTTACCTTTTATCTCACTGCTGCCTTGTAAGGTGTGTTGTGTTCTTTGCCCACTTCTCCCTTTAAAGCGACACGTGACCGTTTTCAAAAGGATATAATGACACGAGCTGGCAGGCAGTTACAGTTTACCGTCCGAGAGAAACTTTGCCGTTCTCTTTTGTTTCCGAATGAGATCAGTGGAGAAGTTAAGGAAGCCCCTCTGGGGGAGGGTGATGTTGAAGAGTGGTGCCAGTATGGAAAAGTCTCCGCGTCCATTTGGTGCCCTTCTGATCCCGAAAAATGGGGGCACCCAGAGATAATGATCTAAGTCAGTGGTGGCCAAGCTGTGGCGCTCCAGATGTCCATGGACTACAATTCCCATGAGCCCCTGCTAGCCAGCATGTAGTCTGTGGACATCTGGAAAGCCACAGTTTGGCCATCCCTCCCCTAGATGATCTCTATGCAGAACAGATGAAATGGTGGGTGCAGAATCTCCACTGAACTCCTTGAGTGGGGCCTAGAGCCGGGTTTGAATCTGCACTCCCCCACATGCAGCCAGCTGGGTGACCTTGGGCTCGCCACGGCACTGAGAAAGATGTTCTTACCGAGCAGGAATATCGGGGCTCTCTCAGCCTCACCCACCCCGCAGGGTGCCTGATATGAGGAGAGTAAGAGAATGTGATTGTAAGCCGCTTTGAGACTCCTTTGGGTACAGAAAAGTGGCATCTAAGAATCAACTCTTCTTCTTCTTCAGTCATATCAGGGCTCCCTGAGCCTCCCTCACAGGGTGTCTGTTGGGGGAGAGGAAAGGGAAGGCAATTGGAAGCCGCTTTGAGACTCCTTCGGGTAGAGAAAAAGCTAGAAGAAGAGCTGTTTTTTTATACCCTGCTTTTTCACTACTTGAAGGGAGTCCTGAAAGTGGCTTACGAATGCCCTTCCCTTCCACTCCCTACAACAGACAACTTGTGAGGTAGGTGCAGCCAAGAGAGCTCTAAGAGAGCTGCTCTACAAAAACAGCCCTGAGAGAACTGTGACAAGCCCAAGGTCACCCAGCTGGCAGCATGCAGAGGAGTGGGGAAATCGAATCCGGTTCTCCAGATTAGCGTCTGCTGCTCTTAATCACTACATCACATGGGTGGGTGTCCCATTTGGAAGTGCTCGCCCCTTCAGCTGAGCACCCTGTCCAAACAAACCTGGTTTGTGCCACCAAGCCACGTGCCCTCTCTTTCCTGCCTTCACATGACTATCACAATATCTGCAACAATCCTGCAAGGTCTGTCACTGACCTGATTCCAACAGCCGAAAACTCAATTTGTGTGTTGATTTTAGGCCTTGTCTGGTTTCTTGGGCGGGGGGGGGAGAGAATATTTACTGTGTGGGACTGATTTCTTTTAAAAACTGCTCTGTGCTTCACAACCGCTTGAGTCTTTTAAGGCTTGGGGGGACCCAGATGCAAACGAGCATTTTGCTGCATAGGAGGAGGGAGACGGGCCAGCCAGAGGGACCTACCGAAATAGCTTCTCTGACATGGCTGTGAAAGATCAAAAACAGGTTCGGCAGTCCTCTGTATGTTTTTCCACTCTAAAAAAAGAAAGTGAGCCAAAGAAAGAAGGAAAGAAAAAAAGCAGTGGTGGGGTTACTGGCGTACCCCTCCCCTTTGGATTCCAGTCACCTTTCTTTATTTAAAAGAAAAAGCCAAAATGAAGACTACTTGGGACAGCCAGCTTACCGAGAATGACCTTCCTTAGCCACCACCATGATTTCCTCCATTTAAAGCGGGGTCACCGTGTCTACTGTGTCTACCTGCCACCGATTATCTTTTCTTTGTTTGAGTGAGAGAGCTGGAAAGCGGAAGATACAGGAGCCCCTCCAACCCCCCTTTCTCCCTGGGTCACCGAACGTAGCAAGACCAGAAATAGAAGCCAGAAGTTGTTGCTTGTGCGTTCTCACTCTCTCCGGCTGATTTTATTTTTTTAATAGTTCCGTTTTCCTGTTGCTTGCTCTCTGCTTGGATACTGAGCCAGCTCGGGGTAAACAGAGACGGTTTCCAGGGACTCCATCTGTCCCGAACGCCTGCCTTGTTCCAGGGCAAGTCAGAGTTTGCTTATTTATTTTTTTTGCTGACGTAGGAAGTGATGTCTATTTGTGTGTACCGTCGCCTCCCCCCCCCCCCCAAATTCCCTGCATTACAAAAGCTGGAGATATTTGACCACTTTGGAGTTCACACTATAATAACCTTAAAGGACGGGGAGGAAAGTGTTATTTTTTAAAGATTGGCTGTATTCCCACTCAATGCCTTGTGGCTTTGCTTTATAGAGTGTGCCAGGATGACTCAGGCTTGGGTGTTTTAGATCCAACCTCTGCCAATGACTTGCTGGCCAAGCTTGGTCATGTCCCTTTCTCAGGCTCAATTTGATGTAAGGAGAACCTGCAGGGAAGGCTGTGCCCAATTTGTTTTTTTTTGAGAAGGAAAAAAGACTGTGTTGGCCTGGTTTTGGAATGTGTTGGATGCGGGCTGAGTGCGCGTGAGACAGGGTCAGTCTACCTTGCAGGGTGGTTGTGGGCATAACACGGAAAAGGGAGTGCCCTGATCTCCTTGGAGAGAGGGTGGGGTTGAAATTGCATGAGTTGGTTTTTTGTGCGCATGTTTGAAGCTGGATCGCTAGATCGTTGGGGGAGAAATTCTTGAATCAGCTTTTGGAAATTTCTGTTTATTTTTAGAGGTTAACAGAGTTGACGGCATTCCCAGTTACAATTGCTGGTGGGTTTGTAAGTTCTGTAAGTTCAGGGTGAGAAACTCAACGTTTGTCATGCTGATCTGTGAATGATAATTTGTTGCATGAATGATAATTAATTAAAATTGCCTTCAGAGACCGAGCAAGCCTCTTTTAATATAGACGGAAGAGGGAACATTTGTTTAAAAACTCCAAAGCTGAGCTGTCTGCTCTGTGTTGTCAGTCCCGAAATTGACGTGCAGCTGCTGCAAACTGTACGCACAGACGACTTCCAAAATCAAGACCCATCCGTTCCGCACTTTGTGCGCGTTCCGTGGTCCCCAAAGCAGGGTCTTTCCTTGGTGCTTAGCAAAGGCAGGTTTCCTTTTTACAGCCCCCCCCCCAACCCTGTTGCCTGTGTCCTTTCTCCTAGAGCCCAGTATGCAGAGTTCGGAGGGTGGCTCCGAATCCACAACTCCTGTGGCCCTGCGAACATCGGCTGCCGTCCAAGCCCCGGTGGTCCAGCTGGTTCCCGCATCGCAGCAGGTAGACGGAAACAGTTTACTGTATATATCAGGGGTAGTCAAACTGCGGCCCTCCAGATGTCCATGGACTACAATTCCCAGGAGCCCCCTGCCAGCGAATGCTGGCAGGGGCTCATGGGAATTGTAGTCCATGGACATCTGGAGGGCCGCAGTTTGACTACCCCTGGTATATATATATATTTAAACATAAAACACCAGATATTATGGAACTGCTATTTCTGAAATGCAAGTTGCTATTTTATAGTATAGCAGCCTTTCTCAATTTTTTACAGAGGAACCCCGGAAGTGGTGCAATCATACAGAATATGATTGGCAAGCATAGCTGTGTACAAGCCCCTTCCCACCCCCTCCAGGCCCATCATTGACCATTGGGTTGGGTCGACATGACCATATATATAGTCACATCACCTGGGAAATGTTTAACAAATTTAAATACATGTATTAAAAAATTAACTAACTCCCACCTGTTTGGGAAATCCTTTCAGGGCCATCCATCTGCAGCAGGGTTTCACGAACCCTGGGCCATTAAGCCTACAATGAAGAAAGAGAAAACTAAACCTTTTTCTGGAACACAACTTTCAAGAAGAAAGCAACAGGGGGAAGACTTAAATATTACATCATAATATCATATGCCACTCGATATGTCTGACCTCTCCATAATCCGGTGGCATTTCTTTTTTTGCGGAAACCCTTGGGGAGATTTCCTGGCTGACCATTGGGCTGTGACTCTTCAGAGCCTTATGGCTTGTCAGACATCATGAGAATCTGCCTGTTGGGTCAGGCCATCTAGCCTAGTACCCACAGAACCATAGAGTGAGAAGGGGGCATGCAGGTCATCTAATCCAACCCCTGCTCAAGGCAGGATCAGCTTCAAGCATCCGGGAGAAGGATCTGACCAGCCACTGCTTGAAGACTGCCAGTGAAGGGGAGCTCCCCACCTCCTGAGGCAGCCCATCCCACTGCTGAACTAAACTCATAGGATCCTACAGTGGGAAGGGGCCATGAAGGCCATCTAGTCCAGCTCCCTGATCAGTGCAGGATCAGCCTCAAGCATCCAGGAGAAGGATCTGTCCAGCTGCTGCTTGAAGACCGCCCATGAGGGGGAGATCCCCAGCTCCTCAGGCAGCCCATTCCACTGCTTGAACTAGACTCAGGGAATCCTAGAGTGGGAAGGGGCCATCCAGGCCATCTAGTCCCACCCCCTGCTCAATGCGGGATCAGCCCAAAGCATCCATGGCGCATCCAGTACCTAACCAAATGCACAAAGAGGCGCGTATGCCAAATCTTGTGGCTATTCCCTCAGCAACTGGCATTTGGAGGTAGAATACCCCTGAATATGGAGGTTCCAATCGTTATCATGACCAGTATCTGCTAAAAAACCTTTCCTCTATGCATGCATTTAAGTTAGGCTTGGCTAAACTGTGGCTCTTCAAATCCATGGACTGCAGTTACCCTGGGGAGGGCCACAGCAGGGTATAATGCCATACAGTCCACCCTGCAAAGCAGTCATTTTCTCCATGGAAATTGTAGTCTGGAAATCAGTTGCAGTACCAGGAGACCTCCAGGTCCCACCTGGAGGTTGGCTACCCTAGGCTTTCTGTAGGCAAGCTGTTTCTCCTCCTCTTTGAGAGTTGGCCCCTCCCACTCTACTGGTCAGCCTTCGGCGCCCCCCCCCCCCCCCAAACTGAAATCAACCACCGTTTTTCCGATAGAAGACAGGCAGGTTTCCAAGGCAGGTTTCCGATTAATCTTTAGATATGTGAACGATATAAACACATCCATTCATTCCTTTTTGGGCAACAAGCAAGTAGATTTTATTTACAGTCGTTCAAACCAATATTTAAATGTACATTTAAAATACCAGATTGCAGAAACAACATTTAAATACAAAAAAATGTTTAAATTAACAAATATAGAAGAAGGGGTGGTTTTTATACCCTACTTTTCACTACCTGAAGATGTCTCAAAGCGGCTTCCATCTGCCTTCCTCTCTCCACAACAGACGCCCTGTAAAGTCTGTGGGGCTGAGTGAGCCGCATGCAAACAGCACTATCAGGACTGTGACAAGCCCAAGGTCACCCAGCTAATGGCATGTGAAGAATTAAACCCAGCTCGCAGATTAGAAGCCACCACTGTTAACCACTACGCCAAGCTGGCTCTACCATGATTAAAAATCATTAATAAAACACCAAAATCAAAGTATTGAGTCATTACAGCAAACACTCTCAACCAGGGTTTCATAAAGCCCTGAGGCAGAGCCCTGTCAGAGTTTCCCAGATGGATGAGAATTAATTTTTAATATATTTTTCAATTTATTTATTTATTTATTTTTAGACATTTTCCCCGCCACTCCTGACAAAGTCGTTTCGTGGTGGCTTACAATACCGATCAAAAACACAATATATACATTAAAACCCCATTAAACATTGATTGGGTGATATGACCATATATGGTTATGTTGACCGAGCAACCCCCCCCCCCCACAATCGCCAATGATGGGCCTGAAAGGGGTGGGAAGGGGAGGGGCCCCAGGTGGGCGTGTCCACAGTTAGGTTTCCCAACCGTATTCTGCACAATTGCGCCACTCCCGTGGTTTCTCAAAGCCTGAAGAATGCTTCAGAGGTTTCTCAAGTTCAGAAAGGCTGCATTACAGTGTTCGATTGGGGGGGGCCTTGTGCCCCCTATATATACTACACAATTTAGTAACTGCAGCCCAAAATTTAGCAGTGCAGAGGATTATTTGTCTGTTTTCATTATTGAAAAGTTTCTTAACCTTATCCTTTAATGGAAGTCTCGGGTGCCGATCTAGAATCAGCTGAATCAAATTGCCACTGATAACGCTGTAAATAGAACACTGTAATAGAACGTGTTTGTTTGTTACTATCTGGCTGCTGGCCCAGGGACAGCCTCTGTGCAAAAAAGGATTCATACCTTTTGGGCAGTGTCCAGAACGTCAGCTGTTGCAGCTGGAGGTTTTGTGGGCATCCTAGGACCTGTAAGTGTGATAACCATAAAACGGAAGTTTGAGTCCAGTAGCCCCTTTAAGGCCAACAAAGTATAAGTTTTCATGTGTATGCACACCTTGTCAGATCACAGCTGGACCCAGGGAGATATACTGTTTTGGCACAAGGAGGATCTGTTTGGGTTCCTTCGCTAACTGCCGTGGGGAGGGCGATAAATCCCAAAATGAATCTGCGTGCATTTCAAAACAGTAGGTTGTTTTTTGAAATGGTATGCTTGCTTAAAAAAAAAACATTCGGTGGTAATAGCAGGCATCATCTTAGAAGAGGTGTTTTCTTTTATTCAGGACATTTTTAAGTTGCCTTTCTGCAGCGAAAAGTCTTGAGGGGGGTGACAGTGAAAAGTAGTTCATTAAAGCCCCAGACTGGCCAGCCAATCAGTCCCCAGGGAAAGAATCATGAGAGACCCGGGGACAGGAAAGGGAAGGAATTGCTCATCTAAGTTGGGGTGCATTTTTTTTTTACAAATATTTTTTTTTAATTGAAGTCTGCACTTAACTGGGGGCAGGTCTTAGTTGATGGGAAGGGCTTGAATAATTACATAATTCAGAATGACAAATGACTCTTCTGTTTGGTTGGGAGGGGGGGGTTCTGCTGCTCTTCTCTGTTGTAATAGTTTGCTTTATTATTGTTTACAGTGGGCGCGATTTCCGTGCGAGGTTCAGATGAGTGCTGCGCATTACCTCGGGAGCTGTTAGCAGGGGACTGGATTTGTAGCTTGGGGAACCTCTGAAGGGTGAATTTTTGGTTTTGCTCATTCTTTCAGAGGGTTCTGGTGCAGGCAACGGGCTCCACTCCCAAAGGGGCCCAAATGCAGCAGCTGACGGTGCCCAGAGTCCAGCAGGTTCCTCAGCAGGTAAGTGTTACGTGGCACAGGGGTGAAGCTTCCCACGATCAGCAAGGTCTCACCTTGCGCACGAGCAAGGCCAAGGCACAGGAAAGTTATGTACCTATGTCTTTTCATAAATCCTTGTATTCCATGGCCTAGGCCCAACAGGAACCAGGGAGCTCCTACCAGTCACTGAACCTGAAAAAGAGGACCACTCTGAGACAGGTTCCAGGTTTCCTACGTGCTCGTATGGCTCAAAGGCAGAGCATCTACCTGGCACAGAGAAGTTTCCAGGTTCAAAGTCCAGTTAGAAGGATCCCCCTGTAGGTGAGGTGGAAGAGGTTTTGTTAAGAGTCTGGAGAGCTGCTGCCAATCAGGGTCTGACTTTGATCAACTGGATTCCTGACACACTATTAGATGATTTCATGTCGTTGAAGAAGAAGAAGAGTTGGTTCTTAGATGCCACTTTTCTCTCCCCGAAGGAGGCTCAAAGCGGTTTCCATTCACTTTTCCTTTCCTCTCTCTACAACAGAAACCCTGTGAGGGAGGTGGAACTGAGAGAGCCCTGAGATTACTGAAGAAGAAGAAGAGTTGGTTCTTATATGCCGCTTTTCCCTACCCAAAGGAGGCTCAAAGTGGCTTACAGTTTCCTTCCCTTTCCTCTCCCCACAACAGACACCCTGTGAGGTGGGTGGGGCTGAGAGAGCCCTGAGATTACTGAAGAAGAAGAAGAGTTGGTTCTTAGATGCCGCTTATCTCTACCCGAAGGAGGCTCAATGCAGCTTACAGTCGCCTTCCCTTTCCTCTCCCCACAACAGACACCCTGGGAGGGAGGTGAGGCTGAGAGAGCCCTGATATACCTACTCTTTCAGAACAGCTTTATCAGTGCTGTGACGAGCCCAACGTCACCCAGCTGGCTGCATGTGGGGGACCATGGAATTAAACCCAACTCACCAGATTAGAAGTCCGCACTCCTAACCACTACACCAAGCTGACTCTTAGTGTAGGGGGTTGGACTAGATGGCCCGTAAGATCCTTCCGATTCTATGATTCTATGTCTGTCATTGTGACTCCCTAGATGTGCAGAACAATATGTTTGAAAATTAGCCAAAAGGAATGGAACCCCCAAAATGATCTGATAATGACTGGGTATACTCTGAGGGCATGAAACATTGAGGGTGTTTGGAAGAAAGTTAAACAGAGTACAAGAAGGGTAGGGCAACTGAAAGCCAGAGTGGATTCTCCGTTGTATATCCCCAAGAAGTAAATAAAAATGGGCTGATCAGAGATGTTGTTTTGGGAGGCAGAAGAAAATCCCTATTTTGCAATTAGATCCCCTTCTCTTCCGGCTTTATATTTCTCTCTGCAAATCTGGTTTACTGATACTGCTTTCAGGTGCAAACCGTACAACACGTCTACCCAGCTCAGGTCCAGTATGTGGAAGGAGGGGAGACTATCTACACCAATGGAACCATGTGAGTCTTCCTTCTGAAATTTTTATTTGTGCTCGCCTGTCTGATACAAGCTCAATGCTTGCCTTCAGTTTAGCCCAAATTCTCCATTCCAAATCAGGCCAGTTGCCTGTGTGGTGATGAACACTTCATGGACATGGCAACGCTCAAAATGCTGCTCATCTTAAAATTGTGATCAGATCAATATGATGCTCAATCTGAGAGAAAACGGGCATTGCGAGATGTCATTGTTTGATTTTTCGAGCACATAAAAAAAAACTTATTGGAGATTTTAGAACATAATATAAAATCTGTACAAAACTAATGAGAAGAGAAAAGAGAAGAAAAAAAGAAACAGTATATAAAGAAAAGGCTTTTGATTTTATCTATGATGAAATTATTTATCAAATATATATAACATAAAGAAAAAGAAATATAGAGGTTCTCCTTTCTTTAATCAAATAAATGAATTTCTCCATCTTTGCCAATTTCAGCATTTTTACCTACCATACTTTCATTGTGGATAATAACAAACGTTTCCATTTTTGAGCATATACCAGTCTTGCTGCCATAGTCATCTTCTTTATACATAAAAAGCTTACCATCCTTCCAATGACATGCTGAGACGCTTATTGGCTCTTGCTATTGGACATCCCCCCAATAGGGTGACAGCCATCTCCCACTGAGGGCCAGTCAGAGGCTCTTCTCCTCCCCCTTGCTCCTCCTCCTCCTCTATGCCGCATCCTGGCACTTGGCATTAGGAAGAACTGGCAGGCGGTAAAAGGGGGAGCTGGCCATCCCGTGCATATAGGCCTCCTGGCTGCCGGCAGCTCGGGGAGACAAGTCCGGGTGCACTCCGCCACAACTGCCCTGCACTCTGTGACTTCCTCACTGCTCGGGTGGGTGGAAGACTCATCCACGCATCCACCACTGTAACCGCCTTGCAGTCTGCAGCCTCCTCACCGTCAGGGGGGTGGAAGGCCTATCCAGGTGTGTTCTGATGCACCCACCTGATGCTTCCCGGCCTCCTGGTTGCTTGGAGAGCTCCGGGGGGGCTATTTAACCCGACTAGGGTTGGGCACTATGATGTCAGCACCCAAAGCAGCCAGTGCCACAGCGTGGGGGAGGAGGCATGCCGGTGCCTATGCCTCAACTCTGCCCCGCGCTGCAGCTCTGTCTGCTTCGGGCACGAATGGCCGCTTCAGACGCTGACGTGCCCAGCCCTAAACCTGACTTGCCCTCCCTCCTCTGAAGGGGCTAGGCTGTGATGGTGAAGGGCAGCAGGGCTCCTGCCGAGCATGATGGCCCAGCTAGTGAGATTGGCTACCCTGCTTCACCCACCCTTCTACAGCCCATTTTTAAAATGGGATTTTCTACTATATAAAAACAAAGTTCCATGTCTTATATCAAGTTCTTTATCTATTAACCCCAGAAGAAAAGCATCTCATTTATATAATAGTTTTTAAAATCTTATGAATGTATGCATGTAACTGTATCCTAAATTTTTAGCCTTCTTACATGTCCACCATATATGATGACATTAGTTGAGAAATATCTGTATTAATTGGAGAAGTTCTGTAAATTGTCTTTTTTCTTGATCTTTTTTGCATTTTTCTTGTATTGTCTTCTTAGTTCAGAATTACATTTAATCAAATAATCTCAGATAAATGTATTGCTTATATCCAAAACCACTATCAGGTCAGTACCTTTCTGTAAATTAAATTCTCTACAATAACGGCTTTTTGCAACAACATTCAATTCAATCGCCATATAAAAGTATTAGATTTTCTTTTATACACCCAGGTTACGGGATTATAGCCTGAAAAGAACTTTAGTAAATCTACTTTAGAGACTTCAGTAACTAAATTTTTAGAAATCATATGCATTCTTTTAAAAAGATCTATGTCTTTCTGAAAGATAGATCTACTCTCTAGCATTACCATTTCTCTGTCTCTATATCCGCCAAACCCAAATTGTCAGTCAAGTTTTTAAAAACTTCTGGCAATTTACTTTGTGTAATCTTAGTATTTTTATCTGAAGATCTGTCTTTGTGGAGAAGTCACACCATTCCAGTCCCACATCAAACGCAAACTCTCTTTGGGAAGCTCAATTAGACTGTAAATAAATAGTTTGTAAGAAATCCCTTTTCATTTGGAGCATAAACTCTGAAACCCAGTAAATTAATCTTCACCCCCATGAATCTACTATGATCATTAGTCAATAGTAGTTCTGGCTTTAATTGTGGGTTTATATACAATTCCATTTTTCTTTTCATTATCTGCAGAAAGGATTTAATCACCCCAAATTTTATATATAGAATATTTTGTACACTTTTTCTTCATATGGTTCTCTTGTAAGCAAAGAATGTCTTGTTTGAACTTTCTCAAATAATGATTTTTTCCCCCTTTTGAGGAGTATTTGCTCCACTTACATTGTACGTTAAAAATTTGTAGTCATTTTTAGGCCTTTGGTTTTGCCAAGTCCATACTTGAGTCATCTGCTTTGGCCTCCTCCATTTCCTATTGTGAATGTTGTGGGTCTTGTATATCCTCTTCCTGGCTCTCCTCCATTTCTTTTTCAAGTCTGACTAGAAATTCTCTTGCCTTTTGGACAGAATTCAGTCTAAGTTTCTGCTTTTTAAACATGAGTGACATACCTTCAGATTTGTCCCCAAAAAATGAAAGCTTTTTCTGTTTTAATTTTTTCAGTTAGGAAAGCATAGTCTCCTCTTTTCATGTACAATTCTAATTCTAACAGGTATTTCTTTTAATACAGTTATCTCAATATTGCCTATTTCTAATCTTATATTAAAGTGCTATTGCAAAACTTGATGTCTTGTCTTCTTCCTGAAAAAGTGTAACAAAACCTCCCTTGAGACATTGCTTCATCTGGCAAATCTAGAGTTTATTCTATAAGCCTTATCGATTTCAAAATCCACCTTTTCTTTTTCAGATTTGCCAGTGCCGCAATAATCCTTGGAGGCTTCTGATATGGACCTAAATCTTAGACACTATCCTTTCCCTCTTAATTCCATTAAGGCAAAATGATCCATTCTTTTTCCAAATATTTATGGCTTTAATTTTTGTTTCCAAAGTTTGTATTTTTATCATTAATTTGAGCCACTTTTCCAGTTATTTTAAAAACAGTAGTATCAGATTTTTAAAACTCTTCAGTTCAGCCTTAATTTCTTCTTTCAGACCTTTCATTTTACTCTGCAGTTTTGTGAGTTCATCATTTTTATAATTATCACTGGTGGTCTTCAAGCAGTGGCTGGATAGATACTTACTATGGATACTTTAGGCTGATCCTGCATTGAGCAGGAGGTTGGAATAGATGGCCTCCATGGCCCCTTCCAACTCTGTTTCCAACTCTTATGATTCTATTCCATCTATGTTCTTACCCAGGGGTAGTCAAACTGCAGCCCTCCAGATGTCCATGGACTACAATTCCCAGAAGCCCCTGCCAGCATTCGCTGGCAGGGGCTTCTGGGAATTGTAGTCCATGGACATCTGGAGGGCCACAGTTTGACTACCCCTGTTCTTACCCATCTGATCAAACATTTCTTGTAACAACTCAACTCTGACCAATTTTGGTTGATCCATCAAACTCTAGTTTCTACTGGGGTTTGCCCTGAATAAACATCACCGCTACAATCCAGATAGTGCTTCCAACAAAAAAAAAATTCAGTACTAGCGCAGTAAAAAACAAAACCAAGCCACAGTCTTAAATTCAACAGTTCATTATCCCAACCTTTACTTTTCTGTTGCTAAGCAAGTCACCATGGCAACGGAACTTCTGTAAATAATTCCTTTCTTATCTTTTATTATAATGTGGCGGCCAATAAAGTAATTCTCAGGTTGTAAACAAAATGTAATCCCACAGAAGTCTGGTCTGGCTTTGCAAATCCAGTGACTTTTCCCAACAGCACTTTCAATACGTCAATATAGTTTTAAAAATGCGATTCCAACGAACCTCTAGTTCTGCTTTAAAACTTACAAACTCTTTCTTCCTCTTTTAGACTCTTTGCCAAGAAATGTTAAATCCTTAAGTTCCTAAAAGCCCTTGAAAGTTAAAAAGAAAACGTTCTTAAAATATATAGTCTGTGCAAGTCTTGTTTTAGTCAAAGATAAAATTTCCATCTGACTATAAAGCTGATGGGTCCTTAAGTAGTTTAAGAAATAAGATTGGCAGGGCTAGAACTGCATTTATGCTCATGAGTTTATTTTTTATTTTTTTTTATTTATTTAGATTTATATACCGCCCTCCCCGGAGGCTCAGGGCGGTTTACATTGAACTAATCAACAATACATGAAACAGTCTTAGTTAAAAATCATACAATAATTAATAACAGTGGTTGTAACAGTATAACAGAATAATATAACATCTCCCCTGCGCTCATCACCTCTGGCTAAACAGGTGAACCCTCCACTCTCACTGTTTACCTAGAGCAGGGGTAGTCAAACTGCGGCCCTCCAGATGTCCATGGACTACAATTCCCAGGAGCCCCTGCCAGCGAATGCTGGCAGGGGCTCCTGGGAATTGTAGTCCATAGACATCTGGAGGGCCGCAGTTTGACTACCCCTGACCTAGAGCAAGCAGCAGCTGGAGAATGTGGGGTCGAGCTCTGTGATCTTCCTTTAACCTAGGAAGATAGTATCAGTCAGGTATAGCCTCTTGGCTATGTGAAAATGGAAACATCAGCCCACTGTGAAATCTCACCAGAAGCCCCTCATGAATACCATTTGTGAGAATGCCGGAATCTCTTTGTGATTTTTTTCCCTAGTTTGCTGTTCATGAGAATAGCGAAACCTCTTTGAGATTTTTTTCGAGCGTGTTATTCACAAGAACGGCAGGTCCGCTTTGCAATTCTTTGAGCACGTTACTTGCAAGCAGGGCAGGATCCCTTTGCAAGGATTGCAGGCTCTCTCGTATCACTGTCACCAACTGTAAATAACTCTCCTTCCCTTTTTTCAACCGGGTTTCTTTGACAGACGCACCGCCTATTCGTACAGCACCGAAGCTCAGATCTATGCCCCGAGCAGTGCCTCGTCCTATTTCGAGTCGCAGGGGGGCAGCTCCCAGGTGAGCACAGCAGCCTCCTCACCCACGGGCATCCCGTCCCACAGCATGGTGGGCATTGCAATGGACATCGGGGGAAGCCAGATTGTCTCCGGCTCAGGAGCCTATCTCATTCACGGCGGGATGGAGAACACTCGGCATGCTCTCTCTAACACCTCGCGCTCCTCTCCGGCAACGGTATGCTACAGGCCTGCAGGTGGCGCTGCTCCCTTGGGTGGGCCAAAAGTCTAATCATTCTGGGGTTAGTGTCCTGTAACGGGACTTTCTGGCTGCTTCATTCAGTGGTTTTGTACAGGCGTGGGCAGCTGTTGGCCTTTCAGCAAAATATGTTGCTGCAGTGCCATTTTATCTGGTCTGCAGTTGGCCCTACTGATGACTGGACACGTACATTTTCATTTCATTTAAGTATGCTGCTGTTTGATACTCCATTTGGAACAGCATAGCTGCTTGACCTCTTTTGGAAGGACTTCCACAAGTCCTTCATCTTTCTTTCAATACCATCTGAGCAATTTGTTGACTGTATGAAGCCTATTATGCTGGGTGATGGGGTAGTGTTGCATAATATCCAGGCCAGTGTGTACATTCCCCCCCCCCCCCAGGAATATAAAGGATATTGGAAGATCATCGAGTTAGCATAGGACAACACGCTGATCAAACACTGCCACTATTGCTGTCCTGTGACTGGTGTCCAATGATTGAATGTGGGACTACCATTGTTTTGGAGGCCCAGGACTAGCAGCCACCAATAGAGCTCACTTCCTCTGCAAACTGTCCAGGTCCCTTTGAATGCTATCTAAGACTAAGCTTAGCTATGTGTTGCAAGAAGCAGATCGCTGTGTCTATTCCAGACCTAGCGACGGTTGCTGGCTTTGGTATTACAGGGGAGGAAGGAAAATATCTCGTCCCACTGCTTGTCCCTTAAAGGGGAGTGGATTAATAGATACAGTGCCTCTGATCTCGGAGATAGCGATCATGGTTCCTAGCCATTGGCGGACTCTTCCTCTGGTTACCAAACTGGTTACCATTACACCGTTTTGAAAAAAAGTAGAATTAGCGTCTCTGTCAAAGCCAGACTCTTTATCGGTGTAATTGCCAACTCTAGGCTCTGTTCTCCGTTTTCTGTTTCTCAAATATTTACACTTAGCCAGTGATGTTTTTAACAAAACTTAAATGTCTTTCCTCAAAGCCTGCAAGAGGCATGGAAACTATTATTAAAAAATAAAAGAAGCATAATCAAGCAACCTCAGTTAAAATGCAAGTACTAGAACAATTGGTGATGGAATGTGCTATTAAGTCATGTCCGACTTATGGTAACCGCACAGGACAGGGGTCCCCAATGTCATGCGTGTGGCCACTGAGGCCTTTTTTGGTGTCAACCAAGTATTTTCAGGAGGTCGGTCAGTCCAGGCAAGGCTTCTGCCCAGTGAGGCTTCTGATTGGCCGCTGGAGATTTGATTTTAAAATGTTGCCTTGGCAGCACCAAAGCCAAAGGATTTATTGTTGTTGTTGTTGTTATTAATGGTAATGTAATTTAATCTATATACTACCGTCCCTTACGGCTCACGGTGGTGTTCAACCATCATTCCACAAACATAAATGTGTGAATAAAAACCATCAAACAAACAATAACACAATATGAAACAGTAAATATCTACCCTGCATTACAGAAGTTAAGCTGTGGCAGTCATTTGGTGGGTGGTTGCACCTCCTGTGACGGCCATTTTGTACCTGGCTCCGCCTCCCGCGGGAGCCATTTTGTCACTGTGCTCACTGTGCATGTGAGAGCAGCACCAGGTGGGCCCTCAGGGCCGCATTGGTTGGGGCCCCCTGCTGTAAAGGCTCGAAGGCGAGAGATGTTCTGAAGAGGCGGTTTGCCTTTGCCAGCCTCTGTGTAATGACCCTGGGCTCCCTTGGTAGTTCCATCCAACTGCTGACCAGGGCCAGCCCTGCTTAGTTTCTGAGGTCTGTCTGTTGCAATTGCGAGATCTCGTGGGCCATCCTGTGTGGAGCATCCAGGTCAGGGCAAGCTAGAACTGGGTCAGACCTTGAAGATCCATCTTGGCCCATCTTGGTCCACATCCAGTGGGCAGTTAGATGCCTCCAGGATATCCTCAAACAGCACCTACCCACTCCCCCACCCCCGGTTCCTGCTACTGAACTCTCATCCCGGTAACCACTGACAGGCTGCTTCTCTGTGAATTTTGTCTAACCCGCATTCAAAGCCTGTGGCCATCCACCATCTGTGTTCCTAACTTTGCCATTTCCCTAAGGAACTCGGGGAAGCGAACCTGCTTCTCAAGTCCCCAATTTACCCTCCGCAACAACCCAGGGAGGGAGGTGAAACAGAGAGCATGAGGGTCCCAAGGTCATCCGGCCAGCTTCTGTAGCAGGGGGGATTGAGCGTGGGTCTCCCAGATATTACTTTGATGCTCTGAGCATAGGAACACATTGGCTCTGTGCTGTGGGGAAGACATAGGGTGCTACGGGGCCGAGGCTCAGCGCTTGCTTGATGATCAGAAGGTCGCGAGTTGAATTCTCAGCGTTTCCAGGTAGTGGGCTCAGGTAGCAGGTGATGTGGGAGGGCCTGAGTCTTTGGAGAGCATCTCTGGACATCACCTGAGTCTCTGGAGAGCAGCTGCCAGCCAGAGCAGGCAAGACTGATGGAATGTGAGTCTTACTCGCTCTAAGGCAGCTTCATATGTTCTTGTATGTGAGTTGGCCCTGAATCAACCTTTGCGGGGGCGGGCTACTTAGTTTAGTGCTATTGTAGCCCGCTGCAAGCCAGCATGCTGGGAGCGGTGGCTAAGAAATCAAATAAAAACACAACAATAAACAATGGGAGAGGATGATGGGGGTGGATCCCACTCCTCTCCTACTGCTTCCCTGAGCAACCTTTGATGCCCTCCTCCAAATTAAGGGGCTCTTCAGTTGGAGGTTGGATCAACTCACCTTCCACCCCTAGTTATCGTTTTCTTTAAAGCACAAAGCCTTCTTGGCTGTTTGAGCCAACTCCAAGGGGTTGTTGGGGGGCTGGAAGAGTGCATGAAGGGGAAAGCCCTCTGTGTTGCTGGTGGAAGCCCCACACAAGCCTTGGAGATCTTAGCAGGTGCTGCCTTCACCTTAGACATCCGGTTTCCAAATCGGTGAGGGCTAGCAACTTCGTCTGCCCTTTTGTTACGATGCAAGGTGGTTTGCTTTCTGGCTCGCTTCTCCTCCCTGGTCCTGGCGCACTGTGGCGTATTTTGCATGCCGCTTGGCTCCCCCACCTTCTCCCGGGTCATGTCGCCTTTCCTCTGCGGCTTCCAAGGCTGCCTCTGCCCCAGTGACGGGAGGCGCTGGATCTGTGAACGGCGCCAGCAGAAGAGTCCTTGGCTGTGGCGGAGTGTCTGATTTCCCTTCTCTTTTTTTCCTCCCCCTCTCTTTGGCCTCCTGCCCTTTTAGCTTGAAATGGCGATTGAAAACCTCCAAAAAAATGAAGGCATAACGTCACACAAAAGCAGCTTGCTGAACAGCCATGTAAGTTCCCTCTCCCTCTCTCTGGCAGCAAAATCGGGCCGAGAGCCCTGTAGCGCCATCCAGTTTTCTTGTGGCAGGAGGTTCTGTGGACCAGAATCCCTTCTGTGTAAGCCAAATGCAAAGGCATGTTTCTTCTGGAAAGCCTTGACCAGGAGAATTCCAATAGAATGTGCCCCCTGCTAATCTCTGGGGGCGGGGTTTCCACCGTAGGCACAATGATACCTTGTGTGGTCCCTGGGCGGGGCCATCAACTCCTCAGCCAGCCACTGCTGTGGTCCAGTAATATGCATGTATGGAAGGGTGGGCAGAGCTGATGGTATTAATGGGCATTTATTGATCCATTAGATAGTTTTAGTGACTGCTCACCCAGGTAGTCTCACGGCAACATACACTATCAAAAGCTTCCTAATAAATGTTAAAAACCAACCAAATAATGGGTATAACACAACATTTCTGAGCTTTTTCACCCTTGAGAAAATCCTGAAACATTTTTCCGGCTTTATAGAAACCCCTGAAGTGGTGCGACAGTGCAGAATTTGGTTGGGAAGCAGAGCTGTGGACACGCCCACCCAAGGCCCCCTCCCTTCCCACCCCCTCCAGGCCCATCACTGGCCGTTTGGGAGGAGGTAGTGGATCAACATGACCATATATCGTCATATCACCAGATAAACGTTTCACACATTTTAAAAATGTAGTAAAAATGAATTAACTCCCACCCACTTGGGAAACTCTTTCAGGACTGTCAAGAAATGGTAAAGTCTGGTATTACCTGATAATTTTTTGGCAGCCCCAAGTTGGGAAATACCTGGAAGTTTGGTGGGGTGGAGCCTGAGTACAATCAGCTTTGGGGAGGAACTTCATTGGCATATAACAGGGGTAGGCAAACTGCAGCCCTCCAGATGCATTTGCTGGCAGGGGCTCATGGGAATGGTAGTCCATGGACATCTGGAGGGCCGCAGTTTGACTACCCCTGGTCAAAAGGTTGAAAAAGGCTGGGTTAGAAACATGTTTTGAAAACTTCTGTTACCCTCAGTGGCATAGCTGATGATCTGACCAACCATGGGCCTGTTGGATTGTTTGCCCTGTTAAAATGTTATCTCCTCTGTTTATCATTATTACTGTTAGCTTCCTTTGTTATAATCACCAAGTTTGATGTATGGTCTATGTGAACTGCCCTGAGCTTTAGGAGAGTGTGGTATACAAATTCAATCAATCAGTCAATCAATTGGTATTTAAACCATTGTTTAGTAAGTATTATGAGCCTCTTGTGGCGCAGAGTGGTAAGGCAGCGATATGCTGTCTGGAGCTGTCTGCCCATGAGGTTGGGAGTTCAATCCCAGCAGCCGGCTCAAGGTTGACTCAGCCTTCCATCCTTCCGAGGTCGGTAAAATGAGTACCCAGCTTGCTGGGGGGTAAACGGTCATGACTGGGGAAGGCACTGGCAAACCACCCCGTATTGAGTCTGCCATGAAAACGCTAGAGGGCGTCACCCCAAGGGTCAGACATGACTCGGTGCTTGCACAGGGGATACCTTTACCTTTACCTTTTAGTAAGTATTAACTAAAGTTGATGCTAAAGTAGGAAGCCAAAAGATAACCGGGATAACAGGCAAGTTTGGCCTTGGAGTACAAAATGAAGCAGGGCACAGGCTGATAGAATTTTGTCAAGAGAATACAATGGTCAAAGCAAACACTCTTTTCCAACAACCCAAGAGACGACTCTACACATGGACATCACCAGACGGTCAACACAGAAATCAGATTGACTGTGTGCTCTGCAGCCAAAGATGGAAAAGTTCTATTCAGTCAGTAAAAACAAGACCAGGAGCTGATTGTGGTTCAGATCATCCACTTCTTGTTGCAAAATTTAGTCTTAAATTGAAGAAAGTAGGGAAAAGCACTAGGCCACTCAGGTATGAACTAAATCATATCCCCGACGAATATACAGTAGAGGTGACAAATAGATTTAAGGAATTAGATCTGATAGACAGAGTGCCTGAAGAACTATGGACGGAGGTTCGCGACATTGTACAAGATGTAGCAACTAAAACCATCCCAAAGAAAACTGCAGCAAAGAAATTAAAAGACGCTCCTGGGGAGGAAAGCTATGGCAAATCTAGACAGCATCCTAAAAAGCAGAGACATCACCCTGCCAACAAAAGTGCGTTTAGTCAAGGCTATGGTCTTCCAGAGCCTCTTGTGGTGCAGAGTGGTAAGGCAGCTGTCTGAAAGCTTTGCCCATGAAGTTGGGAGTTCAATCCCAGCAGCCGGCTCAAGGTTGACTCAGCCTTCCATCCTTCCGTAAAATGAGTACCCAGCTTGCTGGGGGGTAAATGGTAATGACTGGGGAAGGCACTGGCAAACCACCCCGTATTCAGTCTGCCATGAAAACGCTAGAGGGCGTCACCCCAAGGGTCAGACATGACTCGGTGCCTGTACAGGGGATACCTTTACCTTTACCTTTTTATGGTCTTCCCAGTTGCATGTATGGCTGTGAAAGTTGGACCATAAGGAAGGCTGAGCGTCAAAGAATTGAGGCTTTTGAACTCTGGTGCTGAAGAAGTCTCTTGTGAGTCCCTTGGACTGCAAGGCGAACAAACCGGTCAGTCCTAGAGGAGATCAGCCCTGACTGCTCCTTAGAAGGCCAGATCCTGAAGATGAAACTCAAATACTTTGGCCACCTCATGAGAAGGAAGGACTCCCTGGAGAAGAGCCTAATGCTGGGAGTGATTGAGGGCCAAAGAAGAAGGGGACGACAGAGAATGAGGTGGCTGGATGGAGTCACTGAAGCAGTAGGTGCAAACTTAAATGGATTCCGGGGAATGGTAGAGGACAGGAAGGCCTGGAGGATCATTGTCCATGGGGTCTCGATGGGTCGGACAAGACGTCGCACCTAACAACGACAAACTAACGTTGAAACGAGTATATAAAAATAGTTAAAGCAAGTCCCTTAACAGTTTTCCAATACATCAGTATTTGAGTCTTGTCTTCAGAGGATACGAAGGATATTTTTCATGTGTACATTTAGTTAAAACTGTACTAAGATATGGGTGTATTAAGGAGTTCAAAGACCACAGTGCTTTTGTGTGTATTCAGTTATGAAGCTGCTGATTATACAGATTTACAGAATTTATACAATTCTGTAAAACGTATACGCCATGTTAAAAACTAAAAAAAAAATCCACAGTCATTTTACAAAGGACCATCAACGCCGGTATTAAACAGGACTTACCGTTAATACTTAGAAGTCGCCATTAAAGGTATTGATTGACTAAGGGATTGACTGACTGAAGTTTTGAAAATGTGTCTCTAACCCAGGCTTTCTCAACCAGGGTTTCATAAAACCTGGGATTTCTTGGGAGCTCCGGAAGGGTTTCTTGAATGGGTGGAAGTTAATTTATTTGTGTGTGTATGTATGTATATGATTTGTGAAACATTTATCAAATGATGTGGCCATATATGGTCATGTTGACCCGCCCCCATCCCAAAAATGGCCAATGCTGGGCCTGGAGGGCGTGGAAATGGGAGGGGCCCCAGGTGGGCGTGTCCACAGCTCTGCTTCCCAACCATATTCTGCACCATTGTGCCTCTTCTGGGATTTCTCGAAGCCTGAAGAAGGTTTTAGGAGTTTCTCAATGGTAAAAAAGTTGAGAAAGGCTGCTCTAACCGGTTTACGTTCTGGCCTGTGTTTTCTGTTATTTAAATAAAAAGAACAATTTGATTTTTGTGAACCTACACGTAGCTTCTCATTCAGAATCTCATTGCGTTGACTACCTGGTTGCTGACATCCCTACTCGGCATTCATCCCACTGTCAAACCAGCCAAGGTCACCTGGTGAAACCACAAAGGTTAACCTGAGCGATGGGCATCATCCAAGAGGGCATTCCACAGGGGACTCCCGTCCCTGAGAAAGACCTTCCCCTGGTCTGGCAGTGATCTGGGGGGGAAAACCCACCGGCTGACTGGTCTGAGAGCTTAGGCCAGGAGTGGTCAAATTGCGGCCGTCCAGATGTCCATGGGCTACAATTCCCATGAGCCCCTGGCATTGTAGTCCATGGACATCTGGAGGGCCACAGTTTTGACTACCCCTGGCTTAGGCAGTCAGGGAGCCCAGCATAGCCAACCAGCCAGGGAGCCCAACTCCCTGAGCTGGAGTCCCGTGTGGGTCTCTTTTGCCATCATAGGGAAGCACAGTCTGGACGCCGCAGCACTAAGACCGGCAGGTGCCTGAAGTGGCTCGGGAAGAACTGTGAAGGTTTCTCTGCGTTGGACTAGCTGCTTGTAGAGCCCCTCCCCTTTGGAATGAGCCCCCAGCTGAAATTGTTGAGGCCTCTGGGCCTGGCGCATGAGCTCTCTTGCATGCTGCGCAGTCTGGCTTTGCACACCTGACATGGGCCACCTCCCTCCCACCCACCCACCCACCTTGTCTTGGGGAAGCAGTCCTTGCACGCATGCTCCCCCCCCCCCCACCTTTGGTGGTTTTAAAACTCGTGTGCTGAATCTCTCTGACTTCCAGTAGCAGCTCTCCCTCTCATCCAGAGCTTCTTTATACAAAAGGCTCATGTGTCTCGGCCTTAAGCACTCCAAGTGGGAATGGCAGGGAAGGACAGGAAAGAACTGGAACGTGTGCGCCTAAAGACAGGGCTGAAATTTTACCCAGTGCATGTTTTCTTCGTGAGAACGGTATGCCTTGATTTGGCTTTGATCCGTTCAGAACTGCAGTCCTGTTGGCCTGGGATTTCCTCCTCAGGTTGACTGCAGCGCTCTAACAGAGACAGGCTTTTCCCAACACCTGCTGTGAATTCTTTTGGTTGAAAAGCGAACCCAGGACTCTATGCAAAGCCACGGACCCTGAAAGCTCAGCAGATGGAGGTAGCTGCAGGTGGTTGCTCATGAAGCTAAATGGCCTTCTTGAGAGCCAGTTTGACGTTGAGAACCAGCTTGGTGGGTTGTTAAGAGCAGTTGGAGAACCGGGTTTGTTTCCCCATGCCTCCTGCCCCCCCGTACAGCCAGCTGGGGGACTTTGAGTCAGTCCCAGCTGTCTCAGAGCTCTCTCTACCTCCCCTACCCTGTCTGTTGTGGGGAGGGGAAGAATAAGTGATTGTAAGCCATTTTGAGACTCCTTTGGGTCGTTAATGAGGGGTGCAAAAAAGCAGCTTCTGTAAAGGCCATCCAGTCCTGCATGGTCATCTCTGGTTGGCCGTAGCTCACCAAGGGCTCTGGTGGAGGTGCCCCGCCCCCCAACCGGACACTCTTCAAACTGGGATTGAACCTGGAGCTGTCTGTAAGCAGAACCGGAATTATTCCACCAAACAAACACCAACACTGATGCTCTCCTCTTGTTAGCCCGAGAGGCGGCAGCTCAGTGGTCATGCACAGCTGGGTTAGAAGTGCTCCAGGCACATAACGCAGCAGAGTCTATCTGGCCGGTGTGTGCTAACAAGAAACAGTCACAGGTAGAGCCTCCATCTTTGCCAAATGAACACGGGTC
Organism: Paroedura picta; assembly: GCF_049243985.1. Lineage (NCBI taxonomy): Eukaryota > Metazoa > Chordata > Lepidosauria > Squamata > Gekkonidae > Paroedura > Paroedura picta. Next base: position 9,322,826 of record NC_135372.1, on the reverse strand, counting down.
CTTTATTGCAGGGGTAGTCAACCTGTGGTCCTGCAGATGTCCATGGACTACAATTCCTATGAGCCCCTGCCAGCATTTGCTGGCAGGGGCTCATGGGAATTGTAGTCCATGAACATCTGGAGGACCATAGATTGACTACCCCTGCTTTATTGTAAGGATCTCCATTCTAGACAGGAAGGGGGTAGAGACAGGGTTCTAATATAGTCAAACGAGATAGAATGGGTAGAGAGGCAGGATGCCATGCCCTGCCCTCATGGTGCCAAACTGGAGAAGGGCAGCACCTTGTGGAGAGAAGGTGTGAGGCCAGAAAGAAAGAAGATTTTCTGAGAGTCGCAGTCCACACAGCAAAGGAATAGCATCAGAGCAGTAGAAAGGAAGGATGTTCTGGGTCCTGGCCTCTCTCTCTGACTCTCTGTAGTCCCCCTCTGCAGTCTGAAGCTAAGGGACAGCGCAAAGTCCTTCCCTTCCAGCGTCAATGAAATGCTCAAAGTCCCAGGTTCAGAATCCAGTTCAAAAGGTTTTGGGGAGGCTGCTGAGAAAGTCCTCTCTCCTGGAACTTCTGCACAGCAGTGGCTATAAAAGTGTTAGAGACAGGGATTTTCCAAACATTGGCCATGCAAATACCGCAGCTGAGGTCATATATATGGAGAAGGGGGAGCTGCAAAAGATGTAGCTGGTTCAAGTCACAGAGGAGAACTGGGAACCCTGGCTGTGCATGTGGAAATTCCTGAGGCCCCCCAGTGTTGGAGAGGACCCTCTCATTGCCCAGGATCCTGTACAGTTACCAGGCAAATTAAACAGTACTGACCTAGGTTTTTACTCCACGTTTTTACTACCCAAGGGAGTCTCAAAACAGCTTACAAGCACCTTTCACAATAGACATCCTTTGGGGTAGGTGGGACAGAGAGAGCTCATAGAGAACTGGAACTTGTCCCCCAGCTGGCCTCATGTGTGAAAGGAGCAGGGAATCATATCCAGTTCTCCAGATTAGAGGCCACCACTCTTAACCACCACACCAAGCTGGCTCTCAACTGGCCTCTTTGTATGTTCATGACACCCAATCAAGACTATATTTTGAACCCTTGTGGCCAACTGTGAGCATTAAACCAACTGCTTCATGCACTGAAGGTCCCCATTTCAGTCCCTGTAAACCCCCTGTTACAGGTTGCAAGTGCCAGCAAAGGCTTTCCCACTGCAGACCTCAGAAAAGAGTTGTTGCCCATCAGGATAAGTAGTGCCGGCCAGGATGGACTGACTTTCTGATCCCACACCCAGCAGCTCCCACCTGTGCATGTCTGACAAAGAGGCTCCCGAGTTCCTGTCGTCTATTGAGCTCTCCCCTCCTTCCCCCTGATTCTCTCGTTCTCCCACATAGCTTCAGTGGCTGTTGGATAATTACGAGACGGCCGAAGGGGTGAGCCTGCCGAGAAGCTCTCTGTACAACCACTACCTGCGCCACTGCCAGGAGCACAAGCTGGACCCGGTCAATGCCGCCTCCTTCGGAAAGCTGATCCGCTCTGTCTTCATGGGGCTGCGGACACGCCGGCTTGGCACGAGGTTCGTGGGGGGAGGGATAACGGTGGGGAATATTCTGCTTGGTGTTGAATTGGCCTCCTGGATGCATTGGCTTCTTGTAAGTACTTCTCCATTTCAATCTCCAGGGGTAACTCCAAGTATCATTACTACGGCATCCGCCTCAAACCGGACTCCCCCCTGAATCGCTTGCAGGAAGACACTCAGTACATGGCCATGAGGCAGCAGCCTGTCCATCAAAAACAAAGGTATGCGCTCTGGCAGTCAAAAAGGCACGCACGAGCCACTAGCCCTCATGGAGGCGTTGGTTGTGTGTCTCAAATGCAGAGGTCTACGGATCTACGGCCAGACACTTTGGGGCGGGTGGAGGGTCAGAGTGGAAAATCCTCAGCCAGAAACAATGTGTGGGGAGCTGGGTTTAAATATGTATTCAGTTCATATACCATTTGCCCCCACAAGTGGGCTCAAAGTGGTTTGCAATAAAAAAATACCCCTCCCCCTAGATCAGTGGTTCTCAACCTTGAGGTCGCGACCCCATTTGGGGTCCTTTCCACGGGGTCATCAGGTTGCTGGCCGTGGCAGCGGTGGGTGACGGTGGGCAGCGGCAGGTGGCAGAGGCATGCAGAGGCGAGTGGTGGCAGTGGCAAGCAGAGATGGCGGTCAGTGGCCGGCAGAGGCGGCAGCGCCATAGCAGTGGCTGCCTCCATGCCGCCTCGATCCTTGTGCGCCTGCGTGCACCTGTGCATGCTCACCTGTGCTCGCTACCCGAGTGCTCCCGCTGGCATTGTCGAAGTTGGGGTCACGCCAAAGGTAAGGTTGAGAACCTCTGCCCTAGATAATCCCTGCCAGGCTAATCAGACTTGAAGGATCTAAAGTGGGAGTTGGGAACCAGGAGAAGGAGGGAGACCCATAACATTGCCAGACAGCGTCTCCTTAAGCCCCCTCCCCATGCCCACTGGGATCCAATCAGCAGGCCCAACTTGTGGCACCTTCAATTTGGAGAGGATAGTGGCCTTTGCAGCGTTTGGCCCCCAATAGTGGGGAGAGCTTAATCCCTTTCCTTTCCTTGGAGGGGTTATTTGATGTTAATATCAGAGTGTCAGAGTTTGGTTTGTGCTCAGATTGCATTAGGGCATCTCCCAAACGTGTTTGGGCACCAAAGGATTCTCTCCTTCCCTCCAGATACAGACCGTCCCAGAAGTTGGAAGGCGTAGCTGAAGGGGGCTCCAACAGCAGCCTGCACGCCACCCCGGAGCAATCGGTTGCCGCCCAGAGCCAGCATCACCAGCAGTTTATAGGTGAGGGGATAACAGCCGATCCACACTGCAGATTTGATCTATAGATCACCATCTCTAATCATAGATGCCCTTCCATATTAAGTCGGTTACCTGCTTGCTGAGCTGGCAGGGGCTTCCCCCATATCTGTTTTATTTCTTGACTGGCTTTTGGCAAAGGTTTCCTCTTTTGGCGAAGGCCTCAGTTGATCAGCTTGTGCTGTGCCCTTTTGCTACGTGCAAAAATGACGACCTTGCATGGAGAAAAATTAATATAACAGGGAGATCATTCTGGGCCTAATGTCCCACATGACATGCTAGGAGTTTAGCTTTTTAATATGAGCAAACTTATCTGTTTTTGTTGGGGGTTTTTTTGTTTGTTTGTGTGTGGCTGTTTTGATGGGGGGAAATGCCTTACATGATCGTGTTTTATTTCTTGCTGTAGATCTAGCCATTTTTCATCCTGCCCTTCTCCAAGGAATTCATAGTGCCCTATATCAGGGGTAGTCAACCTGTGGTCCTCCAGATGTCCATGGACTACAAGTCCCATGAGCCCCTGCCAGCGAATGCTGGCAGGGGCTCATGGGAATTGTAGTCCATGGACATCTGGAGGACCACAGGTTGACTACCCCTGCCCAATATGGTTCTCTCCCCCCTCCATTTTATCTTCACAATTCTGTGAAGTAGTTAGGCAGACAGAAAGTGACTGGTCCAAGCTGAGCTTTATGGCTGAATGCTCCAAGAATATAAATCTGATTCTCAGTCAAACCATTACACCGCTCTGGCTCCCTTCGGCATTTTAAGTGTGCAAAGAGAGGTCACTAGAGTCCAGTCTACACGTGGAAGAGATGGTAGAGTCCAGGGTAGCTGTTCATATTTTGGCAAGCAGAAGAAAGCAGAAGAAAGAACTAAAATCCTGGATACTCAATGCAAATCTAATAACTTGCGTTTTAGAGGCATACCGGAAGATTTTTAGGAACTTTTTCACGGTTTGTTGAAGTTACAAGGAGATTTTCTCTAAATTGACCAGATATTTGGAGTGTTGATTCAAGATTTGTGTTCAAGAATAAGCTTCCTTGAGATATACTGGCTTGCTTCACTCATAAAAAACCATGAAATGCAATACTAAAGAAGCAGAGAAAGCGTGTGATGATATAACCTGGCCTTTTCTACTGAATGTACTTCGGAATATGGTCTGTGGGTAGAAATTTTGCAACTGGATGCAAGGTATATACTCAAATCGACAAGCAAGGATTTTAAGAAATGGAAAAGTAACAAAAGCAGTTTGGATTGAAAAAGGAAGATGCCTGCACTGTCCCCTCTACTATTTAGCCTGGCAATGGAGACTAACTTCAAAGATTAGACAAGACAAGGATCAAAGGAATAAAAATGGATGACATAGAATTCAAAATGAAAAGCTACACAGACAACATGGTTTTAACAGCTTCGGATCCACAAAAAATTGTTACAGTAGGACATGGAACACGTTGAAAAAGTTATAAAATCAACAGTAAGAAGACCAAAACGATAACAAAATTTTTAACGCAACAAGAAGATGATGATATTGTCAAAAGTGTAAACTTCACAGTAGCCACAAATTCTGTTAAATATCTGAGGACAAATGTGACTGTACAAAATTGCAATCTTTTCAGAAACGGTTCTCCAAAGACCTAGAAACTAATACGAGCAGATTTTTCCAGGTTGGAAACTTTTAAAATTTCATGGCAGGGTAGAATTTTGATATGTATAATTTGTTATGTAATCCCTTTTTTCCTTTTGTCTCATTTTTATCTCATTGTCTTGTGTCTATATGTGTATATATATATATATATATATATATGTATGTATGTATGTATGTATGTATGTATGTATGTATGTATGTATGTATGTATGTATGTATGTATGTGTATTTATAAGTATACATATATATGAAGAAATTTCAGGCAATACTCCCTTGTAAAAAAGGTCAAACTATTACGGCTGGAGAAGAGAGGTGCTGTTGTTCTGCCACGTTCCCTTCTGTCTGACATTGGCTCCGTTTTTTAAATAGCATGTTTTTCACAGCTGTATCTTTTCCCCTCCCCTGCCCCAGATGTTACCCGCGTCCTTCCAGATTTCCCAGCCCTCGACTTGGAAAATGCTCTCCTGCAGGAGGGGATTGCCGTGAACGACCTCAAGTCCCTTCAGCTGTTTTACAGGCGCCACTGCGAGGTGATTCTCAAACCGGGTGGGCTGATTTGGGTGCCGCTGCCCTGGCAGTGGAGAACGAACAATCAATTTGGTGACACCTCTGTCAGGTGGGGTGGGTATTCCTTCCTTCCTGAGCAGCAGTTCCCTTCGTTCTTCAGAAGGGAAGCCATGATGGTTTGCTTTCTCCAAGGGTTTTCACACTTTTGTCCCTGTCTTCTTAGGCCAGTGTCGACGTGGTGACAAACCTCCAGTTCCACTACATCGAGAAGCTTTGGCAATCTTTCTGGAATTGCAAGTCTCCCACCGCTGAAGCTGGCTCCTCCATCCCCGCTAGGTAAAAACATCCCACCTTTAGCAGGCCATCTCCCTTGGAAGCCAAACGCAGATGAATGGGAAACGGCTTCCAGGAATGCTGACTCTTTGGCTCTTTGGCTCAGCCGCTTGCTACATTTTCTGCCGAGTGCATTGCTATCCTGCCCTTTCTCCAAGAAGCTTGGGGCAGCCTATATTATTCTCCTTTCCCTGTTACCGCCTCACAACAACCCTGCAAAGTAGGTAGGCTGGGGGGGGGAGGGAAAATGAGGTCAGCTGTGTGGCCAGTACATCACACCACCACTTTGTTGTGGTGACTCTCCTTGGGGATGATTGTGTCTTGTTTGAATGACCCTGGGGATTTGCCAGGCTGGCTGGAATTTTACTAGAATTTTACCTGCCAGAAAGCTCACTGCATTTTGGAACCTTAGAGCAGGGGTAGTCAACCTGTGGTCCTCCAGATGTTCATGGACTACAATTCCCATGAGACCCTGCCAGCACATGGGGATTGTAGTCCATGAACATCTGGAGGACCATAGGTTGACTGCCCCTGCCTTATAGGCACTGGAAGATCCTTTCAACCACCACGGCTAGTAGCCACTGACAGACCTGACTTCCATGAATCTATCTAATCTCCTTTGCAAGCTGTTTATTCCTGTGGCCATCCTGACATCCCCTGGCAGCAAATTCAGCATCTGAATCACTCTCTGTGTCGTGGATGGGATGGGATGCATGCTCTGGAAACAGAGGCTGCCACTGGCCCTCCTCTTGTCTCTCTCTCTCCCGTGAAGTGAGGAGCTGTGCGAGGCCATCTTCCCGAGGCACAAGCTGACCACCATGTGCAAATATGACCCCATCATGAAATGGATGCGGAGCTGCGACCACATTCTGTACCAGACGCTGGTGGAGATCCTCATCCCGGATGTCCTTAGGCCGGTGCCCAGTGAGTACCGATGGGGGGGTAGTCGGGAAACCCTTCCTGTGTCCTACGATTGCGCGTCACAGCTTGGAGTATCGGATGAGACCGGCAGCCTCTAGTCTGGAGAACTGGGCTTGATTACACCCCTCTTCTTCCACATGCAGCCAGCTGGGTGACCTTGGGTCAGCCACAGTTCTCTCAGAGCTCTCTCAGCCCCACCTCCCTCACAGGTCGTCTGTTGCGGGGAGAGGAAGGATAGGCAGTTGTAAGCCGCTTTGAGACTCCTTCAGGTAGTAAAAAGTGGGGTACAAAACCTCAGCTCTTCTTCTCTTACTGGCAATCTCTGCATGGGCTCCTTTTGGTGTTCCATCTCAAGCTCCTAGTTCTTAACATTCCACGGCCCTGCATTTGGCCCTGCCTGCGTCTTCCTCTCAGGGCGATCCCCCTTAAGTGCGTCTATGCAGAAGTAAAACTCCCTTGAGGGCAATAAGACTTTACTTCCCAGTAGAGGTGCATAGGCTTGCGGACTTACTCTTCCGATCTTAAGTTTGACCCAAACTGCAAATGTGGGTGATTGTAAGAACCGAGCCAATTTGGAGGGGCACGCCTGTTGCCAGTCCTGCCTTGAAACTATCCCCAGCGCCCTCCTGTTCCCCTCCAGGTACGCTGACGCAAGCGATCCGTAATTTTGCCAAGAGCTTGGAAGGCTGGCTGATCAACGCCATGAGTGAATTCCCCCAGCAGATCGTTCAGACAAAGGTAAGCGATTGTCACTCTTTCCTCCCCATACACCCCCCCACTCATGAATAGTCTGCTCAGTTGAGGTAGGCATGATTGGATTAAGGCAGGGGTAGTCTGCGGCCCTCCAGGTGTCCACGGACTACGATTCCCATGAGCCCCTGCCAGCGAATGCTGGCAGGGGCTCATGGGAATTGTAGTCCGTGGACATCTGGAGGGCCGCAGTTTGACTACCCCTGGATTAAAGGTTTGAGAGAGGAAGAGACAAACTACAATCCCCTTCCAATTGATCCTGTCCAGGGCTGCGGGAGGCTTCCCTGCCCTTCACATCCAGGTTCTAAAAGCAGCCAATCACTTGCCCCCCTGAAAGCTATGCCAATAAAGGTGTCCGGAGTCTTTTGCCTCCATGTAACCCTAAAAACAGGGCCTTCCTCTGTGTTTTCCAGGAGTTGGTTATTCGCAAGTAGATTGCCCCTACCTGTGGAGGCTCCATTTCTCTCTTGGAACTAATAGCTTCTCTTCCACAAATGTGTCTCCTATTTTTTAAAAAAACAAAAGTACCCCATTTTAACAGTAAGCCTGATAACAGTCTTGCCTTGCTGTTTATCTGCATCAGTCAACAGCCTTTGAAGGCAGATTGCCCTTCTGCGGAGCCTGTCCATCACAACCAATAACCGCAAATCAGTTGTAGATCCAAGAAATTCAGCTGAGAGGTCAAAACCAAAAGCCAATTCTCCATCACCAGTTTGGCTTCTCTGCCTTGTAAGAAGGAGTCAGAAATGGCTCAGAGCTGTGAGGATTAACTTGTTTGTTTATTTATTTATATACCGCCCTCCCTGTAGGCTCATGGTGGTATACATGAAACGGAACCGATACAGATAATTCAGTTTAGAACAAGGATGCAGTGACCATGGCAAGCGACGTAACAGAACCATAGAATAATATGGAAAGCATTAAATCAACGCGTGCTGATAGCCCAGCGGTTTGGGCAGAACTGCAGTTGGGTGCCCAGGAGGGAGGCTCAGGGGGAAGCCCGTGGGAAGTGGTGGTTCAGGTTACCCTCAACCAAATGCCTGGCGGAGGAGCTCCCTTTTGCAGGCCCTGCAGAACTGTTCAATTTGTGGATCTCCTGACCACAAGATGCGGCTGAGATGGTATTTAAAAGGCATTTTTATTGAGGGAGGTGGGAAGTGCACCAGCAGCCATGAGGTCTACAATGAGCATTGGTGCTCAGAGGTGATTTGGCATGGTTTCTGTTGCTGTCAAGCCACAGCGGACGCAGGTGATCTCTTAGGGCTTTCAAAGAAAGAGGCATTCAGAGGTGGCTTGCCTTTACCTGCCTCCATGTCACAAGCTTCGTATTCCTTGGGGGTCTCCCATCCAAATACTAGCCAGGGATGACCCTGCTTAGCACCTGCGTTCTGACAAGATTGGGCTAGGCCAGGCCGTCCGGTTAGTGACAGGGTTAAACCAGATGGAAACAGGATGCTGGGCCAGCAGGAGGTTTGGCTCCATCCAGCCAGTCTCTTTTTTAGGGGAGGAAAAGGTCTGGCTTGCCAAGGCAGCCAGAGAGAGCCTCCTTAGTTAGGGGCAATGTGCTTGTGAATACCAGCTGCCCTGGAAACAGGATGCCGGGCTCTGTGGACCTTGGCTCTCTCGTCCACCGGGGCTCCTCTGGTATCCAAAGGGAGAAATAGACAAACTCAAGGAGGCAAAGCAGGGGCTATAGTTGGCTGTCAACGGAGCCTCTGTATTCTGAGGCAGTAGACCAGGGGTGGCCAAACTGTGGCTCTCCAGATGTCCCTGGAGTACAATGACCATGATCCGCTGCCAACATGACACTGGCAGGGGGTCATGGTCATTGTAGTCCACAAATTCAGTTTGGGCACATATACACAGACCTTGCAATTCTGCTTCTTACAAGCACGGTCCTCTGTCGGAGGCAGGCCACTGGGCTCAGTGGAGGGCCTGACTCTGTTCTCAAGTGAGATCTGTTGGAAGATGCAAGATCCGCAGTTTGCATGGTTCAAAAGGATGTGAAAAATATCCTACAGGGAGCATCAGAGGAGATTTTTTCAAATTATCTCCTCTTGTGATCTGATTGGCTCTTTGGAGACTTCCTGCTGCTCTGAGCCCACTTCTTCCCGGCTTGCATCTAAAACAAGAACAGTTAGACAGTTAGGTCTTTCTCTCCTCTCTTACTCCTCTCCTCTTTCTAGACAAAGTTTGTTTCTCTTCCGAGTACTTTCAAGCAGCCTGGTGCTTCTTTGTATATTTAAATTCTGCCGACAAGGTCAACAGCTGTGCAGCCCCTTCCACTCGGCACCTGGCTAGGTTCGCTTTTGTTTCTTCTCCCCCCCCCCACAGGTAGGCGTGGTGAGTGCCTTTGCACAGACCCTGCGGCGGTACACCTCTCTCAACCACCTGGCGCAAGCGGCGCGGGCCGTGCTCCAGAACACCTCCCAGATCAACCAAATGCTCAGCGACCTCAACCGGGTAGACTTTGCGAATGTGCAGGTAGCGTCCGGGGGCTGGGGCTGCCCTTCCTTGCCCCCTCAATACTCAGCCCTTTGGGCGTCTTTTCATTCTGCGCAAATCAGTTTCTTTCCTCCAAAACTGTCAAAATCCGTGCTTTCTGCCGGGGTGGCCAAACGCTGGCTCTCCAGATGTCCATGGACTACAGTTGATTGTAATAACATCTGGAGAGCCAGTTTGGGAAACTCCGGGAGGTTTGGGGCCTTAGGAGGCCAGGGGCTACAGATGCTGTGGAGTCCCCCCTCCAAAGCAGCCATTTTCTCCTGGGGAACTGACCTCTGTAGCCTGGGGGTGAGCTGTAATTCCAGGTCCACCTAGAAGGTGGCACCCCTACTTTCATCTAAAGGTGCGGGGTAAATATTGTCCCGGACGAGCTTAGAAACGTGCCTTGGGGGTCATCCCTGCCTGTTCCTCTGCCGCACTCAGGAGCAAGCCTCGTGGGTGTGCCAGTGCGAGGAAGGCCTGGTCCAGAAGCTAGAGCAGGATTTCAAGACGACCCTCCAGCAGCAGAGCTCCTTGGACCAGTGGGCCAGCTGGCTCGACAGCGTGGTGACCCAGGTGCTGAAGCAGCACGAAGGCGGGCCGAGCTTCCCGAAGGCCGCTCGGCAGTTTTTGCTGAAATGGTCCTTCTACAGGTAACCCCCCTGCCGTGTCCTCCTGCTTTGGCCAATGCTAGCGGGCGGGGGGAGCAAATGTTTGTCTCTGGGGCTTCACCCTCACAAGAATCTTGCGACTCGGGATGTGCACCTCGGCTCGGCCACCTTGGCGATCACCGAAACTCAAGGCGGCACGTGGGAGGTCAGTGCCATGGCGCAGAGAGGAGGGCGAGCCGAGGAGCACATCCCTACTTGTGACTTTCCACTTTCTCCCCTGTACTTGGAAGCGCCACGTAGCTCACAGCTAGTATAAGAAGAAGGGCTTTTTTTTTAATACTCCACTTTTCACTACCAAAGCGTCGTACAAACACCTTTCTCTTCATCTCCCCACAACGTGCACCCCGTGAGGCAGGTGGGGCTGAGAGAGCCCTGACAGAACTGGGAGTGAGAAGAGAGGAGAGCTCGGTTTTCTATACCCTGCTTTTCACTCCTTGTAGGAGTCCCAAAGTGGCTTACAAACACTTCCCCCTCCCTCTCCCCACAAGACACCCTGTGAGTTAGGTGGGGCTGAGAGAGCTCTGGGGGGAATTGCCCTGTGAGAACAACTAAGTGAACTGTGACTGTCCCAAGGTCCCCCAGCTGGCTGCATATGGAAGAGTGGGGTATCATACCCAGTTCTCCAGAGTCCCCAGCTCTTAACCGCTGCACCCGGCTGGCTCTCAAGTAGTAGCCCTTTAAGGGGCCAAGTAGTAGCCCTTTAAGGGGCCCAACGAGCCATAAGGGAGTGGCGGGCAATAAATCGAAAGATAATAATAATAATAATAATAATCTTCCTCTACGGATCTGCCCAACCCATCAAGCCCAGGGCCCATCATGGACTATTTGCAGCTGTGGGTCACATGATGAACCTGCCACGTCTCTTGTGAAAGTCTCGTGTTCCCTCCTCCCCTGCAGCTCCATGGTGATCCGAGACCTCACCCTGCGCAGCGCCGCAAGTTTCGGCTCCTTCCACCTTATCCGCCTGCTGTACGATGAATACATGTTTTACCTGGTGGAGCATCGGGTGGCCCAAGCCACCGGAGAGACACCGATCGCGGTGATGGGAGAGGTGAGAAGTGGTTTTGGACCCCCCGAGGGGGGAAAAGATCCGAGGCAGTTTCAAAGGTCATTGGGTGGCCTGGGGCTGGGAAGGCGCCTTCAAAACAACCTTGTAAGTTAGATCAGACAGAGGCAGTGATTGGCAAGGGTTATCTCCCCTCTTCAGGGGGACGGGATTTGAATCTTGGTCTTCTTGGTTCTCACCTGGACGGCTCAGGTGAGCCCCACCTCATCAGATCTTGGAAATTAATACATGGATGGGAGACCACTGAGGAAGTCCAGAATTGCTAGGCAGACGCAGGCAAGTGACGAAACCCACCTCTGTTCATCTCTTGCCTCAACAGCCCTAGAGGAGTGGCCGTAAATACGTAAATTGGTGGACTTTCCTCTACTTCTCTATACTAGATTTGTTTCTGCTACGAGATAGTGTCTCGAAAGCAGAGGGCCTGGCTCACGTGGCATGTCTCAGGCTCAATCCATTTTCGGAAGATTTTCTGCTTATGATCATTCTACTTAAAGTCGCTTAACATATTTTTTTAAATGCAAGCTTAACTGTGAAGAGCAGGGAGTCCCAACCCGGGTTCCAGAAATCCCTGGGGTTCCGCGAGAACTCCCCCCCCCCCCAGGGGCTCCGTGGCCTTTCCCAGGAGTTCAGATAACTGCTGACATCGCCAGACGTCACTGGAGCCCCCTTGCCCTGTTGCTCCACGGGCCTAGTCTCTTTCTACACAGTGGAAACAGTCGATGATTGATTGACTGATCGATCGATTGGCTGGCTCCCGCATCTTCCTTCTGCACCCACTTCTCCAAAGGGACATGTCACCACTTCCGGGGTTCCCCAAAGCCTGAAAAATATTTCAGGGGTTCCCCCACGGTCAAAAGGTTGGAAAAGGTTGATTTAGAGATTTTGTGAATTGTAGTCAGCAAGGGCTTCTTTGTTAGTCCTGGTAGAAACATTGTTAGTCCTGGTAGATGTTTTTGAGCAGGACAATCAGCTGCGCTTGGCAGAAGGCAGGTTCGTGTGCAAAACATCATCCTCAAATTTCCTCTTTCTTTCCTTTTTTTCAGTTCAGCGACCTTGCCTCTATGTCCCCGGCACTCCTGGATAAAGGTATTTCCTCCTTTGTGTTTTCTCTTTTCTCCTACCCCACAGTAGGTATGTGCACCTTGGCTCATCTCACCTGCCTCAGCAATCACCAAAGCCCAAGGCGGCGCGTAGGAAGCCAGTGCCGTGGTGTGGAGAGGGCAGCGGCCGTGTGCCAGCCACGGGTGCTGGCCTCCCTCCTATGCACTGCCTCGGGCTTCATTAATTGCCAAGGCAGCCGAACCAAGGTGAGGTGCACATCCCTAACCCAGGGTGAGGTGAGGGAAATTATTCTTACAATAATTGACCGTCAATTTTCGGCACTTTTGAGCCTCTGCCTCTTCCCTACCTGCAGATGACATCAGTGACCTCGGCAGCGAGGTGGAAGCTGAGACCCGGACACCCGGCGAGCCACTGGTCAAGCGTGAACGCAGTGATCCGGGCCCCTCGTTGCAGGAGATCTAGAGTTGGGGAAACCACGAGGGGGGAACTGGCCGTTTGCTCCGACTCTGCAACGATTCCAAAGTTTTCCTGGGATTCCAGTGCCTGGATTTCCGATTCCTCTACGATTTTAGTGCCTCTTAGTTTTTGTCTTAATGTTTACTTGTCTTCGCAGAGGTGGTGACGGTGACGAGGGCTGGCGGGCTTCGGCGGATACGGCTGCCTGCGGCGTGAACTGGGCTCCGTTGTCAGCGGAGCAGGAAGGGCCTGCCGGACTCCTCCGAGGCCCCTTCAGCCCCTCCCTCGCAGGCGATGCATCTCGCTCGCCCTTGCACTCTCTCTGTCTCTCTCAGCCTTAACTGATTCGATGGATTGCGGGACTGTTCGAGAACCGGGAGGGAGGGATGGGTAGGGAGCGGGGCAGCCATGGCAGCAACTGAAAACCCTTTAAGTTTCTCCCCCCAAGCACCACTGTGATACAGCCCCGCTTGAGTCCTTGCAGAACCCGTTCCTCTCGATTGCGCCTCATGGGGGCAGAGATGGGGTGACTAGTCCCTCCCCCCTTACTTGCCAAATAAATTTACACTGTGGGAGATGTGTGGTGGCATCTTTTTTCCCTCCCATGGTCTAAGATCCCTCTAAATTTCCTCTGTCGTGCCAGGGCTGTGCTTTAGCCCTGCTAATTCTCTCTCCTCTCCCCCTCCAATGAGTGTAGCGAACAGTAGGAGAAGCCTTGTCATTGGCCCATTCCCACCTTTTTCAGGTTGGGCTTCAGAGACCTTCTGAACCTGTTGGACACCAGTCAGCCCTCTAGGATTGGGACTCTCCCCCGAGGAGCCTCTGTAGGGGAGGGCGGTTTTGCCGGTTGGTGCTCCAGGGCTCCAGATCATCCTTGGCTCCTGCCATCAAACAGTTAAATCGTCCTTGGCAGCCATTTTTGCCCCTCCCCACCCACAAGACCTCCATGCCGCTTTGGCCCCATGAACAGCTTTGGGCCTAGCCCCCCTCCGTTAAGTGGGTCAGAGATCAGAAACTGAGCAGGGCTGACACTCGCTAGGAGTTGGATAGGATGTGGGTGGTAGTTCCTCCAAGGGCCCTTTGGGTGCAGGATGCAGGGCCAGGCAATGGTACACCTCCTCTGAACGCCCTTAGCCTGGCTTCCAGACTGTCCTCGGGTTTTCTGGCTACACCTCTCACACACCACAGGATAAAGAATAAATGAATCAGGAGTAATGTGGAATCTTTGCCCCATGGAACTAGGCAGCCTGGAGGCGGGGTTCCCCTTTGCCCCGCCCACTTGGTCTCCGGGTGCTCCTATCCTTGTGGGCATGCTCAGTGGTGTTCCCTCCCCCCCCCCTTTGATGTCAGTGGAGTGGACTCTGGGGACCCACCCCCTGTGTCCTAGTTAGGCTGCGGTGACACCTGCCAGTGGGACAAGCTCTGGACACCGAGGACGGCAGTAATTCAAGAGAAGAAGCCGGGACGCACGCAAGGGCTGTCTTGCCGGAATTTGTCTAATTTCCGGATTGTCTAATTTCTCTAACATTAAAGTTGGAATAAGTGCCAGGAAGCGGATAAATGGTAGCAGTTCACATCCGATCTCCACACTGAGAGCCTTTATTCCACATCTAATCACGAAGGTGGCTGAAACCAGACATTCGGCCCAAACCGATTCGTGTACTTTTCGGCTTCTCCAAACCAAATCACCCATCTCTAGTCCTGGGGCTTCAATGAAAGGGCCCCGTGAGGCCCCCAATGCTCCGCCTTGTGGGAAACTGCACATCCAGACACCTGCTTCATGTCGAAAGAATCAGCCACCTACAGAAGAGAGCCCCCGATGCGTGGCCCTACATTGAATAGGATGCAAAAGGAGCGACATACAGAGATGCAACAGGCAACAGCAAGGGCAATTGAGTTGTCTGGTCAGGCTTGAGGTTGCAGTGTAGCCGACTTCTCCTCCCTGTTGGCAGAGGCTGCTTGGGAGGAGGGTTATGCCCGAGCACTGAATCACACAGAGCCACGACAGGCAGACTCTTGATTATTAGTAATGCTGCTCCATTTCTGCTGGTAATAAGAAAATTAAGCGCCGCATCAGTCATTAAGGGTGGAAAGCCAACACCAGTGGTGTAAAATCGATAATCTTATTTTATCATTCTGTTTTTAAACAACGCCCAAAAATATTCCCAATGCATTGTGCCTTAAAAAGGCTTCTTTTGGGACTCTTTGGGGGACTCTTTGTGCAATACTTTGGCCATGAGAAGGAAGGACTCCCTGGAGAAGAGCCTAGTGCTGGGAGCGATTGAGGGCAAAAGAAGAAGGGGACGACAGAGAATGAGGTGGCTGGATGGAGTCCCTGAAGCAGTTGATGCAAACTTAAATGGACTCCGGGGAACGGTAGAGGACAGGAAGGCCTGGAGGATCATTGTCCATGGGGTCACAATGGGTCGGACACAACTTTGCACCTAACAACAACAACAGCATTGTGCAATACAACCATAACATTACCGAGTTTATCAATTGTGAAATCACACAAGTATTATAAGTTTAAAACCCCATCTTAAAATATGCAGAACTAATAGAGCTTATTTTCAAGTGGGTTGCCGTGTTGGTCTGAAGTAGCACAACAAAATCACTCTGTGCATGCACTCAAAAGCTCACACCTTGAATAAATCTTTGTTGGTCTTAAAGGTGCTACTGGACTCTGATTTTGGTAGAGCTTATTGTAGCCTTAAGATAGCAAGGAAGAGAACCCCTTATAATATTTTTTAAAATTCTGGGCTGTTTTGTTTTTGTTTTTTTGTTTTTTGGGGGGGGGGGGTTGTGTGTTTTTTTGCAAGATCTCTTACATGCAACCTTACCGGCTACAATAAATTGAAGCAGTTCTACGTATCCTTAAGACGGGGTTTCTAACTTTTAATCTAATACTCGTGTGATTTTAACCATCCTTGTATACCCTCAGTAACGTTCTAGTATTGTGTATATCACAGAGTCCCTTGGAGAAACCCTTTTTTAGGTGGGTTTTTTTGGGAACGGAGTAATAAAACAATGTTCCTTCTTTTGCACCCTGTTTCATGTTCAATTTCTGCACTGAGAGCTTGAACTATCCATGATGTTGTGGAGGCTGGGGCGGGGGGGGGGGGAAGAGGTGGGGCAGAGAACTGCACGAGGGGGGAGGGGACACACACGATAGTGTTCTCCCATTCATCTAAATTACTGGCCTCCTTCCCCCTCTTGCTGGGCTCCCTCAGTCATCAGCAAGACTCTTTGAATACAGTCAGCCCAGCAGAGAATCCCGCAGAGAAAAACTAGGAATGTGCAGCAGCTTTTTCAGCCTGTATCTTACTCCCCTTTTCCCTCTGATGGGTCACAACAGAACTGAGTTTTTAGAAGAAGAATCCTTGAAAAGGTTGCTCTCCACACTCCATCCTACTCATAGAATCATAGAGTTGGAAGGGGCCATACGGGCCATCTAGTCCAACCCCCTGCTCAACGCAGGATCAGCCCAAAGCATCCTAAAGCATCCAAGAAAAGTGTGTATCCAACCTTTGCTTGAAGACTGCCAGTGAGGGGGAGCTCACCACCTCCTTAGGCAGCCTATTCCACTGCTGAACTACTCTGACTGTGAAAATCTTTTTCCTGATATCTAGCCTATATCGTTGTACTTGAAGTTTAAACCCATGACTGTGTGTCCTCTCCTCTGCAGCCAACAGAAACAGCATCCTGCCCTCCTCCTCCTCCTCTTCTTGGCACATGACTTCCCAATCCCAGGCGGAGCCAAAGATGAGCTAGATCCATCTCAGGAAGTCCTCCCTGAAATTAGTGGATTTTGTCCCCCTTGGCTGGCTTCGTCAGAGAAGCAAGAAAAACAGGGTGGAGGTTTGTCCCGGCTTGGCTTTTGGACCATGCCATGTGGGTTTCAGTTCCACCTCCTGGCACTATAGCCCACCGAGGTCCCTCCCCAAACGTTGACCTTGCCAGCCTCCACCCCCTGAATCTCCAGGAATTTCCTAACCTGGGATTGGCAACCATAGCCCAATAACCAACGAGGTAGGTTTGACTGAGAATGTGTGACCAGCCCTAGATCACCCAGAAGAATGCCATGGCAGAGTGGGGATTCGAACTCAGGTCTCCCAGGTCCTAGTCTGATGCTCTTCAATGCTGTCCATACTGGAAGACTTAGGGCTGGAGAAGCTCCTCCCCTGAGCAACAGAGCTCTGTCCCCTCACCAGCTTGCAGCCCCTCATGCCTCTGCCCCACCACTCAAGTGCTGCTTGGCCCTGCTCTTATTTCCTTAAGCCCCACCCCTGATCAACCAGGCTCCTCCCCCCCAGATCTGAAGCCTCAGCAATTTGGCAGGTTGAATCCAGATGCACTCCGCTGGCTTCCCAAGCCAGTTCATCTTGTCAGCGATGGAATGGGTTAAAATTTCACACACGCACACTCATCCCCACGCAGGTTAACCCGGGTGCCAAAGGATTCAGAGTCATGCCAGTCGGAGGACATTGCAGGTGGGCCAAAGATCTTTGACCGGCCCTGCTGCAAACTGTCCCCAAGGATACCACCCCAGCTGGTCCAGTGTCTCCCATTTTGTAGGCAATTCCCAACCTGGGTAGCCCAGACCAGCCAAATCTCATCAGATCTCAGAAGCTAAGCAGAGGCAGCCCTTGATTGATATTTGGATGGGAGACCTCCAAGGAAAACCAGAGTCAAGAGGTGGAAGCCGCCCTCTGAGGTCTCTTGCCTGGCTGCCAAACAATTTTACAATCAGAGGGTCCCCTGGCTATGTGACACCTTCCCCTACAATAACTGAATAATAACTTATCCCAGGGCCATGCAGGCAATGGCAAACCGCCACCAAACATCTCTGGCCTTCAAAACCCCCATGGGAGTGCCAGGAATCAGCTGCAGCTTGAGGGCACTCTTCACCCCCACTGACCACGCTGGCCCTTCCCCATAGGGAAGCAGTTTATGGGGGGATGCGGCTGGTGAAGGCAAAGGCCACCCCCAATAGGCAGCTCTCCAGGCCTGATGTAAAGGAAGTCTTTTCAGACTAATTAGGCTAAAACAAGGAAGACAGTAGGGTGCTGTAAGGTGGTGGTCCCCAACCACCGGGCTGCAGCCCGCAAAGGCCCTGGCACTGGGCCATGGCTCCCTGCCTCCACAGGGCTGTGCCAGGCCGCGCATGTGCATTTGCGCCATGCGCGGCCGCAAACACGCATTTGCGGCACTCCCACGCATGCGTGCATGCACTACTGGGTCGCACGTGCGAGTTTGCACAATGCGCGGCTGCAAACGGGGCATGCATGGCACTCCCGCGAATGCACAACTGGGCCGCGTGCGTGTGCGCGCGCAATGCATGACACATTTGTGCTGTGCATGGTGCAAACATGCATGCACAACCCGACTGCACATGCGCGCATGTGCGGCCAGGAGATTGCCCTCCCCGCCGCCGGTCCACAGCCTAGAAAAGGGTGTGGGCCACTGCTGTAAGGCAATGTGGGACAAAGACCCCATAACTGCCGATCCTCTATACCCAGCGGTTAGGGTTGACAGCTTCCGGTTGGAAAAATCCCAGACAGCTTTTGGTCTTCCCAGGCATGAAAGGCCTAGAGCAGGGATAGTCAAACTGCGGCCCTCCAGATGTCCATGGACTACAAATCCCAGGAGCCCCCTGCCAGCATTCGCTGGAAGGGGGCTCCTGGGAATTGTAGTGCATGGACATCTGGAGGGCCGCAGTTTGACTACCCCTGGCCTAGAGCAACCTCTTTCAACCTTTTGATCATGAAGGAGCCTTTGGGATATTTTTGGGGCTTTGACTGGCCCAGGAAGTGATGTCAAAGGACCACACCTCTCTGCCACACCCAAGGAGGACTGGAGGGGGGGGGAAGGACATGGTGCAAAACAGGAGTTTTGCAGGCTGCACCCCCTTTCCCAGGTGAAGTAGCCACTCAAGAACACCACCCCCGGGTCAATGGAAGCGTCCAATTCCCGGCTTTCACAATAATGCCGGGGAAAACTTGTGGATGAGTCCATTAAGGCAGGATATGGGGGGAATCTGGTATACAGCCAGTACTATGGAATCAGTTCCCGTGTTCTGCTGCCCGTGAACTCTACTCCCCCCTTAAAGCACACTTGACATGGTGACTCCATAGCAGGGGTGGCCAAACTGTAGTTCTCCAGACGTTCATGGACTACCGTGGCAGCTGGCAGGGGCTCATGGTACTTGTAGTCCATGGACATCTGGAGAGCCACAGCTTCGCCACTTCTGCCATAGGGCTTTCAAGGAGAGACATTAAGAGATGGTTTGCTACGGCAACCCGGGACTTTCTCAATGGTTTCCCATCCAAGTACCCCCCCATAGCTTGACCCCCTTTAGCTCCCGAGATGGAACGTGACCAGGCTGGGCTGTGCTGCCCAGGGCTGAACTTCACTACTCAGAGATACACTTATTTAAATTGTTATAGCCTCTAGTTTCTCCCCAAAAAAGGGAGTTAAGACAGCTAATTCAGGAGGGGGCATTCAGAGGAGGAATTTCCTGTTCAACTCCCCTAACCTGGGCAGAGTCTGCACTTACTTTGTTTATTCCATTTTCAGTCCTGTTGAATTCAGATCACTTTGAACTCGGATCTTCCTCTCCCCCCCCTCCCCATTGAAACAGGAAAGTCTTCTGCACGTGGTTAGGGAGGCTCAGAAGGTGGGGGGGGGAGACAAGCCTATTTCTTTCTTTTCTTGAAGGGGGGGAAAGGAGCCAAGCGGGGAGCCTCTTGAGGATCGAAAAAGGCAGAGAAGGGAGAAAAAATCCAGGACCGACAGAAGTTGAGAGAAATCAGGGGCTTCTCCTATAAGGCAAGTTTGTCACACGACCACCTGTGGCCAATCACGGGTCCTCTACCATGGAGGAGAGCCCAGATTCAAAACAGCCTTTAAATATTGAGTATTAAAAGCACTCTAAGATATTGCACAATAAAGGTAGGGTCACTCCGGATCAATCCTCCTTGCTGCAGAAGGAAATTTTAAATCGCCCCAAATCCAAACGGAAATCGCATTCTGTGTAGAGGGCAGGGACTGAATCGATCTGGGGTTGGAATAAAAGCTCCGTGCAGTTTACACCCTGGTTAGTTGGCCAAGAGTTACTAATAAAATCAGATTCCAGTAGCATTAGTTACTAATGGTTGTTATTTTGTATGGCAACAGTACCCTCTGCTGGCAGTTCCCTGTTATGGAAAAAATAAAGAATGCTAAATTGTCTACTCTTGCATTTAATCAATGTTACAGAGCAGCCAGGGCATGAACCTTCACATGCGTTGGGAGCTGGACATTTGGGAACACTTAAGTCACTTAATAGGAAATGATAGAATGAAACCCCACTCCACTCTGCCCTCTTAAACTGCATTCATCCAATACAAAAGAGAGGAGCTGTTTCCCTTTCCTCTCCCCACAACAGACACCCTGAGAGGTAGGCAGGGCTGAGAGAGCTTGGAGAGAACAGCTCTGTGAGGACAGCCTTAGGAGAACTGTGACTGGCCCAAGGTCACCCAGCTGGCTGTATGTGGAAGAGCAGGGAATGAAACCCAGCTCTCCAGATTAGAGTCTGCTGCTCTTAACCACAACAACACGCTGGGGGAGGTAGACCCAGTGGCTGTAATGTCTGAGCCAGGAGACTTGCACTCCCTAATTACGTCATTCCATTTTTTTAAAACCTTTATTGTGTTTTAATTTATTTTAATCAGATCTTTTCTTCAGGAAGCGAGGGGTTGGTTGTGTCCTTTGAGTCTGATTTCGTAATGGCCCTCTGAGCGGGATGTGACTACCAAACAGAAGGATCTCAGCAAAGGCACCTGGGGGCGTGTCATGGTGAAGAATGGCGGCTTCTAATCTGGCAAGCCGGGTTGAATTCCCCGCTCCTCCACATGCAGCCAGCGGGGTGACCTTGGGCTCGTCACGGCCCTGATAGTGCTGTTTGGACCGAACCGTCCTGTCAGAGCTCTTTCAGTCCCACCTACCTCACAGGGGAGAGGAAGGAAAGGTGATTGTAAGCCGCTTTGAGAATCGTTCAGGCAGTGAAAAGCAGGGTATAAAAACCAACTCTTCTTCCTCTTTTTGTTCCCTTCACTCGCTTTTTTGGGGGGGGACAACAAAATCAGAGTCCAGTAGCACCTTTAAGACCAACAAAGATTTATTTAAGGCGTGAGCTTTTGAGTGCAAGCACTCGAAACTGTGCAAGCACTCAAAAGCTCACGCCTTGAATCAATCTTTGTTGGTCTTAAAGGTGCTACTGGACTCTGATTTTATTGTGCTACTTCAGATCAACATGGCTACCCATTTGAATCTATTGGGAGGGGGTTAAGTACTTATTCCTCTTTTTTCTGGTCTTAAGTGGTCGAGAATACCAAAACCCCTGGGCCAGCCCTCCCTGTAAGGCAGGTAAGACTCAGGTGGTTAATTACTGGCCAAGGTAACCCAGAGAACATTTATGTCTAACCTGGAATCTGAATTCTAACTGTAGCTGAATACTTTCATCCCCCCCCCCCCCCAATTTGGCAGGGGCTACTATTGAATTGAGAATCAATTGCTGGACAGCTGTATAGTTCTAGTATCTTCCAAAAGGACATGCACCAGATAGAGGAGACAAAATGGTGGGGCCCAGGCAGTGAAATCTGTCATGAAAATCAGGCTGTTTGGGAAGAAACTGTGCAAGTTAAACCGGTTTCTGAACTGGTTTGTACTGACAAGGAGCACTGGCTGAGATATGGGCACACTTTTTAGATTTCTAGAAATCTCAAGTGTTTTTAATATTCCAAATGGTGGGAACACTAGGAATAACCAGTCCCCATTCTTGATCATGTAACAAAGCCCAAGTCTGGTTTGCTAGGGTCCACCTGAGACCCCCCGTTTTGAGGGTTTTTCCGTCATTTCGCTGGCCCCAAAGCCAACTGCAGTTTGTTCGCCACAGATCTGCTCTTCCTGGCTGTCCCGGGACCGTCCTTCCTTT
Organism: Paroedura picta; assembly: GCF_049243985.1. Lineage (NCBI taxonomy): Eukaryota > Metazoa > Chordata > Lepidosauria > Squamata > Gekkonidae > Paroedura > Paroedura picta. Next base: position 9,301,114 of record NC_135372.1, on the reverse strand, counting down.
TCTCTCCGGCTTCGTGTCTCAGGTGAGTCTGCAAGGACAGCTTGCTTTCCCCCGGTAGGTCCTCCCTGAAAGTATTCACGTCGTAGAGGTAATCCAAGCTCATCACCGTGCCGAGGATTTCCGGGACGTTGTAATCGAACGAGAGCAGCTCGTCCGGCAGGTTAAGAGACCGGATGCCGCTGGGTGAATCTTCACAGGGGAAACGGCCATTGCCGTAACTGTCTCTTAGTTTCCCGCCAAGGATCCCGTCCTCGACATTGTCCTCAGCACTGGAATTAACCAGAGGGCAGTCAAAGAGTTTCACGGCATCTTCCAACAAGACTTTCTCCGTCAGGTCGAAAGACTCCTGCTCTCCCAACAAGTTGTTTTCCTTGGAGATGATGTCCTCCAAGACCACACAAGGCTCCAGTTCTGCTATTATCTCATTGGGGGGCACACTGACGGAGCCCTGGGATCCTGGACTGGCCTCCAGGAGGGGAGGGTCCTCTATATAATATGGGGTTGCGTCATTTTCTCTGGATTCTTCTCCCTGCATGGCATCTTGGAAGGGCAGGTCATGAGGGATCGATGCACCATGGCTCGAAGAATCTACTGGGGGCACATTCAGAGGGCCGCAGGTCTCTCTCTGAGCGGGCTGCTCCTTGAGGGACGGCCCGGAGACCGTGGCTTGGAGCGGGTGGTCTTTGCTTTGTGCATCACCTTCGCTGTGCGAGTGGGGGGCCTCCACAAGCGGAGAGCCACGGAGAGGGCTGTTTATGAAGCTGACCTGCTCCATCAAGTTGGCAGGAGGCCCCTCCGGTTTGAAGAAAGGCAACACAAACTGGGGGTTGTTTGCAACGGGTTGGTAGGGCGGATACGGGACCGGTTGAATGGGGCCCTTGAGGTATTTCTGGCTGTCCAAAAGGTACGTGCTTTGGGGGCTTGGACCACCTGAGAGTTTGTAAACCGAGGGCTGGACAAAATTGGCCATTGCCCACTCGATGCGGTATATCCTGGGGTCAAAGAAACACCCACACGGAGCCATGTGGAAGCCTAAGGAGAGAGAGAGAAGAACGGGAATCACAGATGGGACTCCAGGCAGAAGGCACCCTTGCGGAGATAGAATCGTAGAATCATAGATTTGGAAGGGGCCATACAGACCATCTAATCCAACCCCCTACTCAACGCAGGATCAGCCCAAAGCATCCTAAAGCCAGATGCAGCCCAGTCCAGAGGTTTACCAAGCCCCCTTGGGGGACAGCAATTTGATAAACAATAATCCCCAACATGCCCCTCTCCCCAGACAGGAAGCCTGATGCACAAGACAAGAAGGCAGACAGCAAAAAATGCCGGTGAATCAAAATATTCAAGCTTCAACAAGGCGGCCTGCCACTTCTCTGTGTGAGCCGCTGATATTAAGTGTTGCAAGGCCTGCAAAATGGAGCTCTTCCACCAGGTCTGTGGGTGAGGCCAGAACAAGGGAAGAAAACCATATAGGCCTCCAATCTCCAAGTCATCCCCCCCACTGAACAAATGGCTGAGCAGCAGGATAATAGGAGCACTAGGGGGTATTTGTTGCCTTTACTGTTTTGTGGAGTTTTAACCAGACTTTTAATATGCTGTAAGCTAGTGGTCCCCAACCCCCAGTCTGGAGACCGATCCCGGTCCGTAGATCAGTCGGTACCGGGCTGCGGCTCCTCCTTGTCTTCCTCCCTGGCTGCTGCCTCTGGGGCTGCCCTGCCACTCTGCCGCCGGCTCACCGTTGGTGCTCTCCAGTGTCCGCCATGGATGGGGCTCCCCCTTAGCGTGGCACTGCGCAGCTGTTGCTGGCAGCACCCCCCAGCGGGTGGTGGGAAGTCAGGGGCCGTCGGGAAAGCAAGTGGAGCAGGGGCTCAGGCAGCGGCAACGACGTCCCTCGGCAAAAGACAATCCCCCCCCCCCAGCCTCAGTAAAATTGTCAAGCATTGACCGGTCCCCGGTGATGAAAAGACTGGGGACCACTGCTGTAAGCCATCCTGAGCCTCTCTGCAGAGAGGGGCAGCCTAAAAAGTCAATTAAATAAATAAAATAATGCTCTAACCCTCCAAGGCAGCTATTTTCTCCAGTGTGACTGATTTAGAGATCGATTGTAACAGTGAGGGATCTCCAGCTGCCACCTGGAGGCTGGCAACCCTACCTTCTTCTGATGCCATAGGCAAGGGCTGGCCAAACTGTGGGTCTCCAGATGGCCATGGGCTACAATTCCCTGCTAATTTGAAAATCCAGTGCACGGACTGGTCAACCATTGACATATCCCAGTAGCCTTGAACTACAGAAATCTATCAATTATATATTAACAAACGACAGGGATATGTTCCTTACATTTGGTAATTGACAGTCCTCTGGAGTTTGGAACTGGTCATTTACACCTCAGTGTCAGCCTAAAACTATGCAAATAGGTCAGCTACTGGGGGGGGGGGAATGTGGGGGGCAATGAATGAAGGAAAATCGCACCCGTGGGGGGTGTGTGTTTTCCTGTCCTTGCAGGGTGCAAACACCCTATGACTGTCACATATCTTGCTCCCTCTAGTGGCCAGTTTGATATGACTTCGCTCAATGTCCAGCATAAAAATGTGGTTTCAACATGCAGGGAAATATGCCAGCCCAGGGATTCCCAACCCGGTTCTGGGGAACCCTGGGTGACACAACAGCTCCCTAGGGGCCTCAGAGCCTTTCCGAGAAGTTCTGATGGCCAATGACATCACTAGACATCACCAGAGCCCCCTTCCCCCGGTGTCCTTCAGGCCTAGTGACTTTTCTCTGCAAGTGGTAAATGATCAACGGATTGGCTGGCTCTCATATCTTACCTCCACACCCACTTTGTGATCAGGGGGCAAATCATCTGGGCGTGGAATTGGGGTCACTGTGGGTGGGCAGGTAGTTGTGAATTTCCTGCATAGTGCAGAGGGTTGGACTAAATCAGGGGTAGTCAACCTGTGGTCCTCCAGATGTCCATGGACTACAATTCCCATGAGCCCCTGCCAGCATTTGCTGGCAGGGGATCATGGGAATTGTAGTCCATGGACATCTGGAGGACCACTGGTTGACTACTCCTGGACTAGATGACCCAGGAGGTCCCTTCCAACTCTAGGATTCTGTGATCAAGTATTTATTATTTGATTGTGGAAAAAGAGGCTAGGCCTGTAGAGCCACAGGGGAAGGGGGCTCCAATGACATCCATCTGGACTTCTAGTAAAAGCAGCACAAAAACCCAAGGATCCCCAGAACTCTGGTAGGGAATCCCTGCCCTAGAACTTAGGTGCAGCTTTGTAGAAAGACGGACCCAGGTTCTGTCCCCAGTCGCTTGCTGCCCTTCCTCCCTTCCCTCCCTCCCCCCACAAATGCCACCCTCAGTCGCTGATATTTACGCACCGCATAAGCGTTACCTGCCGGAGGTGCTGGGAAAAGGTCCTTCTCTTGATTGGGGGGATAGTACAAATTGGGTGTCCCTAAAACAGGAACACAAGAAAATCCACATTCTCTCCACTGTTATTTATAACCCCCCCCCCCCCCATATTGCCTATTACAGTATTTGCTGGTGTATAAGACTACTTTCCCCCCCTGAAAAACGTGCCTCCAAGTGGGGGGGTCGTCCTATACACCGGGTGCACTTCAGTTGGGATAGACATGGCTGCCCATAGTGGCCCATAGTACTGTAATGTAATGTTACAAACTCTATATTTTGAGTGGAAATGTTGGGGGGTCGTCTTAAACGTCCAGTCGTCTTATATGCCGGCAAATACGGGTACTTTTCTTACCAGGATCCCCATTTCCATGTACCTGACGATGCATTGATGCCCTTAGGAAAAACAGAGTTCTGCATGCAACTTTATGCTTTCCTGCTGAGGTTTTGTTTTTCCTTTCTGCTGGGTCTCTGCCCCTTATATATATATTAACAGAACTTTCACAAGAACTCAGCAGCTAGAACAAATGATTCTGGGATGTCCTACGCTCGTCCTGGTTCTCAAATCTGAAGGGCGTGGTTGGTCGTGCCTTTGTGCTTGTGGTGAGCTTTGCAAGAGATCGCTTGCAAGGCGAAATGGTGATGTCATGATTTCTACTGGTCTGCCTCGCCCTCTTTTTAAACCTGAGGGGCATTTTCTTCTTTGATAATAATAAGAAGAAATAAGGAAATTTTATTTGTAAACCACCCTTCCCTCAGGGTGGGTAACAACATTTTTTTAAACAGTAAAATAATGCAACAATTATAACCTTAAATTCCACAATAGATCCCTTAATAAATTCCAGAACGGCTCCTTCTTAATGATAGGAGGGCTGATATGGGTTGAGATGGGGCTGATGTCCTGTAGCTTGATGGAACAGCTCCATCTTGCAGGGCCTGTGGAACTGTTCAAGGTCCTGCAAGGTCCTGGTTTCCCCTGGGAGAGCGTTCCCCCAGGCTGGGGCCAGGCCTGAAAAGGCTCTGACTAAGGCCAGTTTCAACTGTTTGGGGCTGTGGATCTTGATCAGAGTTTGCTCCCTAGATCGTAAGTTTTGGGAGGGACATATGGGAAGAGGCAGAGTTATCTTTTCATCCTCTCTTTCCCGAATCAGTGTGTTTGTAGTACATGGACCTCTGTGTGTTAGCGAAACGAGCTTTGCAAGAGGTTACATGCCTTCACACTGCCTGCACCTCCCAGCTTCTCAAAACTGTTAGACATCTATTTTGTCATCGCCATTGTGTGTTCTCGGCCGCTAGACAGAATTACAGTGACAATGGGAAGCTTTCACAGCACCCGGGGCGTGTAGAGTTCAAATTCTGTGCTGTAGCCAAAGTCGTTAAAGCACAAAAACCTCTTGACAGAACGAGCACAGGAGGGGTGTAGCTGTGTAACGCCAAGGCAAACCTCCTTGCAATCTAAACTGCTTCCCCTGTATTTTTGAAACGTGATCAGGGTCCTTGCAGGATCCTTCTCCTGCACTGCGGGATGGGGTCAGGAAACCTGCATGCCTACGGGTTGGGCAGGTGCAGCGTGGGGCAAGCGTGGAGGCAGCTGCACGCCACGAGCCAATGCTGAGCAGGAGGAAACGCAACAACAGAGGAGAAAGCCCTACCTACAGGTGCGAGATTGTCCGGGCGGACGAAAGCAGGGAAGGGCCGGCTAGGCTGGCTGTCCGGTCGATCTAGCGCTCGAGGGGCATACGTTTCCTGGTCTGGGTAAAAAAGCTTAGGTTGATGCATAATCCTTTGGGAAGCTGACGGACACCTTTTCCCATCTGGCCTGCTGTGGGGGGGGGGGGCTGTATCCAAGAGATACTGTTGCCACGGGAGGTTGGGGGGGGGAGGTTCTGTTTTGATGGTTACTCAGGGAAAGAGTTCCAAATTGTGTGTTAAGATTCTGAGGCCTTTGCTTGTGGTGGAGTGAAAAGGGTAGGCTCGGAGGGAGGGTAAAATGTGCGTAGGGGAGTGGAAAGTGACTGGGGAATGGAAAAGTGGAATAATGACCCGTACCCCGCTTGGGATACGGGCTCCGGATGGGACACCTCATCCCCAGACCACAGAGGTCAGTCCCAAGGATGGACTCTGTGGCCTGTCCTCCTGTTTATGGAGGAACTGGCGATAATCAGAAGAAAAGCAGGATATAAGGGTGACGCATCCTTAAATGAAATAACTGCGCTCTCCTCATGGATATGCCCAATCACTTTTTAAAGCTAGATTCTAGTAGCACTTAGCCGCCAACAAGACTTTTCAAAAGCCAAAGCTCCTGAAAATCTGGCTTTACTGGACTTCTACAGATCAGCACAAATACTCAGTGAAAAGATCACCTTTTAAAAGCGATCTCTGCCAATGGCCATCAGCTCCTGCAGTTCCGCTGGTAAATGACGCAACCTTTTAGGAAGGTTTTCCTACCCTGATGCTCCCGCCTATTGGTTTCATTGAGGCCAGGTGGATGGCAAGATGGGGGGGGGATGGGGCTGACTTTGAGCTGATTGGCCCCCATGTGTAGCTGACTGAAGACCCCTTGGGTGGTTTCAGCCGACACCCTGTGCACATTGAATTATTGTATGACAGAGTGACACCCAGGTAGCATATAATAGTATAAAATATGTAACCAAGGGTTATGCAGACAGATTGGGAAAGCTCCCTAAATATATATATATTCTCCCTGGAAAGGACGTCACTCTGTTTTTATTTACTTTGGTATCGGACAGAACCGAAGCACGTACAGACTGAAAGATTTTCCATTCTTTCAGCAAACTTTGTTATCAATTATCAGTGAATCAATATTTATTTTGTGGTCATAGACCAATAAAACACAAGAGTAAAATGAGACATAATAGCAGTAAGACAACTAAAATATATAAAATAAATACAAGATTTAGAAACACACCCTAAAAGCTACTAGCCTTAAAAGCATATATAGGCCTATAAAAATATTAGTGGCCCAATGTTTCCTCATTCTGGAAGCTAGACAAGCAAATCTTGCTGTTTTGTTAGATAGAAGTCTGTTTGAAAACAACAGCTGCAGCTGATGTTTTCTCAGGCTGCGAGGGCATTCTATAAGCAGTGGTACTAATGCACCTGTGCAAATATGATTACCGTATACACTCACATATAAGCCGAGTTTTTCAGCCCTTTTTTTAGCTGAAAAGGTCCGCCTCGGCTTATATGCGGGTATTTTAAAAAACCCAGCTTCTAGACAAGACTGGAGGGTGGGCGGTGGGAGACAAGTATACTTGCCTGAACAAGCAGAGGCAGGAACAGCAGAGCCGCAGCAAGCCTGGGAGGAAAAGAGCAGTCTCTGCCTCCCCCCCCCTGCCTTAACGAGGCTAGCACGTGTTGCAGGAAGCTCTGCCAGAAGCTCTGAAGCCTCTGTCTCAGAGGGAGAGCAGAGAGCAGAAGGAGGAAACGCTCCTAGAGGAAGGAATAAGGGCAAGAGGGACTGGAAGAAAAGAGGAGGGAGGAGGAGGGTGGGAAGAAAAGGGAAAAAATCCTGCCCAAAACAGGGGGGGGTGGAGGAAAGGAGAAAAAGCCACTATCCAAACACCACCCTCGGCTTATATGTGAGTCAATAAGTTTTTCCAGCATTTTGTGGTGTAATTAGGTGCCTCCGCTTATATATGGGTTGGCTTATATGCGAGTATATATGGTATATAATTTGCAATCAAATAAGGCGTGTTCTGGGGTCTGAACTTGACCCTGATTGCAAATACAGAGCTGTTCCTTGACTGGGTGTCCATCAAATTTCCCTCTCAAGTATGCAGGGGGTAGGGCATTGTAACAAAGGAAGGTGAAGGATCTCCTGTGCTCAAGGTTTACAACCTTGATTAGGTATTGCATCAAGGTGTTCCTGATTAAAAGATCTTCCCTAAAAAGTGGATCCTGGATGTTGCTGAGGTCATGTTGCCTCTCTACTTCTATCACCCTTGTCTTAACAAGATGTATAGCTTTGTCGTCACTCACACTCCTGTGACAGATAGAACATACTTTGGCAGTCCACATCACAACCACTTGGGAGACCTGGGTGTAAACTGCACAGAGATTTTATTCCAATCCCAGGTCGATTCAGTCCCTGTCGTCTACACAGAATGCGATTTCCATTTTAATTTTGGGCGATTTTAATTTTCCTTCTGCAACAAGCAGGATTGATCTGGAGTAACCCTACCTTTATTGTGCGATATCTTAGAGTGCTTTTAACCCTCAATATTTTAAGATTCGGATTGAGAAATCAGGCTGTTTTGAATCTGGGCTCTGCTGCATGGTAGAGAACCCCTGATTGGCTAAAGCTGCTCATGTGACAAGCTTGCCTTAAAGGAGAAGCCCCTAATTTCTCTCAACTTCTGTCGGTCTCGGATTTTTTTCTCCCTCCTCGGCCTTCTTGCTGGGTGTCAGGACTTTATCTGGGATAGGGCTGCATCAGCCATGTCTGTTTTCTGTGATCTTTCTTCTGGGATGGGCTGCTCAAAGGACAGAGTTAGTACAGCTGCTCTTGCATGCATGTGGCATCACCTCCTACAGCAATTCTAGAGCCTACTTCTGGAAATGCAGTCCCCGTGTGATATACACTGTGCACATGTACCAAGTGCACATGCACGACTGCATCCATATGTGCGTGAACAGCATAAGTTTTTGCTTTGTGATTCACGTCCTCTCTCATTGATAACAACCCCAGAGAGAGAGAGAGGGAAAGAGAGAGAGAGAGAGAGAGAGAGAGAGAGAGAGAGAGAGAGAGAGAGATCTGCATGTTGGGTCTCCTACAAGGTGTAGTCTGGTGTTGCTGGCCCATAATCTATGTTCTTCTGTTCGTCACAGGTGCAGCAATTGACCATCAAATGGCCATCACATTGTCTTGTGTTTTATTAACATCCGATGACCATTGTAAGGCCTTATGTGTGTGAACAGAAGTTTACTCTATGCCCAGATCATTCTCCACTGTGCTGGCTCCATAAAATTGAGGGCACTAACACCGGATCGCTCTGGTGGAGATTACTTTTTCAGATTTTGATATCGTGCAGACCAAAGAGAAGACCATTATAGTTAATGCATTCTCCACGACCATGTAAGAGTCACACACACAACAGGATACTATATATTTGAATGTTTCAACTCTAATCATAGCGTGTAAAATGTTTGCGCCAACTTCTTTTACCATCCCTCATCATCTAGGAACATCAGATGTCCTTGAGAGCTTCTCTACCCGCCGCCAAAGACATTACTCACCAACAATGGCCCCTGCAAGTAAGACTTCTGAAGTCCAGCTCTGGATCACCAACCTTTAAGCTGATTAGCAACATCTCACCATCTTCTGTTGACGTTGTACATCCTCCCCCACACACAATCACATGCACCGTTTAAATTAAATATATTTATTTTGCATTTCCAGAGTATGTGAGTGGTAGGCCACTTTAGAACACAGAAATGATGTCCCAGGTTTTTCTCAGCTAGGGCTGGCGAGGAGCAAAGTTAACTTTCGCTGCTGGGCCTAGCCTTTATTTGAACACAAGGGTTATTTTAAAAATCACACATGGAACCATTTTGTACGTGCCCTTAAGATATTCAGCCCCCTCCAGGCCTCTCAGTGTCGCAATGCCCAGCCCAAGAATTCCAGGGACTATCGTTTTGGGAATCAGCAGGAGAAACCCAAGATTTCTCATTCCCTGCCAGAACTGCTTTGCCAACAGTACTCAACACTTTCCCAACAGAAGAATACTAGCAATACCTGTTCCAAACCGGTTGGCGTTTCACATTGTAATGTACCCTGAGATAGAGAAAAGCCACAGTGATTTAGGAGCAAGCCCCAATGAATCCGTGGGGTTTTGGCAATGAGTAAGAATACCTAAGATGGCACTGCATTGCAAGACAGTTCTTCAGCCACGAATGCCACAAAAGGAGTGCAATGTTCCATTGCTCTGTGTCCATTCCCCCCTCAAAACCCCCAACACTGTCACACATAAATAGTCAATTGCACACTTCGATACATAAATAGTCAATTGCACACAGTCTCCCCCACCGTGATGCCAAGGGCAATCCAAAGCCTCTAGCACCACTTTTGGGGTTTCCCAATGGAGAGGTAGGGCAGGGAGATGGGGAATTTTTCATTAGGCCAATACAAGAAGACCGGTTGAGTGCCAGGCATGCTGTACAAGACGTCGAGGTAGATGATCAAGGTAGATAGGTACATCAGAGCCAGGTTGATAAAGATATGCCTGGGGGAAGGAAAGGAGACAGAGGGCGGTGTTTGAGATGGCTGCCAATAACTTTGCCCACGCATCGCAGCAGGTGAAGAACTCCTGGGATTACAACTGACATGGAGAAAGTGGCTGTGTGGAAAGGTAAACGCTAGGGCATTTTAACTACACGATCCCCCCATCTTCCTCAACTCCACCCCTAAAATTTGGAAGTGTTTTCCGAACTGGAGCTGGCAACCCTAAATAATGCCTTCCCTTACAAAGCAAAATATTTATTTCTGATCCAAGAGGTGTGAGAAAGGGAACCAAGTCTCTCTCTGCTCGAGGAATTTCTGCATTTCTGTGTCTGGGCAGCCTTTCTCAACTTCTTTACCACTGAGAAGCCCTTTAACCCCTTCAGGCTTTGAGAAACCCCAGAAGTGGCTCAATCATGCAGAATGTGGTTGGGAAGCAGAGCTGTGGACACGCCCACCAGTATACAGGCCCATCATTGGCCATTGGGGGGGCAGGTCATTGGGGCCCCATTGGGGGGCAGATCAACATGACCATACATGGTCATATCACTCCATAAATATTTAACAATATATAATATAATATAATATAATATAATATAATATAATATAATATAATATAATATAATATAATATAATATAATATAATATAATATAATATAATATAATATAATATAATATAATATATATTATTGTTATGTTATGTTATATTATGTTATGTTATATTATAATAATTTAGATAAATCAACTCCCGCCCATTCAGGAAACCCTTCCAGGGCCACCAAGAAACCCCAGGGTTTCACAAAACCCTGGTTAAGAAAGCCTGGAGTCATTTTTCATGTGCTATGGGGAATTTAGTTCTCAACATATTTCAAGTTTCTCCTTTTCTGTCCCCCCCCCCCCCTAAGGCAGCCTCAAGATGCCCAGGACAAAACTGTTCTAGCTAGCTAGGTAGCCCCCAAATTGCTTTGGCACAAGGGCCATGTCTCTCTTACCACAAGCTGTGAAAATAACAAAAGTTGATCTTCTGGCAGAATTCACAGAAGCACTTGTCCGCTATCCAGCAGCTGATGGCGATGGACCACCACAAGATGGTTGTGAAGGCCACGCGGTTTACGTGGGGGTTGGTGTTTCTGTGAAAGATACCAAAGATATTAAATGCTGGATCACTTCACTGGTCCAGCCCTTCCACAATGGGCCTCCTGAGGCCAAAATGAATGGGGGGCTGAAAGAATCCACCAAATATGCCGCCTTTCTGCATATCCTCCCCGCCAGAAAACCACCAAGACTCCTGGACCTGTTGTAATTATTGTATTATTATTGTTTAATGTTGTATGGTTACTCTGTTACGATCATCAGTTAATAATATTAATGTTGTATTAATTTTATAGCTAGTTATATGTAATAACTAGCTATAAAATAGCTAGTTATATGTAATAAGATGTAATAGTTATATGTAATAAGTTTTTTTATAGCTTGTTATATGTAATAAGAGCCTCTTGTGGCGCAGGGTGGTAAGGCAGCCGTCTGAAAGCTTTGCCCATAAGGCTGGGAGTTCAATCCCAGCAGCTGGCTCAAGGTTGACTCAGCCTTCCATCCTTCCGAGGTCGGTAAAATGAGTACCCAGCTTGCTGCTGGGGGGGTAAACGGTAATGACTGGGGAAGGCACTGGCAAACCACCCCGTATTGAGTCTGCCATGAAAACGCTAGAGGGCGTCACCCCAAGGGTCAAACATGACTCGGTGCTTGCACAGGGGATACCTTTACCTTTACCTTTATATGTAATGTTTCCTGTATAGATTTTCAGTTCTATGTAAACTGCCCTGTGCCTTCATGGAGGGTGGTATATAAATGTGAATGAATGAATGAATGAATGAATTAAATAAATAGTGTCTGTTTTGGCCTTGTCTCCGTCCAGCAACCCCCCTTGGCTGTGGGCTGGCAGCATCTCTGCATGTGGGGTGTTGTTGGATTGCAGAAAGGCCATCAAAATGACCTCCTCTCTGAGGCTCTGTATGTCTCTGCACGAGTGGCAGCTGTGAGATCAGGGCCTCGCGCAGAGACACAGAAGGATGTGTTCCTTAAGGACAGTTAATTCTGACTGAACAGGCGGGGCTTATAGGATTAGAACACCATCGTTGTTGTTATTGCATAACGTATAATTGGAACGTATGGGGTTTTATTGTGATTTAATGTTTTATTGTGTTTGAACCTACGTGAAACCTCCTGGCGAATGGCGGTATATAAGTTTAAATAATAAATAAAGGCAGGGCTCTTGAGCTGTTGCTTGTTGATGGTTGCTCGGAGACCACTGAGCGGGTAGCCAGGTTTTTGTCTGTGGTGATGACCTACAGGTTAAAGAGGTGGACGTCGCTGGTTTTGTCTTTTTGTGTTTGCTGCTCCCTGGCCGGCTGTAATTTTCCTTACAGCTTTTCTGACTTGTAGAACTGATTTGTATATTGTTTTGTATTGTGGATGCCATTAAAGGTTTTTGCATTGTAGTGTAATAAATAAATAAATAGATGGATGGATGGATGGATGGATGGATGGATGGATGGATGGATGGATGGATGGATGGATGGATGGATGGATGGATGGATGGATGGATGGATGGATGGATGGATGGATAGATAGATAGATAGATAGATAGATAGATAGATAGATAGATAGATAGATAGATAGATAGATAGATAGATAGATAGATAGATTCCTCCTGAGGGTAAACAGGCTGGAGCAAAGCTGTCCTTTCATTCACAGCGATCAGATGTGTGAGAAATTTATTATGATACGAGGACTTGAATTAACATTGCTAGGAGGGGAAGAACTCTGAATTTTTGGCCCGTGCATTTGGCAGGTAAGGATGCGATTCACAGCAATCAGTAAAGTATGTGTGGCTTAGTGTTTGTTATGATGTCAGTACAACGAGAGGACAGGGCGGTCTTTTAAAAATACATCTCACTGTAGAACAGTGGTGGCCAAACTGTGGCTCTCGAGATGGCCGTGGACACAATCACCATGAGTCCCTGTTGTTTTGGTGCAGTGGCTCATGGGAACTGTAGTCCATGGACATCTGGAGAGCCACAGTTTGGCCACCCCTGCTAAAAACCATGTTAAAACTCAAAGACCTGCTTCTCCTCTCCCACTCCCAGTAGAGTCCAAAATGAGAATCACCTGTCAGTGAAGTATGCAGCCAAAAAACAACGAAACGGACAGACAGGCTTGAACAATGCAAATCATGTATCGTTACTTCTGAGCATGTCCTTCTTACACTGACTGTAAATATACAGTGGAACAATTAAAAATTGCCAGATCATCAACCATGTTTATATCAATCACGTTTTTCATGCAATGGCAATTTTTACTTATGAATCATAGAACCATAGAATCATAGAATCCTAGAATCATAGAGTTGGAAGGTACCTCATGAGTCATCTAGTCCAACCCCCTGCACTATGCAGGACACTCACAACCCTATGGGCCGGGAGGGGGGGCACATAGTTGAGACTTCCTACATCAGGGGTAGTCATACTGCGGCCTTCCAGATGTCCATGGACTACAATTCCCATGAGCCCCTGCCAGCAAGTGCTGGCAGGGGCTCATGGGAATTGTAGTCTATGGCCATCTGGAGGGCAGCAGTTTGACTACCCCTGTCCTACATGGATCAAATGAGCTTTGCCTGTCCTAGAGACCCTTAGCTTCTTTGCAAATAGTACAAGAACATACGTGTGTCTCAAGATATTCAAGTCATCCAGAACCCAGTGGCCAGTTCTGAATCTCCTAGCTTTAATCTCAGGTGAATTATGCCTGCCACGAATGGACGGACAGACCGATTCTTTTATTACTGCAGATTCATAGTGACAGCCAGCCACGTGTATTGTTTGGCTTGGATCAGAGACAGAGGGGTGTGGCCCAGGAGGAATCTTTCTCCAAGGGCCCTTGGTGGCTCTTGGCCAACGTGACTACAGAAGAATCAATCAACGTCCATTACAGAAACTAACAGGGTTACAGGCAAGGCCAACCAAAGGTTGAAGCCCATCCCAATATAACGGATAGAAGTGACAATCACCAACCTGCTGTCCCTTATGATTTTGACTGGTTCTATGTGGGAGACTAAAACTTAATTGGAGGTAACCATGTCCAAATGAAAGATTACCCTTTCTGCCTCTTGTCTCCTTATCTGCTCAGACTCTGTGCAGTTGGAAGACACTACTGGAGAACTGGGTTGGATTCCCCATTCCTCCTCCACAGGTGGATGACCTTGAATCAGTCACAGTTCTCTCAGAGCTCTCTCTGCCCTACCTACCTCACAGGATGTCTGTTGAGGGGAGAGGAAAGGAAGGCTATTGGAAGCAGCTGTGAGACTCATGAGGCCCACTGAGTGATTTGAGGCTGGTCACAGTTCTCTCAGAGCTCTCTCTGCCCCACCTACCTCACAGGGTGTGCATTGTGGGGAGAGGAAGGGAAGGCAATGGTAAGCCACTCTGATACTTCTTTGGGTAGTAAAAAGCAGGGGCACAAAAACCATCTCTTCTTCTTCCTGGTACCCCATTAAAGCCCATTGGTTCTTACACCCCAACCATTGTGAGTTGGAGCCATACAAAGGATCCTGCAAGTCATCCGTTTATTATTACCTTTTGATTTCCTGGACGATCACGTATAGGAGGTGGAGGGCGACGCTGTTCAGGGCATAAGCATTGAGTTCTGGCTTGAGGAAGGACATTAAGGTGGTCACCACCATCACAGTGCCCACCACCCATGAAAACTGCTCCCTGTGGGAATAAAAATATAGTCGTGAGCGCAGGAATTGGAGCCTGCTTTGAAGAGCATTGCTTTAGAAACCCCTGCCTTCATTTCCTAGTTTTATTCAGTACTAGAATTAAAGCCTCTTGTAGCATGGGGGGAGGGGGGGAAATAGCAAAGGGAGAAAGGCAGAAAGGAAGAGTGATTAAGAAAGAGAGATATATAAAGAGAGAGAGAAAGAGGATAGAAAAAGAGAAAGAGAAGAAAAGAAAAGAAAGGGAAAAGAGTGATAGCAAGAAATATAGGTAGAAGGAAAGAAAGTAAGAAAGTGATAGAAAGGAGAACAGAGTGACAACTATAGAGAGAAAGAGGAGGAGAGGGAATTACAGAGAAAGGGAGAATGAAAGACATAGAAATTAAGAGAGGGAGAGAAGTAAACGAAGAGAGAAAGAAAGAGACAGAAATATCTTGATGCGATTGCATGCATTGTATATTGTGCTTCTATGCCTTTTCTATGCTTGAGAAGGAAGGACTCCCTGGAGAAGAGCCTAATGCTGGGAGCGATTGAGGGCAAAAGAAGAAGGGGACGACAGAGAATGAGGTGGCTGGATGGAGTCACTGAAGCAGTAGGTGCAAACTTAAATGGACTCCGGGGAATGGTAGAGGACAGGAAGGCCTGGAGGATCATTGTCCATGGGGTCGCGATGGGTCGGACACGACTTTGCACATAACAACAACAATGCCTTTTCGGTCCTGGCCCCCACCTGGTGGAATGAGCTCCCGGGTGAGATGCAGGCCCTGCAGGAGCTTTCTGTGTCCCGCAAAGCCTGCAAGATGGAGCTCTTCCGCCAGGTCTATGGTTGAGGACAGGGCAGTGAAGAAGACCACTCTCCTCCCTCCCAGGGCTGGTGTTAGCCCCTGGGTTGTTGCCAGCTAGGCCCCTTCTCCCTCCCTGATAGTGGGTGTATCAGTCATTTGGGCGCAGAGACATTTACCGCCTTGTTTGCTGTGGTCTTTCTGTATTGTATTGGTGTGTCCTTTTAATGGGGGTTTTAATGGAGTTTTTAATGAGGACTTTGTGACCTGCCATGAGCCATTGTATGGGAGTGGCAGGATATAAACAAACAAACAAGTAAGGAAGCATGCACATCAGGAAAACACAGCACAATACGGGCTCTTCGTACAGTTCTACCGAGGACGGCTCTTTTTGCAGTATGGCGTTACATCACAGCACACTGTCAAGAATTTCCCTTTGCACAGCGAGCACAGTCATGTTTCAGGGGAATGTGACAAGAGGAATCATGATGTTCCATGTTCTGTCCTCATGTATATGTGCTGTGCTAATGTAGGTGAAGGGAGGAGTGAAGGGCATGAAAGGGAAGGAGCCAGGGCAAGGAAGAGGCGCTGTGTTTCTGCAATCAGCATTCAGAACTGCCCTTCCCAGGTGAAGGGCTAAAGAGCAAAACTTGGCAACCAAGCAAGGGGAGACGGAAGGGATCTCTTAACCTGTTCTTGATGAACGGTGGGAAATAGTGCATGGGGAACCAGCAAGCGTAGCTCAGACCCATCGTCCAGAGGATAGACAGTTCATCCAACAGCTGCCCTGCGTAGCTAAGCGTCATGTGGAAATAGATGGAGGATACACCTGCAAATCATATTGATAAACAATTATAATTAAATTTCTAGACTGCCCCTCTAGATCAGGGTTCCCCAACCTTTTTTACTGTTGAGAAACCCCTGAAACATTTTTCAGGCTTCCAGCAACCCTGGATATGCTGTCATCAGACCACACCTGCCCCCAGAAGTCACGTGTTTGGCATTGCTAATAAAATAAAATCCAGTCACTCCAACTGCAAGAAGCCTCTGCCAGGAAGCACGTTTATGGCCGAGGCACCTTCTTTCCCCACCCCCTTCGTGGCAATCACTGGCCATTTTGTGAGGGAGGGCAGGTTAGCATGACCTTGCTTTAGGATGCTTAGGGCTGATCCTGCGTTGAGCAGGGGGTTGGACTAGATGGCCTGTATGGCCCCTTCCAACTCTATGGTTCTATGATTCTATGATTCTATGACCATATATGCAGGAAAAAAGCTTGCAAAACATGGGGGCAGGGGCAACGAAACCCCAGGGTTTCTCAAAACCCTGGTTGAGAAACCCTGCTCTAGATTAGCGATCCCCAACCTGTGGGCCTCGGACCACATGTGGTCCTTCGACTAATTGGAGGTGGGCCCCGAAGGACGCCTTCTCCCCCCCCCCCGGCCCTTTACTTCATCCCCCCCAGCCCTTTACAACACACTTCATTGTTGTGGCATGTCTGTATTTTGAAGGGATGTTTAAACATTACCATAGCGATCAGGGAGCGTTAGGGCAGTGGTTGAGAGTAGAGGAGTAAACTACCCCCCCCACCGGGCCTCAGTAAAAGGTGTTGAGTGGTCCCTGGTGAGTGGTCCCCAGTGATAAAAAGGTTGAGGACCACTGCTCTAGATAGTTAAAATTATTGCACAACTGAAAACATAATTAAACAGTAAAAATTATATAAGTGCTCTGTCATTCCGCCAAGTGTGACTGGCTGGCTAACAAATGTATGTATTACATTGGTGGGGTATTCCAGAGAGAGGGGGAAGCTTAAAATACGAGGGATACAGGAGGAGGCCCGCATGCTTCTGAGCCACCCTAGCTTCCACCATGGGTAGAAGAGTGCAGTTTTACAGGCCCCGTGGCTCTTTGAAAGCGCCATCAGAGCTGAGATCTCCACTGGCAGCTCACTCCACCAGGCAGGAGCCAAAGGCGGAAAGGCCCTGGCTCTGGTCAAGGCCAGCTGGATCTCTCTGGGACCAGGAATCACCAACGAATTAGTGATTGTGGGATGCAGTGCTCTTTGGGGAGCATATTGGGATACACAAGAGCATCTTGTTTGAGCCAGATCTTTGAGTCAGCGGTTTAGACACAAATGCAGGAGAGGGGTTAGATCTCCCCAGAAGCCCCCGCTTTTTGACCTGGAGACCCTGCACTTGGGGCTCTCCTAAGCTGCTCTTCTTGACTCTGAGCCCTGGGGACGTTGGCCGGGAGGAAGAGAATTCGGAACTGCCTTCCACTTGCTGTCCTTTGCTGCAAGTTTCAAAAATGCCCCAGCCACCTTGCGCATTCCTCTTTCACCCCCTTTTCACAGCCTCAGGGACTTCTCCCAGAGACGGCTCACCTCCTGTGGCACAGGAAACAATCCCCAACCCAGGCAGGTTTCTCGTTTTCCTGCCACCTACCGATGAGCGCCACCATGAAAGCAAGGCTGCGGACGGGGACAGGCCGGTATTTCATGTAGTCGATGTTCAGCACGATCATGAACGGGATCATGATGAAGAAAATGAAGTTGCTGACCTGGAGGAGAAGGGGCAAAGGGAGAGCTGGGATTTGACCAACCGTCGGGATTGCGTGTGCCCCTAAAAATGCCCCCAAGGGGGAGCACATTCAGCCAGTTTTTGCTCTTAATCAGAAACTCATGGTCCCAAGTAAAGGTACAGATTATTTTGGTTGTTTATTTCCTTGTTTCATTTCTGCCCTGCCTTTCTCCACGAAGGGGACCCAAGGTGGATTCTCATCTCCTCCACTGTATTGTCACAACAACCCTCTGAGGAAGGTTAGGCTTGCCCAAGATCACCCGGTGAGTTTTCATGGCATGAGATGTTCACCCCCTGCATAGCATGACACCCTCTGGTTAGGGGAGCCCCGGATTTTGGGCGCTTGGAGATATACTTGTTAGATCCATGGGTGGAGAGATGGTTTGGCAAGTGATTTGAGGTCTTTATCGTGACTCCAAATGGTGTCGGAGACGAATGCTGCGAATCCCATGGACAGCCAAAGTTACCAACAAGATAGTTTTAGAGAGGAGCAAAACAACTATGTCATTAGAAGGGAAGATATTACGGCTGAAGCTCACTCGCTTTGGACACATCATGCGATCAAACTTGCTAGAAAAGGCATTAATGCTCGGCACAGTAGCAGCAAAAGGAAACATGGTCGCCAAAGGATCCGCTGGCTGGACACGATCAAAGCCGATACAGGGATGACCATAAACCAACTAACAGAAGCAGTCAGAGACAGGGGCGCATGGCGGAGACTTTCCTGTAGAATCGCCGAGGGTCAGACATGACTGAATGGATGACATCATCATCATCGTGACCCCAGCATGGTACAAGAAGAACTGAAACTGAGCCAACAACCTGCCAAAAAACGTATAAAGGTAAAGGTATCCCCTGTGCAAGCACCGGGTCATGTCTGACCCTTGGGGTGACATCCTCCAGTGTTTTCTTGGCAGACTCAATATGGGGTGGTTTGCCAGTGCCTTCCCCATTCATTACCATTTACCCCCCAGCAAGCTGGGTACTCATTTTACCGACCTCGGAAGGATGGAAGGCTGAGTCAACCTTGAGCCGGCTGCTGGGATTGAACTCCCAGCCTCATGGGCAGAGCTTTCAGACAGCTGCCTTACCACTCTGCGCCACAAGAGGCTCAAAAACATATATACACAAGCGAACAATGGATCTTCTCTCCAGTGCACACTATTGGTCAGTTTCGGTTTAAACTGACTGGATCCTGCAAACGGGATCTAGCTGCACATTGGTCAATTACATTGCAACCTACGATCCTGCCTCTGACCTCAAGCTAGGTCTTCTGCAGGTCTACAGACTCAACAATAGTCATTGCTCAGCCGGGACTGGGAGCACAGTGCAAATTGCTCTAGAGACACCCCCTCTCCATTATTGCATGGCATGTGCTTCTGAACACAGGCAGAGTGTTTAACAGATGCAAGGAAAAAACAGGAATAACAAACTTAGTTTATGTAGTTATAATTTGTTTGGATTTAATTCTGTGTCACATGGGGGTGCATTTCTGCAACAACAGGTTTGGAAGGATTTCAAGTAAAATTTACACCCACATGTCGGGAATTCACAGAGCAAAAAAAAAATCCCGAAATAAACTAATGAATTAATAATAATCCTGTCAGATATGTCACTAAACCAGAAATACAGTCCCAGATTCCTGTACGTATGATAGGAGGGGCATATTCCCCCCATGGTTTAAAATCCAAATTAAGCTTGAATAAATGTTAACTGTGCTAAATTAGGAAGCCAAAAGATACCTGGGATAACAGGCAAGTTTGGCCTTGGAGTACAAAATGAAGCAGGGCACAGGCTGGTAGAATTTTTTCAAGAGAATACAATGGTCATAGCAAACACTCTTTTGCAACAACCCAAGAGACGACTCTACACATGGACATCACCAGACGGTCAACACAGAAATCAGATTGACTGTGTGCTCTGCAGCCAAAGATGGAGAAGTTCTATACAGTCAGTAAAAACAAGACCAGGAGCTGATTGTGGTTCAGATCATCAGCTTCTTGTTGCAAAATTTAGGCTGAAATTGAAGAAAGTAGGGAAAAGCACCAGGCCACTCAGGTATGAACTAAATCATATTCCCGACGAACATACAGTAGAGGTAACAGATTTAAGGAATTAGATCTGATAGAGTGCCTGAAGAACTATGGACGGAGGTTCGCAACATTGTACAAGAGGTAGCAACTAAAACCGTCCCAAAGAAAAAGAAATGCAAGAAATCAAAATGGCTGTCTGAGGAAGCTTTACAAATAGCTGAGGAGAGAAGGGAAGTGAAAGGCAAGGGAGAAAGAGAAGGATACACCCAACTGAATGCTGAATTCCAGAGACTAGCTAGAAGAGATAAGAATGCCTTTTTAAATGAACAGTGCAAACAAATAGAAGAAAACAATAGAGTGGGGAGGACCAGAGGTCTTTTCAAGAAAATTGGAGATATCAAGAGAATATTTCATGCCAAGATGGGTATGATAAGGGACCAAAATGGTAGGGACCTCACAGAAGCAGAAGAGATTTTAAAAGGGTGGCAAAATTATACAGAGGAACTATACAAGAGCGAGCTTAACATCCCTGATAACCACAATGGGGTAGTTACTGACCTGGCGCCAGACATCCTGGAATATGAAGTCAAATGGGCCTTAGGAAGTCTGA
The DNA here is from genome assembly GCF_049243985.1 of Paroedura picta. Classification (NCBI taxonomy): domain Eukaryota; kingdom Metazoa; phylum Chordata; class Lepidosauria; order Squamata; family Gekkonidae; genus Paroedura; species Paroedura picta. The sequence goes on along the minus strand of NC_135372.1, from coordinate 9,280,680 downwards.
GCAATGATAAAGCTAGTGGTGGTGACAGCATTCCAGTTGAACTATTCAAAATCTTAAAATGTCGGCACTGCTGATATTATTAGACCTCTCAGCAGCGTTCGACACAGTCGATCACGAGCTTCTAGCTCGCCGCCTCATCGATGCTGGAATACAAGGGACAGCCCTTCAATGGCTGATCTCCTTCCTCCAGGATCGTGGACAGAGGGTTGCAATAGGAGAGAAAACATCAGGCCGCCGGCAACTTACTTGTGGAGTCCCACAAGGAGCGGTCCTCTCTTCTATCCTATTGAACATCTTCATGCGCCCTCTCGCACAGCTGGTACGGAGGTTTGGGCTGGGTTGCCATCAATATGCAGATGACACCCAGCTCTTCCTCCTGATGGATGGCCGCCCTGACTCTCCTCCAGAAGCATTAGCCAGCTGCCTGGAAGCAGTGACGAGATGGCTCAAGCAGAGTCGTCTGAAGCTCAATCCTTCAAAGACGGAGTTCCTGTGGCTAGGTAGGAAGGGCCCATGCGAGGAAGCGCGCCTGCCTATCCTGGATGGCGTGCAGCTCTCTACGGCTCACTCCGCCAGGAACCTAGGTGTGATTCTGGACGCCTCCCTCACAATGGAGGCCCAGATCACAAAGGTAGCGCGGCTGGCATTCTACCATCTCTGCCAAGCCAAACTACTAGCGCCCTACCTGGCCACGGAACACCTAGCCACAGTGATCCATGCGACGGACACCTCTAGACTGGACTTTTGTAACTCGCTCTACGCAGGCCTGCCCTTAGCCCTGACCCGGAAACTACAACTGGTTCAAAATGCAGCAGCCAGGATCCTCACGGCAACACCGTGGAGGTCCCATATCCGGCCTATTCTCCATCAGCTGCAATGGTTACCAGTTGAATTCCGGATCAGACTAAAGGTTCTGGTAATTACCTTCAAGGCCATACGCGGTCAGGGCCCAGTGTACCTGAGGGACCGCCTCTCCGCCTATGCCCCCAAAAGAGCTCTATGCTCTACTGCCTCCAATCAGCTAAGGATCCCTGGCCCTAAAGAAGTCCGTCTGGTCTCGACCAGGGCCAGAGCATTCTCTGTTCTGGCCCCTACCTGGTGGAAGGAGCTCCCAGAGGAGATCAGGGCCCTGACGGAGCTTAAACAGTTCCGCAGGGCCTGCAAAAAGGAGCTCCTCCACCAGGCATTTGGCCGAGACCAGACGTAATCTACAGCGACCAAAGGGCCCCTGCTCCCCCCCCTCAGAATTCAATCAATAAGCCACCCCCCTCAGAATCCCATCAACAAGGTCTGGACCTGTTTGTATTACGATTGTTTACTGTTATACTGTGTTGTGTTTGGTTGCAATTGTTGGTTATCGATGTAGATGTTCTACAGACTGTTTTATGTATGGTTCTCTGTTATAATGTAAACTGCCCTGAGCCTCTGGGGAGGGCGGTATGGAAGTATAATAAATAAATAAATAAATAAATAAATAAATAAATAAATAAATAAATAAATAAATAAATAAATAAATAAATAAATAAAAAGATGATGCAGTAAAAGTGCTACACTCAATATGCCAGCAAATTTGGAAAATTCAACAATGGCCACAGGATTGGAAAAGGTCAGTTTACATTCCAAAGCCAAAGAAGGGCAATGCCAAAGAATGTTCAAACTACCACACTATTGCACTCATTTTTCATGCTAGCAAAGTTATGCTCAAAATCCTACAAGCTAGGCTCCAGCAATATGTGGACTGAGAACTTCTAGAAGTACAGGCAGGATTTCGAAGAGGCAGAGGAACTAGAGATCAAATTGCCAACATACGCTGGATCATGGAGAAAGCTAGGGAGTACCAGAAGAACGTCTACTTCTACTTCATTGACTATGCTAAAGCCTTTGATTGTGTGGAGCACAACAAATTGTGGCAAGTTCTTAAAGAGATGGGAATACCAGAGCATCTTATCTGTCTCTTGAGAAACCTATATGCAGGTCAAGAAGCACCAGTGAGAACCGGGCATAGAATCACTGATTGGTTCAAAATTGAGAAAGGAGTTCGGCAAGGCTGTATACTGTCTCCTTGCCTATTTAACTTGTATGCGGAGCACATCATGAGAAAGGCGGGGTTAGAGGAGTCACAAATTGGGATCAAGATTGCAGGGAGAAATATCAACAACCTCAGATATGCAGATGATACCACTCTAATGGCAGAAAGTGAAGAGGAACTAAAGAGCCTGTTGATGCGGGTGAAGGAGGAGAGTGCAAAAGTTGGCTTGAAAGAAATTAAAAGACGTTGGCTCCTGGGGAGGAAAGCTATGGCAAATCTAGACAGCATCCTAAAAAGCAAAGACATCATCCTGCCAACAAAAGTGCATCTAGTCAAGGCTATGGTATTCCCAGTTGCAATATAAGGCTGTGAAAGTTGGACCATAAGGAAGGCCAAGCATCAAAGAATTGAGGCTTTTGAACTCTGGTGCTGGAGAAGACTCTTGCGAGTCCCTTGGACTGCAAGGCAAACAAACTGGTCAGTCCTAGAGGAGATCAGCCCTGACTACTCCTTAGAAGGCCAGATCCTGAAGATGAAACTCAAATACTTTGGCCACCTCATGAGAAGGACTCCCTGGAGAAGAGCCTAATGCTGGGAGTGATTGAGGGGAAAAGAAGAAGGGGACGACAGAGAATGAGGTGGCTGGATGGAGTCACTGAAGCAGTAGGTGCAAACTTAAATGGACTCCGGAGAATGGTAGAGGACAGGAAGGCCTGGAGAATCATTGTCCATGGGGGACATGACCCTAACAACAACAACAACAAATGTTAACTGAGGTTTGCAGGTGGTTACAGTTCAGACATCTTTAGCCAGAGTACAATCTGCACTCACATTTTTCCCCACTGTATATCTTGCCGAATTCTGGTTGATTTGAACCTGTATCTACAGCCTTCCTTTCCCCCCGATTTTAAACACATCGCCCTTCTGCATTTCCATTGTTCCAATTTTCGGTCTTGATTGGGTGAAGCTCCAGCCAGCATTGAAGAAGTACAAGGCTGGACAGTGCTTTATTTCCTGCCTTTTGACTCAGCCAGAGCAAGCCGGGGGAGGGGCAAGTGGAGTAGGAGGCTGCCTGTTTATCTTTCTTTTCCTGCAAGAGTAGGGGGGGGAGGCAGCAGCCTCACAGAGAATGAGGAGGGGAAAGTAAATCCAAGAGGCAAATCTCTGCTCAGAGAAGTGTGGCCTTTTGGAGTGCAGTCGCTTTAAAACAGATCCCAAAATGAGGGCAATAATAAGTCTTGCAAGGGAATGGCAGAAGCACACAGAGAAATGCTACTCTGCCCTTTCTGCAGCCTTCAATACCTGAGAGTTTGGAGTTTTCGGGTGGATGGAGAGGACTGTCTTTTAAGAGCTACCATGATGTAGTGGTTAAGAGCGACAGACCCCAATTGGGAGAACAGGGTTTGAAGGATTCCCCACTACTCTGCATGCAGCCAACTGGGTGATCTTGGGCTAGTCGCCGCTCTCTTAGGGCCATTCTCACAGAGTAGTTCCTTTAGACCTCTCTCAGCCTCACCTCCCTCACAGGTTGTAAGGATAGGAAGAGAACGGTATTTGTAAGCCACTTTGGGAGTGAAAAGCGGGGTATAAAAAACAGCTCTTCTCTTATTCCTAGTAAAAATCCAGTCATTGCAAGTCTTGTCAGAATGGCTCTGATCTTGTAACCCCATTCAACAGAAGCATCACATCAAAATCACAAGATGTCGAAGTCCCACTGTATTCTTCATTGGTCAGACCCCATCTAGGTATAGTCTGCACTCACATTTTTTCCTACTGTAAATCTTGCCGAATTCTGGTCGATTTGAACCCATATCTACAGCATCCCTTTCCCCCAATTTTAAACATGTCGCCTATCTACATTTGCATTATCATAATTTTCGGTCTCCTTCCTGCTTGATGGGGGGGGGGGAGTAAAGCTCCAGTCAGCATTGAAGGAGCAGAAGGCTGGAGAGTGCTTTATTCCCTGCCTTTTGACTCCCGAGTCTATAACCAGAGCAAGCCGGGGGGGGGGGGAGCAAGTGGAGCACAAAGCTGCTTGTTTATCTTTCTTTTCCTGCAAGAGTGGGGGGGGGGAGGAAGAAGCCTCCCAGAGAATTAACAGGGGAGAGTTAATCCAAGAGCGAAATCTCTGCTCATAGAAGTGTGGGCTTTTGAGAGCTAGCGTGGTGTAGTGGTTTGTGGAATTCTAATATGGTGAGCCAGGTTTGATTCCCCGCTCCTCCTCCACGTGCAGCTAGCTGGGTGACCTTAGGCTAGTCACAGCACTGATAAAGCTGTTCTGACCAAGCAGTAATATCAGAGCTCTCTCAGCCTCACATCCCTCACAGGGTGTCTGTTGTGGGGAAAGGAAAGGGACGGGAAGCTGGTTGGAAACTCTGTTGGGTGCAATCCCCCATGAAGAACAAGCCCCAATGTAGACCAGGAAAAAAGTCACAGGCCCCCAAAGGTGAGAGTTCTAGGTCTTCTCCCCCGCTGACCCCACAAAGTTCAAGAAACACTTCACAGTCCCCCACAAGGAAGAGTTTTAGTTCTGCTCCCTTGCACACCTGGTGAAGAGGGCTTTAAACTACACATTATTATTATTATTATTATTATTATTATTATTATTATTATTATTATTATTATTATTATTATTATTATAAAGGCGTAGCGAGACGTAAATTCAAAACTTGGTGTGATGGCAAGATCTGAAGATGAGAAGATCTCAAATCTACAGGGAATGTTACATAAGCAGGGACCTACTAGCTTACAAGGGAGTTCAAAAACCAATACCATGAGGCACACAAAGGATGGGCTACAATGTCTCTACACCAATGCACAGAGTATGGGAAACAAGCAGGAGGAACTAGTAGAGGAAGGGGGCTAGGGCCTAATGGGAATCACAGAAACTTGTTGGGATAATACAATTGGAATACTAAAATTGAGGGGTACAATCTATTCAGAAGGGACAGACAAGAAACAAAGGGGGGAGGTGTAGCAATATATATTAGGAATCTTTATGCTTGTGAAGAAATACAGGTACCCAAGCATGAAAGTTCAGTTGAGTGTATTTGGGTAAATATAAAAGGAGTAGGAAATGATTATGGTATTATTGTAGGGGTCTGCTATAGACTACCAAGCCAGTCAGAGGAATTGAATAAGATATTGCTAGACCAAATTACACAATTTTCAAAAAAGGGTGAAACAGTGGTCATGGGTGACTTCAGTTACCCAGATATCTGTTGGAATACCAACTCTGCTAAAAATGCAAACTCTGTTAAATTCTTAACTTGTCTTGCTGACAGCTTCATTTCCCAGAACGTAGAGAGGGGAACCAGGGGCTCTGCTATTTTAGACTTGATTATCATCAATAGGGAAGAACTGGTAGATGAGGTGGAAGTAGTGGGCACACTTGGTAGCAGTGACCATGTGCTTTTGGAATTTTCAATCATGGGAAAGAGAAAACCTTTACATAGTCGTACGTATAGACTGGACTTCAGGAAAGCTGACTTTCACGCACTTAAAGGTATGTTGCGTAGAGTCCCGTGGTCAGAAAGACTTAAAGAGATGGGAGTCCAAGAGGGCTGGGAGTTTCTTAAAAGTGAAATACCGAAGACTCAATCACAAACAATCCCCTTGAGAAAAAAAGATGGGAGGAGCCTAAGGAAGCCAAGGTGGCTCCATAAGCAGTTGTCAAAAGACTTGAGGAATAAAAAAGAGTCGTTTAGGAAATGGAAGGAAGGCCTAATTACCAAGGAAGAGTATAAACAAATAACCAATAATTGTAGTGGGAGTGTTAGAAAAGCTAAATCTCAATATGAGCTTAGGCTAGCAAGAAATGCTAAACATAAATAAAAGGATTTATCTGGATTTCAGTAAAGCTTTTGATAAGGTTCCACATGATATCCTTGTTGACAAGTTGGTAAAATGCGGTATGGATCCTCATTCTGTCAGGTGGATCAATAACTGCTTGACAGATCATACCCAGAGGGTACTTGTTAATGGTTTGTCACCTTCTTGGAAAAGAGTGACAAGTGGAGTACCCCAAGGATCTGTCCTGGGGCCTGTGTTGTTCAACATATTTATAATTATTTGGATGAGGGATTAGAGGGGATACTTATTAAATTTGCAGATAATACTCAACTGGGAGGGGTAGCAAACACAACTGAAGACAGCAGCAGAATACAGGATGATCTTGATAGGCTCAAGAAGTGGGCTAAACTGAATAAAATTATATTCAATAGGGACAAATGTAAAGTTCTGCATTTAGGTATGAAAAACCAAATACACCAATATAAGATGGGGGAGACTTGTCTTGGCAGTAGCATGTGCGGAAAGGATCTAGGAGTCTTACAAGACCATACATTGAACATGAGTCAGCAGTGTGACTCAGGGGCTAAAAAGGCAGATGGGAGTTTGGGCTGTATCAAACGGAGTATCATGTCCAGATCATGAGAGGTGATGGTACCACTTTACTCTGCTCTGGTTCGGCCTCACTTGGAGTCCTGTGTTCAGTTTCGGGCACCCCAGTTGAAGAGGGATGTAGAGAAACTGGAATGTGTCCAGAGGAGGGCAATGATTTACAAAAGCTCATGTCCTGCCACAAATTTTGTCAATTAACTTGCTACTGGACTCTTGTTCTTAAATACCCTAGGAAAGGTAACTTTTTCTCTTCTCGTGATGGCATTCTTATTCTCTCCATTTATGTCTGTCTGTCTTTTGTTCCTAGATTTCAAATAATTTTCTCTTGCAACTTCTAACATTTCTTCTCCACAAAATGAGGACAACAGCTTTTTGTTATCTTCAATTCTGTCCACCTGACAGAATTAGGATCCATACCGCATTTTACCAACTTGTGAACATGAATATCATGTGGAACCTTATCAAAAGCTTTATTGAAATTACAGGTATTGAAATTATAGGTAGTTACAATCTACCTATGCTACAAAGCTCCATCAATTTTATACCAGTCTTAGTGTTACTGTTTCCCTCCCTTGAGATACTCTGGGGACTGACGTTTGCTGAGAAGGCAACAATTACTCTGCTAGAGATTCCAAACCTCTAGAATGCCCTACAAAGAAGAAATGTTTCTTTTTTACAGGAGTTTAAGGTTGTGGCGTCATCTGCTGCAGTTGTCCCTAAGAGAACCAGTGTGGTGCAATGGTTAAGCCCGTCAGACTGTAATTTGGATGCTCAGGTGTTGGCTCCCAAATTAAGCCTAAGCATGAGGTGAAACCTTCTAAGGAAGAGGAGGTGGAACCCTGCCAAGTTGTGAGGGGAAATCAGAGGAGTATTTCCTAAGATATATGTGCGCTTGAGGTAAGACTTTCATCACCACAGAAAGGGAGAATGCTGTGGTTCATCCAGAAAGGGAAGAAAACACCAATGGCGGATCCACCATTCTGGTGTTATTAGATCTGTCGGCCGCATTCAATGTGGTCGACCATGAGCCATTGGTTCACCGCCTCGCCGGGATCGGAATTTGGGGAACTGCGCTGCAATGGCTGGTCCCCTTCCTCCAGAACGGGACGCAGAGGGTGGCATTGGGGGATGAACTATCGGATCCCTGTGAGCTCCCTTGTGAGGATCCGCAGAGGGCGGTACTCTCCCCCATGTTGTTTAACATCTACATGCGCCCTCTGGCCCAGATGGGTCAAGTTTAAGGTGTTGGCATTAACCTTTAAGGCCATATGCGGCTTGGGTCCTACTTACCTGAGGGAACCACTTGGTTGCTTATGCCCTCTGCAGGGCTCTCCACTCTGCAGGTATGAACCTTGACTGTCCCGGGCCCCCGAGATGTTCCCCTGGTCTCGACCAGGGCCAGGGCCTTTTCAGTCCTGGCCCCAATCTGGTGGAATGAGCTCCCGGAGGAGCTAAGGACCCTGCTGAAATTACCAGCTTTCCACAGGGCCTGTAAAACGGAGCTCTTCCGCCAGGCGTATGGTTGAGGCTGGGGCAGAGCCCGGGCTCCATCTACATTTGACCTCTCTCTGAACAATCGGGGAGAGTAACAGAATAGAATGCCATCTTTCTTAGTGTAATAATGGGTATTATGGGGGGTTTATGTGATTTTATTGTGATTTTATTATTTTACTGTGAACCATTGTGAGACCTTTTTGCGAATGGTGGTATGCAAATCTAACTACTAAATAAATAAAACAGCTCACCAGATACGAAAGGCCCCAAAATCAGGTCAAGAAGAGGCAGAAAATGTGTCAAGAAAATAGAACCAATACATGGATCAGGGCAAACAGATTACTGCAATAAAACAGAAAAAGAGATTCATACATTTATCAGTGCCGTGGCGAGCCCAAGGTCACCCAGCTGGCTGCATGTGGGGGAGTGCAGAACTGAACCTGGCATGCCAGATTAGAAGTCCGCACTCCTAACCACTACACCAAATTGGATCTCACACCAAACTGGTTTTGTTTAGAGCCACACCAAATCTGTACTTTCTTTAGAAAAATACCTCAGTGCCATTCTGACAAGGGGTTGTAAAGTAAAGACGGTTTTCATCTTCCCAGAAACTCCCAGGGCTAAATAAAGCCAAAGGGATCAAACAGCGATGTGGCAGGACATTGAGTTTCATTTTGGAGGGGAAATTATCCTCACAGTGGGGAAAGGTGTACAGAGGCATCTGTCATAACTGGGAGACCCCAGTTCGAATCTTCACTCTGTAATGGAAGCTTGCTGGATTACCTTGGGGCAATCACACGTTCTCAACCTAACCTACTTGCAGGGTTGTTGTGAGGGCACAGTGGAGGAGAGAGCAATGTAGGTTGATTTGGAGTCCCCGCTGAGGAGAAAAGCAGGGTGTACATGGAGTAAGTGATGTCAGATTCAGGGCGAGATGTTAAAGCTTCATCAGGTGGTTGTACTTTGTAGGTTTACGTGCAGTCAGTATGCAGCCTGCCACGTGCAGCCGTTGACTAGGCTTGTTTGCAACAATGAGGTATTTCAACTTGTTCCAGGACTGGGTGCTGCATAGTCAATTAATGCAAAACACCACTCAGATGTTTGGGTGCACATTGTTAATGAATCACATGGGTATTAATTAGGCCACGCAGTCTGGTGCCTGCCACTTCACATGCAGCCGCCGGAGTTATTAAGTACAACAGGGTGGACATTACGCAGCTGTTCCAAGGGAAATCAGTCCAGTGTGGAACAGGCAAGGTACCTTCAGTACTCTACAAGAATGTGAGCACGCCTGCATGTAAGTTTTGCCTTTAGTTATGAAATGGCCACTTTCTCCACAATGGGGAGTCAAAAGTGGCTTAGAACTTGGCCTTCCCCTCCTCCATTTTTTTGCCACTCCATTTTTTCTCACTACAATGTCCCTACGAGGTAGGCCAGGCTGAGCCATTGTGGTAGGCCTGAGTCACCCAGAGTGCTTTCGGTCCCCCAGGATCCCAGTCCAACTCTCTACCCACGGTTCCACGCCGGCTCACAAAAGCCTATGGTCATGTGGCCTCTGTGAAACAGGAGAGACTCTGATCCTCCAAGATGGCTGCCCATGTCCCTCTGCCCTCCGGGACACCTTGCTGAAGACGTTCCCATGCCCTGTCAATACTCCACCTGCTTATCCTTGGCCCTATTGCCTCTTCCAATATGAAGGCTGGAGAGAGTATTTGTTCTTCGTTAAATGAGAGACTTGAGAAATATAACTGCCCTATAACACATCTTCAGCAGTTCAAAATATTGAACATAAGAAGAGCCTTGTGGGATGATACCAGTGATCCATCTAGACCAGTGGCTGTCAACATGGGGGTTGTGACCCCTCGAGGGGTCATTTGGCCCTTTCCCAAGGGTTGCTGGCGGCCGTAACAGCAGCAGCCACAAGGCGCTGACCTCCTTCGTGCCGCCTCTGAGCTTATGGAAGCCTTGGAGGAGGCCAGCGCCACAGTGAGCAGGAGCAGAGGTGGCTTGTGCACCACCGCCCCTGCTGTCTGAACTACCACCCAAATCCTTGGAGGTCTCCCATCCAAATATAAGCCAGCGTCAGACCTGTTTTCAAGATCTGATGGGATCAGGCTTGCCTGGGCTTGCAATTCTCTGATGAGGCGGAGGAAATCCGCTTTTGGATATGCCGAGGAATAAGTAGTCTGCTCACCTGTGCAGAGGAGGGGGGAAATCCTGACTGGAAACCCGTATCAAGTGTAGAAGGCTTTTGTTTATCTGGACCCAACCAGCTTTCAAGGCCCAGTGTGGATAAGCCCCAGATCAGGGCTGGGGTGTGGTGATCCTTTTCTATGGATTATTTCGGGCGTACAGTGTGTTAACACCCTGACAATCTGATCTTTCACAAATCCTATTTGACACGGGGAACCCAATCCTGGACTGAGGAGAGTAATCATTACGGAAGAGCAAAGGCAGAGGGCCTTCTCCCCAAAGAGTCAGAACTGAGCTTCCTAAAGGTCGGCTCCAGAGCCTCTGAGCTTGTGCAGAGTTTCACTATGTAACATCAGTCAGGGCTCAATTTGAATGGATGTTGCAAAGGCACAAGTCCCAGCCCTTGTTTTTGATAGTAGTGGTACCCTGATTATCCCACCCACCCACATACTGTCTTCCCACGAGAGGTGGAGAGAGACAGCCACAACCACAGAATGCTTAAATTATATTTTCATACAGCTTTTTGTCTGAATCAAAACAAGGTGCATGATGCTATCTTTTCAGCTGAAGCTATATTTAATTATTTTTATTATTATTAATAATAATAATAATAACAAAGTCTGTAACAATAAGAATTCCCTCTTTTCAAAGAAACCCATATCCATATTTATGCAGGAGACATCTGATGGGAAGAGCAGTGACTCCCTCAGAGGTACAACAAGCAGCCTCTTCCGAGGCAGGAATTTCTCAGGAATGATTGAATGACCAATGGCCTTGTGTTCTCAGACACTGTAGATTGCATGAGAGGGGCACTGGGAGAAGGCGAAGTCAGAGCAGTCTATTGGGTAGAAATGCAACAGGAGGCCTCCTTGGAAGGTGAGTAGTTTGGCTGCATCTCTTCACTGGCAGCAGCTGAAGGACCTGATTATACTCATTGTGCAGACATGATGCAAATTATCAGAATAACATTAGCAAGAAGTGAGGAAGCCCCTGCAGGTATTGTCTCATTCGGAGATGCAATGGCTGGCTCCCTTTGAGGGGAGACAATTCTCATGCATCTCTGCCTCAGAAGTGACTGAACAATTAGTTAATTGTTAAGTTAGTTAACATTTAACATTAGTTAATTGTTCAGTGGGCCTTTGGGAGGAAAAATGCTAGAGCAGTGACTCGTGCAGAGAAGCAACAGTAGTAATCTCTTTGGATAGGCAATGCTTTTATCACTCAGATGGCAGTGCTTTTATCACTCAGATAAAAGCATTGCCTGTCCAAAGAGATTATTACTGTTGCTTCTCTGCATGAGTCACTGCTCTAGCATTTTTCCTCCCCAAGACCCTCTGCTGTTCAACTAATTGTTCAGTTATTCCTGATACCGAGATGGATCCCCTGCATGCACAAATCAGGCATATGTCTGATCCACAACAGAGAATCACTGAAAAGCAGAGACTCAAACTGAGATGCAATGGGCCAATCATTTGAGGCACATTATCCTCTTGCATCTCGCAGCAGGGATGAACGGGAGACCACCTGATGGTACTGGCCCACGAGTCAGAAACGAGTATTATCCAGAGATGCAGCGGAAGCCTATGAATTCTCAGGTGCCTGATGGGTTGCAAGGCAACAGGGCCGGAATGATTAGTACAGCTTATCTATTTCTACCATGGTGTGTCACAGTGCAACCCAGATCCTGTCACGGAATCTGGTGGGGATCTCATCACCCTGGCCGAATCTTACCGTGTTGTAATATTCAGCGATGTACTCCGAGTGTTCGAAATTTCCTTCACACCAGTCGACTTCAGCACTGAGGTAGGCAAATATGCTTGGCATCTTGGCACAACTTTTTCTGAAGTGGGGGGGGGGGGGAGAGAAGAGTAAACCAACCAGTCAGGTGACCCCTACTTGAAACGCAGATGAAAAGGGAAACTGTCTGTTCCGGCTCTCTCATAATTTGCTCACCAAATTAAAGCACCCACCCACGTGCCCTTATCTTTTGGCTGCCAAAAAGCACGGAGAACTGCCTGAGCAACAGCTCTGTGTTGCTCCAAAGCCTGCCCGTTCTTTTGCCCACCAGGGAGAGTTCTGCAATGCAGAATCGGATTTTCAAACTGCGTATTTCTTTCTTTTCTTTTTTTTTCCAAACTAGGGGCCAAGCCTGTTGCATTCAGAATTACAATGGGCACTAGACTCGGGGTGTGTGGGGTGGAAGAACTCTACGGATGGCCTCCCCGTCTCCCCCAGGACCTGGAAAGGCTGCAGGCAGCTGTTAGGGAACTCACCAGCAGGGGCAGTTCTCACATGGCAGGGGTCTGCAGCCTCCGAGCCTCAGAGGGAAGTGGAAGGAGGAGGGGGTGGTCAGGGGTGGGGGACGGAAGGTGATTGGCTGGCTGATGGATAGACAGGCAAGCCAGTTGGAGGAGGAGGCATTCAGGGCGGGACTCAGGGACAGCCGCCCTGAGTGGGCGTTAAGCGCTGAGTGACAGTTAAACCATGAGACACGCTCCTCCTGCTCCAAGGCCTTACCAGAAATATTAAGTGGAACAGATGTGAAAGATGTGAAGTTGCTTTGCCCTCCAAGAAAGGGAAAGGATCCGATCCTCCATGACATGGAGAGTGACAGATGGGGGACCACCCTTACAATCACAACCCAACCTTTCTTGGAAGTAAGACCAAGTGAAGTCAATTGGCTACATCAGGTCGGGTTTCCACTGCACTTCCATTCTAGACAAAAAAATCCAAGATGATGCTTTCAGATTGGTGGTGGAGCCTGGCTTCTTATCAGCAGCGGAGGTCAAACTTCTCAGGATGCCAACCTAAGACTGCTTCCCTGGCAGTGAGGCCTACAGAATAAAATAGGGCTTTATTCTGATTGGGCCCTAAGCTAGATCACCCAGGCTAGTCTGGTCTGGTCAGATCTCAGACGCTAAGGAGGGTCGACCCCGGTTAATACTTGGAAGGGAGACCACTGAGGTTCGCAATGGACAGCGAGGCACCACCAAACCTTCTCTGCTCATCTCTTGCCTTGAAACCCGTATGGAGTTAAGTGGATCGAAAAAGAAAAGCAGCCCAAAAGGTTGAGATAACCCCGTCCTAGCACTCAGCGCTAACGTACATCTGTTCCACATAATATATTGCTGGTAAGGGCTAGGAGGAGGATCGTGTCTCATGGCTTTAGTGCCACTCAGTGCTTAACACCCACTCAAGGCGGCTGTCCCACCCCTGGGTGCTTCCTCCTCCAACTGGCTGGCCTGTCTGTCCAATGGCCAGCCAATCACCTCCCCCCCCACCACCCCTCCTCCTTCCACTTCCCTCCGAGGCTCGGAGGCTGCAGGTCCTTGCTATGTGAAAACTGCCCCTGACAGTGAGTTCCCTTCCAGGGGGCCTCCAGCCTGCAGCCTTTCCAGGTCCTATGGGGAGGGGGAGGCCATCCACAGAGTTCTTACACCACCACCACCCCACCCAATCTAGCGCCTGTTGTATCCCTGAATGCAACAGGCTTGGCCCTTAGGGAATTATACATTCAAAAATACTAAAATATCACCTTTACCACATTCCTATGGTTCTGCATGCTTAATATGAAGACAAGTGGCCCAACATATTAATGTAGCTTAAAAGGTACAAATTATATTCATATACAAGATCCAAACATGTTTTGGCTATAAGCCTTCTTCGGTGGTAAAATTCTAACAGAGCACTCCGTATGTAACCAAACCTCAGGGCAGAGGCATGAGAAATGACACTCTTGACTCAACAGTGGATCCCTGGAGAAGGGAGCCTGGATGCTGTGGCCTCTGTTTGGCGATATTATTCTGTTTCTTAATTTTTAAAGCATCTGCTGGGTTGCCTCTGAACATTTAGCCATTGTTCAAAGCCAGTGGGCCTTCCCTGCGCGTTGTGACAGCAAATTCTGTGAAGCAATTAGAAGAAGAAGAAGAAGAAGAAGAAGAAGAAGAAGAAGAAGAAGAAGAAGAAGAAGAAGAAGAAGAAGAAGAAGAAGAGAGGCTCAAAGTGGCTTACAGTCTCCTTCCCTTTCCTCTCCCCACAACAGACACTCTGTGAGGGAGGGGGGGCTGAGAGCCCTGAAATTCCTGCTCGAACAGCTTTATCAATGCTGTGGTGTGCCAAAGTTCACCCAGCTGGCTGTATGTGCGGGAGTGCAGAATCGAACCCAGCTTGCCAGATTAGAAGCTAGCTCTGGGGCAATGTTATCATATAGTATGTATGTATGTATGTATGTATGTATGTATGTATGTATAAAACTTATCAAGGGACTAAAGCTCATCATATACAGAATGGACCGTACTCACATTGAGAGGTTCACCCGTAGACCAAGTGGTGACAAATATTCTTAAGATGCAACATGGGCAATTCATCAAGGTATACAATATTTCGTATGCCCTGGATTCCTACCCAATCCGCAGTGTTCCAAACTGCAGTGGAGTACTCAGATACAGTACGAAAATAATTAGAGAAACTGTCAATGTGAGTAAGGTCCAATAGATTGGTAAGACAATGGTGTGGATTTGGGGGAACATGCTCCTTCTGGGCCATGTGGCATGCAAAGGTGTTCACTGTGGGGGAGGGAATCACATTGAACCATTTTAGGCAGGGGTAGTCAAACTGCGGCCCTCCAGATGTCCATGGACTACAATTCCCAGGAGCCCCGATTGTGTGACCAGTATTCTGAACCATGCAACATGCCGAGCAAAGCTGGTCAGAGGTCTGCAGCCCACGGCTCTTTGTGACCCCTCTACTGGGTCATCTGGGTTTGTCTGGGACACAAGTAGATGAAGAGCCAGGATACATCCTCCTGCAAAGGGAGTTACGAGCAAAGTCTGGCCCCCACATTCACTGAGCAACTGAATAGGAGACAAAAGATGCTTCTGCATGGAGATTTTTGTTCTGATAGCCCAACTGGAACAGAGGGTAGGGTTTTTCACAGGGAAGGAGCATCCAATTGACGCCTTCCATGAATTGTCCACTTTGCTTTGCTACCATCAATCCCTAAAATCAGGGGTAGTCAAACTGCGGCCCTCCAGATGTTTTCATATTTTAAATGTTTTAATGCTTAATTTGTATGGGGTGGCTGATTTGTAAAGTTTGTAAAGTATATTTGTAAAGTTTGTTGTCCACTGTCCTGAGTCACCCAGGGAGCAGAGAGGTACAACTTATTTTATTATTATTTTATTTGTTGTTGTTGTTTGTGTTGTTGTCAGGGTAAGGGCTTGGGAAACTAAATCTCAGGGTAAGGGCTTGGGAAACATTTCTTTTGACTCAGCAGTGGGTCACTGGTGAGATCCGAGAGCCCGGATGCTGTGGCCCCTGTTTGGCAATCTTTTTGCGTTCCTTAATTTTTAAAGCCCCTATTAGTCTGCCTCTGAACATGGAGGTTCCATTTAGCCATTGTGGCATCTCAAGACCCGTGGCTGTGCCCCTGTTATTTTATTCATCACTGTGTAATAGTGAGAAGCAGGTTTCAGTGCAGAGAACAAATTAACAATTCTCCCCATCAGCTCCCCATCCTTCTTTATCATCTTGCCTTTTCCTTCACACAACTAAAGGCATCCAAATGTGATTAAATAATTACAGCATCTCCCTGGATTATTTTAATCTCTTAGTCTCTCGAGGTGTCATATTAATTACTCAAAAAGGTGCCTAACCGGTACGGCGAGCATCCTTCCAGAGGAAGTACAAAACCAGCTTCACATGCATAATTCCAGCCGAGTTGCCAGAAGACTGGGAAAACAGCGGCTTGGACCACTCCTGTGCCTTTAGCAGCTCTGCAGAAATCAGCCAGTGAATGATTTCCTCACCCAACTGTAAACAAGGAGATTTACTCCTTGATCTAGATCCCAAGGCTGTCGAAGGGGGGGGGGGGTTTGCTTACAGGGACTAAACTGAAAACCAGGCAACCTGAAATCACAGGCTCATTCCATTGGGTCTCTCATTCAAGGGTCTTTCCCCTCCCTAAGATCTTGGAGGGCTGCAGACAATGTAATTAGGCAAGACTGAGCTGGGTGGACTCACTGTTGTGTCTCTGTATGAGTTTCCCCACACTGAAAAAGTCCCTCAGGGACTGAACAGAGAGCTGTCCTACAAAAAGGGCTGCCAAGTCCAAGCTGGGAACTTCTCAACATTTGAGGGTGTAGCTTGGAGTGGACAGCAACCTCAGTGGGCAGAGGAAGGCGACAAAGATGGTGAGGGGGTTGGAGACCAAGACATATGAGGAAAGGTTGGGGGAGCTTGGTCTGTTTAGCCTGGAGAGGAGGCGACTGAGAGGGGATTTAATAACCATCTTCAAGTATTTAAAAGGCTGCCATATGGAGGATGGAGCAGAATTGTTCTCTCTTGCCCCAGAGGGACGGACCAAAACTAATTCAAAAGAAATTCCATCTAAACATCAGGAAGAAGTTTCTGACAGTTAGAGAGGTTTCTCAGTGGAACAGGCTTCCTCGGGAGGTGGTGGGTTCTCCATCTTTGGAAATTCTAAAACAGAGGCTGGATAGCCATCTGATGGAGAGGCTGATTCTGTGAAGGTTCAAGGGGGTGGCAGATGGCAGTGCATGAGCAATAGAGTTGTGAGTGTCCTGCATAGTACAGGGGGTTGGACTAGATGACCCAGGAGGTCCCTTCCAACTCTGTGATTCTATGATTCTATGACCCAATCACCTTCCATTGCCCCCCCCCCCCCGAGTCACTCTCCCATGAAATCCACCGCTGATTCATCTAATCCAGTGGTCCCCAACCCCCGGTCCATAGATCAGTCGGTACCGGGCCGTGACTTCTCCTTGTCCTCCTCCCCAACTCCTGCCACTCTGCCACCGGCTCACCTTTGGTGCTCTCCAGCGGCCACCATGGCTGGGGCTCCCCATCAGCATGGCACTGTGCAGCTGCTGCTGGCAGCGCCCCCAGTGGGCAGCGGGAAGTCAGGGGTGCCAGCAGGAAAGCAAGTGAAGCAGGGGCTCAGGCGGTGGCAGCAACGTCCCTCGGCAAAATACTACCTCCCCCCCAGGCCTCAGTAAAATTGTCAAGCGTGATAAAAAGGTTGGGGACCATTAGTCTAACCCCCATCAGTATGCTGTAGTTCAGGGGTAGTCAACCTATGGTCCTCCAGATGTCCATGGACTACAATTCCCATGAGCCCCTGCCAGCTGGCAGGGGCCCATGGGAATTGTAGTCCATGGACATCTGGAGGACCACAGGTTGACTACCCCTGCTGTAGCTGATGTTCGCACCATTGTTCTACTGTTCTGTCATATTGTGCTATTGTTATCTATCATATTGTTATCACTGTATTGTAATTGTTTTTATAACTCTTGTGTTATCTGTATTGTTTGCCCTGCTTTATGTAAACTGCCCTGAGCCTCAAAGGAAGGCGGTAGATAAATATAATAAACAAACAAGGAAGCAAAGAAGCAGCTTTTTAGCTGGGCACCTGTCATTTGGAAAACGAATCCAGATGGTTGTTTAAAAAAAAAAAATCAATTATGCATAGTGGATTTTCTCGCCCTCACGTACTGTTGCTGCAACCTGCCCACTCAGTGCTCAGCCACCTATAAGATCAGCCCTGTGGCTGAGCCGGGATGAGAACCTTCATGGTCCCAGGCAGTCTACCCCTGAATCACTGGCTGTCGGAAACCAACATACAATGGAGAATTGCTTCCTTTTCAGAACTATTCAGCCTGGTCAGCATCGCTCCATCCGCTCAACACCTGTCTCAGTTGAAACCCATCCAAATGGCATCATTTCCCCCTACAGGTTTCCAGTCCAGAGCAGGTCTTTTCAGGGATGCCTCCGCACTCGGTTCCTTTCTTGTCTTACCTGCTCTTTCCTCCAGGTGTTCACAAGCTGTGGGCAGCCAAGTTCTCCCTCTTCCCCTACCTGCAATCCAGGCAGCCAGAAGGAGAGAGAGAGTTAAAAATGGATCTCATTCAAATTGAGGTAGCCAGGGAAGAGGGTGCCGCTGACATCTCTCTTCTGGAAGCTGCAAGCTCGCTGCATTTCAATACATCTCCAGCCCGTGGGGGTGGCAGGGCTTAGGAGGCCGGGCCTTGGAACACCTTAACACAAATTTCAACACCCTCTGATTCATTATCTCTGCCATCTTCCCAGAGTTAACTCCATTTCAGTCTTCCCCTTGGGGTAACCATTCAACATCACAGGAGTTAAAAACTACCTTCAAGGGAGAAGTTTTTTTTTTTTAATAAAGCAATTTTGATGTGCCAGGCAAACAGCCTTGCCTGACCAATTCTTCTGAGTTCTGGTTGCTGGCCTCTGAGATGGGCCAGCTGGGCTGGGAATGAAGGTAACGCTTTCTCGTTCGTTTGTTCTCCAGTGTCTGGCATACAGTGTGGTAGACTGCCTCTGAACATGGAGGTTCTATCATGACTCACACCTTCAGTTGTCAGTGGTAAATTGGAAGATTCCTGGAGTTTTGGGATAGGGCCTGTAGGGTGGAGAGGGGAGGGAAGCAGTCCTTTTCTTCAGGGGAACGGATTTCTGTAGTCTGGAAATCAGATGGAATTCTGGGATATATCGAAGCCCAACTAGGAGTTTTGGAGAAAACTAACAGATTTGTATAATAATGTTATTCCTAAACTTGTGTACTCTTCACTACAACGAATCATGGATTCATTTATTTTTAAGATAAATTAACCCTTGCGGAATCATTCAAGACAATATCTGGGTTTCATAAATTTAAATCGTAACAAATAAGCAAGTAAACCATAAAGCTGCTTGAGCCTTTCCATTGGGCCTTCTGTCCTGGCCACGGGGTGGAGATGGTGCTGGTCACCCTGATGGATGACCTTTGGCGTCACCTGGATAGAGGCGGCTCGGTGCTGCTCATGCTTTAAGATTTGTCAGCTGTTTGATGTAGTCAGCTTCGAGCCAGTGCGGAGATTCGTGGGAACAGTGCTCCGATGGCTGGCCTCCTTCCTTAGCAACTGGATACAGAGGGCGGCTGTAGGAGAGACTCTTTTGTGCTGCGTTGAATGCCTTGTGGGGTCCCGCGGGTTGCAATCCTCTCTTCTACACGGTTTCATATCTTTGTCTGCCCCCTCACCCAGCTGATCCAGAGTTACGAGCTGGGCTGTCACCAATATGTGGATGACACCCAGCTCTATCTCCTGGATAGATGGCCAACATGATCCCCCCCCCCCCAGAGAAACATTTGCCAGATGTTTGGAAGTGGTGATAGCCTGGTCCATGCCTCAACCCTTCGAAAACGGAGGCCTTGTGGCTGAATCAGAAAGGGCCAGATCAGAAAGCGTGCCTTCCCTACCTGGACAGTGTGCAACGTAAGACCTCACGCTTGGCCAGGAACTTGGGAGTGATTTTTGATGTCTCCTTGTCAGTGTAGGTCTAGGTCACCAGAGTAGCCCAACTGGTGATTTTCCATCTTCGTCAAGCAAGACTACTAACCCCTATCTGTCCCCAGAACATGTGGCTACCATGATCCATGGGATGGTAAATGTATTATTTACATTCCAAATTTCTTGCACACAAAATCAGTTCAATAAAATCAGAGCCCAGTAGCACCTTTAAGACCAACAAAGATTTCTTCAAGGCATGAGCTTTTGAGTGCAGCTCACACCTTGAATAAATCTTTTGGGGTCTTAAAGGTGCTACTGGACTCTGATTTTATTGTGCTACTTCAGATCAATCATTTGAATCTAACAAAATCAGTTGATAGGCAATTTTAAAAATATTCTACTAAATTCCCAGTCTGCAATATTTTAGATAAATTGTAGTAGCAATTTGATGTAAGACGTAGTCTGATGTAGGAATGTAAAGAGATTTTGAGTGTAAGATATTCCTAAGTATGCACCTCAGCATACTTTGGAGAAAGCTCCTCTGGACCACGGCCTGCTTTAGAAAAAGAAGAGGCCACAAAGAATTTTATCTGGCCTTCTGGTCTATAGAATGAAAAAAGGCACTTAGTATCATATGTATTTAACATATGAAATCACTGTATGTAAAGGAGCCAACTGTATATTTAACATTTCTTTTTTTTTCATTTTATGTCTGCTGCTTTATTTATTTATGCATGACCATTGATAAAGGCAGAGTGTCATGAACCCCTAGTTCCTGACCTGTAGTTTTAACTCCCTTCTGAGGTTCGCATAATCTCTTTGTGCTTCCGGATCTCCCACTGAGGGCCATTCCGCACCAGGATCTATGTTGCAAATTGGTTGCGGAACGAAAAAATGCCATTTTAAATAGTGGAATTCATCGTTATGCATACCTGCCTTTGTAGTGGAATCCAGTTGCATTTCTATCGTTTCCAACAGGTTTCCGGTCTCGGCAAAAATCGCTAGCCAGGAAGCGATATTGCCGAGCTTTGTCCCGCCCCTGGCCGTCAATCAAATGAGCAGCCAATGGGCGGCTGATATCATGCTCCCGAAAAGCCCTTTCCATTTAAGTCAGGTTAAAAAAAAAAACACATTGCAGCGAATCTGCAACGGAGAGCCCCATCTAGCTAGCAGGTGGTATTTGAGCTGCCATTTCATTGTTGCCACATTTCCCCAGAGAGAAAAAATAATACCCCCCCACACACACAGGCGCGATTTTCGGCCGAAAATAAAGGGAAAAATAAAGGGAAAATAAACCAGCAAACGGGGCTGTGTGATGCTTGGTGCTTGGTGACTTAAAACAGCTGTGGGGAGGGACTGCAGCCGGAGAAGCCTCGCTGGGTAAACGAAGGCTCGCCGGTGCATTGATCTCCGCTTGCTCTGAGAAAAAAAAATGGCGATCACTTCGCCGGAAGATCAGAGGGGAGAGCCAGGGGGAGGGACTTTGCAGAAACCGCAACAATGGTAACGCACAGAACTTTCCCGCTAGTGTTGCAGATTGGTTGCAAGAGTGTAGTGCTTTCCGGAGGGTGAATCCACTTTTCGGGATTTCCCTGAAAGCGCTACAACGAAGCACTTTTTGCAGATTGGTTTCAGGAGTGTGGCAGATTGTCAACGACGTTTTGCATAACTACAAATTAGTAGAGATTTCAATTTGCCACACTCCTGCTACAAAGAATCAGTGCGGAATGGCCCTGAGTGTTGCACCTTCCTGGGCCTGCTCAAGAGTGCCCCTCCAATCCCCTGCTTGCATTTCAAAGCCTTATCCCAGGGGTAGTCAACCTGTGGTCCTCCAGATGTCCATGGACTACAATTCCCATGAGCCCCTGCCAGCAAATGCAGGGACTACTCATCAAGTTTGCAGATGACACCAAATTGGGAGGACTGGCAAATACTCCGGAAGATAGAGACAGAGTTCAACGAGATCTAAACACAATGGAAAAATGGGCAAATGAGAACATGATGCAATTTAATAAAGATAAGTGTAAAGTTCTGCATCTGGGTCAGAAAAATGCAAAGCATGCCTACTGGATGGGGGATACGCTTCTAGGTAACACTGTGTGTGAACGAGACCTTGGGGTACTTATGGATTGTAAACTAAACATGAGCAGGCAGTGTGATGCAGCGGTAAAATAGGCAAATGCCATTTTGGGCTGTATCAAGAGGGGCATCACATCAAAATCACGTCATAGTCCCATTGTATACGGCACTGGTCAGACCACACCTGGAGTACTGTGTGCAGTTCTGGAGGCCTCACTTCAAGAAGGACGTAGATAAAATTGAAAGGGTACAGAGGAGAGCGACGAAGATGATCTGGGGCCAAGGGACCAAGCCCTATGAAGATAGGTTGAGGGACTTGGGAATGTTCAGCCTGGAGAAAAGGAGGTTGAGAGGGGACATGATAGCCCTCTTTAAGTATTTGAAAGGTTGTCACTTGGAGGAGGGCAGGATGCTGTTTCTGTTGGCTGCAGAGGAGAGGACACGCAGAAATGGGTTTAAACTTCAACGATATAGGCTAGATATCAGGAAAAGATTTTTCACAGTCAGAGTAGTTCAGCAGTGGAATAGGCTGCCTATGGAGGTGGTGAACTCTCCGTCACTGGCAGTCTTCAAGCAAAGGTTGGATACACACTTTTCTTGGATGCTTTAGGATGCTTAGGGCTGATCCTGCGTTGAGCGGGGGGTTGGACTAGATGGCCTGTATGGCCCCTTCCAACTCTATGATTCTATGATTCTATGATTCTATGATTCTACTCACCATCAACATTGAATCCCAACAAAAACTGACCACTATCAACTTTAGAATAAGATACAGTTATTTTGTCCAGAATCTCATGGTCCCATAATATTATTCAAAAAGCTAGCAGCCTTTTAGCATCAGACCTGTTTAGCAAGATAAGATCTTCCTTGATGAATATTGATGACTCATTAGGAGCTGTACAATTATTGGACAGTTTAGTCTCCAACCTCTGTTACCAACTCTCTCAGAAATTGTGACCAAATATCATATTGAACATCCCAGAAGTTGGTTCGACAGGGAATGCCATGATTTAAAATCCAGATTACGTATTATTTACTACCAATATTAGAGCCCTCTTGTGGCGCAGAGTGGCAAGGCAGCAGACATGCAGTCTGAAAGCTCTGCCCATGAGGCTGAGAGTTCAATTCCCAGCAGCCGGCTCGGTGCTTGCACAGGGGATACCTTTACCTTTACCTTTACCACCAATATTGCTGCTCCATAGCATCTTCCTTACCTGATGATTTTTTTCAATTAAAAAAATGCAGGAAGAATAAAAATTCAGAACTCCACTGAAAAACAATGTGATCAATTGATCTGGGCCACAACAGCTAACAAAACTGGGCAGTTTTGGGCAATTTCAAATACCTTTGGCAGTAAACCTCCATTAACAACAACAATCCCTTCTGAAATTTGGTACAAATACTTTTTGAACCTTTTCTACGAAGAGAGGACAAATATGAAAGTGACCACAGAATCATTTGCAACAGATGCCCCAGAATAGCCACCAGTATCACCGGAGGAATTCTTAGTACTAATAAGCACCTGGGAAGGCACCTGGCCCTGATAGAATACCTCCCGAATGACTGAAGACTCACCTTGATTGGTGGACTCTACCTTTGGCTGCCATATTCACTATGATTAATAAATCTGGCCTTATGACAAAATCATGGACAAATGCAATCATACTCCCTATTTTTAAGAAGGGAGACTCTACCCTACCAGTCAGTAAACCAGTCTCTGTCATGGGAAAAATTTATGCCAAACAGCTATTAAATAACTTTCTCAAATGGATCTCTGAAAATAAGATCCTTGGCCCCAAACAAATTGGGTTTTGTGCAGGAAAGTCCACCCTAGACATTGTGTCACCCTGACCCACTTAGTTAATAAATATAGCAGTAAAAACAGAGCCACATTTTTTGTTGCTTTCTTGGATCTTAAGTCAGCATTTGATTCCATCCCCAGAGACTTGCTATGGAACAAATTTCTTGATCTGAACATAGATAAAGGGTTACTTTTCCTCATAAAGGAACTATATTCACATACAAGCTGTCAGGTAAGATTTACTCACCAAGGGAAACTAACACCAAAAATCATAATCAATAAGGGCATTAAACAGGGCTGTATACCGGCACCCTTTTTATTTAACATTTTCCTAAATGATTTAGCTCCATCACTATTCACGGTAGATGGCCATTGCCCTAAGTTGGCGCTCTACAAAATCCAATTGTACTTTATGCTGATGATGCTGTCATTATGTCTTGTTCTCGAGTTGTATTAAAGCACCTCCTAAATCAGTGCTTTGCATATTGTGAATCTAATAGACTCACACTGAATTATGGGAAGTCCAAAGTGCTGGTCTTTGCAAAATCATGGAAACCTTTGAGCTGGAACATCCAAGGGAACATCATTGGGCAAGTTAGGCATTTTAAATACCTGGGTGTACACTTTAATTATAATGCGAGTTGGACTGTATACCAGAGGTATATAATAAACACTGCAAGGAACAGCGCTCAGGCTGTCACCCGCTTCTTTTACACCAAAGAGCATCAATTTGTACCAGCAGCTCTAAACGTTTTTAATGCTAAGTCATGCTCTCAGCTCCTCTATGGAATCCCGGCATAGATAAGTTCAATCTTCATTCAATCTTCCTTTTTGCAAAGCATTCTGGCCATCCCTCATTGTGTACCAGACGGGTAGTCAACCTGTGGTCCTCCAGATGTCCATGGACTACAATTCCCATGAGCCCCTGCCAGCATTGCTGGCAGGGGCTCATGGGAATTGTAGTCCATGGACATCTGGAGGACCACAGGTTGACTACGCCTGGTGTACCATACACTGCTCTCTGTTTAGAAACAAACCTAAGACTGTTGGAGACCAGGGCTTGGCTGCTTACTATTGAGTTTGGGTTGCGTTTAGCCTTTAATTCTGAATCTGCCAGTTTTACTTCTCTAAAGCTCTCAGAACTACAGACTTCCAACTGGTTTGATTATATTGAGCGGAAAATCCAAATGCTTGGCATCTGTTTGGATTCACTAGCCTTTAGCACCTTCAATATCGAAATATAAAACTATAAAATGCAGAATATTAGATGTTGAATTACAAACGCTGAACTATGCAGCCAGAAAAACGTGCTCTCCTCTTTTTTTAGGTCTCTCTCCACCATCTGATAAATGAGCATTCTATTTTCCCCCTCTTGTTCTTCCCCTACAATGCAGGGCTTTTATGCTTGCCAGGTTAAACAGCTTTTAAAATTTAAAAGATTTCAGAAGATTCCTTATATACAGAGTCACTGCCCATATAAACGTGGTTCTATAGAAACCATACAGCACGTTTTTGGGGTTTTTTTTTACTAACCCATATCTGGGCTAATGCTCTAGACTCACTCCTAGTTAATGTATTAGCTACTCTGATAAATCATAGAATCATAGAATCATAGAGTTGGAAGGGGCCATACAGGCCATCTAGTCCAACCCCCTGCCCAACGCAGGATTAGCCCTAAGCATCCTAAAGCATCCAAGAAAAGTGTGTATCCAACCTTTGCTTGAAGACTGCCAGTGAGGGGGAGCTCACCACCTCCTTAGGCAGCCTATTCCACTGCTGAACTACTCTGACTGTGAAACATTTTTTCCTGATATCTAGCCTATATCGTTGTACTTGTAGTTTAAACCCATTACTGCATGTCCTTTTCTCTGCAGCCAGCAGAAACAGCATCCTGCCCTCCTCCAAGTGACAACCTTTCAAATACTTAAAGAGGGCTATCATGTCCCCTCTCAACCTCCTTTTCTCCAGGCTGAACATTCCCAAGTCCCTCAACCTATCTTCATAGGGTTTGGTCCCTTGGCCCCAGATCATCTTCGTCGCTCTCCTCTGTACCCTGTCAATTTTATCTACGTCCTTCTTGAAGTGAGGCCTCCAGAACTGCACACAGTACTCCAAGTGTGGTCTGACCAGTGCCGTATACAATGGGACCATGACATCTTGTGATTTTGATGTGATTCCCCTGTTGATACAGCCCAAAATGGCATTCGCCTTTTTTACCACTGCATCACACTGCCTGCTCATGTTTAGCTTACAATCCACAAGTACCCTAAGGTCTCGTTCACACACTGTATTACCTAAAAGCGTATCCCCCATCCAGTAGGCATGCTTTTCATTTTTCTGACCCAGATGCAGAACTTTACACTTATCTTTATTGTATCTTGTTCTCATTTGCCCATTTTTCCATTGTGTTCAGATCTCATTGAACTCTGTCTATCTTCTGGAGTCCTCCCAATTTGATGTCACCTGCAAACTTGATGAGTAGTCCCTCCACCCCCTCATCTAGATCATTAATAAATATGTTAAAAAGTACCGGGCCGAGCACTGAGCCCTGAGGTACCCCGCTACTCACCTCTCTCCAGTCTGATGAAACACCATTGACAACAACTCTTTGAGTGCGGTTCTCTAACCAATTCCCTATCCACCTAACTATCTGAAAATCCATATTGCAGTCCTTCAACTTATCCATCAGAACATCATGGGGAACCTTGTCAAAAGCTTTACTAAAATCCAAGTAAACGACATCAAGCGAATTTCCCTGATCCAGCAAACCTGTTACTTGGTCAAAAAAGGAAACCAGGTTGGTCTGGCAGGACCTGTTGGAGGCAAATCCATGCTGACTTCCTTAGATCACCAAATTGTCCTCCAGATGTTTGCAGATCGCTCCCTTTAATATCTGCTCCATTATCTTCCCCACCACAGAGGTCAGACTCACTGGTCTGTAGTTTCCCGGGTCATCCTTCCTCCCTTTTTTTTAAATGCAAGGTACAGTTCCTTCTCTCCAATCAGGATCCAGGTACAATTGCTAAAGTGGCTAAATTCTTACAAATGGCAATTAAGATGCATGAATTTAAGAACTAATTGTCTGTATTCTGATTTCTCTTATTTTTTATGTCGATATAGGTTGTTGTTGTTGTTGTTGTTGTTGTAACAGAGATCTTGACATCATGTTCTGTGACATGGAGAAACAGATGGAAGAAATCCAGCAACTCCGAGGGAAGGTGGCGGAACTTCATGAACTGTTCCTGATGCACCTCTCTATCGAGGAAGCTGAAGCTGAAGGGGGTGAAGCGTCCATGGAGGAAAAAGCAATCGTGCCCGACTGGGGGTTAGCCATGGTAAAGGGGAAGGAACCTCCGCCTCCCTCTGTCCAGGACTAAGCTTTCACAGCCACCCAGACCCAGAGGGTCATTGGAGAGCCCATGGGAGGGGGGCAAAGAAATGGACACAAAGTACCTCTGCAGTGCTACCCTCCCACCAAGGGACCTTGGAGAAACAGGCTCCGTCCGTGATGATGGGAAGGCGGCAGCAAGAATTGTTCCCCTGGGGAGAGCACAACAGGCACTCATGGAATGGGAAATCTGAGGATAACCCGAGGGGTTCACAGGGGCAATGGAGAGGAAGAATGGTTTCCACCCGGCCTCCGGGTTTCGGTGACCGGAATTTCCCACACTCTCAAACGCCGTGGAAGAACCAGCTGCAGTCCCCCCCCCCCGTCACCCCTCTATGTGGAGTCCCTCACCACTCGACCCACGGAACTGCCAACGTACAATCGTCCCCAACCCACACCGCTCATCCTGAAATGGCAGCTGTCCATGTGTCCACAGCAGGTGCTAGGCCCCATCACTCCGTGTCCGCCTGGCCCCCTGGCCCCTCTGGACACTGTCCAGTCATCCCTGCACCTAGGCCACCCTGACAGCAATTCCTGCACCAAATATGCCCACAGCCCTGGTGGGCCCAGCAACACCCATGGTGCCTGTTCCACCAGCCCAAGCAGCACTTGCTGCTCTGGTGCCTGCCCTCCATTTCAGGCTGATAGCAGGGCACGTGTTCCATCCGCACTTCAACAGCTCCGCCGAAAAGTTGGACT
Source organism: Paroedura picta (assembly GCF_049243985.1). Classification (NCBI taxonomy): domain Eukaryota; kingdom Metazoa; phylum Chordata; class Lepidosauria; order Squamata; family Gekkonidae; genus Paroedura; species Paroedura picta. The sequence continues at coordinate 9,253,288 of NC_135372.1, read as the reverse complement.
ATGTCCTCTTACAGGTGGATGGCTTCCTAATGGACTGGGGGCATCTTTCACCTTGGAAGCCGACAGTGTGCACACATCGGGGAACAACCAGGATGGTAAGGCAAAGGAGTGGTTGGTGGAGAAGAACATGGCTTGGGCTCCAGAAGCAACCAGCTTGGCCCACTTTCAAGAAGCGCTCACGGTGCGTTTCCAAGATCCGTTCTGCAAGATAAAAGCTAGAGAGAGCTTGAGATGTCTGAAGAAGTGGGTCGCCCTGTGGCCGAATACATCGGGGACCAACGCTCCCTGTTTGGGAAACTGCGAAACCTGAATGAGAAGCAGAAGGTTGAAGCCTTCAAAAGAGGGCTCAACTGCACTCTGATTGGAGGCATCTACAAACCTGGATGCGTGGAGCCTGAGAGCGGGATGAGTCAAAGGTGAACAAATGAACTTTAAACTCTGGAAACAACAAACCATTCCCGGAATGAGTGGTAAGCTGTCAGGAGGAGGTGGAGGGAGCCTAGAGAAAAACCCTCCCCACCCCGTGGCCCCAGAGAGGAACTGGCACTGGCAACTGAGACTCTGTCTAGAGCAGGGGTAGTCAAACTGTGGCCCTCCAGATGTCCATGGACTACAATTCCCATGAAGTCCTGCCAGTGGATGTAGTCCACAGACATCTGGAGGGCCACAGTTTGACTACCCCTGCTCTAGAGCATGAGGAAAAAGAGCACCCCAAGTGGTGCCCTTCCACCCACCATGGAGGAATTGCAGGGTGGGTCAGCCCACTCACTCCAAACCCAAGCCAATACCCCCTCTTGAGAAGCCAAGAGTTTTGGGCGGCCCCCTCCCTGCAGCAGGAAAGCCCCATGGGATATCTGGAGGAGCAGAGCAAGGAGAGTGAAGATGACGGGTGGCCAAAGAGTCCTCCCTGGGTGAGTGGACCACTTCGTTCATCTCTGGGAAATGACAATGGTCTGTCAGCCAGGTGCCCTACGGCAGGTTGTACTGAATGGCTCCCCAGCTCCTCCATGCCATATTCTTCCCCCCATCCTCCTCCCCGCAAAGTTCTTGAAGGAGGAGGATGGATCATAAATGGAAGTACAAGTGAGTCTTGGATGCTCAACTTCCCTAATAAAGCCTGGAGCGGTTAGAGGGCTGGGAGTAGGAAAGGTCTCCTTGGACAGACCCATCATCATGCGGTAAGTAGACGGGGCCAAAGTGGAGGGAAAGGTGATCACCCACGCAACTCCTTCTCCTTCTCCTTCTCCTTCTCCTTCTCCTTCTCCTTCTCCTTCTCCTTCTCCTTCTCCTTCTCCTTCTCCTTCTCCTTCTCCTTCTCCTTCTCCTTCTCCTTCTCCTTCTCCTTCTCCTCCTCCTCCTCCTCCTCCTCCTCCTTCTTAGTAATGAACATCATGGCCCATTGGAAATGAATCTCGCTGACTATCACCCCAATTGGGAGGGGGGTTGTCATTTTGCTGGTCATGGACCGGCTGGACACACACAAGCCTCAGATCAACTGGGGATGCTGTAATTCACACACCCCAACTGCCAGCCCTACTTCTGGTTCAGAAAAAAGGGAGGGGGCTGGGGAACAGCTACCGCTGTGATGAGCTGGGAAAACCTCCTGTTTGTTTGTCACCCTTGGCTGAGGGTGCTGGGTATCCACATGGGTGAGTGGGAAAGGCTGCCGGAATGCTAGAGGGACTTGATTCAAGCCTTCCCTGAAGAGGAGTGCAATCAACTTCCCCCTCACCACCCCACTTGGGTCATAGAGTTAATGCATGGAGCAGCTCTGCCTGAAGCCAAACTTTACAACATGAGTCCCAAAGAAAGAACTCTGCCAGTTCATAGACAAAAACCTAAAGAGGGGGTTTATTCGTCCAGCCACCTCCCCAATGGCCACCCCAATGCTTTTCACCAAGAAGAAATATGGAACCCTCTGACTGTGCACCAATTACAGGGCCATCAACGCTGTCTCCAAGGTGAATGTGTACCCGCTCCCCTCGATCAAGGACCTCTTGGGTCACCTGGGGGGGGAGGGAAGATTTTCACCAAACTAGATTTGGCCTACTACCATGCCCGAATAGCAGAAGGGGGTGAGTATAAAGTGGCATTTAACACCTCCTTGGGTCAGTTTGAGTCCCTCGGTATGCCGTTCTGCCTAAGAGGCTTTCCGGGAATTTTCATGAATGTAATTAACGAAATGTTGCATGAATTGCTGTATCAGGGGGTGGTTGTTTGTCTTCATAACGTGTTGATATATAGCCAAACCAAAGAGGTACATGTTGTGCTAGTTTGCGACATTCTGAAGCATCTTCGTGACCACAAATTGTATGCCAAAATGTCCAAATGTGAATTTCACAGCAGCCAAATAGACTATCTTGGCTACTGAGTTTCAGAGTGGCGGATCCAAATGGACCCTGCTAAGTTAAAGGAACTGCTGATTTGGGAAATCCTTGCATACAGAGATACAGAGACACTGCCCGTGTAAACGTAGTTCTATAGAAACCATACAGCCCATGTAGCCCGGAGGGTCATTGGAGAGCCCATGGAGAGCCACACAAAGTACCTCTGCCGTGCTCACAGGGGCAATGGAGAGGAAGAATGGTTTCCACCCGGCCTCCGGGTTTCGATGCCTGGAGAATGAGAAGCAGAAGGTTGAAGCCTTCAAAAGAGGGCTCAACTGCACTCTGATTGAAGGCATCTACAATCGTGGGGCTCCTGTAGGCAAAAACCTGGATGCGTGGAGCCTGAGAGCGGGAGGAGTCGAGGCTGAACAAGTTAACTATAAACTCTGGAAACAACAAACCATCCCCGGAATGAGTGGTAAGTCGGGATGAGAAGGGGGAGGGAGCCTAGAGAAAAAACCTCTCTGCACTGTGGCCCCAGAGAGGAACCCTCTGACTCTGCACCAGTTACAGGGGCATCAATGCTGTCTCCAAGGTGAATGTGTCCAAATGCGAATTAAACTGGCATTTAACATCTCCTTGGGACAATTTGAGTCCCTCGGCATGCCATTCTACCTAATAGGCTTGCCGGGAATTTTCATGAATGTAATTAACGAAATGTTGCATGAATTGCTGTATCAGGGGGTGGTTGCTTGTCTTCATGACGAGTTGATATATGGCGAAACCAAAGAGGTACATGTTGCACTAGTTCACGAAGTTCTGAAGCGTCTTCGTGATCACAAATTGTATGCCAAAATGTCCAAATGTCAATTTCACAGCAGCCAAATAGACTATCTTGGCTACTGAGTTTCAGAGAATCCTGTCTGTGAGCTGTTTGCAAAGTGCAGACCTATGTCCTGATTCATAGAATCATAGAATCATATAGTTGGAAGGGACCATCTGTGTTATCTAGTCCAACCCCCTGGACTATGCAGGACACTCACATCCCAATCGCTCATCTAGTGTACCTGCAACCCTTTTGCCTTCACAAAATCACCCTCTCCGTCAGATGGCTATCTGGCCTCTTTTTTAAAATTTCCAAAGATGGAGAACCCGCCACCTCCCGAGGAAGCCTGTTCCACTGAGAAACTGCTCTGTCAGGAACTCCTTTTTTTGAATTGAAAGGGTACAGAGGAGAGCAACAAGGATGATCTGGGGCCAAGGGACCTATGAAGATAGGTTGAGGGACTTGGGAATGTTCAGCCTGGAGAAAAGGAGGTTGAGAGGGGACATGATAGCCCTCTTTAAGTATTTGAAAGGTTGTCACTTGGAGGAGGGCAGGATGCTGTTTCTGTTGGCTGCAGAGGAGAGGACATGCAGTAATGGGTTTAAACTTCAAGTACAATGATATAGGCTAGATATCAGGGAAAGAATTTTCACAGTCAGAGTAGTTCAGCAGTGGAATAGGCTGCCTAAGGAGGTGGTGATATCCCCCTCAGTGGCAGTCTTCAAGCAAAGGTTGGATACACACTTTTCTTGGATGCTTTAGGATGCTTACGGCTGATCCTGCATTGAGCAGGGGGTTGGACTAGATGACCTGTATGGCCCCTTCCAACTCTATGATTCTGTGATTCTGTGAATTAATTTCATCCCATTTGTTCTGGTCCATCCCTCCAGGGCAAGAGAGAACAACTCTGCTCCATCCTCTATATGGCACCCTTTAAAATACTTGAAGGTGGTTATCAGATCCCCTCTCAGCCGTCTCCTCTCCAGGCTAAACAGACCAAGCTCCCCCAACCTTTCTTCATATATCTTGGCCTCCAAAACCCTCACTATCTTTGTTGCCCTCCTCTGGACACGTTAGAATCATAGAATCATAGAATCATAGAGTTGGAAGGGGCCATACAGGCCATCTAGTCCAACCCCCTGCTCAACGCAGGGGGGGGTTTAGCCCTAAGCATCCTAAAGCATCCAAGAAAAGTGTGTATCCAACCTTTGCTTGAAGACTGCTTTGCTTGAAGACTGTTCCAATTTGTCAACATCCCTCTTCAATTGGGAAGCCCAAAACTGAACACAGGTGAGGCCGAACCAGAGCAGAGTAAAGCGGCACCATCACCTCCCGTGATCTGGACACGATACTCCGTTTGATACAGCCCAAAATCCCATTTGCCTTTTTAGCCACTGAGTCACACTGCTGACTCATGTTCAATGTATTTATTTATTTATTTATTTATTTATTTATTTATTTATTTATTTATTTATTTATTTATCATATTTCTATACCGCCCTCCCCGGAGGCTCAGGGCGGTTTACATTATAACAGAGAACCATACATAAAACAGTCTGTAGAACATGTAAATCGATAACTAACAATTGCAACCAAACACAACACAGTATAACAGTAAACAATCGTAATACAAACAGGTCCAGGGTTAGTATGGTCTACTAAGGTTAGTATGGTCTACTAAGACTCCTAGATCCTTTCCGCACATGCTACTGCCAAGATAAGTCTCCCCCACTTTGTATTGGTGTATTTGGTTTCTCCTACCTAAATGCAGAACTTTACATTTGTCCCTATTGAACGTAATTTTATTCAGTTTAGCCCATTTCTTGAGCCTATCAAGATCATCCTGTATTCTGTTGCTGTCTTCAGTTGTGTTTGCTACCCCTCCAAATTTAGTATTGTCTGCAAATTTAATACGTATCCCCTCTAATCCCTCATCCGAATAATTTATAAATATGTTGAACAACACAGGCCCCAGGACAGATCCTTGGGGTACTCCACTTGTCACTCTTTTCCAAGAAGATGCTGAACCATTAACAAGTACCTTCTGGGTGTGATTTGTCAACCAGTTATTGATCCACCTGACAGAATGAGGATCCATACCGCATTTTACCAACTTGTGAACAAGAATATCATGTGGAACCTTATCAAAAGCTTTACTGAAATCCAGGTAAACTATGTCCACGGCAGCCCCCTGATTCCCCAAATAAAGACTATGGTTGTGCACAGCGGCATCCGAACTGGCTGTTCCAGGCTGATGCAGCCAGCGCCGCACCGCAGAGGAGAGGGGAGGGGAGGGGCGGGCGCCAGTGCATCGGTCTGGAACAGCCGATTCGGACACTGCCGTGCACAACCCGATTCTACTTAAAGTTTCAGCTTGAAGCCCGAAAGTGATTTCTGTTATGTGAATCTGCTGGGTCTCAACTGTTTGGTCCCTGACGCAGGGATGCCTAAATGCACCTGGTCAGTGGTGACATCAACATGAAAGGATTTTAATGAGGCCATATTCCAAGCCTTAGGTTTTAAATTTTAATAAATGTTAATATTTAATTTTACAACACATTTTACCCTACAGAGGCTTGAGCCTGCTCTCCCTATTTTGACCCCACACCCCACACATTCTCCCTTGAAAAAACGAAAGGTGAAACATTGGGACATTTATCAAATGATAGATGCACCGACAAGAGGTTCAGTCATACTGGACTTAATACTGACCAACAGGCAAGAGTTATTATTTTTATTATTATTATTATTATTATTAATTAGATTTATTTCCCGCCACTCCCCGTAGGCTCCTGGCGGGTCACAATAGTCCTATCCCCATTAAAATACCCATTAAAAGACTTTTAAAACAATCACAACATGGCGGAAGCTCTCATTATTCCTACCCCCTGCTATCAGAGCGGCCGGGAGGGTGGGTGGATGTGAAGGAGGTGGGGACCCTAGGGGGAAGTGACCATATCCTCATAGAATTCCTTTTGAGATGGGGAGCCAAGGAAGCTTGTAGCCAGACATGGATGTTGGATTTTCGTAGGGCAAACTTTAATAAGCTCAGAGACATGATGAGTGTCATAACATGGACGAGAATGCTGGAAGGCAAGGGAGCATCTGAAGGGTGGGTGCTACTCAAACAAGAGCTATTGCATGCTCAATCAATGACTATCCCAGAAAGACGAAAACACTGCAGGAGCTCTAAGAAGCCTATTTGGATGAACAGAAAACTTCAAGAGGAACTAAGAAAGAAAAGGAAAATGTTCAGGAAATGGAGGGAAGGGCAGAGCTCTAAAACCGCCCTGAGCCTCCGGGGAGGGCGGTATATAAATATGATAAATAAATAAATAAATGAATGAATGAATGAATGAATGAATGAATGAATGAATGAATGAAAGAAAGAAAGAAAGAAAGAAAGAAAGAAAGAAAGAAAGAAAGAAAGAAAGAAAGAAAGAAAGAAAGAAAGAAAGAAAGAAAGAAAGAAAGAAAGAAAGAAAGAAAGAAAGAAAGAAAGAAAGAAAGAAAGAAAGAAGAGTACCTACAGATTACTAGGCACTGTAGATCAATCATCAGAAAGGCCAAAGCTGAGAGGGAGGTAAGATTGGCCAGGGAAGCCCACTGTAACAAGAAAAGATTTTTCAGTTATGTGAGGAGCAAACGTAAAGTAAAGGAGGCAATAGGCCCACTGTTGGGTGCGGATGGACAAACTCTAACGGAGGATGCAGAAAGGCTCAGCGCCTATTTTACATGTTTTTTCTCACAGGTCAAAGGGTCTAGGCACATCTAGAGATGGCAGTAGCCAAGAGATAGTGTCTGGGTGGCAGGTTGATATGGACAGAGAGGTTGTTGAGAGGCATTTAGCTTCACTGGATGAGTTCAAATCCCCTGGGCCGGATGAAATGCACCCGAAAGTGCTCAAAGAACTTTCCAGAGAACTTGCACAACGCTTGTCCATCATCTTTGGGACCTCTTTAAGGACTGGAGATGTCCCAGAGGACTGGAAGAGAGCAAACGTTATTCCGATCTTCAAAAAAGGGAGGAAGGATGACCCGGGAAACTACAGACCAGTGAGCCTGACCTCTCTTGTGGGTAAGATAATGGAGCAGATATTAAAGGGAGCGATCTGCAAACATCTGGAGGACAATTTGTTGATCCAAGGAAGTCAGCATGGATTTGTCTCCAACAGGTCCTGTCAAACCAACCTGGTTTTCTTTTTTGACCAAGTGACAGGTTTGCTGGATCGTGGGAATTCGGTTGATGTCGTTTACTTGGATTTTAGTATAGCTTTTGATAAGGTTCCCCATGATGTTCTGATGGATAAGTTGAAGGACTGCAATCTGGATTTTCAGATAGTTAGGTGGATAGGGAATTGGTAGATCAGGGGTAGTCAACCTATGCTCCTCCAGATGTCCTTGGACTACAATTCACATGAGCCCCTGCTAGCATTTGCTGTTGGGGGCTCATGGGAATTGTAGTCCATGAACATCTGGAGGACCACAGGTTGACTACTCCTGGGTTAGATAACCACACTCAAAGAGTTTTTGTCAATGGTGTTTCATCAGACTGGAGAGAGGTGAGTAGCGGGGTACCTCAGGGCTCGGTGCTCGGCCCGGTACTTTTTAACATATTTATTAATGATCTAGATGAGGGGGTGGAGGGACTACTCATCAAGTTTGCAGATGACACCAAATTGGGAGGACTGGAAAATACTCCAGAAGATAGAGACAGAGTTCAACGAGATCTGAACACAATGGAAAAATGGGCAAATGAGAACAAGATGCAATTTAATAAAGATGTGTAAAGTTCTGCATCTGGGTCAGAAAAATGAAAAGCATGCCTACTGGATGGGGGATACACTTTTAGGTAACACAGTGTGTGAACGAGACGTTGGAGTACTTGTGGATTGTAAACTAAACATGAGCAAGCAGTGTGATGCAGCGGTAAAAAAGGCGAATGCCATTTTGGGCTATATCAACAGGGGCATCACATCAAAATCACAAGATGTCATAGTCCCATTGTATACGGCACTGGTCAGACCACACCTGGAGTACTGTGTGCAGTTTTGGAGGCCTCACTTCAAGAAGGACGTAGATAAAATTGACAAGGTAAAGAGGAGAGCGACGAGGATGATTTGGGGCGAAGGGACCAAGCCCTTTGAAGCTAGGTTGAGGGCAATGTTCAGCCTGGAGAAAAGGAGGTAGAGAGAGAACATGTTAGCCCTCTTTAAGTATTTGAAAGGTTGTCATTTGGAGGAGGGCAGGATGCTGTTCCCATTGGCTGCAGAGGAAAGGACACGCAGTAATGGGTTTAAACTACAAGTACAACGATATAGGCTAGATATCAGGAAAAAGTTTTTCACAGTCAGAGTAGTTCAGCAGTGGAATAGGCTGCCTAAGGAGGTGGTGAGCTCCCCCTCACTGGCAGTCTTCAAGCAAAGGTTGGATACACACTTTTCTTGGATGCTTTAGGATGCTTTGGGCTGATCTTGCGTAGAGCAGGGGGTTGGACTAGATGGCCTGTATGGCCCCTTCCAACTCTATGATTCTATGATTCTATGACAAGACGGGACGCTGTTCTTAGAAACATTGGCCTGGTCTCTGGAGTGTAAATAGTAATTGAATGTTGTTTTACATTGGATTTGATTTTAAATTCTTGGTTTTCAATTCCCTGGTGATTAATTACATAAAGATAACATTGTTGAAACTGCTGTAAATCTTGCCTCCTGTTGACATCAAGTGCTGTTGACAGCAGTATTTTCCTCCTCGTTGTTACCTGGGGCTTTTCCACACCTGATAAATATAGTGAAATGCTTACCTAAGGTAGTCATTACATTCTGGCCCCTTCATATGACGTCGCCAACATCCAGCTGGCTCCATCCTCCATTTTAAAGCACAAGTTGGGGAATCGCATAAATTGGATCCACCAATCTATTTAGTGTGAGCTACAGGAGAGTAACCAGCAGGCAACCAGCAGAGGGAAGGTATGGAGGCTCAAATATGCTAAAGGTACATTATTATTATTATTATTATTATTATTATTAGTAGTAGTAGTAGTAGTAGTAGTAGTAGTAGTAGATTTATTTCCCGCCACTCCCTTGCGGCTCGTGGCGGGTAACAGCGTCCCAGAATCCCCATTAAAACCCCATTAAAACAATAATAGCATTACCAATATTACCGGCATGGTAAAGAACGGCAACTCAACTCCCCCCCCTCCCACTACTGGTGGGTGGAGAGGAGGTCCTGCTGATGTTTACTTCGGGTCCGAATCCCGAGTTTCCATGGGGGGCATAGATCTGTATTATCGGCCCCAGCCTCAACCATAAACCTAGTGGAAGAGCTCTGTCCTGCAGGCCCTGCGGAACGTTGAAAGGTCCCGCAGGGCCCACAACTCTCCCGGGAGCTCATTCCACCAGGTCGGGGCCAGGACCAAAAAGGCCCTGGCCCTGGTAGAGGCTAGGCGTGCTTCCCTAGGGCCGGGAACGACCAGAAGATTCTCACTCGCAGAGCGCAGAGCCCTACGGGGGGCATAGAGCGGTAGGCGGTCCCTCAGGTATGTGGGTCCCAACTCGCGTAAAGCCTTGAAGGTTAAAACCAGAACCTTGAACCAGATCCGGGCAGCAATTGGCAACCAATGCAGCTGCCTCAGCACTGGCTGGATGTGGGCCCTCCAAGGTGTGCCAGTGAGGACCCTAGCAGCTGCGTTTTGCACTAGCTGAAGTTTCCGGATCAAGGACAAGCTAAGGCCGGCGTAGAGCAAGTTACAGAAATCTATTCTGGAGGTGACCGTTGCATGGATCACTGTGGCTAAGTGTTCGGGGGACAGGTAGGGCGCTAGCAGTCAGGCCTGGCGAAGATGGAAAAACGCCTGGCTTGCTACTTTTTTGACCTGCGTCTCCAAAGTCAGGGAAGCGTCAATGGTCACACCAAAATTCCTGGCCTTGTCCCACCCTCGTACCCGCCTCCCTCTCCCTTGTTCCCGGGGATGGGAATGTCTTTTTAAAAATGGCTAACTTCCTGGAGCAACGAATAGGCAGACAAGTGAGCAGGCAATGCCAGAAATAATTTTTTTTCCAAAGCAATAAAGTGTGCCTCTCAAAAGTTTCTCCCCCCTCCCAAAATCAGGAACTATATGAATTTTTATACATATCAAAGAACTCATGATCCCATAAGAAGTGGCGTTCAAAAAGCACTATGCATCTATGATTCCATGCACAGGCATTTCAACGGTGAAGTACGATAAAAAAAAAATTGGCGGCCATTGTAGTGCCTTTAAAATATGGAGAAAGGGGGTTGGTTGCCTGAATTAATTGACAAGCGGAAACGTGATGCATATAATGCTCGTTGCTTTCTTCCTCCATTTCCAGCAGCACTTGTAGAGGGTGAGACACATGAAAAGGCAGCACACAAAGGTGAGACAGCAGAAAAGGTGAGGAGGGGCTGGGAAGCACGATAAAATTTAGTGCTTTGGCATTCAGCTGGCGTAACGCTATTTTTACTGATGTGCTCCTGCTGTTTGCCCTTATTGTTTACTTTATCCCACCTGGAGATTGGCAAGCCTAGATGGACAAGGGATTCAAATTCAGGTCTTCCAGGCACTACTATACCACACGGGTGTAAAGAACGGTTCTAGTCCTGAATCTATTGCCCGTCAGAGTTCGGTGTGACAGATGATAAGCCAGTAGGAACTTCAAGACCAACAACATTTGTGGTAGGGTCAGAGCTTTTGTGAGTCACTGTTCACTTCTTCAGATGCAGCTAGAATGTGAGTCCATCTCTCCTATATAGTGGAATGTGAAGTGGTCTCTTACAAATGGAGATGAGGTGGCAGCCTCCAGGAGGGACCTGGGGATTTCTCAGAATTATAGGTCGTCTCCAGGCAACAGGGATCGGTTCCCATGGAGGAAATGGCCACTTAGGCGGCGGACTGCATGGCATTATACCTCACTGCCCTCCCTTCCCCAAACCCCTCTCTCTGCTGTCTCCACCCCCAATATCTCAAGGTTTATCAAAACCCAGAGCTGGCACCGCTAATTGAAGAAGAAGAAGAAGAGTTGGTTCTTATGTGCCGCTTTTCTCTACTTGAAGGAGTCTCAAAGCGGCTTACAGTTGCCTTCCCTTTCCTCTCCCCACAACAGACATCCAGTAAGGGAGTTGAGGCTGAGAGAGCCCTGATATTACTGAAGAAGAAGAAGAAGAAGAAGAAGAAGAAGAAGAAGAAGAAGAAGAAGAAGAAGAAGAAGAAGAAGAAGAAGAAGAAGAAGCACCTCTCGTGGCATCAGGCTGTGCGCGGCTCACAGTTGCTGGGGCTGGGAATCGGAGGGACCAATCGGCAGGCGCTGTGCGCCTGCCGATTGGTCCCTCCGATTGTCTGTCCGGAGGAAGGGTCCAATCCGGACCCTTCCTCATCCCGGACACATCCTGCCCCAGAACCCCTTACCCATTTATTTAGTCCGTGGCCCCCGCGGCGCCACAGGTGGTGTTAAGATGCTTTGAAGTCATGTTGCAGGTCACTGCTACATCTCAGAATCGCCTAGGCCCTCGGGGATTCAAAAGAAGACTCAATCAACTTGAGAGGAACAAGCCTCATTGAAACCACACTTTCTTAGCTCTCCAAAGACTGGCTGAAAGAAGCAAGCAAACAAAATGAGCAACTGCAGAGAAAAAGCGTCTCCGGGTCTAGTACTACATAATTCTCCCTCCCATTATCTCATAAGCATGTGCCATCCAGGAAAAAAAGGTGGGAAATAACTTCCAGTGCTGCCAAAAGGAAATGTCCATCAACTCGAGGAAGCAAAGTAAGGGTGAAGGAATGTTGGAATTGCAACCAGGAAGTAATTTGGTGAAGTTAGCCTTGAAGGGCTGTTAAGTTGTTCAAGCAGCTGAGTTGCGCTTATATGCTCACTAGTGCATCTAATGAGGGTGCAGTGGATAGATCCCAGCACATGCCTGAGGCATCCCCTTAAGCTGGGCTCCCACCCACTTCCTCTTTCTTCAGCATCAAACATTGTTATCTTCTGATAAGTGGCATGTAGTCTGCTTGAGCCAGCCATAGAGGCTTGCAATGTGCTGCTTTTGTAACTACTCTTTAAGATTTGGTACTCTTCTTCAGTGAGGAGACTGAAGCAGATGCATATGATAAATATTCTGTAAATAACCATGCAATAAAGATTCTTTTGAAACCTCAAAATGCTGTGAATCTGGATCTATGCCTCATCCACAAAGGTGACTAATAACTACATACTTTCAAAACACTCTGCAGCTCTAATTTTCTGGAGGGACCTAGGACTGAGTCTAGTCCAAAATTCCCAACAAGGAAAACAAAAGAAAAAAGGTGGGAACAGCCTTCAGAGCAAACTGTATCCCAAAGGACAGCCAGAGAGGAAAATCTCCACAGCTATTCATATATGTCTGCAAAGAAATGGGTGGAAAGATAGGGAATTTCCGCACATCCAAAAAAATTTACTAATGTAGAAGAGAACCAAATAATACATGGGCATTTCTGCACATCTGTAAAAATAGCATCACGCCAGTCGAATGGCGTAACGCTAAATATTGTTGCGCCTCCCAGCCCCTCCTCACCTTTTTCTTATCTTGCTCTTTTCTGCCGCCTTTTCATGCTTCTCACCCTCCATATCACCTTCTTGAAATAGCGGAAGACAGCAATTCGGTTTATACGCAACTCTCTTCCGCCTGTCAATCAATCCAGGCAGCCAATCCCCTTTCTCTATGTTTTAAATGTCCCACAATGTCCGCTATTTTTTTAAATTCATAGTTCTCCATTTAAACCCCTATGCGTATACCTTTAAAAAATTAATCTTGTTCCTGATTTTTTTTGGGGGGGACACTTTAGAGAGGCGTGTTGGGTGTTACAACTTTTGGGCGGGATTATTTCTGGCATCACTTGCATGCTTGATCACCTATTTGTTGCTCCAAGAAGTTAGACCTCTTAAAAAAGACATTCCCATCCCCGGGAACAAGGGAGAGGGAGGCGAGTGCGAGTGTGGGATGAGGCAGGCGCCTTTAATGCGTTTGAGCCTCCATACTTTCCTCCTGCTGGTTGCTTTCCAGTAGCTCACACTAAATAGGTTGGGGAATCCACTTTATGCAATTCCACAACTAGTGCTTTAAAATGGAGGATGCAGCCAGCTGGTTACAGATGTTGGATGTTGGCGACGTCATTTGGAGGGGCTGTAATATAACGACTACGTAAGGTGAGCATTTCAGTACATTTAAAGGGTGCGGAAATGCCCCTAGTTTCATGGCTACGAGAGAGCAGGGAGGAAAGGAGGGAAATGCTGCTGTAGGAATGTGCAGAGCATACTTGCTACAAAAGAGCAAGTGCAGCGAAAGTATCTCTGCATGAAGAACTTTGCAACTGCCCCTACACTTTCCCCTAAGGCTATATGAAGAATGCCCTGTCAGTAATAACAACCCTGCTGGGAATCTGCAACTATGGCTCCAATTGATGCAGGGAGAACCTGCTTGGTGTGATGGTTAAGAGCAGTGCCTTCTAATCTGGAGAGCCAGGTTTAATTCCCTGCTCCACCACGTGCAGCCAGCTGGGTGACCTTGAGCTGGTCACAGTCCTATTAAAGCAGTTTTTCCAGAACAGTTCTGTCAGAGCTCTCTCAGCCCCACCTACCTCACAGGGTGTCTGTTGTGGGGAGAGGAAGGGAAGCCGCTTTGAAACTTCTTCAGGTAGTGAAAAGCAGGGTATAAAAGCAACGAGGACCTTGGACACTTTTGCACAATTGCAAAAGTGATGCAGATAATCTCTTTTGATGCGGATGATCTCAGCCGCAGAAGTGACTGAGTTGACAAACTACATTAATAAATGGGAGAGGGCCGGGGGCAGCTGAAGGAAAACTAATAATCAATATACAAAATTGTGCAAAAGTGTCCAAGGTCCTCCAGTCCACTAGTTGATCTGTTCCACCAACATCAAAGCCTCAAGTGAAGGGTCACATGACATGGATTGACATACTAGAACCCCACTATTGCTCACCCCATGATTGGCCAGCTTGCTTCCCATGCATCATGCATCAGCTCGACAAGAACCAAGTTCAAAAGACTGGCCAAACACTGGAGCAATTATGTCTTTCTATTTTTTTAATCCATGAACAAGTAAGAAAGAAAAGGTTATAACTATAACCTAGTGGTGTAACTGGTGACAGATTTTATTTTCCTGGGCTCCAAGATCACTGCAGATGGGGACTGCAGCAAAGAAATTAAAAGACGCTTGCTCCTGGGGAGGAAAGCTATGGCAAATCTAGACAGCATCCTAAAAAGCAGAGACATCACCCTGCCAACTAAAGTGCGTTTAGTCAAGGCTATGGTATTCCCAATTGCAATGTATGGCTGCGAAAGTTGGACCACAAGGAAGGCCGAGCGTCAAAGAACTGAGGCTTTTGAACTGTGGTGCTGGAGAAGACTCTTGCGAGTCCCTTGGACTGCAAGGCGAACAAACCGGTCAGTCCTAGAGGAGATCAGCCCTGACTGCTCTTTAGAAGGCCAGATCCTGAAGATGAAACTCAAATACTTTGGCCACCTCATGAGAAGGAAGGACTCCCTGGAGAAGAGCCTAATGCTGGGAGCGATCGAGGGCAAAAGAAGAAGGGGACGACAGAGAATGAGGTGGCTGGATGGAGTCACTGAAGCAGTCGGTGCAAACTTAAATGGACTCCGGGGAATGGTAGAGGACAGGAAGGCCTGGAGGATCATTGTCCATGGGGTCGCGATGGGTCGGACACGACTTCGCACCTAACAACAACAACAAAGTGGTGTAACAGACTATACCGCATTAGGTTTTTTTTTTAAGTCCCAGCATTCAGGAAATTTTTCAGATGGTCTTCTGTTCATCACATTGGTAAGCCTCGCTATTGCAGTGTATTTTCTCAACTTCTCTGTCCACAAGTCCACGTTTGGTAGTTCTTGTTGCTTCCATCGAGCAACTACATCTTTACATGAGAGGTCGCTGGATAGAAAGGGAAAAAGGAGGATCCAGGTAACTATCAACCCATCAGCTTGACATCTGTAGCTGGCAAATTTCTCAGCTCAGTTCTGCCTCTTGTCCCAATATGCCGATCTCACTCTTTTCCGCTTCTCCAGACAGATGAACGTTCCATCTCGATCTACCCAACAAGGTTGTTGTGTTGATGGTGTCCCCCGGCCAAGCTGCTTGCACTGCCGCGACCCCTGGGAAAGGGTCATTCGACGCCCAAAGGGGTCCTGACCCCTAGGCTGAGAACCACTGCTATAATGAATGAACATTTGCACAGGGGAAAAGAAGACGCAGGGATTCACTACTTCAAAAAGCATATCCAAAACCAAGCTCATACAACTGCTAGCAGGTGCTATAAAGCTGGAAATGTTAGCTTGTGCAAACTCAGCCAACTACTGCTTGGTTATTTGGGACTGTACACTTAATAAATGACAATGATGACATGCTGTGCCAACGTCCTCAAACCATCAGATAATGACATGTCTGAGCCTGAGTTTATGATTTGGAAAAGTCTTGGGGTTTTGTTCCACTTAAGGAGACTACAGGGGCCCTTATTACGAAAACTCTTCTTTAACAGCTTGAGCAAATGAGATTACCATTGAAAAGCTGAATGGTCAAGGTTATGACAATGGGAATAACATGAAAGGCAAGGAAAACGGTGTACAAAAGAGAGTCCAGGGCTGATTCTGCACTTCCTTTGTTTTTTCCATTGTGGATCCTGATAAATGCAGATCGATTTGAACTCGTGTCTTCCTCTACCCGCCCCCCCCCCAATTGATACAGAAAAGTGTTCTGCACTTGATTGGAGAAGCTCAGAGCAGGGATAGGAGCCAAGTACAGCAGGAGCCTCTTTCTTTCTTTTCCTGAAGGGCTGGGGGAGAAGATTGGAGACAGCAGAGGAGGAGGAATAAATCCAAGAGGCAGATCTCTGCTGAGAGAAGTTAGGGCTTCTGGAGCACAGTCGCTTTAAGACAAGCCTTGCAGCCACAGGAACCAGGAAGTCTTTGAACTGATGCCCTAGCCAATAAGGGAACACTGCTTTGCTATGAGACACGGAGAAGGGAATTAATTCGAAAAAA
Organism: Paroedura picta; assembly: GCF_049243985.1. Classification (NCBI taxonomy): domain Eukaryota; kingdom Metazoa; phylum Chordata; class Lepidosauria; order Squamata; family Gekkonidae; genus Paroedura; species Paroedura picta. Next base: position 9,237,068 of record NC_135372.1, on the reverse strand, counting down.
GCAACAATCTGCACATTTACTCATGGCAGTTTTTGAAATATCAAGACTTATATCTACTCCTGGATATCATGGGGGAACAGTAGAATCACCACGAATTAATCATGCATGTTGCAGAGGGAAAATTTAAAGCGCCCCAAATCAAAATGGAATTTGAATTCAGTGTAGACTGCAGGGATTTAGTTGATCTGGGAGAGGCTGAAAAGCCTTGGGCAGATTCCGCCCTGGACATTAATCCACGTGCCTTTTTCATGCCTTGCTATGCACTTTTTAAACTTGGTAGTCAGTGATGCTGTTAAGTGTTCTCTGGAAGCAATTAGTTTATTCAGTTTGGTTCAACAGATCTATAATTATTTGCCTGCACCGATGTGGCACTGGCAAACTCTAACTAGCCACGCATCAGACACAAAAGCAAAGCTGCTAAATCAAACAAGATGGGCAAGTCAGATCAATGCTTTGAAAAGTTTTGAAAGATGCTGAGATTGCCAAGGAGACAGAAGGGTACCAAACTCTGGGACAAAACGAACGTTGGAAAAGGGAGAAAGAGACTGCAGTTTGAGTATGAAGCACAAGAGCCACTGCAAGACCCAAAGCGGAAATGTAAAGTTGATTTCTGTGTTGTCTTCGACATGGCCTTACAATGTGTGCAAGAGAGGTTCCAACAGCTACAGCATCATCAATCCCTATTTGGCTTCCTGCAGGGTCCTAGAAGGGTTTCCCAAATGGGTGGGAGTTAGTTAGTTTAGTTTTTAATATACCGTATTTGCCGGCGTATAAGACGACTGGGCGTATAAGACGACCCCCCAACATTTCCACTCAAAATATAGAGTTTGTGACATTACATTACAGTGCTATGGGCCACTATGGGCAGCTCTGTCTATCCCAACTGAAGTGCACCCGGCGTATAGGACGACCCCCCCCCCCACTTGGAGGCAGGTTTTCCAGGGGGGGAAAGTAGTCTTAGACGCCAGCAAATACTGTATTTTTAAAATGTGTTAAACATTGATCAAGTGATATGAACATGATGATCTGCCTCCCCCCAAATCTCAGGTGGGCGTGTCCACAGCTCTGCTTCCCAACCATGGTCTGCAGCTAGGGTTGTGCGCTTTGGTGCGTTTCAGCTGCCTTGGCGATCACGGAAGCCCGAAGCAGCACATAGGAGGCCAGCGCCACGGCGTGGAGAGGAGGGGCGGAGCCTCACCAGCTGGCAGCCACACACAGGCGCAGAGCTCTGTGCCTGCGTGCGGCCGCCAGCTGGTGCGCCACCGCCACCACCACCCCAATTTGCCACGCTGCGGTGCTAGCTGCCTCGGGCTTCGGTGATCCACACTGAAGGGCATAACTCTAGTCTGCCCCATTGTGCCACTCCAGGGCTTGCTGAAGCCTGATGCTTTCAAAGGGTTCTCAACAGTAAAAACGTTGAAAAAGTTTGCTGTATGATATCCACAGTAGCAACAAAAAAACCAAATCTACTTAAGGCCTCCGGGAATTTAGGGAAATCCTTGATGCACAATGGAAACAGATGCTGATGCTGAAGGTCTGTTTTGATATTACTGCTTGGTCAGAACAGTTCTATCACCACCATGGTGAGGCCAAGGTCACCCAGCTGGCTGCATGTGGGGGAGCGCAGAATTGAACCCAGCTCACCAGATTAGAAGTCCGAACTCCTAACCACTACACCAAACTGGCAATTGTAAGCCACTTTGAGACTCCTCCAGGTAATGAAAAGTGGGGTATAAAAAACAGCTTTTCTTCTTCACTTGATCTGAAGGAATTGATGACAAAATTTGCTAAGGAAAGGGCAGGCAAAATGAGATTTTGATGTTCCTGAAACTGAAACATTCAAGCCATTTAAATTTTACCATCACAATTGAAAGGGCTATTCAAAATTATGTATGATTTGTGTGCTAAGACTGTTTTGGAGAAAGAAAGTCAACGATTGTTGTGTTACCAATTCCCACAATTTGTTGACAATTAGTCATTTCAAAATACTTGCCTTTCGTTTTTCCCCCCGACATCTATTTTTGAAAATTGGTTAGCAACTGGTGTGTATGTGTGTGCACGCAAGCGTGCAAGTAATTAACCTTGCCCAGTGCACAAAACGCCTGGCAACAGGTGTGGCAAAAGCCATTTTGGGCAACAGCCATTTTGGGGTTGGCCCCGCCTCCTGCAGCAACCATTTTGTACCTGCCATTTTGTGTCAGCACCCAGCAAACTGTGTCAACATTCCAAAGGTGTCCATGGTTTCAACGTGTTTAGAGTCTCCTCTTCTATACTATGGTTTTAACTGACCTGGCCCTTACTGAGCATTTGCACATTTGCTTTCCATGTAGAATGCCCTGGTTGATCCCTGGATAAAGCCTCTCAGATGTCAGAAAACCCCTTCCTCTGCCTGAGCCCCTGGAGAACCACCATTAGTGGTCACGGTAGACCCTTCTTGGCTCAGTGGAGCTTTGCATCTGGTCCGTTTGGGGAGTGGGAACAGCTATGGCTCAGTGGGGAGAGCGCATTCCACAGCCATGGTCTTCTGCTCTCAAGTCGAAGACCCCAGAATTCAGCCGTCCATCAAGAGTATCGCGGATCAGTCCCAGACAGGTGTCAAAAAGTGGTCCAGAGAACTGCTCCCAATCAACAAAAGATTGGGGGGAAGATTGGGATTTCCTAGAGGGAAAATGGATGTGACTCCATAAAGGGCAACCTCCTGGTGTTCTGCATAGCAGTGTACAGTGTGTGTTGTGTTTCAGCCAGGGGGAAGAGCACCTGCGTGGCATGCAGAAAGCCTGCAGCCTGAGCTCTGTGCAAAAGATCTCCAGTAGCATGTGCGGGGAAGAGATCTTGCTCCACCGCCCAGGCAGCTGAGTTCAGACTGACGCTTTGATACCTGATCTGTCTCTCCGGGGCCTGCAGAACATTCCCAGAGTAATTTTCCAAAATCTCATCTCACCCAGATTGTGGTACCAAGAAGCAGAGGGCAAGTTGGGACAGGAACAGCACAACGCACAAACTTTTGCCCCCAGTGATTTGGAACGGTTGCCGTATTTCGGTATTGCCCCACCTCCTGTTATGCAACCCACAGAAGGCTGGGATGCTCGCATCCGCCACGGCTGCCAGATGCATTTGGAGATTTCCCACCAATTTGCAAATGAGCATTGCGCAACTCCCCCCCCCCAAAAAAATGGCAGTGTTGCAGCCTCCCGCCCGCAGTTCAAATCCGAATCTTGCAAGACGGAACCTGCTAGCAGGCAGATATTATTGGGGAGATTTCAAGCTAGGGAACATAACCGCCATAACATAAACCGCCAGGTCCCCATGATCTGGAATAGGGGTAGTCAAACTGCGGCCCTCCAGATGTCCGTGGACTACAATTCCCAGGAGCCCCTGCCAGCATTCGCTGGCAGGGGCTCCTGGGAATTGTAGTCCACGGACATCTGGAGGGCCGCAGTTTGACTACCCCTGATCTGGAAAGTCTTGTTGTTGGACTAAGGGAGTAAAATGAACACCTTGGCTCTTGAAAGCCCCCTTGGCTGCTCCCTTTCTCTACTTTTGAGCAATTTGTTGCAATCCTTTGGTCCCAGAGTTGATGCAAGTGACTAGCCCAAAAGCATCTTCCACTTGGCTGGGGCAACTTTTGTCCTTTTTCGGCAGGTAGAGACAGGTGGGAAATAGATGATAGAGACAATATCCAGTCAGCGCTTAGTTTACCTGGTCTGTTTATGCTAACTGCAGGCAAGTGCGTCTCTTATCAAACCTCTTTGGTTATGTGCAGATTGCAATGCTGAACTGCCTCAACCGACCAATCGTGTTGCACATGTCAAGCCCACACAATCTAGCACACTGGGTGGGCCACAATTAGCGTGCAGAAATAACCCCGGGCAGGTCGAGTGAGTGAGTCAAGCCACGAACAAGAAATAAATAAAAAACATTCAATACACGGCGTCCCTGGATTGCATCGCAATAAAATCATATGTAAAGATAAAATGTACAGATAAAATATAAAAGGTCACAAAGTTAAATACGATTAAAATCGGAAGGTGAAAATGAAGTAATCAATTGCCTGCTTCATAGAATCATAGAATCATAGAATCATAGAATCATAGAATCATAGAATCATAGAATCATAGAATCATAGAGTTGGAAGGGGCCATACAGGCCATCTAGTCCAACCCCCTGCTCAACGCAGGATTAGCCCTAAGCATCCTAAAGCATCCAAGAAAAGTGTGTATCCAACCTTTGTTTGAAGACTTCCAGTGAGGGGGAGCTCACCACCTCCTTAGGCAGCCTATTCCACTGCTGAACTACTCTGACTGTGAAAAACTTTTTCCTGATATCTAGCCTATATCGTTATACTTGGGGCCATTTCCCACGGCTTAAAAATAGCACAATGGTTGCTAATTGAAAACGCTACTAATTTGGCATTACCCACGACGTCGTAGACAATCTGCAACACTCCTGAAACCGATCAGCAATAAGCGCTTCGTTTTAGCGCTTTCAGGGGAATCCAGAAAAGTGGATTCACCCTCCGGATAGCGATACACTCCTGCAACCAATCTGCAACACTAGCGCTAAAGACCTGTGCGTTACCATTGTTGCGGGTTCTTCAAAGTCCCTCCTCCTGAGCCTGTCCTCCAAACTTCCGGCGAAGCGATCGCCATTTTTTTTTCTCGGAGCGAGCGGGGATAAATGCACCGGCGAGCCTCTTTCTGTTTAGAGGCTTCCCTGGCTTCATTCCTTCACCTTTAGTCACTAAGCACAAACCACATAAAAGCCCGTTTGCTGAAATAAAGTCTCTTTATTTTTTACACATTAATTCAGCCCAAAATCGGGGCCGTGAGAGGGGGGGGGGGATTTTTTTTTTATCACTCGAGGCAGCGTGCCAACGATCATACAATCAAACGACAGCTCACATTAGGCAGCTGGATGGGTCTCTCCATTGCAAGGAATCTACGTAGATTCGTTGCTATGGGTCTGTTTTTTTTTTTAAAAAAGCTTTCTTAAAGGGAAAGGGGCTGTTTGGGAGCATGCTAACGGCTGCCCATTGGCTGCTTGACGGCCAGGGGCGGGACGAGCTTGGCAATAGCGCTTCCTTTCTAGCGATTTCTGCCGAGACCGGAAGCCTGTGGGAAACGCTAAAAAACGCAACTGATTCCACTACAAAGCCAGGTGTGCAAAACGACGAATTCCACTATTTTAAATGGCGATTTTTCATTCAGTGACCAATTTGCAACAAAGATCCCCGTGCGAAATGGCCCTTGAAGTTTAACCCCATTACTGCGTGTCCTCTCCTCTGCAGCCAGCAGAAACATCATCCTGCCCTCCTCCAAATGACAACCTTTCAAATACTTAAAGAGGGCTATCATGTCCCCTCTCAACCTCCTTTTCTCCATTCTGAACATTCCCAAGTCCCTCAACCTATCTTCATAGGGCTTGGTCCCTTGGCCCCAGATCATCTTCGTCGCTCTCCTCTGTACCCTTTCAATTTTATCGACGTCCTTCTTGAAGTGAGGCCTCCAAAACTGCACACAGTACTCCAGGTGTGGTCTGACCAGTGCCATATACAATGGGACTATGACATCTTGTGATTTTGATGTGATGCCCCTGTTGATACAGCCCAAAATAGCATTTGCCTTTTTTACCGCTGCATCACACTGCCTGCTCATGTTTAGTTTACCCCAAGGTCTCGTTCACACACAGTGCTACCTAGAAGCGTATCCCCTATCCAGTAGGCATGCTTTTCATTTTTCTGACCCAGATGCAGAACTTTACACTTATCTTTATTAAATTGCATCTTGTTCTCATTTGCCCATTGTGACGGGAATCTTGGGACGGGAGCACAAGGGTCATCTAGTCGAACCCCCTGCAGAATGCAGGCAATTCACAACTACCTGCCTACCCACCGTGACCCCCAATTCCATACCCTGATGATCCCACTCCCCCCCTCCCAAAAAACAGAATCCCTGATCAGTCTGGTCTGGAGGAAATTCGCCTTCTGACCCCAAAGTGACGATCACCCTTACCCTGGGCTTGCAAGAAAGGGCCACAAGAGAGAAGCATGGACACAATCCCTTCTGCCCACCCACTCACCATCTGCCTAAGTTCGCATTTCTGGCCGGTGGCTATCCAGCCTCTGCTTCAAAACTTCCAATGGAAGAGAACCACCCCTTCCCAAGGAAGCCTGTCCCACTCAGGAATCGCTCTGTCAGGAAATTCTTCTGGATGTTTAGCCAAACATTCTCTTGAATTAATTTGATTCCATTGGTTCTGGTCTGACCCCTTGGGGCAACAGAAAACAACTCTGCTCCATCCTCTATGTCAGGGGTAGTCAACCTGTGGTCCTCCAGATGTTCATGGACTACAATTCCCATGAGCCCCTGCCAGCGAATGGGAATTGTAGTCCATGAACATCTGGATGACCACAGGTTGACTACCCTTGCTCTATGTGACAGCTCTTCAGGGACTTGAAGATGGTTATCAGATCCCCTCTCAGTCGTCTCCTCTCCAGGCTAAACAGACCAAGCTCCCCCACCTTTCTTCATATGTCTTGGTCTTCAAACCCCTCACCATCTTTGTTGCCCTCCTCTGGACACGCTCCAGTTTGTCTACATCCCTCTTCAATTGGGTGCCCAAAACTGAACACAGGACTCCAAGTGAGGCCGAACCAGAGCAGAGTAAAGCGGTACCATCACCTCCCGTGATCTGGACACGATACTCCGTTTGATACAGCCCAAAATCCCATTTGCCTTTTTAGCCACTGAGTCACACTGCTAAGACCCCTAGATCTTTTTCACATATACTACCGCCAAGACAGGTCTCCCCCATCCTATAATGACGCATTTGATTATTCCTACCTAAATGCAGAACTTTATATGGGATTTCTCCCCCTACCCTGGGAAAGAATTCGCGTTTACCTAGTAAGGAGGCACAAGAGTTGGCTTCCTCCTCTGTTTCCTGCCTCAAATGATGACATATCAGCTCCGACCGACAGCCCACCTTTTCCCCCACCCTCCGCCCTCCAATGTGTTGAGAATCAGCAGACATATCGCAACTGCAGGCACAGTCCTTCTCCGCTCAACAAGAGGCTGGCAACCCAATTATGGCCAATGGAGATGCGAACCTATGGCTTCCTGGCTCGTTTGATGCTGCAACTAATATATCAGCTTTCTGAAGCCCAAGTAGTGGAGTTGTGAAGAGCAGGTCCCCATCCAGTCTTCCAATGCGAGAGGAGAAGAAGAGGAAGAGCTGTTTTTGGTACCCCATCTTTTACAACCCAAAGGCATCTCAAAGCGGCTTATAATTACCTATCCTTTCTCTCTCTAGGGCAGAGACCCTGTGAGGAAGGTGAGGCTGAGAGAGCTCTGAGAAAACTGTGGTTGGCCCAAGGACACCCAGCTGGCTGCCTGTGGAGGAGGAGTGGGGAATCACACTCATTTCTCCAGATTAGAGGGCTCTTAACCATGCCAAACTGGTCCATAGGTGTGACTTCTTCACAGCACCAGAGACATCCCAGACCTTTAGTGCTTTGCCTACCTACAAAGGGAGATGCTCCTTTCTCCGTCCAATTCTTTGCAGCTAGCTCCCTCTGCTGATACCGACTGGCAGAGTTGGCCATGTTTTCCCCCTCTTTTCCCAGGCAAAATATTCCATTCATTCATTCATTCATTCATTCATTCATTCAGTCAGTCAGTCAGTCAGTCAGTCAGTCAGTCAGTCAGTCTTCCAGTGATTCTCAGTTCCAAAATAGCAGAAGCAAGACATGGGGAATGTCTATCCAGATGGGTTTGTGTAAAATGACAAACAAATCGGCACAGAGAACCTTATTTCTATTTATGTATTGCTATCCCACCATTCTACCCAAGGGAGTAAGCCATTCAAAGTGGCTTACTTCATTCTCTTCTCCTCTTCACAACAACCCTGCAAGACAGGCTAGGCCGAGAGTATGTGACTGGGCTGAGGTCACCCAGAAACTTTCCATGAGAGAGGGCGAATTTGAACCCAAGTCTCTCACATCCTAGTCCAGTGGTCTAACCACCACACCATGCTGGCGCTGAAGCTAGAAATCCAGAACCGGAAACCAAGGCAGAGGCCCCATCATTCCCATTGGACCAGCCACTGTGGGAAACAAGTAATGCTTTAGATCCTTTTAAATAAAATCTCTTTGGCAACCAGGACTGGAGATTCTGTGAAATTCCAGCATCTACCTCCCTGGTCAATATATTTAAAAGCCAGCAGCGTATCTGCCAGATTTAGCAAAACAAGCATGGCTGACCCGCCCTGATCCAGCTGGCGACGGAGATCATCCATCAGGGCGACCAGCACCATCTCCACCCCGTGGCCAGGACGAAAGCCAAACTGATATGGATTGAGGGCCAAAGTTTCATCCAAGAATGGCAGGAGCTGGTCCTCTATGGCCTTTTCAACCACCTTACCCAAGAGCAGCAAATACAAAACCGGGCAGTACCTGGCTGGGTCCCACGGGTCCAGTGATGGTTGCTTAAGGAGAGGGTGAACCACTGTCCCCTTTAGCAGCTCAGGGAACTCCCCGGTAGACAGGGAGAGGTTGATAATATTCCTGAGCTGGTCTCCTATCTGCTGGCCACCTCCTTTGAGGAGCCAAAATAGGCAGGGATCCAAGGGGCAAGTGGTAAAGGTAAAGGTAAAGATATCCCCTGTGCAAGCACCAGGTCATGTCTGCCTCTAGCGTTTTCATGCAGGAGCTCTAAGAAGCCTATTTGGATGAACAGAGAACTTCAAGAGGAACTAAGAAAGAAAAGGAAAATGTTCAGGAAATGGAGGGAAGGACAGAGCTCTAAAGAGTACCTACAGGTTACTAGGCACTGTAGATCAATCATCAGAAAGGCCAAAGCTGAGAGTGAGCTAAGATTGGCCAGGGAAGCCCATTGTAACAAGAAAAGATTTTTCAGTTATGTGAGGAGCAAACGTAAAGTAAAGGAGGCAATAGGCCCACTGTTGGGTGCGGATGGACAATCTCTAACAGAAGATGCAGAGAAAGCAGAAAGGCTTAGTGCCTATTTTACATCTGTTTTTTCCCACAGGTCAAAGTGTTAAGGCACATCTAGAGATGGCCGTAGACAAAGGATAGTGTCTGGGTGGCAGGTTAACATGGATAGAGAGGTTGTCAAGAGGCATTTAGCTGTACTGGGCGAGTTCAAATCCCCTGGTCCGGATGAAATGCACCCGAGAGTACTCAAAGAACTTTCCAGAGAACTTGCACAACCCTTGTCCATCATCTTCGGGGCCTCTTTAAGGACTGGAGATGTCCTGGAGGACTGGAAAAGAGCAAACGTTATTCCGATCTTCAAAAAAGGGAGGAAGGATGACCCAGGAAACTACAGACCAGTGAGTCTGACCTCTGTGGTGGGGAAGATAATGGAGCAGATATTAAAGGGAGCGATCTGCAAAAATCTGGAGGACAATTTGTTGATCCAAGGAAGTCAGCATGGATTTGTCTCCAACAGGTCCTGCCAGACCAACCTGGTTTCCTTTTTTGACCAAGTAACAGGCTTGCTGGATCGGGGAAATTCGGTTGATGTCATTTACTTGGATTTTAGTAAAGCTTTTGACAAGGTTCCCCATGATGTTCTGATGGATAAGTTGAAGGACTGCAATCTGGATTTTCAGATAGTTAGGTGGATAGGGAATTGGTTAGAGAACCGCACTCAAAGAGTTGTTGTCAATGGTGTTTCATCAGACTGGAGAGAGGTGAGTAGCGGGGTACCTCAGGGCTCGGTGCTCGGCCCGGTACTTTTTAACATATTTATTAATGATCTAGATGAGGGGGTGGAGGGACTAATCAAGTTTGCAGATGACACCAAATTGGGAGGACTGGCAAATACTCCGGAAGATAAAGACAGAGTTCAACGAGATCTGAACACAATGGAAAAATGGGCAAATGAGAACAAGATGCAATTTAATAAAGATAAGTGTAAAGTTCTGCATCTGGGTCAGAAAAATGAAAAGCATGCCTACTGGATGGGGGATACGCTTCTAGGTAGCACTATGAACGAGACCTTGGGGTACTTGTGGATTGTAAACTAAACATGAGCAGGCAGTGTGATGCAGTGGTAAAAAAGGCAAATGCCATTTTGGGCTGTATCAACAGAGGCATCACATCAAAATCACAAGATGTCATAGTCCCATTGTATGCAGCACTGGTCAGACCACACCTGGAGTACTGTGTGCAGTTCTGGAGGCTTCAATTCAAGAAGGACGTCGATAAAATTGAAAGGGTACAGAGGAGAGCAACGAAGATGATCTGGGGCCAAGGGACCAAGCCCTATGAAGATAGGTTGAGGGACTTGGGAATGTTCAGCCTGGAGAAAAGGAGGTTGAGAGGGGACATGATAGCCCTCTTTAAGTATTTGAAAGGTTGTCACTTGGAGGAGGGCAGGATGCTGTTTCCGTTGGCTGCAGAGGAAAGGACACGCAGTAATGGGTTTAAACTTCAAGTACAACGATATAGGCTAGATATCAGGAAAAAGTTTTTCACAGTCAGAATAGTTCAGCAGTGGAATAGGCTGCCTAAGGAGGTGGTGAGCTCCCCCTCACTGGAAGTCTTCAAGCAAAGGTTGGATACACACTTTTCTTGGATGCTTTAGGATGCTTAGGGCTAATCCTGCGTTGAGCAGGGGGTTGGACTAGATGGCCTGTATGGGCCCTTCCAACTCTATGATTATATGATTCTATGATTCATGGCAGACTCAATATGGGGTGGTTTGCCAGTGCCTTCCCCAGTCATCACCGTTTACCCCCCAGCAAGCTGGGTACTCATTTATTGACCTCGGAAGGATGGAAGGCTGAGTCAACCTTGAGCCGGCTGCTGGGATCGAACTCCCAGCCTCATGGGCAGAGCTTCAGATAGCATGTCGCTACCTTACCACTCTGCGCCACAAGAGGGGCAAGGGGTAGCCCTGACCGACCCCAGCAACTTGTCCACTTCGGATAAAGAGCCACCTGAAGCCATCAAACGTCACCTCCAAAGACGGCCAACAGACTTCCAGTTAATCTCCTGTATCAAGCAGGCGGGAAGGCAGAGCAACAAGTCTTTATCCACAAAACAGCTTGCAAATGCCTCACAGCCAAAATCCAATTGACTAATATTTTGGCGCCATATATGGTCATATTACCTGATAAATGTCTAGAAAATTTTAAATATATATATTAAAAATTAACTCCTACCTAATCAGGAAACCCTTCCGGAGTGGTCAAGAAGCCCCAGGGTTTCATGAGCCCCCAGGTGAGAAAGTTTGTTCTACAGTCATCAGGAGGTGCCATTCTAAGATTGACCCAGGACTGGATGGGCTTGGGTTCCGATCCCCACACAGCCTGGAAGTCCTCTGGCTGACCATGGGCCTGTTTTTCTTTTTCACATACACCCGGCCCTCATTGTAAGGTTGTTGGGAAAATAGAATGCTGAAATACTGTCTTCTTAGGAGGGTGGGATACAAATGCGATGCTAATGGACTTATTCATCTAGAGTAATAGAGTTGGAAGGGACCTCTTGGGTCATCTATGCAGGACACTCACAACCCCATCACTCATCCACTATAACCTGCCACCCCCTTGAACCTTCACAGAATCAGCCTCTCCATCAGATGGCTATCTAGCCTCTGCTTAAAAATCTCCAGAGATGGAAAACCCACCACCTCCTGAGGAAGCCTGTTCCACTGAGGAACCACTCTGTCAGGAACTTCTTCCAAATGTTTAGATGGAATTTCTTTTGAATTAATTCCATCCCATTCATTCTGGTCTGTCCCTCTGGGGCAAGAGAGAACCACTCTGCTCCATCCTCCATATGGCAGCCTTCTAAATACTTGAAGATGGTTGTCAGATCCCCTCTCAGTCGCCTCCTCTCCAGGCCAAACAGACCAAGCTCCCCCAACCTTTCCTCATATGTCTTGGTCTCCAAACCCCTCACCATCTTTGTTGTCCTCCTCTGGACACGCTCCACTTTCATTTCTCTTGTTTTTCCCATCTGAAAAGATCCAAACCTGGAATAGTCCATGTCTAAATGACTAAAAATTAACAAGTATCTGTAAGAATACTTTCAGCTAAACTCCCATTTCAGTTGGTGAACAACATCAAGAGCATTCCCACTATACAATGATCTCGTCACGCAATCGAAGAAGGAAACAAGGTTGGTCTGGCATGATCCAGGATGATGTTCCCGTATCACCAAGTTGCCTTTTAGATGTTCACAGATTGACCGCTTTAAAATCTGTTCCAGTATCTTCTCTGGAAAGCAGGTCAGGTTGACAGGCCTATAGTTTCCTAGGGCATCCTTCCTCCCTTTTTTGAAGATGGGAGTGACATTTGCCTTCCTCCAGTCGTGCGGCACATCTCCCGTTCTCCGAGAGGTCTTGGAAGATGATGGACAAAGGCTCTGCAAGCTCTCTAGATAAATCTTGTAGTGAATAGGTTTTTAAAAAAAATATAGCACAGTTTACAGAAAAAAGAAAAATGCAAAATACGGGAAAGAACAAAGAACAGACCTCTTAGATCACTTACTGTATATTATAAGGGTCTTTTCGCACAGGGATCTTTATTGCAAATTGTTTGCGGAATGAAAAATCGCCATTTAAAATAGTGGAATTCGTCGTTATGCATACCTGCCTTTGTAGTGGAATCAGTTGCGTTTTTTAGCGTTTCCCACAGGCTTCCGGTCTCGGCAGAAATCGCTACAAAGGAAGCGCTATTGCCAAGCTCGTCCCGCCCCTGGCCGTCAAGCAGCCAATGGGCAGCCGTTAGCATGCTCCCAAACAGCCCCTTTCCCTTTAAGAAAGGTTTTTAAAAAAAAAAAACGACCCATAGCAACGAATCTAGGTAGATTCGTTGCTACGGAGAGACCCATCCAGCTGCCTAATGTGAGCTGTCGTTTGATTGTATGATCGTTTGCACGCTGCCTCGAGTGATAAAATAAAAATCCCCCCCCCCTCTCACGGGCTCGATTTTCGGCTGAATTTATTTGTAAAAAATAAAGGGACTTTATTTCAGCAAACGGGCTTAGTGGTTTGTGCTTAGTGACTAAAGGTGAAGGACTGAAGCCAGGGAAGCCTCTAAACAGAAAGAGGCTCGCCGGTGCGTTTATCCCCGCTCGCTCGGAGAAAAAAAAATGGCGATCGCTTCGCCGGAAGTTTGGAGGAGAGAGCCAGGGGGAGGGACTTTGAAGAACCAGCAACAATGGTAACGCACAGGTCTTTAGCGCTACTGTTGCAGATTGGTTGCAGGAGTGTATCGCTATCCGGAGGGTGAATCCACTTTTCTGGATTCCCCTGAAAGCGCCACAACGAAGCGCTTTTTGCTGATTGGTTTCAGGATTGTTGCAGATTGTCTACGACGTCGTGGGTTATGGCAAATTAGTAGCGTTTCCAAATAGAAACCATTGTGCTACTTTGAAGCCGTGCGAAATGGCCCTAAGTTTACAAATATTCTTATTACGAAGATGAAGAGCTTGGTATAGTAGTTAGGAGTGCGGATTTCTAATCTGGTGAGCCCGTTTCGATTCTGCACTCCCCCACGTGCAGCCAGCTGGGTAACCCTGGACTCATCACAGCACTGATAAAGCTGTTCTGACCAAGCAGAGATATCAGGGCTCTCAGCCTCACCTCCCTCACAGGGTGTCTGTTGTGGGGAGAGGAAAGGGAAGGCGACTGGAAGCTGCTTTGAGACCCCTTCGGGTAGAGAAAAGCAGCATATGAGAACCAAATCTTCTTCTTCTGTCAATTATATTTCTTTTTCACTTCTCTATCCCCCTGCATTGTAAATCTTAAACTATAAACTATACATTCTATTCTGATTCTACCATACACATCTTTCATTCTATTCACATTATAGGTGTCTACTTGTACTTTCTTGAATCTGCAAAACCACAGGGCATCCAACCATTTCTTCTCTTTCCTGTAAAAAATCTATAAAAGGTTTCCATCGCATCATAAACAAAGTTGTTGTTTTTTTTGTCTACCCATTGCTGTGAGTTTGGCCATTTCAGCTACTTCTAGCAGTTTAACAATCTTGTAGGGAGATTTGTAGTTTTTCAGTTCTGTGTATATAAAAATCTTGCAGCCGTTACCATGTACTTAAACCTGGTATGGAATGAATTTCCAGATTGTTATTAGGGTTGAGCTCTCTGGCGCACTTTGGTCACTTCAGCGAGCACAGATGTGCAAAGGGGCAGCTGGAGCGAGGCGGTTTGGCTACCCTTGTGCTTTTGGGCTTGTCGGCAGTATTTGTTGTTGTCAGTCACTAGGTGTTAGCCTCACTGGCCTTGCAATGGCTCATCTTTTTTCTCCAGAACGGGACACAGAGGGCTGCAGTGGGGGCTGAGTTGTCTCCCCCATGCTTTTTAACATATTTATGTGCACTTTGTACAAGCAACCACAACTTTTTGCAATCCACCCAGTCAAAACCTTTACTGTGTCTTGGCTGTCAAAAAGCAAAAGAAACAAACAATTAAAAGAAACAATTAAACAACCCAATAGGGTACCCATATAGAAATATCTAATTATTCTTCAGCTTGCCAAATGTTTCAAGTCAGCAGGCTTTCTTAGATGACTTAAGGTCTCCAAGTATGGGAGAACCTTTACCCTGTCCTGCGCTAAGGCCTCCTGGAAGGTAGATATGATCATGTCCGTGGGTTTGGTCAGACACCAGCTCCAAACAACTAGGCAACTTCTTCTGCTTTCTGGAGGGGTTGGACTAGATGACCCTGGAGATCCCTTCCAACTCTATGGGGCTTTCCGCACCGGTATCTTTGTAGCAAATTGGTTGCTGAATGAAAAATCGCCATTTAAAATAGTGCAATTCGTCGTTATGCATACCTGCATTTGTAGTGGAATCCAGTTGCGTTTTGTAGCGTTTCCCACAGGCTTCCGGTCTCGGCAAAAATCGCTAGAAAGGAAGCGCTATTGCCGAGCTCATCCCGCCCTTGGCCGTCAAGCAGCCAATGGGCAGCCGTTAGCATGCTCCCAAACAGCCCCTTTCCCTTTAAGAAAGTTTAAAAAAAAAAAAACAGACCCATTGCAACGAATCTGTGTTGATTCGTTGCAACGGAGAGACCCATCCAGCTGCCTGGTGTGTTTGAGCTGTCGTTTGATCGTTGCCACGCTCCCTCCGAGTGAAAAAAAAAAATCCCCCCCCCTCTCACGGGCCCGATTTTCGGCTGAATGAATGTGTAAAAAATAAAGGAAAAATACATCAGCAAACGGGCTTTTCTGTTGTTTGTGCTTAGTGACTCTGTGGAGGGACTGAAGCCGGGGAAGCCTCTAAACAGAAAGAGGCTCGCTGGTGCGTTTATCCCCGCTCGCTCTGAGAAAAAAAAAATGGCGATCGCTTCGCCGGAAGATCAGAGGAGAGAGCCAGGGGGAGGGACTTTGTAGAAACCGCAACAATGTTAACGCACAGGTCTTTTTCGCTAGTGTTGCAGATTGGTTGCAGGAGTGTATCGCTTTCTGGAGGGTGAATCCACTTTTGGGGATTTCCCTGAAAGCGCTACAAGGAAGCGCTTTTTGCAGATCGGTTTCAGGTGTGTGGCAGATTGTCAACGACGTTGTGCATAACGGCAAATCAGTAGCGTTTTCAACTGGCAACCATTGTGCGATTTTGAAGGCGTGCGAAAAGCCCCTATGATTTTGTTGCTGAACAACAATACGCAGAACTGTTAGACCTTAAATACTTGTTTAAGGCACACCCCAAGAAAACCAATTGGCTGTTAATGTAAGCTTGTAATTGGTTCATAAAAATCACCAAATGATTGGTTACTTTAGCCATTCCGGTGAATCACAAGGATCTCGAATCCAGGCCTAGGCCTCAAGCTCATATCCTTCTAGTATCCAAGTAACTGTCCACAGGCATAACAGACACCATCAGCCCCTGCTCCCTCGATGGCTTTGTCCATGTCCAAGGATTCCCAACCAGGGGTCTGTGAACACCTAGGGGTCCGCATGAGCTCTGGAGGGGTCTGTGGCCTTTCCCCCCCTCCGCCTTAATGGACTCAGTCACAAGCTGGGGAACTGGCCTTTTCCACTGCTCCCCCCGCCCTGCTAAAAGAGACGGAGTTACCTTGTGATTTCTGTGCCTAGGAGGAGGGTGGAGCCTGCATACTTACTCCCAGCGTAAGCTGCCTCCTGTTTCTCTACCCCTCAGTCCTCCTTGAGCCTACCTGTTAACATGGGGGGGGCGGTTTGACGTGTCACTTCTGGGATGTGGCAGGGACGTGCGGCCAGCTGCCATCACTTCCGAGGCTTCTCGAAACCTAAAGAATGACTGCAAGGGATGAAAAAGTTGAAAAAGGCTGTGCCCCACGGAACATCTTCTGTTGCACTGCCTGTTGTGTAATGACGTCCAAACTACTGGTCCAGTTTTGTCAACTATCCTGGGAAGATCTGAACAACTCTGTCTCTCTCCTTCTTGCAGACCCCCCATCAAGAGGTAACCCACAAGGTTGTCATATTTTGCCTACAATTGTGCAGGATACTCAAGCATCAGTTGGAGGAGGGTTTTACTTTTCTCGTTCCCCTACTCATTCATTCATTCATTCATTCATTCATTCATTCATTCATTCATTCATTCATTCATTCATTCATACATTCATGTTTTGATTTATACCACACCACTCTCAACAATGTTGTCTCATGGCAGGTGATAATATACAAACGAAATACAAAGTACCCCATAAAATTCCCCTTAACACATTAAAGCCAGTACAGTAAAATACCAATCAATAGTTTCAAGATGGCGGTTTAATCTTAACAAGCCCAAAGGCCCAACTCCGCTGCTCCAGCCAGGCCAATGACATGGCTCCAAAATGTCAGGATCAGTGCCTGCTCGCTGCCATGAATCTCTATAGTGGCCTGGGTTTCTCCATGTGTGTTTAGCCTGCATTTTACCTTTCGCTTCTGGGTCTCTATGTAACCTCGACCCTCTATATCAGTGGTCCCCAACCTTTTTATCACCGGGGACCACTCAACGCTTTTTACTGAGGCCCGGTGGGGGGGGGGTAGTTTACTCCTCTACTCTCAACCACTGTCCTAACACTCTCTGATCGCTTTGGTAATGTTTAAACATCCCTTCAAAATAAGATACAGACACGCCACAACAATGAAGTGTGTTGTAAAGGGCTGGGGGGGATGAAGTAAAGGGCCAGGAGGGGGGAAAGAAGGCGTCCTTCGGGGCCCACCTCCAATTAGTCAAAGGACCACATGTGGTCCGCAGCCCACAGGTTGGGGATCGCTACTCTATATTTTTAGCTGTCTGCCTGAAATCGAAACTTGTCTGCTGTGTCTTGCTATCATGATTTGCTGTGAACTATTTGTCTTTTGAACCGGCCAGCAAGGCCTGCTCTGTGTAACAAAAGTAGTTCTCTTGTCAGTGGGTGCCGGGCAGCCCAAGGCCGTGTGAGAAGTAACACTCCCTGGTTTATTGCACCTGGTGCTCCTTCCCCCCTCCCTTGGGAACTTTCAAGTTTTGGGCGGGAGAATCCTCTTGAAAAGGATCTGCAAATGTAACGGTAGGCAGAATTGACTTCGCTAGTTTAGGTGTCTGAAGTAACTTCTCAATAAAATGCTTTCTTTACAAAGAAGCTTGTTGTGAGTTCTTGCTGCACTTGACACAAAAGATATAATGTGAGGGTTCTAAACATCCATGCAATTTCAGTGTGGGGTGGGACCCAGATCATAACTCCAGTCATCCTTCAGCCTTCAGTAATCTCAAGGCTCTCTCAGCCTCACCTCTCTCACAGGGTGTCTGTTGTGGGGAGAGGAAGGGAAGGCGAATGTAAGCCGCTTGGAGACTCCTTCGGGGAGAGAAAAGCGGCATCTAAGAACAAATTCTTCTTCTTCTTCTTCTTCTTCTTCTTCTTCTTCAGTAATATCAGGGCTCTTTCAGCCTCACCTCCCTCACAGGGTGTCTGTTGTGGGAATCTGCTTTGAGACTCCTCCAGGTAGAGAAAAGCAGCATATAAGAACCAACTCTTCGTCTTCAGTGATATCAGGGCTCTCTCAGCCTCAGGGTTTGTGTTGTGGGGAGAGGAAGGGGAAGGCGACTGTAAGCCGCTTTGAGACTCCTTCAGGGACAGAAAAGTGGCATATAAGAACCAACTCTTCTTCTTCAGTGATATCAGAGCTCTCTCAGCCTCAGGGTCTACGTTGTGGGGAGAGGAAAGGGAAGGCGAATGGAAGCTGCTTTGAGACTCCTTCGGGTAGAGAAAAGTGGCATGTAAGAACCAGCTCTTCTTCATCTGTTTGTTGTTTTATGATTGCTGCAGTGTGTGCATTTGATTATCTGCTGCTTCTTCAGAGTTGATCTCGAACTGAAATAAAGTTTGAACTTTCAGTCATCAGCTCAGGCTCTGCAGCACACCCGTTTCTTCTGAAACACCACTGTAGCTTTCACGATTCAGGCTCAAGGTTATTCAGTGAAACCGCACAGAGTTCACCCCAAGTCTCCCAGCTCTTGGTAAAGCTTGCTAACCGAGGATCTTCCAACAATGGTAACAAGATACCAACTGGTACTGGGAAAGCCGTTTTCAAAATGGGAGAGCGCTCCCACCCTGTAAAAGAAAATGTTAACTTTTAGAAATCTACCCTTATTTGAGCAGGTTGACCTGTCCCCTCCCAAAGGAGCCACATGGGTCTGGAGGAGATGGAAAGGAGAGGAGCCCTGGGCATTTAAAACTTTTTCCAGCTAGATTGTCTGTCACTTATTGGGGTGTGTGGCAGGGAGGCATGGCCAGATGACATCACTTCCTGGGACCACGGAGCCTGAAAAATATTTCAGCCGTACCTCCGTGGCCAAACAGTTGAAAGAGACTGCTCTAACCACTAGGCCTCACATCATTTCGAAACACAAAGAGTAGAAAGGCCGCTGCTGATCTATCTATAAGGTTTCTATCCCACCTCTTGGCCATGTTTTCGAGGCCGCTGCCCTTGCAAGCCAACACCCTACAAACTACCCAGTCCCTCGAACAGCTTGAGTAAGCCCCACGGGTAGGACAAATGCAACCCCTCCCCCCGCCCCAGTTCCAAGGACTCTTCCATATCCACAGGTTTCAGAAAAAGAGATTTCAGAAAGCAGGACATGCAACGATATGTTAGTTAGGTCAAGTGCAAATGTTAGGAATTGGCACTAAGCAGCTGAAAGCGCAGGGTCCCGGGTTTTGCTAAACTACCGTATTTGCCGGCGTATAAGACGGCTTTTTCCCTCTCAAAAACATGCCTCCAATTGGGGGGGCCGTCTTATACGCCGGGTGCACTTCAGTCTGGATGCGGTGGAGGGCGGCGGGCGGCGGGCGGCTCCCCCCCCCCGACACTGAGCTCACGGTGGTGGCGGGCGGCGGCAGCTCTCCCCCACTGGGCTCACAGCGGCGGCGAGCGGCGGCGAGGCGAGCGGCGAGGCGAGCGGCGGCAAGCGGCTCCCCCCCACTGGGCTCACGGCAGGCTGCGGGCGGCGGGCAGCGCGGCGGCGAGCGGCTCCCCCCCACTGGGCTCACGGCAGGCTGCGGGCGGCGGGCGGCGCGGCGGCGAGCGGCTCCCCCCCACTGGGCTCACGGCAGGCTGCGGGCGGCGGGCGGCGCGGCGGCGAGCGGCTCCCCCCCACTGGGCTCACGGCAGGCTGCGGGCGGCGGGCGGCGCGGCGGCGAGCGGCTCCCCCCCACTGGGCTCACGGCAGGCTGCGGGCGGCGGGCGGCGGGCAGCGCCAGCTCCAGCTCCCCCCTCACTGGGCTCACGGCGGCAGCAAACTCCACATTTTGAGTGAAAATGTTGGGGGGTCGTCTTATACGCCCAGTCGCCTTATACGCCGGCAAATGGTAGTTAAAGGCTGTACTAACAGAGAAATCCTCTTCGCTGAATTCCCACAGAGCGAGGGGGGGAAAAATCTGTGCAGGGCGACCACCAGGGGTCGCTACCGGGCGAGGGCGGCTGAGGCAGGCGCGGCGCAGTGGCGGATCCCGGCCACCAGGGGCCGAACTGGTTTCTCCCACCCATCTCCTCCCTTTTCGCTCCCCCCCCCCCCACCTCAATCTGCATTTTGTAACCTCCTCCACCCTCCCTATTGTGTTGCCTCTGGCGCCTGGGCGCTATATAAGCGGCGGCGGGGCCCGGCGCGCAGGCACTGCCGTCGCGACTGGGGGACCTTCGGGGGGAGGGGGGAGCCGCCGTCTGTGCCATGGAGATGGAGAAGCGGCTGACGGCGGAGTTGCGGAACAAGAAGCCCGGCGAGGTGAGCCAGCGAAGGGCGCCCCCCCCCCCCGTACTTTGCCCCGCGCTCTTCCCACCCCGCCTCCTGCCCCATTTTTGGACACACGTGTACCCAGCCGACATGTTGGAGACGCGCATCCTGCGCTGGGAGGGAGGGAGAGGGGGGTCTTCTGTGCCCCCAGCCGACTGAGCCGGGGGGGGGCGTCCTCCCAGCGGAAGAGGGACCCCTTCCCCGCTTCGGCGTCGCTCCAGGCCGCCCCTTCCTTTTGCGCCCTCGCCAAAAGTGCGCTTTTACGCACAGGAGCGCTGGCAGGAGCCCCGGGAAGATGCGGCGCAGCCACACGGCCATGGCGCTGGGCGCCCACTCAGGCCGCGTTCGCTCCGTTTGGGCTTCTCTGGCGGCCCCAGAAAAGGGGACGGGGGGGGGATTTTGATCCGTCTCCAGGTGGGGGGGGGAGGGAGGGAAAGGTGCCAGTTTGGACGGGAGCTTGTTGCAGCGGCTCTTTTTCTGGTGTGGGGGGGTCGGTTTTGGTGCGCCCCTTTGGCCGGGATCGCCGGGGCAGGGCACTGGTGGGCTGTGCTGGGGGGGAGGAGGCAGTGGGGTTTTTTTTTGTGGGGGGGAATAATACAGCGTGCTGCCCTAAGTGTGTTTCGCAATGGTGTGGGGGGAGGGAAAGGTTGGCAGGAAAGAGGGGCTTCTCCGCGCAGAAAGGGAAATGTTCCGTGGGTCAGTTTCCTTTGCTTCCCCCCCCCCCCCCGGAGGAAGTACAGAGCTTTGGCCCCAGCGCCGACGCGTAACTGGGGCGCCCTTGGCTTTCTGAACGCAGAGCCGGGATTGGGGGGGGGGGAAATTGGGGTGCCCCTTTCCTCCTCGCCCCGAAAATGGTTCGATGTGACCCCAAACTTCGAGGGAGGGAGTCGCCTCCTCTTTCTACCGCCCCCCCCCCTCCCAAAAGTGCAAGAGAAGTCACCGAGCCCCGCGCACGTGGGAAATTGACACCGGTTTCAAACGCTGCTCCGGAGACTCGTTTCCCGCCTCGGACGGGGCTTGTTGGGGGGGGGGGGGTGAGAGAAAGTGTTGTGGGTATTAGGAAAGGGGGGAGTGGATCGTCTCTCGCTCCCCCCGGGATGGTGGGGGGGGATTGAGAGCAAGCCCGGGGGTGCTTATGAGAGGGCGCAAAAGATAGACGCCCCCCTCTTCGAGGGGCGGCCGAGAGGGGCTTCCCCGGCTTGGAAATAAGCAAAAAGGGGGGAAAGGGCGGGGGGGTCAGCGTGGTTGCCTGCGGACCCCCGTCCACGTGTAGCCTTTTCTTGGGGGGGGGAGGGGGAGGAAAATGGAGGCCGCGGTCCAGCTGGCGGCCGTCGCTCCTTTTTAAAGGGTCATGGGCTGGCTCTAGCAGCAGGGGGGGGGGGAGCGTGGCTTGGGTTTTACGCGGATTAACACCCCCCCCGCCCCCTCCAAAAATCTGCCGCGCGCCCGCCGGCCGCTCCTCTTGAGCCTGTGCCGGGCGGCGCAAAACTTTGCGAGAGCCGCGATCGGAGGGGGGGGGAACCCCCTTTGCAGGGTGTGGTGGGCTTGGGGTGGGAGGGGGCGGGGCAGAAGAGGAGTGCCGTCCTTTCTTTCCCGGGGAGGGCGGCGCGCGAGGCGCGTTTACTCGGGAGCAAGCCCCAGCTGCCTTGGTCGGGCGAGCAGCCATCTTCCGCGGAGGGCGGGCATCGCGGGCGGGCGGCCCCCTTGGCGTCACGTGTGAATGCCTGCGAGCGAGAGTCGCGTGTTCATCTCGCCCCCCCAGAAACTGGTCTTTCCCCTCCACCTGCTTCTGTAAATTTCGGCAAGCGGGCGGCAAGGAGGACAGATTCCCCTGCCGGACATTTTGCAGAGTTTATTCCGGGGCTCCGCTTTGGTGGGCGCGCACGCCCCCGCGGACAAGGAGCGGGGAGCCGTCGGAGCGCGGCCAGGCGGCGCGGGTCCGTTCCCTGGCACGAAAGACACGTTGGGGCGTGATCATGGCTTCTCCCCGCGAGGCGCTCTGGGAGTTGTAGTTCGCTGCAAGAGGCTAAAGCGGTTGCAGGGGTGGTCAAACTGGCCCTCCAGATGACCATGGACTACAATTCCCATGAGCCCCTGCCAGCATGGGAATTGTAGTCCATGGGCATCTGGAGACCCATGGTTTGCTCAAGGGCTTGGAATGGGAAGGGAGAGCCATCGAAATAGGGAAACTGCACGGGGAAATACAGGATCTGTGGGAGTGGGCACCCGTGATTCCTGGAGTGCTTCTGGTGAAAGGAGGTTCCGTTGCCGCCTCTGAATTTTAGGGTTGCCAGATGTATTTATTTTATTTATTTAGATTTTTATACCGCCCTTCCCTACGGCTCTGAGCGGTTTACATAATACATTTTAGAACGTTTACTTAGAACACCATCAATATCAATAGAATAATAACATACCAACTAGAACATTACAACAATAACTTTGACACTCCCTTGGTAGGCTCGACCTCTTCATCTGGGGGTACCTGTAGATGTTTTGAGGCAGGAAGAGCTCCTTTTTGCAGGCCATGCGGAATTGATCTAGCTCCAGCAGGGCCCTGATCTCCTCAGGTAGCTCATTCCACTAGGTGGGGCCAGGACCAAGAAGGCCCTGGCCCTGGTTGAGGTCTGACGTGCCTCTTTAGGGCCAGGGATCCACATCCAGTTGGAGGTGGCGGAGTGTAGATCCAGTTTGGGAAGCTTTTGGAGATTGCCTCAGTGGTGTAAAGTGCCATCCTCTAGAACAGGGGTGACCATTGTGGCTCTCCAGATGTTTATGAACTGCAATTCCCTACAGGGGCTCATCGGAATTGTAGTCCCTTAGCATCTGGAGAGCCACCCGTGGCCACCCCAGCTCTAGAGCCTCCATTTTCTTCAAGGGAACTGATCTCTGTAGTCTGGAGAAGAGCTGTAATTCTTGGATATCTCCACCCACGTGGAGGCTGGCATCCCTAAAATGCTTAGACTTTTTTTAAAAAAAACTTCTTGTAGGCCATATTAATGTAAGCTGTGGTTGGAATTTAAGAGGCACTTTGATGGAAGGGTTGGTGTTGACAGTCTGAAATGCACAGCGGCAGATCCTGGGACTGAATCCCCTTCTGCGCTATCACTAGATAGTCTTAAATAAATGAATTTCAGTGTCTCAATTGCAGTGCAGGGGACAGGAAACTGGCCTTGGAAGGTTTTGTACTGAGAATTTTATATCTAAAACGAGGCTTGAAATGAGGAGTCTGTAGCAAACAAAATAAACTAAGGTGGGGAAATATTTTTTTTTAACCCAAAAAGGCACATACCAGCAGGTCTGCCCAAGCTCTTGTGGCCTAAACTATATTTTGTGAGGTCAATTTGGAAAGTACAAGAAGCCATTTGAAAGACTTTCTTCATTGAGAGCCATAAATTCAAGTCATGTGATATTTTTTTAAAAAATCCCACCGGTTACTAGACAAAATTCCTAAGCAGCTGGACAAAAGATAATCCGGGAGAGCATTACTTGGTTTTGCCTTATTTTCAGTGTGCATTTCAAGGCATGGAATTAATTTGGTAATCTGGAATCTAATGAAGAAACCCCAGTTATTAGGGGTGGGTGTGTACTGTCCTTTTAATGAATTAAAATGTCCTTGAATGCTTCTGTTAGAGGAAGACGGTGCGTGCTTAAAAATAAAAGGTCATTTAAAAAGTTCAGGCTGATTTAAAAATAAAATTGAAAAGTGGTCCCAAAGCTATCACATATGAGTCAACCTGTGGTCCGCCAGATGTTCATGGGCTACAATTTCCATGAGCCCCTGCCAGCATCTGCTGGCAGGGGCTCATGGGAATTGTAGTCCATGAACATCTGGCGGACCACAGGTTGACTACCTCTATGGTAATTGTAGTCCATGGTCATCTGGAGGGCCACAGTAATCACCTTCAAGGCCATGCACAGTCTGGGCCCTGAGTACTTGAGGAACCCCTCTCTACCTACCCCCCCCTCCCCAGAGCACTGTGCTCTGCTAACATCAACAAATTGGTGATCCCTGGCCCCAGAGAAGCCCCTCTCACCGTCGACTGCGCCCACAGAAGAAGGATAGGTCCGTTATGCAGTAAAACAGTTAAAAATTTTCATTGTTGAATGTTATATTGAAAACTGTTCATCGATACATATTCCTATAGTCAAAAGAATGTTATATATTCAAACCAAGATACTGTTCTGTCGTACCAGTCTTATGAAAGTTTCCAGTCGAGATGCTGTTATATTGTACTGTTTTGGAAGTTTCCAGTGTAAACCACCCTGAGCCGCAAGGAAGGGCCCTATATCTTTCCCCCCTTAATAAAACATTAAGGGGTGTTGGGGTGGGCTCAGTCCGTGATGACGAAGGGCAACAATTGGTCCCATGGCCCTGGACTCACAAGCAGAGGGGCCAATCGGAAGGCACGAAGCCAGGACAGACCCAAATTCCACCCAGCCAGGGGCAATCTGGAGAAATGGCTGCCAGTCTGCCCCTGACCACCAAAGGGAGAGGAGGTCAGCAGGGCTGCCAAGGGAGGGTGAGAATGGCGTCTTGGACAGGTTGTGCCAGCCCTTTTCACCCCAAGGATGCCCTAACTGTTAGGTCCAACTGCAAATTGCCTCAGAACCAAGACAGAGCTGGCAGGAGGCTGCAGAGTGCGCTCCGTCCCTTCCCCTCTCTTCAGGCCTGCTGCGAAGGATCCTCTGACAGGCCTTGACTGAGGGGAGGGAGGCCTTTCCAAGAGCAACGCAGGGGAGCCTGAGGGCCTTCCTTTTGAGGGGGGGGGGGCTTTCCCTTTCTGCCAAACAGTTGCCTGACAGGGAGGCCACAGAAAAGCCCCCTCACTTAAAATACTGCTCTGGCCGGAGGTTAGACACAGCCAAGTGTCTTTGTTCTTTGCTACTCTCTGCAGGTTTGAGGCCACTGCACAGGGTTATTCTGCAGATGAAACTGTTTTTTTTGTCTCCTGTTTCATCTGCACAACAACCCTGTGCAGTAGGCCTCAACATTCAACCCCATGCCCTTACAGACTGGACAACTCCTCCCCTTCCTCTTCCCACTGCCAAGCTCTAGTGCCCGTTGTATTCTTGGAGACAACGGGCTTTGCCCCTAGTAAATATAATAAAAGCTCTGCGTGTGTGTAAATAAAAAAATAAATATCCTCACTTTTTTTGTTTTCTAGGTTTGATTGTAGGTTTTTAATGTCCCCATTATCCCTTCCCAACATCACATGAGACAGTCCCCTCCCCCTTTGTTGAGCATTAAAACACCTGCCTTGTATGCAAGTTCCAAGTTCAATTCCTGGCAACTCCAATTTTAGGATCTCAGATTGCAGGTCTGGGAAAAGACGTTTCTCCGCCTGAGATTTCTGGTCTAAGGCAGTGTCCTCTGTTTTGTTTTGTTGTTGTTGTTGCATGCTGAGGACTGGCGCAGACTTGCCGACTTGTACAAGCCGTCTGCAGCGTTCTTGAGTGGCCCGTGCAATTGGCAGATGAATTTGCCTCTGCCAGAGTCCAAAGCAGTTGCTCGCTTTCCGTGCATTAAAGCCCTGGCCGACAGAAAGCTGGCATATCAGGATGAGAGAAGTCCTCTGGCTTGCTAGTTTTCTGCTTGTGGGGCGTTGCTACCACTTGTCGGCGTCTCTAGCTCGACACAGTCCAGAACCCGAGACCAGGGCCTTCCCTCCACCCCGCCCTTTGAAAAGAAGCCAGATGGACGTGTCTTTTTCTGTTTACCATAACGTAGCCACAATCCAGGCCTAGAAGCTTGTTCCTGCCATACGAAGACGGAGCAGGCATGAGATCCACCAGCTGTGAAAGCTGGATCTAGTCAATGACCCTGTCCCTTTTCTTAACCCTGCCCCTTTCTCTTGGACAGGCCGCATCTTCCACCTTTCCAGTGGATGAGATCTGGAGGCAGGGCAAGATTGTAGCCAGTTTGACCACATTGCTGTTATCCACCTGAGTTCATGCTTCCTGGGCCTGCATTAGGTTTGATGCAGGGTGTGTGTGTGTTTGTGTGTGTGTTGGGCTTTTGGCCTGGCTGGGGCCGTCACAGGCAGGAGCTTGGCTCTCTATAGAGGAGAGATTCCTTCCTTATCTGACCTCCGTGGCCAAGCGGCTAGCTCACTCTTGTCTGATGCCGCCTCCCCCGTTTTTCTCTCTGCAGAAAAGGGCAGGCCTCGAAATTTATTACTTATTACGGTGGCTGCTTTGGCTGACTTCAGTTTCCTTGCATTCTGTTTCCAGGCAACATTGGACAGCCCGGTTTGGCATAGTAGGCCTAGCACCCCTGGGGCTGGAGCAGCACTGAGTTCAAGTTTCCGCTCTAACTGGTCTACTCTGCAGCGTTGCTGTGAGGATACCTTGGAGGAGAAGGCTTAAGATTCTGGTAGTCAGACTGCGAGGCCCCCGGAAGTGATTGTCTGCAGGCCACACGGACCAAAAGTGACACCCTTAGCCCTCCTCCCCTGGCCTTATGCCAGTGTTGCCTCATGTAGGCTGGGAAGAAGAGGAGGGGCTGAGAAGACAGCCAGGACCCCCCCCCCTGCTCCCCGCCTACCACACCACTTCAGAGCTCCCGGACTCCTGGTTGGAAAACTCTGTTGTAAAGCCTCAATTAAAAATCTCTTGCCTGTAGTGGGCCTTGGCTGGATCTAGCCACAATACGCTGTTTGTGCTCTTGGGCCTTCCCCGGGCAGAACCTGGGTTTGTGGTGGGTAGTCGTCTCAAGTTGCAGCTGACTTGGGCGGTGGGGCTCAGTGCTATGACATATGCCTGGCACGTAGAAGGCCCCCAGTTCAATCCTCGACATCTTCAGTAAAAAGGACCAGGCAGTAGGCGTGGGAAAGCTGCTGCTGGTCTGAATAGACCCTGATACTAACCTTGATGGACCAAGGGATCCAGTATAAGGCAGAATCTTTTGTGTTTTATGGCACGTCCGGGGGGGGGGGGGGTTCAAGGTCACAGGTGGCTTGCCGTTGCCCCCCTCCATGTCACAAGTCTGGCCTTCCTTCGAGGTCTCCATCCAAATGCTAGCCAAGGCTGGCCCTGCTTTAGCTTTCAAGGTCTGAGATGTTTGGGCTAGCCTAGGTAAGGCTTAGGTGATTGCTCTCTGTGGGCCATTCTTGTCAACACCTTGTAAATTATTTCCTTCGTACCCCCCGTTTCTCCCCTGCAGGGACCAAAAGTGACTTGCAGCACATCATTCTCCTCCCTGTCCTGTCCTCACAACACCCTGTGAGGAAGGTTATACTGTGAATGCATGACTGGCCCAAGGTCACACCTGGCAAGCTTCCCTGGCAGAGCAGGGATTAAAACTCAGGTCTTCCAGTTCCCAATTTGACTCTAACCACCCACATCCTTGCTGGCAAGGAGCATTATATCATCGGCACAAGGGTCCAGCTTGTTGGCTGAGTGCACTTGGTCCCTTTTTTGTGATCCTAATCAAATCAATCTTTGTTGGTCTTAAAGGTGCTACCAGACTCTGATCTTATCGTGCTACTTCGGACCAACACGGCGACCCATTTGAATCTAAAATAAAAACATTTAATTTCTATTTCCATTTTTAAATTCCTGCTGCATGTGGCAAATATATATTTGCCACGTGCAGCAGGAATTTAAAAATGGAAATAGAAATTAAATGTAACATAAGAGAATCGGCAGATATGTAAGCAGACTGGGCGCTTATCAAAACAAATGTGCAAAGAGCAGATTTCAAGCGAGAGAGACTACAAGTAAAGATCCAGTGATAACCCCTGTTTGTCAGTCTTTGCCCAGTTTGGCTCTCAAATTGATTTGGCTTCCGTCCCCTCTTCAGTGGGCATTGGTGATGCACGAAAGCTGAGACCTTGGGTAGCAGGCTCCTGTGCCCAAGCAGGAGAGCGGTGTGACCCAAGTAGAATGGCTGGAGGTAGAATTTATACCAGTAGGAAAGAAGAGATTTACGCGAGGCCAAATAGGCTCTGAAGGAGCAGGGTTGAGCCATTCTCCCTAGCCTCTGGGTGGGATGTTGCCTTCTCATTCCCTAAGATGGAGAGGTCTCCCTTCTTACATCGCCCATTTGTTTCTCTCTCTCTCTCCAGGTGAAGGAACTGGTGCTGGACAACTGCCGCTCAGACGATGGGAAAATCTGCGGCCTCTCCTCGGACTTTGAAAATCTCGAGTTCCTCAGCATGATCAACGTCCATCTCCTCACAGTTTCCAACCTACCTCGGCTCAACAAGCTTCGGAAGGTGAGGAGGTTGGGAGTACAGCCTCCTGGGAGAGGCAGGAGCAATCGGTCCCAATTAGGGGTGAGCACTTCGGTGCGGTTCGGCCGCCTCAGGCTTCGGTGATCATTGAGGCGGCCGAACCGCACCGAAGCGTTCACCCTTAGTCCCAATGCCCAGCCCCACTAGGAGCAGCGATGGGAGAATATTTATGTCCTTAACGGAAGAGGTCAGTGGTAGCTCTAGGAATTGCTGGAGACCTCTTTGGTATTACCGTTCATTACCTCCGAGGTAGCTCTAAGGCAGGGGTAGTCAAACTGCGGCCCTCCAGATGTCCATGGACTACAATTCCCAGGAGCCCCCTGCCAGCGAACGCTGGCAGGGGGCTCCTGGGAATTGTAGTCCATGGACATCTGGAGGGCTGCAGTTTGACTACCCCTGCTCTAAGGACTGCTGGAAACACTACGAATTCTACCTTGGAGTTTTGGTGATTCGTACAGCTACCCATGGTTATTTCTGGTTACATGAGGCCGTTCCCCCACGACTCTGCCCCCTCCCTCCACCTTTCTCCTGTTTGCCAGGCACTGCGGGGGCAGCCTAAGATGGATGGGCTCGCCCTTGTGGGTGACCAAGGGGTTGGCTGCTTGCGCTGAAGAATTGCAGATATGCCTGTAAACAGTGCCGTTTTTAAAAAGAACGCACACAGCATTCGGAAAAAGGATTCCCCCTTAACATCCTTTTTCAGCCTGGCATGATAAACCAGCAGGAATCTGTGGATCCAAAAACTTGCCTACGTGTGTGTATTTTGTTTTTTTAAAAATGCAGCCTGGATAAAGTTTAAACTCTGTACATGTTTGCTGACATTCTGTTAAATCTGCTAAGAACAGGGTAAGGATTTCCAACAAGAGAAATGCGTATGGCTTATCTCAGGGATATTATGTGAAATGGGGGTTGGAGTGAGACCCATCTCCCTCCAACCCATCTCGTTTGTGCTCCTGGGTAGCTGGAGCTGAGCGACAATCGCATCTCCGGCGGCTTGGAGGTCCTGGCAGAGAAGACGCCCAACCTGACGCATTTGAATTTAAGCGGGAACAAAATCAAGGACATTAACACGCTGGAGCCGCTGGTGAGTCGGAGGGGGAGGAGGAGCCCCTGTGGGAGTGAGGTTGGGTCCCACAGCCGAGGGAGGGGGGTTCTGTCTTCCCAGGTTTCTGTGTCACGTGGTACAGTACATTCGGCCACTTCCCAAAAAAGTGACGGTGCTTTTTTGTTGTTTTCCTGAACCACAAGATGGGTCATCATCTCTCTCTCTGTCTCTCTCTAAAATAAAATGTGGACCAATCAGAGGGCCAGCACGCCACCAAGGCCACGCCTACCTCCTTGCAGAGGCCCCCTAATTAGTCCACATTTTATTATATATATATATAGAGAGAGAGAGAGATGATGACACATATTGTGGTGCTGCCACTCTGGGGGGCTGGGAAGGCCACCGGCCTCCGCCTGCCACCTCACACCTGTGGCAGGAGGCTGCCTGCCCCAGCCCCAACACGCTCCCTGCCCTTACCTGTAAACTACCGAGTACAATCTACATCCTTTTTGCCTGGCCTGACCACTTGCACAGCCCTCTAGGTGGCAGGGGCCTATGTGCATGCTCTGCCTTGCCCACCCACCTCCGCGAAGGCTGGCCAATGCCACAGAATCACTCCTGCTACCCACATACTGCTTCGCCGGAGTGGCCAGCTACAGCCTCTGCATCTGCCCCCCCCCCACTGCTGCCTGACCTCCTGGGGCCCACTGCCAGCTGTATTCTCTGTGTGGGTCAGGTTCTGCTGCTCCCCCCCACCCACCCACTAAGAGCATGCGAGATGGGAGGGGCTCCCACAGGATCCTGCCATGCGGGGGGTGCTTCTGCTGGCTTACACTCATGACAGCTCCTAGCCAGCGCCAGACCTCATGCCCCAAGAGTGGGCAGCAGTGAGGGTGTTTGCTGCCACCTTCCACCCTCCTGTTTCCAGCACGGGCAGCCCCTTGTGGGGCTACAAGCCACCTATCACCCTGTGCCCTCCCTGGCCCTACCCATCAGCCCACGGGGGTGGGGGGGTGGGGAGAGGGGCTGCCAGCTTTTATCCCACTTTTAAAGCGAGCTTAACTATATATATTTGGTTTTGTAAATACTTGCTTTGGTGGTTTAAAAGAAGAAAAGCTTTGACCCAAGGCCCTGCATCAGGGGTGTTTTGGAGGGTTTAACCCTCCCCTCCAAAAGATAAATTAAAGAAATAATATCAAAAGCTACTCACTGACTCCATGAAAACCTATTAACTGGCACAAGATAGAAAAAGAAAGAAAAATTATAGGAAAAGAGTCTTAAAAATTCAAGAAAAAGATTCACAAAGGTTCTGGAATGCAATGGGACCACTCCCCCTCTTAAAACTCCTGTGCACAGGCCTGCATTAACCTCCTGCGTGGTTTTCTTGGGGGAGGGAGCAAGGGGAAGAGAAGGGTTGCTAATGTGAGCCTTCCAACATCCCTCTTAGGTAGGCCATCTTCCCTGCAGGTGAGGAGGGCTGGAGCCAAGTGCACTCTTATAAATCTGTACAGCATGTTGCAAATATATATATCATCGGCACAAAGGTCCAGCTTGAACTGCAGCCTTCCTGGCTTGCTGAGGCACATGGGTGGGTGGCATCGGCGCAGCCAAGGGGCGGCACTGACAATCCAGGTTTCTTGCAGAAAAAATTGCCGCACCTACAAAGCTTGGACCTCTTCAATTGCGAGGTGACGATGCTGATCAATTACCGAGAGAGCGTCTTCGGGCTGCTGCCCCAGCTGACCTACTTAGATGGCTTCGACGCCAGCGACAACGAGGCCCCCGATTCGGACCCCGAGGGAGACGGCCTGGATGACGACTACGAGGAGAATGGAGAGGGTAAGGGGGGTGTTCCCTGCAGGGGGGGGACCTTCTTTCTTGCCATGGGGCTCACAACTACCAAATGGGGAGATGGGGGGGGGGCAGTGGACCGTGTGTTATCCTCAGAACACGGACCTGTAAGATCAGGGGTAGTCAAACTGCGGCCCTCCAGATGTCCATGGACTACAATTCCCATGAGCCCCTGCCAGCGAACGCTGGCAGGGGCTCATGGGGATTGTAGTCCATGGACATCTGGAGGGCCGCAGTTTGACTACCCCTGTGTAAGATGCTGCAGAAATGCTGGGCATTTTACCATAGAGTTTCTGGTGATTCATAGAGCTACCCGTTGTCACTTCTGGAAAGTACAGGAGGCTTTCTAAATATGGAGTTTTGTTAAATCTCCCGTGTTGAACGGCAGAAAGCAATACGTTAAACCAGGGTAGCCAAACTAGGTCTCCAGATGTCCATGGACTACAATTCCCATGAATCTCCTACCAGCACTGGTAGGAGCTCATGGGAATTGTAGTCCATAGACATCTGGAGAGCCACAGTGTGGACACCCCATGCATTAAACCTTGCCAGCTTATAGGCTCTTCATAAATCCAGAGCTAGTGAGTGCAGGAATACTAGTTATTTTTATTTAGTTTTTAAATTGTTATTATTTCTAAACCACCCTTCGCTTGGTAGGCTCAGAGTCAAGCACAACATATATAAATATTAATTCTAAAAGTCAATAATGCCATTAAAACGGTAGCTCCTGAGTGCTGTATTATTTCTCCTCCTCCTCCTTATCCTTGTTGTATATCAGCAGGCCATCTAAGCTGATATAATCTGGGCTGCGTTCTGAGGAGGAGGGGGAGATTAGCTGATTTTGTTTGCTCTGGCTTCAAGCTGGTGGAATAGCTCCTGCAGAACTTGGATTGATTTGCCAAGGCCCAGATCTCTCCTGGCAGTGGGGCCAGGAACCAACAGCATATTGGGGCTTGATGATCTAAGCCCTCTTCTGGGGGCGTATTGGGAGAGGCGGCCCCTCAGATATCCAGGGCCAAGAACAGGGCTTTCTCAACCAGGGCTTCATGAAACCCTGGGGTTTCTTGACAGCCCTGGAAGGGTTTCCCAAATGGGTGGGAGTTAATTAATAATATATTTTTAAAATGTGTTAACCATGTATTTGGTGAAATTGACCATATATAGTCATGTTGACCTCCCCCCATGGCCAGTGATGGTCCTGGAGGGGGTGGAAAGAAGAGGGGTCCCAGGTAGGCTTGTACACAACTATGTTTTCCAACCATATTCTGCACCAGGGGTAGTGCAGAGCCCCTGCCAATGTTTGCTGACAGAGGCTCATGGGAATTGTATGCCATGAACATCTGGAGGACCACAGGTTGACTACCCCTGTTCTGCACGATTGCACCACTTCTGGGTTTTCTCAAAGCCTGGAGAATGTTTCAGGGATTTCTCAGTGGTCAAAACATTGAGAAAAGCTGGCCTGGATGGTTACAACCTAAACCTTCGACTTGAACTGGAATTCAGTCAGCCAGTGCAGCTGCTGGAAGACGGGTTGAACGTGAGTCCTCCATGGTGTCCTGGAAAGAACATATCTTGCACCAGTTGCAGCTTCCAGGGGAAGGCCCACATAGAGCAAGTTGCAGTCATCTGGCCTACAGGTGACCATCGCATCCCATTTAATTCAGCCCTTATACTCCAGGGGGAATACTTACTCTGTCTGAATCGAAAGAAATTCCAATCGAGTTCGCTTTCTATTCTATGGAGCTTCATCCATAGCTTGGCAATAGTTTAGTCCTTGTCTGAATTGCCTTGGGCTGGAGCTGCAAGCCCTGCCCACCCTCCCAAATATCTAACCCATGAAGCATGGAGGGCAGAGAAGCGCATCTAGGTCCCCGGGGTAGAAGCCATGCTCCTCTTCAATGTTGTCTTCTGCTTCCCATTGGCCGACATTCTGACTTTTGACATCTTCTCTTTTCCTCTCTCTTGTCTACATTTTAGAAAGCGAGGAGGACTATGGAGAGTTAGAGGAAGAAGACTTTGATGAAGAACTTGCCGACGAGGAAGAGGACGAGGAAGATCTGGATGGGGAGGAGGAAGAAGATGGGGTAGAAGATGAGGTGAGAGGCACAGCCCCCGCCCCCCTCGTTTTCCTCTTTCCCTCCCCGGCATTCGGGGATCAGATGCACCTGGTCTTTGGGGCGCTGCTCTCCTGGAGTCTTCAGTTTTCCCTGAGAAATCATGGCCGGGTTGTTCTGACTCTCACAATTGCCCTGATTTCACTTTTTAAGAAAACCAACCCAACCCTGTACAAATTTCCTTAAATTTAAAAAAAATGGAAAAATGATCCATAGCAGCCTTCCAACTCTACTAAGGTCTTCCTCTAGCCAGCTCAGGGACCTACATGTGGGTCTTGCCTTGCGACACCCTTTTGATGCAGGTTAGTCTGAGAGGGAGCACGGTTGGCCCAGGGAATCAGGACTTGAACCCAGAACACAACAGTCCTGGTCTGATACTCCAGCTGCTGTGCCACATTGCCCATTTTTTGCTTCTTAAGGGCTGCGATCAGAGTAGGACTTTTGTTCCTGTGTGGTTTCATAAATCTTCCTAATCCCCAAATCTCTTGAAGCATCTCTCGGTTCAGCCCCAGAAAACAATCTGCGGAAGTTATAACCCAGCTTGGTGTGGTGATTAAGAGCGGTGGACTCTGCTCTGTAGAACCGGGTTTGATTCCCCGCTCTTCCACATGCAGGCAGCTGGGTGACCTTGGGCTAGTCACAGTCCTGTTAGAGCTGTTCCCACAGCATTAAGAGATCACTCAGCCCCACCTACCTTATAGGGGAAAGGAAGGTGTAAGCCACTTTTAAGACTTCTTCAGGCAGTGAAAAGTGGGGTATAAAAACAAATTTCTTCCTCTGTTGCTAATTGGCTCTTTTGATCTACAAGCCATGTGACATGCCTGCAGCTGTGCCCCCACCCACCCACCCATTGAGCATGGCAGGAGCACACCAGTACCTTTAAATACACAAGTAAATGCATGGCCACATTCCCGTGTATGAGAGGTGGTCATGGAAAGTGTCTTCAAGTTGCAGCTGACCCCATAGTGTCCTCATGGTAAGACATGGTCAGCAGTGGTTTGCCTTTTCCTGCTTCTGAGTAGTGACCGTGGACTTCCTGGGGATTCCCCCATCCAAATCCTAACCCCGGGACTGATCCTGCTTAGCTTCTGAGACCTGATGCGATTGTGCTGGCCTCGTCAGGGCACTTGTATGTGGCCTTCCTCATCTCCATATGAATTCTTCCTTCTGTCCGAGGCCATCTTCCACAAAATGCTGGTCAGCTTTTGGCTGCGGAGCTTCCTTGAGTAGTTGATATGGCTTGTCCCCCTTTGCCACCGTGGCTCAGACCACCTGGGGAGGAGCTGCCAGCAGGTGAAGCTACAGGAACCGTCTTGTAGGTGGCTATTTTGTCTCCTGGCGGATCTGAGGATGAGAAAGGTTTTGCCTGATGTCTTGGCTTGGGAGCTTTCTGGAATGGGCCTTCCTCGTGTCATCCACATGGCTCTCCCATTGCCTTTCGATAAAATCCTTAGCCTAGTGCCCGGGAAAATGCTCACTATCCCCAGGAAAATGCGAGAAATTGTGAGAAAGAATGAGCTTAGGGCAGGCTTTCTCAACCAGGGTTTCATGAAACCCTGAGGTTTCTTGACAACTCTGGAAGGGTTTCCCAAATGGGTGGGAGTTATATATATTTAAAAGAGTAAGGGCTCCTGGGGAGGAGTTAGGGCGGGACCCTTCGCAGCTCCTGATTGGGCCCTCCGAATGTCCATTCAGGGCCAAGCCGCCCCATTGCCGGCTTGGCCCGGCCTCGCCCGGCTGCCAGAGGACTCCCCGCGCCGAAGGACAAGCAGCCTTACAACGCTGTGAGTCCTCATGGCGGCCTCCCCTTGCCCTAGGGAAAGGAGCAGGGACGCCGCATCTTCAACGCCACATCCCTGCTTCTTTCCTGCCCCCAAAAATGCTCCATGACAATCCCTACTCCCTCCCTCACCCCACAGACCCCTTCCCGCCACGCTGCCGCTTCCTACACTACACACACACATACAGCCCTTCGGGACTACTCTCTCTCGCCCCCAAGGCCCCTTCCTGCGTAGCCGCCACTCCGTCTGCTACACAAACATACACACACACTCCCACCCAGGCATCAAACGATCAACCCCCCCCCTCACCCCTCAACCCCGACACACCACCAGACACCGACCGACACATTACCCATCCTGCTCCATGACCGTCCTTGCCCTTCCCACCCTTCACCATTACTTTCTTCTTTAGGAGGAGGAAGATGAGGAGGGAGGAGAAGATGAAGATGACGAGGAAGGTGAAGAGGGTGAGTATCTCTGAAGTACTGGTTGGGAGGGTTGTATCCAACACTGGAGGGGAAAATAATTCAAAGGATCTCCACATTTTTGCAAATTTGACACATTTGCATCCTGCAGAGTTTGATGGCGTAAGGCTCAGTTGTTCTGTCTTTATTGAAATGATCATAGGCCATAGCATTAAAAAATACAGAACATAAACACAGTTAAGATAAGGGTATTAATTATTAATTAACAAAACCATAAAACAGGAGTGGGGAAACACTCCAATGTCCATGGAACGAAAATAAAATGGGATAATCCCGTTTCACAGTAAAATCGCCCTGCCGTAAGTCAATGGATTTTACAGGTGGCAGCACAAAACTTTGCAGTAGAAAACTTTGCGGTAGAAGCAGACACCTGAGGGCTCTCATCTTTCAGTCACATTTTACCAACACAGAGTCAGAATGACCAGGAAACCTGTTAGGTACAGGAGTTATCAATTTGAGACTGATATCATTGTCAAAAGGGTCGTTGGTTGAAAGAAAGCCAGCAAAGAATCCTTGAAGGAAGGTGTTTGTTTTCTAAAAATTGAATTTGGGCCGGGGGGGGGGGGGGGCGCAGGGGGTATTGGTTTTTAATCCCAGCCTTTGGCTGAAAACCTGGATCGAGAGAGGCCTTTCAAGGACTCCCGGTATAATAATAATAAATTGTGGTAAAAGATTCATGTGCATTCCCAACCTTAATCTTAATTCGCACAACTTCCTTGCAGAGTAGGGAAGGTGAGAAAGAGCAGGACTGATTTTCGGGTCTGGCCGTTAACCAGGTGGCAGGCAGCTGGGCTGGTTGGTCCTCAGACAGCGGCCCCGTGCTGGGCTGCAGTTACCTTTTCCGGACGTATAAGGTATGGCTTGGCTGACCATCTCCCTCCCCTTGTTTAAACCCCTCCTCGTAGACATCCCGCAGGGGGAGAAACGAAAACGAGAACCTGAAGACGAAGGAGAAGAAGTTCCAGAGGACGAGGAAGACGACTGACTCCTCCTTCTCCTCGCAAGCCAATCAGTTTTGCGGACTGTGACTTTGCTCACCCTGGCCTCCGCTGTTGTGCCCCACGTGAGACTGTAAGAAATTTCTCCCCACCCGCCCCGCAACGGCGTCTCTGCCCCTTCTCCCAAACCCCTCTTTGTATGGCTGCAACTCCCACAATATATTTTTTTAACGTGTAGAAAGAAAGGAGCGGGGGGAGAAAGTAAGTGTTTTGGAAAATGCTTTCTTCCCTCCTCGGAATGCTCACTTCTCGTGTGTCCCATGTGCACAAACACACACACACACGGCGCTCCCTGTTCGGTTAATTCGTGACCAAAGGTGTTCTTGATTTGGTGCTTTGTAGGGTGACAAGCCTGCTCCCTCCCCAGCAGTATATTTTTCTCCACTCCCCAGTTTCTGAGGGGACAGACTTGTAGATTCTAACCCACCTCTGCTCCCTTGGGCACTGCCTACAAGAGTTCAGCAGGCGTCTGCCGTGATGGACCCAGCCTGTTACCATCTTTGGACTGGCATCCTGCAGATGTCGTGGAACTTCAGGGCTAAACCCAAACTTGGGTCTGTCTGGCATCAGGAAGCTTCTTGGCCCGTTATAGGGGTTGCCAGATAACTCACGGACGAGGGCCAGTTTAAATGGTTGCCGGATAACCATGAGATTGCCTGGAGATGGTTTTGCCCTCTACTGGATTGCTTTGTGCCCCGCTGAAGAGGAGACAAATACTCAACAAGACTGTTCTACCATCAAACGGGATTATGACTTCATTTTCAAAATGTCACTGTTTTGCAATTGCTGGTCAGCTATTGTGTGGTTCAGTTGGTGTTATTAGCACCCTGTCTCCAAATAATTCCCTTTCAAAGCAGATTAACTCTAGCAAGAAAAGAAATTGGAAGTAGGGTTGCCCGTTCTGGTGCGGTTTGGCCACTTCGGCAATTTCCGAAGCCCAAGATGGTGACCGCTCTCTCCTCTCCTCTCTGCGGTGCTGGCCACTTTAGGGATCACCACACATGACCCTAATTAGAAGTGTCTGACCTTGCTGTTCTGGGGCAGGGTTTCCTTTCTGGGGGTCTCAGGTCATTCATTGGTGATCTTTACATTATTTAAGCCCCTCCCCAAATCCACAGCATCCTTAAAAGGTACAAGGGTCAGTCCCTGCCATCTTTGTTTGGAGAGATGCACAAGGGGGGGGGGAATAACCCCAAAGGTGGTTAGGTGAGAAGGAAACTGAGGCCAAGTACAGTTTGAATATTGCTAATTGGAGTTCTTCCTGTCCTTGAGATGGAGACCAATATATTGGTATCTGCGAGCTGGGAAAATTGGAGAAAGTTGGACTCTTACCCCCTACTTTGTGTGTGCAGTCAATATTAAGCCTAAAAGACAAAATACCCATCTGAATTTGGAAAAGCAGTTTGGGTTGGAATTTTCGTCTCTCTCCTACCCCACCATTTCATCAGGTCATTTGAGTTTTCTACATTAGCCCTAGTTAAGTTTGACTTGTAATTTCATTGAAACTCATTCCCCAAAATTGGGATTATTTGTTTTAGTTGGTTTTTGGAGTGGACAGGGGGAGGTTGATCCTTTTCTATCTTTTTTGTTTTGTTTTGTTAAGAAATTTGGATAAATCTTGTAATAAAAGACATGTTTTTTTTAATCAATTGTATGACATTGCAGAGTTAAATATTAGGGGAGGGATTAATTTGCTTTGGAAACAGAGGAGGTTTTTCGCAGTAACCCTAAAGAGCAAATGTTGTCTAAACAAATGATAAAGATGATCAGACTCCAGTGGTAACAGGAGAAAACCATTTTTATTTTTAAAATAGAAGCACATCTTACATGGTATGTTTCTGGCAATACATTTAACTTCTTGAGAACAGATTAACTCTCCCAGATGTTAACTGGCTACAGCTCCAAGCCCAGGTAAGAGAGGGAAGGTCTTATGTGAGATGAAATAGAAGGCAAGCAATGGCTAATAGGGTTTAGGCCAGGGGTAGTCAAACTGCGGCCCTCCAGATATCCATGGACTACAATTCCCAGAAGCCCCTGCCAGCGAATGCTGGCAGGGGCTCCTGGGAATTGTAGTCCATGGACATCTGGAGGGCCGCAGTTTGACTACCCCTGGTTTAGGCATTTCGGCCACAGCTCTGGCTGCTTCGGCCAAAAAGGCTCAACATTTATCAAAGGGGGGAGAATTGCCAAGAGTGCCCCAGTGAGAGCGTTCTCTTAACCCTTTCCCGCCCAGATCCTCTTGGAGAGGTGTTTAAGGTCAGACAAAATGCAGGGGGGAAATGTGGAATGCTACAAAGCAAGATTAGTTGCGATATGCTTCTCACAAATATATGGTCAGGACTTTAATCAAACTCCTGCACTGGCTACAAACCATAAAACTATCAGATTACTTTGGAGCGAGGCACAGTCCAAGAGGATGCTGATCAAACGCTTATGAGGCGAACACACCATGCTCATGGTGCAGTGCTTCCAGCAAGGAGAAGCGGATTCGGATGTGTACGCTAAACACAAAGGTGAACATTCAATTCTTGTGTATGTCGATGATCCGATTCTGGGTTATGACTTGCAAATGGGCTACACCACTGTGGAAGAGCACCCAAACAGAGTAGAAATTAAGGAGCTAGATATTTCTTATTCCCAGGGCAAGTGAAAGGGAGGACGGTGGCTCCAGAGAAAGAAAATAATTGAACTCTGTACAGACATTTAAGTCTAGCAAATGCCAACACGGTGGCAACATCTGTGGGAACTGAATTTCATCAAAACACCAAAGTGAGCCCGAACCGCAGGATAAGCAGGACAGAAACACTGTAGGAAAATCATAGAATCATAGAGTTGGAAGGGGCCATACAGGCCACCTAGTCCAACCCCCTGCTCAACGCAGGATCAGCCCTAAGCATCCTAAAGCATCCAAGAAAAGTGTGTATCCAACCTTTGCGTGAAGACTGCCAGTGAGGGGGAGCTCACCACCTCCTTAGGCAGCCTATTCCACTGCTGAACTACTCTGACTGTGAAAATTTTTTCCCCTGATATCTAGCCTATATCGTTGTACTTGTAGTTTAAACCCATTACTGTGTGTCCTCTCCTCTGCAGCCAACAGAAACAGCATCCTGCCCTCCTCCAAAATGTCTATACCTGAGCAAGACTAACCTACCCGAAATTGCAAGCAGCGTTGGAATCCTAAGTACAAGGGTGTCTGTTGTGGGGAGAGGAAGAGAAGGCGACTAAGCCACTTTGAGGCTACTTCGGGTAGAGAAAAGCGGCATATAAGAACCAACTCTTCAGTAATATCAGGGCTTTCTCATCCTCGCCCACCTCATAGGGTGTCTGTTGTGGGGAGAGGAAAGGGAAGGCTTATAAAGGGAAGTGGCATAAGGTACAACCTTTCTTTTCTCTATCAGAAGTAGTCTCCAAGAGGCTTACAATTGCCTTCTCTTCCTCTCTCTACCACAGAGGTAGGCGGGGCTGAGGGAGCCCTGATATTATGAAGACTTGATTCGTATAGGCCACTTTTCTCTAACTGTAGGAGTCTCAAAGTGGCTTACAAGTGCCTTCTCTTCCTCTCCCCACAAAAGACACCCTGTGAGGTGGGTGAGGCTGAGAGAGCCCTGAAATTACTGAAGAAGAAGACTTGGTTCTTAGATGCCGCTTTTCTCTACCTGGCTCACCAGATTAGAAGTCATGGCTCCTAACCACTACACCGAGCTGGCTTTAGAGTCCAGTGGCACCTTCAAGACCAACAAAGTTTTATTAAAAGTATGAGCAGTGTATCTGAGGAATGGTGCATGCACAAAAAACTCATACCTCGAATAATCTTTGTTGGTCTTAGAGGGCGGCACTGGACTCTAAATTTGTTCTGAGAGAGACTTGAAACTCTGTTCAAGTGATGCAATCCTTTCAGCCACCACAAGATGGTACTGAGGAAGTACTTTCCTGTGGTGACCGTGGGGTGCTTAAAGGGTGGGGGGGGGGGAGATCCCTGTGGGGTTCTCCAGCGGTATTCACCATCTTAAAGGGCATGTCTTCTGGTTGTTAAAGAAGTCCAGTGAGTCAGCAGCTTGGGTGAAGTGTGCATCCTACAAAAGAGCTATTGTGCTGGATCAGACTAATAATCCAAATAGTTACTTAGAGTCGCCATCTGTCGGATGGGAAATACCTAAAGATTTTTAGGGGTTTGGGGAGGGGAAAGAAGGGACTTCAATGGGTAATAATGCCACAGAGTCTACCCTCCAATGGAGCAGTTTTCTCCAGGTGAATGTTCTCTATTGTCTGAAGATAAATTCTAATTCTAGAAGATCTCTAGTTACCATCTGAAGCTTGGGAACCCTGCTAGAACAGCGTCTTGTTTTATACAGTGATTGTGCACTGTCCATTCAGGGCACAAAGACCAAGGCCTGCCCTTCTTTTTTATTTTGTTTATTTATTTTGTATTTATATACCGCCCTCCCCGAAGGCTCAGGGCGGTTTACATGAAACAACAAAATAGTACAAGTAACATCATTCTGGTAACAGTAAAGTGTTAATAATAACAGTAACATTAAAGGAAGGTGACACTGCAAGAGCCTTAGCTCAACTCGCACTGAGACCCAGGGGTTGGGTGGATTTGTTCACAGTCATGGTAGGAGGGGAGGGCATGGGGGCCAATGGGAAGTGACAACTGTTTTGACAACTGTTGCTCAGATTTAAACTGCCTCTGAGCATGGAGGTTCCATTTGGACATGATGGGTGAAATCTACAGAGAAACTTATTTGGATTTTTCTAATCTCCTTTGGGATGCCCCCCTAAACCTGTGGTCCTCCCAAAGTCCACCATCCCCTTTCAGACTCCAGGCCTAAAAGCTGCCCTCTAAAGAGTTGGGTTTTTTTTTAATGGTCTGCTAAAACAGCCAACTTTTTAATGGGTCATGGCTCCAGGCAAGCAAACTGTCTTGGCAAGGTCAAGGGTCGGGTACACCAATGGTGTTTGGGGCTTGATTTTCGGGTGGAAAACCTGAGTAAGTGCTGGGGTAGGTGTGCAGGAGAGAGGTTTAGGAGAATCCCTTAATATCATACATCATCAGCTTCTGGAAATCACCACAAGATCTGGTGAAGGTTGCAGGTTCATAGAGCAGCTTGGAGAAGGAATTATTTGGTTGTGTTTGCAGGGAGGATATTGGGCCAGATGTTGCTTAAGTATTTTTAGAAAGAGGACCTTATGTTTTTGGCTTTGTGGCATAAGGCAGAGGGCGGCATTATGTAAAGGTTTGTGCAAATTGCCCAGTGGAGTTCCAAAGCAGAGATCCCCAACCTTCTTGAGCCTGTGGTCACCTCTGGAGCTCTGTCACCGCAAGTTAGGTGCAGCCACAAAATGGCAGCTGCAAGAGGCGGAGCGAGCCTCAAAATGGCTGCGGCGGCTTACTGTCAGTCACACAGTGAAGCTCCTTGTGCTGTGGTGTCAGCTGCTGCCAAAGCCACATCATTAAAAATCTGTGCAGCCAGCCACATCTCCAGTGGCCTATCTTTGCTGGGCAAAAAGCCCACCTACTTTCTAACTGATGGGCACCACGTTGGGGATCCCTGTTCTAAAACACACCGTAGGAATTAATTCTTCCTAATTGCCATTGGGCTGCAGGGCTGAAATAGCCGATGCATCTAACTGGGCCTGCTGTTGAAGCCCTCAGTTCTTCCCGGTATTTTTTACGATTGAGGTGAAAGTGCATAAGAACATCCCTGCTTCAAATATTGTTCACTTTTCCAAAAGCGTTCACTCTCTCTGTGCATATCACCCCTGCCATGCGCTCTGCACAGCCATTCAGCACCAACTGTCGCCCTTACAAGAAATAGCGCATGAACAAAGGCTATCTCGCCAGCCGGCAGTTCACCCCATCTTGGACTGTCTCAGAACTCATGAAACAAGAATGCAGCTGGTTATGTTCAGTGAGCAAAACTGAACATAACCAGGCTAGTCCCCCTTTCTGAGGGGGGGGGGACTAGAAGATTCATGTTTTTGCTTTGAATAATGGGGCCTACCCGAAGATATTCCAGGCTTTCTCAACCAGGGTTTCATGAAACCCTGGGGTTTCTTGATGATCCTGGAAGGGTTTCTGGAATGGGTGGGAGTTAACTAATTTTTAATATATTTTTAAAATGTGTTCAAGATTTATCGAGTGACTAGGGGCAAAGCCCGTTGTATCCAAGAATACAACAGGCGCTAGAGCTTGGCAGTGGGAAGAGGAAGGGGAGGCGTTGTCCAGTCTGTAAGGGCGTGGGGTTGAATGTGTGTGTTGTGTGGGAGGTTGTGGTGGCATGGTGGCAAATGAGGCCATGGGTGTGGAGATATGGGTGTCAAGAACCTGTGGTGTGGAATGTTCGTTGATTGTGGGAGAGGACTGACCTT
This sequence comes from Paroedura picta, assembly GCF_049243985.1. Classification (NCBI taxonomy): domain Eukaryota; kingdom Metazoa; phylum Chordata; class Lepidosauria; order Squamata; family Gekkonidae; genus Paroedura; species Paroedura picta. The sequence goes on along the minus strand of NC_135372.1, from coordinate 9,193,950 downwards.
TGGGAATTGTGGCATAGTGGTTACAGATGAGCTTTCCAGAGCCATGTCCTCAGATATGTGAAGGGAAAATCAGACTGGAGACTCTTCTTAGGGGGAGGTTACATGGCAACCAATTCCCCCCAGTTCTGCGTCATTTCTCTTCTTGTGTGAATTAGGCCACATTCACCTAAATGCCCCTCTGCCCTAATACTCATGGGGTAGTCACAGTACACAGGTGTCCACCCTATTCCTTCTGTCTCCCATGTTTTCACTGTTGGTAAAATGTTATGTGCCCACATGCTTCTTTCATGGTTGCTCCTTAGAAGAACGGGTTTTGGTACCCTATTGCTCAAAGGAGTCTCAAAGCGGTTTACAAACACCTTTTCCATTCATCTCTCCACAGTAGTTAACCTGTGGGGTTGTGAGAGATCTGAGAGAACTGGGAATGGGCCGCAGTGACCCAGCAGGCCTCAGGTGTCTCAAAGCATTTTCCAATCGTCTTCCCTTTCTCCCCAGGTGGCCTTACTCTTTTATTTAATAGGAGCGGTTAAAGATATGACTATACTAGCTGCAAAGCCCATTCCTAAGAACAGGCTTTGAAAACCTCTCCTCCCAGCCCCACCAGTGCCGCGGCTGCTTTCCTAGGGCCCGCAAAGCACTCTGTGGGCCACAGGGAAAGGAATCTTCCCCCCCTGCGAGCAGGCAAGGAGGGAGGATGGGAGGTGGAGAGGGAGGGCCAATCACCCTGATTGGCCCTATTCCATCTCGGACTGCCAGGACAGTCTCCACCCCCAGGCCTGTTTCACAAATATATAAAGAGGAACAATGGATAAGGATATGGTCATTTGGTTCCCCCTCCCAAAATGGCCAATGCTGGGCCTGGACGGGGTGGGCAGGGGAGGGGCTCCAGGTGGGCGTGTCCACAGCTCTGCTTCCCAACCACATTCTGCATGATTGTGCCACTTCTGGGTTTTCTTGAAGCTCAAAGAGTGTTTCAGGGGTTTCTCGACAGTAAAAAAGTTGAGTAAGGCTGCTCTTATTCTGGCGTGCCAATATGTTCCACCTGCCCCGCAATCCAGGGTTGGATCTAATGGTCTGTGGGAACGATGTGCCAGGCATGGCTGTACAGTGGTAATTTAATTCTCAGTGTGAATGTTTAATGGCAGGTTCACCACAATGTACATCTGTGTGTATGGAGAAGACTCCCCATCTGAAATGCATTGCTGCCCCCCCCCATGGGAAGCCAGCCCATCTAACATGATTAATTTTTCATCCTGAAGGTGCCTTCTAATGGCCCTGATTACAGTATTGGTGAAAGTGCATATGATTAATTTAAACATTGCCTAAGCTGTGCGGAACACATCTCTGATGCATAGGAAGGGCGACGGTGATTAGGATCTTGTGTCTGAGGTAGGGAAATTTGAGATAATTGACTATTGGGCTTGCTTCCCTGGAGGACCCAGCCAAAAAAGGGGGGGGAGGTCCTCTGTGAGATAGACCCCCCCCCTTTTAACCCCTTCCACTGGGTGCGGGTTTTCTTGGGGGACATTAATCACTTTAGGCAGCAGTCCCCTGCCAAATATTCGGGGGGGGGGGGGTTAGTGGAGCTAGGTGACGCCTTTGCCCAGTCATTCGAGATTTGATTGCCTGTGCAATTTTTTTTTAAGTTACTTTGGCGGCAGCAACCACAGCAGTACAATAGGAATGCCAACCCCCAGACGTGGGCTGGAGATCTGCTATTACAACTGACCTTCAAGCGAAAGAAATCGGTTCAGCTCCCCCCTTGGGATTCCCCCTCCCCAAATCTCCAGGTCATCCCAGAGCTGGCAACCTTGCAGCATAAGGATGCTGAAAACCTCCTGGAGGCCAGGCTCCAGGTGCGCTCTCCATCAATGAGCCCCACTCTGCACAGTGTGGTCGCAGGGAAGAAGCATAACAGTGTTATTTTTTCAGACAGTTTCCAAACTTTAAAAACCAACCGTTTTGTCTTGTTGATATCTTTAATGTAAAAAGTCTCTTCTTTCCGTGAGGCTTTATTGCAGGATCCAACCAAAACGGATTTCTAGATATCTCCCGTTTTCAAGGTAAATTTTCCTCGGTGGTTGCTCCTCTCACTTGCAAATAAATTGGTACTTCAATACCTCTGTGAAAAGAAATTATTTAAAGTAACCTGGCCTTTGGCTCTGCAGTGTAGGGAGCAGTTGGATTACTTGCTTTCCTACACTGCAGAGCCAAAGGCCGGGGTATACGGAGGGGTGAGAATTTGGTTGCTTAGTGCGGCCTCCATGCATCTTCATTAAAGGTAAAGGTATCCCTTGTGCAAGCACTGGGTCATGTCTGACCCTTGGGGTGACGCCCTCCAGCGTTTTCATGGCAGACTTAATATGGGGTGGTTTGCCAGTGCCTTCCCCAGTCATTACCGTTTACCCCCCAGCAAGCCTCGGAAGGATGGAAGGCTGAGTCAACCTTGAGCCGGCTGCTGGGATCTAACTCCCAGCCTCATGGGCAGAGCTTCAGACTGCATGTCTGCTGCCTTACCACCCTGCGCCACAAGAGGCTCTTCATTACACATCATTATAAGGGGATTGGCCGATTCAGAAAGGATAGGTCTGTCATGGTGACTGAGAGGAACCTCTCTGAATGCCAACATCAGGAGGGAACATCAAGGAAGGCCTCGGCCTCTCTGCCCTGTTGTTGGCCCTCCCGAGTAACAGGTTGTGTGAGGCAGGATGCTGGACTAGATGGACCACTGGCCTGATTCAGCAGGGCTCTTCTGATGTCCACCAGCCACTGAATGCGCTGCTCCAGGCACCAAGAATTTTTTGTTTTTTTAAGTAGCCAACAAAGAAGTCTGCACCTTGCTAATGTTAGACAGGAATACTGGGGGGGGGGAGGGGGGCACAGGCACAGGCGTGTCCTCTCAGCCGATCAGTCAATAAAACTGTAAAAGTTGGAACTCCTTGCCACTTGGAACCATGAGCCTTTTTGGCGGGAGGGGACACTCTGCCAGGAGCAGGGTGCCCCCCCCCCACCATGAGTTTGTGATAATGGAAAAGCTGCTGCTTCAGAGGAGCAGAGCGTAAATAATTCAGGAAGGGGTTTTGGGAAGCAAGATTGCCAAGGCTCCGGTCCGAGGCTCCCTGGAAAGCAGCCGAGATGAAAGGCAGCCAGGCTCTCTTGCAATATTCATCAGCACTTGGAAGCAGCGGCGATGTTTGGGTCGCTAATTGCACGGCTCAGAGTTCTGGTTGTAACGAGGTGGCCGGCTGAAGATTGCGGGGGGAGGGGAGGTGTTGCTTGGGGGGGGGGATTCACATGGCCGGAAATGGTGTCCCCATCAGCAAATGGCTCATATCATGATCACGCTCAGGGGCACCATTTTGGGGACCGCTAGTCTAGATTGAAGGGGTAGTCAAACTGCGGTCCTCCAGATGTCCATGGACTACAATTCCCAGGAGCCCCTGCCAGCATTCGCTGGCAGGGGCTCCTGGGAATTGTAGTCCATGGACATCTGGAGGACCGCAGTTTGACTACCCCTGGAGTATACCATCTATATTCCGATTTCACACTGTGGCAAGCTGGTGGGTTTCTTCCCCATTCTCCAGCCTTCAGCACCTTTTCGGGAAGGGAGGGGGGAACAGACATTTATAATTGTGGAATGAGAGTTTGGAACGGGTTGCAAGAACATCTGAGGAGCAATTTCAAGAGTGGTTCTTGGAACACCCTGGCTTGGATGGGATGCTTGAGTCATCCTCTCCCTACGAACAATTGCTGGCATGTGCAGGATGCTTGCCTCAGCAAAGAATTAAGGCTTAGGATCCCTTTTTGCTGAGGAGCTGGTTTTATACTTGCGGGTAATTTGTTCATCCACATTGAGAATCCCTCGCATGCAGAAATCTAGTGCATTCCCGAAAAGACTAGTCTAAAACTGACATTCTGTTTAAGCATTCAAAACTCCCTGCATATAGAAAACATTTTCTAGCCTAGACCGCACCCTGATGTGCTATGTTTCTACATACCATGATACTTATTGTATAAATGAATGTACTTGTCCGTATTTATTGCTGAAAAAAGAGATGCGTGGGACTTGGCTGAGGTGGGGTGGGGGTAGGGTGGGGGAAGCCCATCAATGCCTATAATAAGCAGGAAAGGCAGGTGGAGGGAGGGGGCAAAATCGATCAGCTGATGGCAGCCAAGGATTGTCTATCACCTCTGAGCATCCTAAGCCACATGAACATAGATGCTGTTAGGATGCCAGCCTGGAGGCGTGACCTAGTCTAAATCTCTAGACTAAATTACTCCATTCCCCTGGAGAAAATGGATGCTTTGGAGCGTGACTCTATTGCAGGGGCTCATGGGTAGTGTAGTCCATGGACATCTGGAGAGCCATAGTTGGGCCACCCCTGCTCTAGGGCATTGGACCCCACTGCTTTCCCTGCCCTCCCCAGGCACCATCCCCAAATCTTTGGGCCTTTTTCAACCTGGATCTGGCTGTCCTCCCCCCCCCCTCCATCAATGCTCCACCGTGACCAGGTGGAACCTGGTAAATCTAGCTGCCATCTTGATTTGAATGGTGCTGTGGGAATGCTTGTTTCTAATCTCAGCAGAAAAACTGGGCCAGAGGTCTGGGCCTGGCAGGAATTCAGAGATCCAGGCGAATGTTCCAGCTTCCTTGATGCTATGCTTCCCCCCCAGAGGCCGTAATCGCTTTTGAGGCATAAGCACATTGTTTTATCAGTGCTCAAGGACCTTGGGACGGGCTAAATTAAGCCCCCAGACGTAGTCCGTCTTCCGGCTGAGGTGGAGGATGCGTTCCAGCTTGGAACAGAAGGCTCGGTTGCTTTATCTCCTGATCCAGTGATCGGGTGCAAAGGGCAAGGCGAACGGCAGCTCCCCCCAACACACACTTTCCAAATCTGCCGCCCCCTCTTGTATTTTCTATTCCTCTGAAGACCCCGAAAAGGCTTGCTGAGGTTTCCCAGGCCCCTGGACCTGTTGTTCTCTGATGGTGTGCCTGCCTCACAGGGTGGTTGTGAAGATTAACCAGAGAAAGGGAGAACGGCAGATGTCCCCTTGAGTTCCTTGAAGAATGAAATTGGCGACTGGTGGAGCTGGGGGATTTGCCAGGTCTCTTGTAGCTGCACGAGGGAGATTGGGGGGGGGGGGGGGGTGCGTATTCATCACAATGTCCTGACATCACCCAGAAGTGAAGTCAACATATTGGCTGTTATATCTGTGGGTTCAAGAAGCACGGACCCGTTTCAGCTCTTCATTTGACCCAAGCAAAACACTGAAAGGAGTTCCCCAACCTCACCCAATATATACGTTCCTGAACAAAAGGATCTCTCTGCCCAGTAACCTCGCTGGTCACAAGCAAAGACCTCTCATTGGATGTCAATTCCGGCACTTCATTGGTTACAGAACAGCTGTAATCCTTGTTTCCCATTGGCTGTTTTTTTACATTCCTAGCGGGATCTGAGGCTCCCGATTGGGTGCTTTCCCATCCCATCTTGGATCCTGTGAGGAATTGCATGCACAACATCGGCGACATCAGGGGTGATATTCTGGCTTTGGGGCAGAAACTATAGTAGAATTAGTTTCTTACCATAGAGTTAAGCACTAAAACTAGAGTATCACCCCCAGATGTCACTGACATGTCTTTATTGCTTCCAATTGATATCAAGCATGTCACATTTACTTCTTGCTTCTTCCCTTGCCTGGTAAGTTCCCCTGGTTTCTGAGAGGCCCAAAACAGGAGAGGGTCTGAACTCCAGGCCCCAACTGGGAATTGGCATCCCTAGGTCATGTTTATTTTATTTTTGGCCTCCTGGATGCCGTTCTGTTAGGAGTCTGGTGAGCTGTGGGACTCCCCTCTGTGTGTTTTTTTTCAGTGGCCAGTTGTTTACTTGACCCTTTTCACACTGGCCACAAAAGTCCCCATGCCCCAATGCTGATGTTTTGCAAAGAAATAAAAGCCTTGCTTTCCAATTCTCTGGTTAAATAGCTGACATAATTTCTTTGCCCTGCCAAGGTCGGGTTGACCTCCTATCCCTTCTGGGATGTAGCCGGGAGGGGGAGAGAGATCCCATGGAGAGAATTCAAAGTAAAATACGATCTCATTTTCTTTTTACAAGACTAGAATGGGGGCATGGCTCCTGCTGGAAAGCAGACATTGGTGGAGAAATCCTGGAATTACTGTACAGTTGATCTCCCCCCTCAAAATCTCTGGGCAAAACTGACCCTGTCCTCTATGAGTCATGGACACTTTTAGAAACCTCTAGTGACAGCAGAACATCCTTTAAAAGCTGCCATGCTTCAGGAAATCAGTTTCAAAGGGACGACTCAAAGAGGAAATAAGGAATAGGAATTTGTATGTTGCTTTGACGCTATTGGATAGGAGCTGATATATCTGTGGGTTCGAAGGAAGCCAGGACACTGGGAGTTCAATCAGTTCTTTATTAGGGCCTTAGCATGGTACAAGAGTAGTGAAGATTGAACCAAACCCCACCCTGAAAAACCCATCATATATACACACGACAGACAATGGATCTTCCTGCCAGTGCACTCTATAGGTCAGTTTTGGGGTTTGAGCTGATTGGATCCGGCAGACGGGATCTAGCCACACAGTGGTCAATTACATGCCTGTTTGGATCCTGCCGCAGACCTCAAGCTTGGCCCTCAGCAGATGCCAAAACACAACAGAAACTGGGAAGGGTTTGCTCCTTGCAAAAAACAGGGGGTCATTTTTCCCATCTGGCAATTCATCACCTATTAGCAGCAGCCTGCATTTCAGGCTAGCCATCCTCCAGGTGAGGCCTCCAGGAGAGCTCCAGGAATTATCTTTGGATGAGAAGGGTCCGTTTCCCCCGGAGGAGGTGGCTGCTTTGGGAGGTAGGATTTATGGCTTTTATACACCTCTCTTTCCTGGGCTTCACCCCAGAATCTCCAGGAATTTCCCAACCCAGGGGATTTCTGCACCCTTTAAAAATAGTAAAATGCTTGCCTTAAGTAGTCATTATATTCCAGCCCCTCCATATGATGTCGCCAACATGCAGCATCTGGGCAGTAACCAGCCAACTATATCTCCCATTTTAAAATTGGGGAATTGCATAAAATAGATTCACCAACCTAAAAGGTAAAGGTAAAGGTATCCCCTGTGCAAGCACCGAGTCATGTCTGACCCTTGGGGTGACGCCCTCTAGCGTTTTCTTGGCAGACTCAATATGGGGTGGTTTGCCAGTGCCTTCCCCAGTCATTACCGTTTACCCCCCAGCAAGCTGGGTACTCATTTTACCGACCTCGGAAGGATGGAAGGCTGAGTCAGCCTTGAGCCGGCTCCTGGGATTGAACTCCCAGCCTCATGGCCAAAGCTTTCAGACGGCTGCCTTACCACTCTGCGCCAATGTAGTGCTATCTAATGGAGAGCAACCAGCAGCCCTCCAGCCAAAGAAAGGTATGGAGACGAAGAATCGCTATCTCCACCTCCAGTGTTCCACCTTGCACCTGCCTCCCTTCTACCGGGGACGGGAGAAACGAATAGGTGTTCAATCATGCACGCAAAGCCAAAAAAAATTTTCCCCAAAGTTGTAACACAAAGCATGCCTCTCTAAGCTTCTCTCCCCTCTCAGGAATGAGATTCATTTTTAAAAGAAGCAAGACTCATGATACTATAAGGGATGGCAATACAGGAGCCCTATGTATCTATGATTAGATGCATAGTGCTCCTATATTGCCTTCGTTTATGGTATCACGAGTCTTCCTTCAATACTTCTCCATTGAAATGCCTATGCAATATGATTAGATGCATAGGTGTTTCAATGGAGAAGTATTGAATTAAAAATTAAAAATCAGTGGGCATGGAGAAAGGGGATTGGCTGCCTAGCTTGATTGACAGGCAGAAGAGAGCTGCATATAAATCGCGTTGCTTTCTTCCGCCATTTCCAGCAGCACTTGTGGAGGGGGAGAAGTGCGAAATGGCAGCAGAGAAGAGCAAGAGAGCAAAAAAGGCGAGGAGGGGCCGTGAGGAGCAATTATATTTATTGTTATGCCATTCAGCTGGCGTAACACTATTTTAACTATGTGCGGAAATGCTGCAGAGTTGGCAACTGCACCACATTCATGGATGTCGGTTTCTCTGTATGAAACTCGGTCTCAATTGAGGCTGGGAAGAGTCCGCTCCTTACAGAAAGCACATCCTTGCTTCTGTTCCTCTTCCTTTGCCAATTTTACCCACACCCATCCGGGATGAGATCTTTCCCATACTGGACTGGCTCTTGTTTTTGCCTATGCATAAGAATGTCACGTGCGCATCTCTTCATTTGTTGAGTCTTCTAATGTTGAGAACTGGGTTTGATAACTCACTCCTCCACTGGGTGACCTTGAACCAGTCAGTTCTCTTAGAGCGGTTCTTGCAGAGCAGTTCACTCAGAGTTCTCCCAGCCACACCTACTTCACAGGGTGTCTGTTGTGGGGAAAGGAAGGGAAAGGTGTTTCTAAGCCGTTTGGGACTCTTTCGAGTAGTGAAAAGCAGGGTATAAGAAAACAGCTGTTGCTGTTATATTACGGAAGAGCTTTCCCTCCCAAACCGATATATCTGCCAACCTGAGAATTCAAACTTGTGGCTCTTTGTTTCTGGGGGAGTCAGCCTAAGGCTAGAAGGAGTGGCACCTTTGGAATTCAAACACAGTGTGGTGGACACAGCCACAAAATGGCTGCCACAGGAGGTGGAGCCAGCCAAAAATGGCTGCCACACCTTATCGTCAGTCACGCACTGAGACCCATCTTGGTGTAGTGGTTAAGAGTGGTGGCCTTTAATCTGGAGAGAGCCGGGTTTGATTCCCCACTTTTTCTCCACATGCAGCCAGCTGGGTGACCTTGTGCTAGTCACAATCCTCTTAGAGCGGTTCTCACAGAGTAGTTCTGCCAGAGCTCTCTCAGCCCCACCAACCTCACAGTGTGTCTTTTGTGGGGAGCGGAAAGGGAAATCGAATGTAAGCCACTTTGAGACTCTTTCTGGTAGAGAAAAGTGGCATATAAGAACCAACTCTTCTTCAGGAATCTCAGGGCTCTCTCAGCCTCCCCTCCCCTCACAGGGTGTCTGTTGTGGAAAGAGGAAGGTGATTGTAAGCTGCTTTGAGACTCCTTCAGGAAGAGACAAGTAGCATATAAGAGCCAACTCTTCTTCTTCTCCTCCTCCTCCTCCTCCTCCTCCTCCTCCTTTGCTGGTCCACCCGGTCCTGTCAGCTGCTGTTTTCGATGAAGGCCATCTTTGCCTCCATGCCTGTTCCAATTCTATTATTTTAATTAATCCAAAAATGTAAAGGCATTTGAGCTGACGGGTGGGTGTCTTGCTGGCAGGAAACGTCACCACCAATAAGCATTACTACGAATTAATGGAGGGACTGCCTGAAGGAGGGTCTGACCCAGAGCTGTGGCACAGGTTAGGTCTCTTGGGAGAGGGGAACAATGGTTGTAGGTCTGCCAATCCTGGCCTCGACCAGAAACTGGACATTGATGCAGGGGGGAGGGGAGGAGAGTGCTTGGGGAGAGGGAAATTTGGGAAGGGACCTCACCTAGAATCTATGGTGTATAATAGAGTTTGCTCTCTACAGAGATCAGGGGAACAGATCCCTGCAGTCTGCAGATGAGGTCTAATTCTGGGAGAACCCCAGGACCCAACTGGAGGTTGCCAAACCATTTTGGGTGTTGCTTAACCCCTTCCTGCCTTGTGCCAAGTTGAAATGACCTACCAGGACACCTAGATTGGGGAGACCTGGTTGTAGCTACTCCCGTGATCAAGCAACTGTTCTTTGCACATGTTCAGAGACATTCCTTTTATGTAACAAAGCATTTCTGTTCAAGTATTGTTGACTGCTATAAGAGGAAGGCATAGAATGATCTCCCCCCCCCCCCTTTTACATCTTTTATTTTACTGTTGCATAGAATGGTTTCTTTCTTTTACGTCAGGACTCTCTCAGCCTTACCTTCCTCAGAGGCTGTTTGTTGCACGGAGAGGAAAGGGAAGGCGATTGGAAGCCACTTCGAAACTCCTTCGGGTAGAGAAAGGCGGCATATAAAACCAACTCTTCTTCTTCTTCAGTAATATCAGGGCTCTCTCAGCCTCCCCTCCCTCACAGGGTGTCTGTTGTGGGGAGAGGAAAGGGAAGGCGACCGGAAGCGCCTTTGAGACTCCTTCGGGTCATGAAAAACCGGGTATATAAGCCAACTATTTATCTTCTTCGGCTACGTGCAAGAAACAGGGTGGAATCCTCCAACTCTCTGATGTCTTTCTGAAATGGCAATCACTACCATTGCATAGACTGTATGTGTGTGTGTGAATTTCCCCTTGTTCATCAACCGCAAATTTTACTTGACAGATGATTGCCCAATGACCTACTTTGCAGGCTTCCTCCTGTAACTCTTTGCAGCCTGCTTTGAACATCGCTCCATTTCCTTAACTCGTTATTAGAGCAGCACTTCCTTTAAACAAAGGGCAGGACCGAAGGTGTTCCAGGGGACCTGAAAAGAAACATTCATTCCAGACATAAGGAACCCTAGCAATGCCAGCCTCCAGGCGGGAACTGGAGATTCCCTGGAATTCCCTGGAAGAGCTCATCTCTTCACTATAGAGATAGAATCATAGATTCAAAGAAGCCTAGAGAGGGAAGGGGCCATATAGGCCATCTAGTCCCACCCCTGCTCAAGGCAGAATCAGCCCAAAGCATCCTTGATAAATATCTGTATAGTGAGGGAGTGTTCCCCATGTCCTAAGACAGCCCATTCCACGGCTGAACTAGACCCATAGAATCCTAGAGTGGGAAGGGGCCATGCAGGCCATCTAGTTCCACCCCCTGCTCAGTGCAGGATCAGCCTCAAGCATCCAGGAGAAGGATCTGTCCAGCCGCTGCTTGAAGACGGCCAGTGAGGGGGAGCTCCCCACCTCCTCAGGCAGCCCATCCCACTGCTGAACTAGACTCAAAGAATCCTAGAGTGGGAAGGGGCCATCCAGGCCATCTAGTCCGAGCCCCTTCTCAATGCAAGACAGCAATTATGCCCCATCTCAACCTGCTCTTTTCAAGGCTAGACATTCCCAAGACCCTCAGCCTTCCCTCACGGCTTGTTTCCCAGGCCCTGGATCATTCTCGTCGCTCTCCCTTGCCCCCTCTCCATTTTGTCCACCTTTTTTGAAGTGAGGCCTCCAGAACTTCACAAAGGACTCCAGGTACAGCCTGACCAATGCGGTATACACTAGGACATCAGGGCTCTCTCAGTCTCCCTTCCCTCACAGGGTGTCTGTTGTGGGGACAGGAAAGGGAAGGCGATTGGAAGCCGCTTTGAGACTCATTTGGGTAGAGAAAAGCGGCATATAAGAACCAATTCTTCTTCTTCTTCCGAGTGGCCCAAGATCACCCAGGAAGCTTCAAGTGGGAGCGTGGGTCTCCCAGTCCTATGCTCTAACCACTACCCCTTGTGACCTCATTGGTGATCAGAGTCAGACTCTGGGTTTCCTCCTCGTCATCCTCTGATGTCGGGGGAAACCTTTGGAGAACCAAAACGGGAAGGCCCTGGTGGCCCCTGCGGAGAGGAGGAGAGGCTGCCCACTGGAGCTGGGTGTACCCCTTGGCACTGCACCTTTGGGCATCAAAACAGATGTTGCCTTCATGAAGGCTCGGTCCTTTGAGGGGCAGTGGATGTATAGAGCTCTTGCATTGTATGAATGCTTGCTGAATGCAAGTGAAAAGTGAACACAATTCTTGAGCGGAACTGCTCTGTGCCCCTGAGGAAAGCACAAGTGAAAAAGACCACTCTATCCAGATGTCGTTCTGGCAGAGAATGAAATAAAAGACAAGAAGGAAAACAGGAAAAGGAACAGTGAAATAGTTCGTCTTTCACTGGGGATTGTTATTTGGCCTTTGGGCAGGTTTCAGTGTGAATGGCTTGATCTTTACTGGTTTTGGTTTCGAGAGTTGGAAAGACTAGCAGGCTGACAGGGGGGGGGGATTGCCTGCCCCCCCCCCCCCGTTCTCTCCATCTACAGCACCCTTGTAGCCTGACCCTGTATACTGAGCTAGATGGAGGAAAAGGCTGACTCTGGAGAACGCACCATAGCATGAAATTTGCACCACAAAGGGCAGGTGGCAAATGTTCTTGGCACATGCTGCAGAGGGTTAAAGCCCAGCTTTGATTTTTTTTTTTCTGTGTGGAGAAGGCAGCCTGCCCTCCTTATCCAGGCCGTGGAATTTGTACCCAGTGCCTTGGCACATTGCGTTGCTCCAGAACAAGGCCACGGTGACCCTGATCTCTGGAGCCCAGAGGGACCCCTAAATGGAACATTTTCTAGGGGAAAGAAGCCGGCTTCTCCGATTCCCTGGCAGGTTTTCCTGGCAGCTGGTCATGTGAGTGGAGCTTGTGAGAAGTGGAGGGAGCCCTTCCAATCCAGGCCAGAGGTAGCTGGGGCGGCCAAACTGTGGCTCTCTAGATGTCCAGCTGGCAGGGGCTCATGGTAATTGTGATCCATGGACATTCTTCAAGCAAAAGTTGGATACACACTCTTCTTGGATGCTTTAGGATGCTTAGGGCTGATCCTGTGTTGAGCAGGGGGTTGGACTAGATGGCCTCTATGGCCCCTTCCAACTCTATGATTCTATGATTCTATGATTCTATGATTCTATGATTCTATGATTCGAGTCCAATCGAGATCCACCAGAAAATCATGTTGGTCTTCAAGTTATTCCCTCAGGATTTGAATCTAGCAACTCCACTGCAGAGTAACAGGTTTCCCTTCTGAAGATGTCAAGCAAAATGTCTTCCTACGAGCTTCTAATTCTGGACTGCGAAGATGTGCTCCAGAGGGCCATGGGGGAGAACGTCAGCCTCGGATCCAACAGAACTTCCCACCTGAGTGACTTGCAAGTTGTATTCAGGGTTACTCTCAACTAATCCTGTCTAAATTGATGCCCGGGGAACTGACATACCTCCCCTATACCCAGAGGAGTCTCAAAGCAGCTTACATTTGCCTTCCCTTTCCTCTCCCCACAACAGACACCCTGTGAGGTGGGTGAGGCTGAGAGAGCCCTGAGATTACTGAAGAAGAAGAGTTGATTCTTATATGTCACTTTTCTCTACCTGAAGGAGTCTCAAAGTAGCTTCCATTCACCTTCCCTCTCCCCACAACAGACACCCTGTGAGGTGGGTGAGGCTGAGAAAGCCCTGATATTACTGAAGAAAAAGAGTTGGTTCTTATATGTCACTTTTCTCTACCTGAAGGAGTCTCAAAGTGGCTTCCATTCACCTTCCCTCTCCCCACAACAGACACCCTGTGAGGTGGGTGAGGCTGAGAAAGCCCTGATATTACTGAAGAAAAAGAGTTGGTTCTTATATGTCACTTTTCTCTACCTGAAGGAGTCTCAAAGTGGCTTCCATTCACCTTCCCTCTCCCCACAACAGACACCCTGTGAGGTGGGTGAGGCTGAGAAAGCCCTGATATTACTGAAGAAAAAGAGTTGATTCTTATATGTCACTTTTCTCTACCTGAAGGAGTCTCAAAGTGGCTTCCATTCACCTTCCCTCTCCCCACAACAGACACCCTGTGAGGTGGGTGAGGCTGAGAAAGCCCTGATATTACTGAAGAAGAAGAGTTGGTTCTTATATGTCACTTTTCTCTACCTGAAGGAGTCTCAAAGTGGCTTCCATTCACCTTCCCTCTCCCCACAACAGACACCCTGTGAGGTGGGTGAGGCTGAGAAAGCCCTGATATTACTGAAGAAGAAGAGTTGGTTCTTATATGCTGCTTTTCTCTACCTGAAGGAGTCTCAAAGTGGCTTACATTCTCCTTCCCTTTCATCTCCCCACAACAGACACCCTGGGAGGGAGGTGAGGCTGAGAGAGCCGATATTCCTGCTCGGCCAGAACAGCTTTATGAGGGCTGTGACTAGCCCAAGGTCACCCTGCTGGCTGCATGTGGGGGAGAAGTGGGAACCTAACCTGGCTCTCCACATTAGAAGGCTGCACTCCTAACCACTAAACCAAGTTGGTATAAATCAAAGAATAAATAAAATAAATACAGAGGATATGATATCTATCCCCTGGAGAGGAATTAGTATCCCATGAGAACTACAGCCCTCACCTGGAGCAGGCCTTCTCAGCCAGGGTTTCATGAAACGAAGGTTTCTTGGTGGCCCTGGAAGGGTTACCTGAATGGGTGGGTATTAATTGATTTTTAATCTATATATTTAGTATTCATTAAAACATGTATTGGGTGATCTGACCACATATTGGTCTGGAGGGGGTCAGAAGGGGAGGGGCAAAGGGTGGGCGTGTCCACAACTCTGCTTCCCAACCATATTCTGCACGAATGTGCTACTTTGGGAGTTTCTCGAAGCCTGATTAATGTTTCAGGGACTTCTCAATGGTAAAAAAGTTGAGAAAGGCTGACCTGGAGGTTGGCAGCCCTGGACTATTCTGCCCTTGCTACTGAAACTTCAAAATGCCTTCCTCTGTTTTCCATCGCGTAGTCTCTAATCTACTCTACTTGTAGTTTAAACTACAAGTACAAGGATATAGGCTAGATATCAGGAAAAAGATTTTCACAGTCAGAGTAGTTCAGCAGTGGAATAGGCTGCCTAAGGAGGTGGTGAGCTCCCCCTCACTGGCAGTCTTCAAGCAAAGGCTGGATACACACTTTTCTTGGATGCTTTAGGATGCTTAGGGCTGATCCTGCGTAGAGCAGGGGGTTGGACTAGATGGCCTGTATGGCCCCTTCCAACTCTATGATTCTATGATTCTATGATTCTAATCTGATGGTCTTAGATTCTCCAGGGTCCTTTGGCTTTAACTGGCATGCAAACCTTCTGGATGCAAAAAGCCTCTTAAGCACTCAACAATGTTGAGCAGGGCGTTGGACTAGATGGCCTGTATGGCTTCTTCCAACTCTATGATTTTATGATTCTGTGATTCTATGATTCTAATCTGATGGTCTCAGATTCTCCAGGGTCCTTTGGCTTTAACTGGCATGCAAACCTTCTGGATTCAAAAAGCCTCTTAAGCACTCAACAATTAGGTGATCCAGCCTCCAGGTGGGGTTACAACTGACCTCCAAGCAATAGAGGTCAGTTCCCCTGGAGATAATGGCTTCTGAGGAAAGTGGACTCCCAGGCCTTGTATCCCACTGAAGTCCCTCCCTATTGTGCATTTGGATACACCGAGGACCAGGAGAGAAGATTCAGAAGATGAATGCCACGGCTACCTTGGGCCATTACTACAGACACCACGCAGGGTGTGATAAGTATCCGGCTTGTAGGTAATCTTGACATGCCAGGAGCGAGAAGCAGAAAATTGGAAGCAGTCTGACTGGAAGTGTGAGAAAGGCTCATCGAAGGAATGCCTCTCCATACCAATCGGAACGGGCTGGTTCACCCTTAAAAACACCAAGAACAAAGGGAAAACCACAACAGTCCTGTACAGCTGTGTTTTGCAGGGGGAATGTAGAACCCTGTTGTGGTTGTCCAGCCTAGCTCAATCTCATCAGTTCTTGGGAACTAAGTGTGGTTGGTTGGCCCTCATTAGTATTTGGCCAGGAAACCACCGAAATCCAGGGCTTGCTATGCAGAGCCAGGGAATGTCATATTGTTTGTCTCTTGCCTTGAAGACCTTGTGAGGTTCTCATAAGTCAGCAGGGACTTGAGGTTCCTTTCCCTCAGAAGAACCAGTCTTGAAAAGGAAGGCCTTTTTGGAATTCTGACAGACCGTGGTGGCCACAGCTACAAAATGGCAGCCACATAAGGAGGAGCTGGAAACAAAATGGCTGTCCTGCTGTACCTTCGGTCACACATCCTTCTGCTGTGGTGGCAGCTTCTGCTAAAGGCATTAAAAAAAAAATCTGCACTGATGATCAAATCTCAAGTTGCCAGTCAGAAGGTTTGTTGGCTAAAACCTCCATCTAGCCCTGCCCACTTTCTAAAAATACCAGTTGGGTGTCAAGAAGGGTATCAGCGGGCACCAGTTTGGTGTGGTGGTTAGGAGTGCGGACTTCTAATCTGGCATGCCGGGTTCGATTCTGCACTCCTCCACATGCAGCCAGCTGGGTGACCTTGGGCCAGTCAGTTCTCTCTCTCAGCCTCACCTGCCTCACAGGGTGTCCGTTTGTGGGCAGAGGAAAGGAAGGCTATGGTAGGCAGTTCTGAGACTCCTTCCAATATAAAAGAGTGGGGTACAAAAAGCCAGCTCTTTTTCTTGTATGTGTACAACATTGTCTTGGCTTGCACACACACAAACACCATTGTGCAGTTCTTGCTTTTCTTTGGAAGAATCACAGGTACATGAGAACATCTGTGGTTAGTTTGATGTTTGTGTTGGGATTTTGAATTTCTCAATGCGGAGGAAGTCTCTTCTTTTTTTTTAAGCTGTCCGGTTTGCTGGATTCCATTCCACTGAATGTGGTTTCCCCCCTTCTGTTCATATAGAGTCCAAAAGCCCTCC
Organism: Paroedura picta; assembly: GCF_049243985.1. NCBI lineage: Eukaryota > Metazoa > Chordata > Lepidosauria > Squamata > Gekkonidae > Paroedura > Paroedura picta. The sequence continues at coordinate 9,177,495 of NC_135372.1, read as the reverse complement.
CATCACTGGGGTTCTCATAAGTCCTCCATGACAAGCCCTGTGCCACCATCGACCAAATCCAAGGTTCATGCGGTTAGTGCCAGAATCACGACCCCGCCCACCCATGCTGCCACTGACTCCATGATGCAATACAAAACAGAGCAGCTCAGTCATTTGTTATCTTCGTGGTCATGGAAAATTTGACCCTGCTTTGTCCTGGGTCAAATGATGCAAAATTGGATCGATTCAGGCCTGGCCTCCTGCCCGGACAAAGCTTGCAAAAACAAGAAGAATTTGCAATGTCCCAGAGGAGAGTTGGAAGGCCTTGAACTGGGAAATAAGATGACCCCAGTTCAAGGTACGGAGGCTCAAACACGCTAAAGACGCCTGCCTTGTCCTTCCTTGCACCCACCTCCTTCTCCCTTATTCCCGGGGACGGGAATTTCTTTTTAAATATGGTTAACAAATAGGTGGACAAGCACGCTGGAGATGCCAAAAATATTTTTTTTTCCAAAGTTGTAACAGTTTCAGTAGTTCTCAACCTTTCTAATGCCGCAACCCTTTAATACAGTTCCTCCTGTTGTGGTGACCCCCAACCATAAAATTATGCAAGGGTTCTTTCACAGAAATTAAACCAAAAATGACCAATGGCAGGAAGATCCATTGTTCAGGAGCAGTAACAGTGGCAGCGCCCCCCCCTGGCCAAGCTACTCACCCTGCTGCAACTCCTGTGAAAGGGTCATTCGACCCCCAAAGGGGTCCAGACACCCAGGTTGAGAACCACTGTTGTAACACAAAGCGTGTCTCTCCAAAGTTTCCTCCCCCCCCAAAAAAAAACAGGAACGAGATTAATTTTTATGTGTCTCAAAGGACTCATGATCCTTTGCATTCAAAAAGCACTATGCATCTATGATTCTATGCATAAGCGTTTCAATGGAGAAGTATGATTTTTTAAAATTGGCGGGCAGGGAGAAAAGGGATTGGTTGCCTGGATTGATTGACAGGCAGAAGCATGACATGTATAAGGGGCATTGCTCTCTTCCGCCATTTCCAGCAGCAGATATGGAGGGTGAGACGCGTGAAAAGAAGGCAGGCAAAGGCAAGATAGCAAAAAGGTGAGGAGGGACTGGGAGGTGCGATAAAATTTAACGCTTTGCCATTCAGCTGGCGGAACACTATTTTTGCTAATGTGTGGAAATTGCCCAGCATTTGTATGCTGATTTACTGCCATTCACAGATCTTAGTAGCTGCCTTAAGCCAATCTCAGCTAGTGCAGGGGGTTGGACTAGATGACCCTAGTGATCCCTTCCTATTCTATTCTATGATTCTAAGACCTGTTTTTTTTTGTGTGCCCTGCTTCTCACTGCCCAAAGGAGTCTCAGAACAGATTACAATCGCCTATCCTTCCTCTGCCCACAACAGACACCCTGTGAAGCAGGTGAGGATGAGAGAGCTCTGAGAAAACCGTGACTGGCCCAAGGTCACCCAGCAGGCCCCGTGTGCCTCACAGGGGCTTGCCATCACCTTCCCTTCTTCTCCCCACAACAGACACCCTGTGAGTAGTTGGAGCTGAGAGAGCGCTGAGAGAACTGCCACTGGCGCAAGGTCACCCAGCTGGCTGCATGTGGAAGAGTGGGGAATCGAACCCAGTTCCCCAGATGACAGGCTCTTAATCACTACACCATTTAGAGGCAAGAGTTCCCGCTTGGGGTCCACAGCAAGCGTTCTGTGTGCCGTCATCCCAACCCCAGAGGAGAAGCAGGGAGGGCGTTTGCCTTGTCCTACTGGCGCACGGCAAGCTGTGGTGCTTGACTGGAGACACATGTGTTTTCAATCCGGAGTGCCGCAACCCGAGAGGTTAACCAGAGCTCCTAACCCTCCCCTCCTCTTCCCAGGCAGACCTCCGTTTTCATGGCTCCTGGCTGCCAGCGACCTTTCGCACAGTAACCCCAGAGCATCAATGTGAGCGGGTGGGCGGAAGGGAGGATGCAAGGACTTGGGAAACCTCCCCCCCCCCCCCACCAAGACCGAGAACAAAGGCGAGCAGTCTGTGGCGCTTCATGCGCTGGAGCAGCCGAGGATGTCTTGGGCTTGCATCCTTTTTCAGCATGACTTTTGTGTGTGTGTGTGTGTGTGTGTGTGTGTTTGCAACAGGGAAAAACGGAACACGTTGCTAACATTGTCACAGGCTCACCCACAGGCCCGAATACCTGCTTCTCTGGGCTTGCAGATTTCTCCCTCTTACCCAAGAGCCTGTCCTGAAATACCATCACATGAAAGGAGGGGGGGAATATTTTATTTCTGCAGTGATATTAGTACTGTCATGGGGGTGCACTGGCTGCCAACTTTGGCTGAGGACATTCCTGGAAATTCGAGGACGGTGCCCGTGGAGGGGAAAATTGATATACCGTATGTATACCATGGAGTTTATTTATGTGCATTAAGGCAGATTACACAGAATGAGTCAACACCATCAACGGGATGGGAAATTCAGTAAGGAATCAATTAGGATTTGTGTATAGAACCAACCAGAAGTCTAAAACACAGAACTGAAGCAAAGCTTAAATGCCAGCATGACACATTTAATGAATGCAAATGACACAACAGGGTATTGGATGGGGAGATACCCTGCTGGGGAGCCATGTACACAAATGATATCTCTTAGGGTATTTGCAGACTGTAAGCTAAAGATGATGTGGTGAATGCAGTCTTGGGCTGGGTCGACAGAGACATCACACAGAAATTGCAAAATGGCCTAGTCCCGCTGTGTACCGCATCGGTCAGACTGCAACTGGAGTGCTGTGTGCAGTTCTGGAGGCCCCGCCTCCAAAAGGACGTGAGCAGATTGATGAGCCCCCTCCCCCACACTGCCACCAGCAAAATCAGAGCAGCAATTGATCAAGGGCAAGACAGCAAGACGTTTGGGTCGTCCTAAGTAGATAAGACAGGGGGTACAAGTGGCGGATGGGGGCCCTGTGAGACTCTCCCCTACTGATGGCAGACCCCAATACAAATAGGGGCTCCTCACCCACCACTTGTACCCCCTGTCTTATCCACACACACCCTGGAGCCTGAGCTCAGAGCACCTCCAGCTGAAAACTACCTCCATCTCTCCAGGAATTAAACCCCCTGCTATATTTTTGAAAATTTTCAAATTTCTTCTTATTTTGCAAACTTGGAGGGGAGGTAAGTTTGGAGGAAAACCTGTTTATTGTCAGGGTAGCCTCAATGTGCAGATTTAGATATCTGCAGGGAGTTGGGCACACATCACTGCTAGATACATGGATGGGTCAGTTGGAGTTGGATAGCAACACAACCGTAGGCCTGTGAGGGACTCTAAAACAGTCCCAGAGCCATGCAGACACTTTGCCCCTCTGCATGGGTGCACTGAACTCTTTGTTATCTCGCAGACTTTGCAAAGGAAAGGTTGTGTAACTCTGAGCACGAGCCAAGGTTTGATGATCCCCGGAGTGAGCAGAGGCCCTGCCAGGGCTGGCCCATGCACTGGGCATGTGAGAAAAGGGATCCAGACACCACCCAAGGGAGGACTGTAGCACTATTGCACCTGCTTTTCACTCAGATCTCACTGCCAGTGGGAGAGAGTGGGTGTTGTGTAGTGGTTAGAATGGGACCCCCAAGGTGGTGCCCATGGAGACTGCAGTGCCCTCTGATACCTTTGCTGATTCTCATCCAGGTGGACTAGTGGAGGGGGCACCCAATATTTCTGTAGCCGTCTTCTCAAACCAGGAATGATCAGGGGCCAAGCTCAACTTGTAAGTTCCCAGTCTGTTTTTCTTTAAACTTGTTCACTCAGATACATTAAGGATGTTGATATTTTTCCTTCTTGTGTGGGAGCTGCACCCCCCTTTCGTTACCTTACTGGGTTAGGAAAAAGTTACATGAATCTGGCAAGTGACACCTGTCAGAGGAAGGATCTCTACTTGCTCCCCTCTTCCAAGTGCTGCTTTGGCTGCCCAAGTTCTAAAATGACAGCCCCTCTCACAATACCATTCTAAACTGGATGTTATCTGGAGTTGGCTCAGTTTCAAGTAAAGCAATGCAGAGACAGAGGTTTCATTTAATTTCATTTCATTCCACTAATGAGCCGTCTCTTAAGTGATCTGGCCATTTCAAACAGTGCTGTGCTTTCCCGTGATCATTTTCCAGCGTGTGATCTTCCTCGGACTTCTTTTTGGGTTTTCTTCATCGAGCACTATAGCACTACACCAAATACAGCAATGGTGGCGCTGTAGCACTGAAGAGCTATATTTGTCTAGTGCTATAGCACTCGACTTAGAACACGTCAAAACAGTTCAGGGGAAATCATGTGGCAAAAAGGGCAGGGGGAAGTGCTGTTGGAAACGGGGAAGATTGCTTTAAATAGATCAGTTGTTACCCCAAGTGGAGTCTGGCAACCTGGGCGATTCACAAAGCGAATTTCACCCAACATGCTGAAACACCCTCATGTAATCTCGGTTTCGCATGGGGAGAGGGGGAAGAGGCCCAACCGCAGCAGGAAGAAGGGCTACTGTTTGCGAGGCCTCGGCCACGAAACACTCTGAGAAGGAATCCCGTGGGGAGAGCCGCTCCGTTTTTTCTGCTTGGAACCTTCGTCATACCCCAAAGAAAGGGGCCCTGAGTCATCATCAACCTCATGGAAGGGAGTAGCCAAAAACAGGAAGTCAAAAGTAGGTTACAGGAAGTAGATTACAGGAAAGTGCCCTTTTGGAGGAGGAGGAGGAGGAAGAAGAAGAAGAAGAAGAGTTTGTTCTTATATGCTGCTTTTCTCTCCCCAAAGGAGTCTCCAAGTGGCTTCCAATTGCCTTCCCTTTCCTCTCCCCACAACAGACACCCTGTGAGGTGGGTGAGGCTGAGGGAGCCTGATATTACTGAAGAAGAAGAGTTGGTTCTTATATGCTGCTTTTCTCTACCCGAAGGAGTCTCAAAGCGCCTTACAATCGCCTTCCCTTTCCTCTCCCCACAACAGACTTCTGAGTTCATCTAGTTCAACCCCCTGCAGAATGCGGGAAATTCACGACTCCCTTCATGAAGCATACCGGGCAACCAACCCCATTGAGCCCCCCCCCCCATCTATAATAGGGAGAGAATAATACACCACTACCTGTCAGGGATGTTGTGACCCACTTTAGCTATATATTTGCAGGCAAATCAGCTAGGAGCATATCGGGCTCAACACCCCTTGAAAGCTGCAGGAAACCCATGGCAGAAATCTTTGCTCTATTCATACCCGTCCCCCATCTCTGTACACTTCTCCCAACATTTTGAGGGGTGCGATGTTCTCACAGGTCTGATGGGTCTCTCATTCCAAGGTGGAGCAACCAGGAATCCATCCTCTCCCACGCTGTCTAGAGGACTGAATTCTCTCTTTACCTAACAAAAAAGAGCCTGGCTGGATGCCCACGCAAGAATTTCACACGGCATTCTGTCCCAAGTATGGAACAAGATCTTCTGAGCAAGTCCTAAACAATGATTGCAGAAAGGAGAGAACAAAGTGGCTTTTGACACACCAGAACGATTGGAAGAAAAACTGATTTGGAACACACACACACACACACACAAAATGTGACAATGCTCCAACAAGCCTGTTTATTTGGAGATAATTCCGTGGGCTCCAATAATTCAGAGGCGGGGAATCCGTGACTGCATAAACGTTTGCAGTGCTTTTGTTAGTTTCTCTGAATGCTACCGTTTCAGTGAAATAGTTAAGACTCAAGGCCAGTCACATCCTAGAGATCGATAAGGGCTTCAGGGCAGAAGCTCTGGGGAGTCAAAGCTCCCTTTGGTGAGATTTAAAATGGGATCCCAAAGTTCATGGACTGATCTTCATGACTCTTTTAGATTGGAAGCCGCTTGGAGACTCCTGGTAGAGAAAAGCGGCATCTAAGAACCAACTCTTCTTCTTCTTCTTCTTCTTCTTCTTCTTCTTCTTCTTCTTCTTCTTCTTCTTCTTCTTCTTCTTCTTCTTCTTCTTCTTCTTCTTCTTCTTCTTCTTCATGATGAACTTCAAGGGGGAAACAGTGAATTAGAGGGATGTAGTACTGATCCAACCGGGTTCTACTTATGTTCTTAAGAATTCTGGAAAAACAAAGGAGGACTCTGATTATATACTGCACATGCTCAGAGGTGTGCTGGTCTTTATCTTACTTATTTGAGCTACTTCGAGAACTTAAGCTTGACCCTCATTATGGGTCTCGGGTAGCCACAAGGCAGTACACCCAAGCTCAACTTAAAATTGCTCACATTTTTTCCTCAGTATCCCTGTTGAATGCATGAACACAGTGTTGCCTCCCAGAACCAGGTCTTAAAAGGGAGACTGGCTTGGAACATGGAGGTTCCATTGTGCCATTAATAGATTCCCTCCCTCCCTCCCTCCCTTTTCCAATTTACACTCTGCCCCTGCCAGCATGCTGGTTCGGGGTGGCTTTCAATATATTATTTATAAAATATACATAGTAAATAGAAAGTTTACATATAACATCATTAAAGCCATCTTAAAAGCAGTGATTACAGCTGTATAGCCATATCATGTCTTTTAGAGCAGGGGTAGTCAACCTGTGGTCCTCCAGGTGTTCATGGACTACAATTCCCATGAGCCCCTGCCTCAGATGCTGGCAGGGGCTCATGGGAATTGTAGTCCATAAACATCTGGAGGACCACAGGTTGACTACCCCTGTTATAAGGTACTTTTGAGCAGTGAATCCAGAGTGGATCAAAAAATGTGCACAATGGGGCCCATGTATAGATAAAGAAGTTGTTTCCACAATGTAGGGAGCACAGTTCCCTTTAGAGCAGGGGTAGTCAACCTGTGGTCCTCCAGATGTTCATGGACTACAGTTCCCATGAGCTCCCTGCCAGCGTTTGTAGTCCATGAACATCTGGAGGACCACAGGTTGATTATCCCTGCTTTAGAGCATTCAGTTTTCAGTGGAGGGGGGATATCCATATGGAGGGAGCCCAAACAATGTTTAATCAGTTGTCTCATTGTTCATTGGCAGCAATCAAAAGCTTGGCAGAAGAGCTCCGTTTTAGAGGCCCTCAGCTCTTCCGGGAGCTCTTTACACCAGGTCGGGGCCTGGATTGAAAAGGCATAGTCAGCCAAGCGATCCCTCAGATATGCCAGGCTCAGTCCACGTATGGCCGCCTTAAAGGTGCTCTTAGACACAATTTTTGTTGTGCTACTTCAGATCAATATGGCTATCCACTTGAATCTACTGATACCTTAAAGCACTGGTCTGTGGATCAGTCGGTACCAGGCCGCGGCTCCTCCTCGTCCTCCTGCCCGGCTGCTGCCTCGGGGGCTGCCTTGCCACTCTGCCCCTGGCTCACCTTTGGTGTTCTCCAGCAGCCGCCATGGCTGGGGCTCCCCCTTGGCGTGGCACTGTGCAGCTGCTGCTGGCAGCGCCCCCCAGCGGGCGGTGTGAAGTCAGGGGCGCCGGTGGGAAAGTAAGTGGAACAGGGTCTCAGGCAGCGACATCCCTTGGTAAAAGGCTACCCCCCCTCCCCTGGGCCTCAGCAAAACTGTCAAGTGTTGACCGGTCCCTGGTGATAAAAAGGTTGGGGACCACTGCCTTAAAGCATATTCAGAATTCAACTAGGAGCCAGTGCAGCTGCCTCAGGGCAGGTTGGATGTGGCCCCTCCATGGTACACCAACGAGGAGTTCCAGACCAGTTGCATTTTCCAGATCAGCATCAAAGGAAGGCCCAGGTATCCATTCAATTTGTGTTCCCGCCCTTCCTTTCGGGAACTTTGAGCAGTGAGCATTCGTCCCTCCTGTATCTGGCATAGGTCTCAAGACCTATGTATCTGGCATAGGTCTCTGGCATAGATCTCTGGGGCCCTGGCTCCTGTTCTTCCCTCTGAGCTATTTTGACTTTATATGGCCCTGGGATTTCTGGCCATCTTGATAGGAGGTGTACGTCTGAGCGCGTGGGAGGCTTCCTCTCCTTCCCACCAACTCTCTTTGTGGCCTGCGATCCACCCAGGGTGACGCTTTCCCTTCCTCCTCTGTGACGTGAGCCCCTGCCGGTGTTATTGGGCTGGAGGGATTCATCCAAGTTCATCTGGCGCTGAACTTTTACCCACTGATTTCCCTTCCTCCCAGGGCCAAACATGGGAAGGAAGGAAATAACGGCATTGCAAACATGGCTGTGCAAAAGCATCCCATTCTTCCAGGGCTGGGTGCTGGACAGAGTGCGTGTGAAACCCATGGTTTCATTATGTGTCGAGGGCGCGTATTCTGTGCCAAGGTTATCTCGCCCCTTCCCTTTCCCATGGCTGACATTATGTCCTCCGGTCTCATTTTACAGTTGACTGATGGCTGGATTGAGCAATTTGCTAGGCCGCTTGTGACACAAAGGTCTCAAAGGAAAAGAACAATTAATTATACCAAAGAACAAAGGGGAGAAACAAATTTGTATCGGAGCTGCCAGGAGACTCCACGAAGCGTGACTCAGCCCAGAAAGTCCCAGGTTTAGAAAGACTTATGCTCAGTCCCCCATATCGAGAACCTAAAAAGGTCACCCAAGGGAAATGAACGGGAGCTTATACAGGGTGGAAGACCATTTCAAAAAATATAGTAGTGCCAGTATTTATTAAGTTAAAATCCCAGGGCTTTCAGCATAGCCTCAATAAAACCGATACATACATACATACATACATACATACAGGTAAAGGTATCCCCTGTGCAAGCACCGGGTCATGTCTGACCCTTGGGGTGACACCCTCTAGCGTTTTCATAGCAGACTCAATACAGGGTGGTTTGCCAGTGCCTTCCCCAGTCATGACCGTTTACCCCCCAGCAAGCTGGGTACTCATTTCACCAACCTCGGAAGGATGGAAGGCTGAGTCAGCCTTGAGACGGCTGCTGGGATTGAACTCCCAGCCTCATGGGCAGAGCTTTACCACTCTGCCTTACCACTCTGCGCCACAAGAGGCTCAACATACATACATACATACATACATACATACATACATACATACATACATACATACATACAAATGCCTCCCCTGACTAGATGCATTTTGGTGTTACTGCCTTTCTCAATGTTCAGGCATCAAATAAAACATGGCCAAACACAGGGCAGAGAGGTCAAAGCCTTCGTAAGAACATCAGAAGAGCCCACTTGGATCAGACCAGTGGTCCATCTCCTTCAGGCCTTCCCCTGATAAGAAGAGTTGGTTTTTATCCCCTGCTTTTCACTACCTGAGGGAATCTCAAAGGGGCTGACAACCACCTTCCCTTCCTCTCCCCACAACAGACACCCCGTGAGGTATGTGGGGCTGAAAGAGCTCTGACAGAATTGTTGTGAGAACAGCTGTAACAGGGCTGTGACTAGCTCAAGGTCACCCAGCTGGCTACATGAGAAAGAGCAGAGAATCAAACCCAGCTCTCCAGTTTAGAGTCCACTGCTCTGAACCGCTACACCAAGCTGGATCCTATAGTCTAGGGGTAGTCAACCTGTGGTCCTCCAGAAATCTATGGACTACAATTCCCATGAGCCCCTGCCAGCAAATGCTTACATGGGCTCATGGGAATTGTAGTCCATAGACTTCTGGAGGACCACAGGTTGACTACCCCTGCTATAGTCCATCTAGCTCAGCATCCTACTTTACATGGGTGGCCAGCCAGTTCCCCTGGAAGGGTAGAGGGACCAAGGCCTTCCCCTGCGGCTGACTGCCTCTGAACTTGGAGGTTCCCTTTAGTCACCAGGGCTAATAGACCTGCCCTCCAAGAATCCTTTTTCAATGTTTTGACTGTGAAGGAACTCCTGGGATATTTTTCAGGCTCCGAGGAAGCCCGGAAGTGGAGACAATACCCTTCAGAGGAGTGGGCACAGAAGTAAGATGCAGGAGCCAGCCAGCCGATCAGTCAATCAAATATATACTGTTTCCATTGCAAACAGGGAAACCAGGCCTGCAGAGCAACAGGAGGAATGGGTTGCAGGGTTGTCTCGTGATGTCAGTAGCCATCCTAACATCTAGGAACGGCCGCGTACCCTGGGGAGCTCTCACCGAATTCCAAGGTTCTGTTTCCCTGGTTGAGAATCCCTTAAAGCCTGTGGCCATCTCTACATCCTCTGGCAGCGAATTCCACATTTTAACCACACTCTGTGTTAAGAAGTATGTCCTTTTGCCCCTCCTGAACCTACTGGCCACCCGCTTCATTGGATGCCCTCGAGGCCTGGTATTTCGGGAGAGGGAGAAAAATTCTTTCCAACCCAAGCCTATCTTTATAGAAATCCATCATTTCCCCCCACCTTAGCGGTCTCATGTCTAAAACTGAAAAGGCCAATACAGAAGGTGTGCCAACCCTCTAATCATCTTGGTCACTCTCCTCTGTACTCTTCTCAGCTCTGCGATGTCCTTTTGGAGATTCAGCGACCAGAACGGCACATGGCATTCCAAATGAGGCCACCCTGCAGAGCTATAATCCTCCTCCACAACACCCAGGGCATGGCCTCTTTTCTCACTTCCTTCTCACCCTCCCTGCCTTGGGCACATGCCTCTGGAGCAGGAACCTGGCCTCTTCCTCATCCCTTTTGCCTCTCTCATCTCCTGTGTACATCTGCACTGGCAGAGACCTGCATGGCTACCTGTTTGACTTCAATGGCCGGTGTGGTGAACTGACGGACTAGGATCTGGAAGACCCAGATTCAAATCCTCACTCTGCCATGGAAGTTTGCTGAACAGCATTGGGCCAGACACATGCCCCCAGCCTAATTTACTTCACAGGGATGAAATGTAGAAGAAGAAGAGTTGGTTCTTATATGCCGCTTTTCTCTATCCGAAGGAGTCTCAAAGCGGCTTCACGACAGACACCCTGTGAAGGTGGTGAGGCTGAGAAGAAGAAGAAGAAGAGAGTTGGTTCTTATAAGCCGCTTTTCTCTCCCCGAAGGAGGCTTCCAATCACCTTCCCTTCCTCTCCCCACAACAGACACCCTGTGAGGGAGGGGAGCCTGAGAGAGCCCTGATATTACTGAAGAAGAAGAGTTGGTTCTTATATGCCGTTTTTCTCTCCCCGAAGGAGGCTCAAAGCAGCTTACAGTCGCCTTCCTTTTCCTCTCCCCACAACAGACACCCTGTGGGGTGGGTGAGGCTGAGAGAGCTCTGATATTCCTGCTCGGTCAGAACAGCTTTATCATTGCTGTGACTAGCCCAAGGTCACCCAGCTGGCTGCATGTGGGGGAGTGCAGAATTGAACCTGGCTCGACAGATTAGAAGTCTGCATTCCTAAGCACTATACCAAACTGTAGGAGAGGAGAATGATGCAAGCAGCTCTGAGTCCCTACTGGGGAAATATGAGGGGTATAAAACAAATCAGTATGTGAAGAGAGGACACACTGTGTAACTGTAGCTTACAGAACTCTCTGCCAGAAAATGTAGCCAGCATTAAAAGGTAGATGACAGAACCTCATGGAGTATCTCCACTGGGGAGGAAAGTAGGGTATAAATGAAATAAATTTATAACGAATGTCTCAATCCGTTTATCTAGTTATTGAATTATGTCTCTCTTCCTTTGTTTGGGAAGCTCCAGGAAGCACACACTTCTGAAGCGGAATCCGTGCGAGGTGGGTCAGGTGAAGGAGAGGGACGGGTCCATAGGTCACCCAGCAAGCGTCATGACAGAGCAGGAGTGGGATGGGAATGTCAGAAGAGCCCTGCTGGATTAGATCAGTGCTCCATCTGGTTCTGCTTCACATAATGGTCAACCAGGTGACCTGGAGAGTGAGCAACAGAAGAAGAGGAGGAGGAGGAGGTGGAGGGGAGCTTTTTGGGGTACCCTGCTTCTTACTACCTGAAGGGGTCTCAAACTGACCTACAAGCTTAGTCCATGCATATCTGGAGAGCTACAGTATGGCCAATCATGGCCTAGAGCGGCTTCCTCAATCAGGGTTTTGGGGATTTCTTGACAGCCCTGGAAGGGTTTCCTGAATGGGTGGAAGTTAATTCATTAAAACATTTTTTTAATGTTAAACAATTATGGGGTGCTATGACCTTATATACAAGAGCCTCTTGTGGCGCAGAGTGGTAAGGCAGCCGACATGCTGTCTGAAGCTGTCTGCCCATGAGGCTGGGAGTTCAATCCCAGCAGCCGGCTCAAGGTTGACTCAGCCTTCCATCCTTCCGAGGTCGGTAAAATGAGTACCCAGCTTGCTGGGGGGTAAACGGTCATGACTGGGGAAGGCACTGGCAAACCACCCCGTATTGAGTCTGCCATGAAAACGCTGGAGGGCGTCACCCCAAGGGTCAGACATGACTCGGTGCTTGCACAGGGGATGCCTTTACCTTTACCTTTCTGACTATATATATGGTCATGTTGACCCCCCCCCCAATGGCCAAAGATGGGCCTGTAGGGGATGGGAAAGGGAGGGGCCTCCGGAGGGCTCTACACAGCTCTGCTTCCCCACCAAATTCTGCAGGTTGGCACCACTACTGAGGTTTCTAGAAGCCCAAAGAAAGTTTCAGGGTCAAAAAGTTGAGGAAGGCTGGTCTATATCATGCAGAAAAGCATCTTGGATGCTTTAGGATGCTTTGGGCAGATCCTGTGTTGAGCCGGGGGTTGGACTAGATGGCCTCTATGGGACCTTCCAACTCTATGATTCTCTGAGGGGTAATAGTAAGCTTGTAAGGGCAGGTATGGAGTCAGTGCAAAAAAAAGGACCAGAACCTTCGCTTCCAGGTTATTTCCCACCTCAAAGACATTTTTTTTTGGGGGGGGTGGCTATTAAATCACATTATGACTGAGGGCGTTGGGTTTTCATTCCGAGGAAAAGCCGTTCAGACCCTCGGGGATCTCCCATGAAAACCCGACCCAGGAGAGTCAAAATCACCGCAGAGTAACCTCAGCAGCTCTAATCCGCGGGCGACGGATCCCCCGAGGCCATCCAGAATCCTCCTCTCGACGGGTCCGCGCGAGAGAGACGCGTGTCCTGCTGGGCCGGAGCGCAAGGGCGAGGGGCGGCCGTCGGGCGGCCGGGAGCCCCCGAAGTTCCCGGCGATGCCAAGTTCGCCCCCACCTCCCGGCCGCAGGCAGGCCCCACCCTCGGCTCCTCCTCTGCCCTCGCAGAGAAAGAAAGGGAGGAAGAAAGGCAGGCAGGCGGGCGGTCGGGAGGGAGGGAGGAGGGCAAGGCCCCGAAGGAGGCGGCGAGCGGCCGGGGCCATGTGCGCGCCGGCGGGGCGGCGTCTATAAAAGGGGCGCGCCGGCGCCGGGCCTCCGCTAGCCGTGCGCTCTTGGCGCGTCGCGTTGCGCTCCGAGGCGGCTCGTTGTTCCGCGGCGCGGCCATGCAGCGGTGGGTGTGGGTGCTGGTGCGGGTGCTGGGCGCGGCGTGGCTGGCGCTGGCGGCGTCAGCGTCCGCTCCGTCGTCGGCCAAGGCGGCTTCGTGGGACGAGGTGAACGTGCTGGCGCACGGCCTCCTGCAGCTGGGCCACGGCTTGAAGGAGCACGTCGAGCGGACGGGCGGCCAGCTGCGGGCGCTGGGTAGCCGCCTGAGCGCGCACAACGCCTCGCTGGCCCGCCTCGAGCGCCGCGTCGACGCCCAGCGCCTCCTCGACGGCCGCGTCGCCGACCTGGCCGCCCAGCTGCGGGCGCTGCTGGCCGAGCTGGCGGCCCACAAAGCCGCCGTCCACGCGCGCCTCGAGCGCCTCGACGGAAAGCTGCGGCCGCCGCTGCGCCCCAACGGGCCCGAGAACGGCAGCGGCAGCCCCCGACGGAGCGGAGGGCCCGGCGAGCTGGGCGCCCTGCAGGTGAGGAGAAGGGGACGGGGACGGCGAATGGGCCGCCCGCGGGTCTGTGCCCTAGACGGGGGCTGCAGGAGGGCGAACGGGTGGCGATCTAAGGCGGGGAGAGGGATGGGATGGGAAGGGGTGGGGCTGCCTGCCTAATGGCACGTCTGAGAACTGGGAGTGCTCGGGGAGGGTATATTTTTGCCCCTTGCAGGGGTCTTTTCGAGGGGGGGTCATTAGTGGACGGGTTGCCCGGCGTGGCCCTTCCCGTTCAGGTGCTCTTTCCCCAAACTCCGAGCTGCTCTTAGCTGGGCGGCTCCTGGCGAGACCCTGAGTTCCCACCCGTCCTGGCGGCGTCGCGAATCGTCTCCCCTCTCGGGGCTGGCAAATCCCCCCAAGAGGATTCCGAAACCGAAAGAGAAACCCGAGCCCTGTTTTCAGCCGGTGGCCGCTTTCCGGCAGGCAGCCCTCCGGGCGAGCATCTCGGCGCCTTTCGCGGACAGCGACCTCCCTCGCCGGCCTGCCGCCAGATGCGCGGCCGTCGCGGTGGCAGCTTCGGGATGAATGAGATCGGGCGGGGCGGGAGCCCTCGGGGCGCTGGGCTGGCGCGGAGGCGGGTCGGCTGCCTCGGGACCAAAACCGGCATGCAGAAAGGGAGCCCGTGCCGTTGAGCAAAGTGCCCCGTCCCGGCTGTCTTTAAAGAAGTTCTCCAGAATTCACTTGCTTCTGAAAACCTCTGGATCCAGTCTCATAAGGTCCGTTGTGCTTGTCAAGGTGAGACCTTTAGACCCAACCAGTCTGGATGTCCGGCCGAATGGGCTTGGCCAAGGGGACTTGCAGACTGGAGAGGTCCTTGCCCTCTAGCAAATAGAGGTGTGCTGCAGAAGGACAAGGGGGTGGCCACAGTGAACTCTCCAAGGTTAGACACTTAGATCCAGCCCTTCTTTGTGTGCCCAGTTTGCACATTGATCCTGATTTTACCCATTGTCTAAAACTCCCGGGTTCCAGCGTTCACGGGCAGGGGTTCATGGGAATTGTAGTCCATGGACATCTGGAGGGCTGCAGTTTGACTAAACCTGGAGTAGAGGCTGGTCCGTACCGCTGTGTATAACTGACTGTGGGGAGGATCCTGGTGGTGGTGGTGGGAAGGGCCGTCAAGCCACAGCTGCCTTATGGTGACCCCCCCCCCCTTTGTAGGGTTTTCAAGGCAGGAGACGAACCGGTGGTTTGCCGTCCCCTGCCTCTGTGTAGCCACTTCCCTGCCTGACTCCCATCCAAGCATTTATTTATTTAGATTTTTATGCCACCCTTCCATACAGCTCTGGGCGGTTGACATAGAAAGTCATAAATAGTTGCATAGAACATTATAACAATTTTAACATGTCAACTAGAGCAGTATTTTAAGCAGAACAGTAACACTGACAAAAACTCTGGGTAGGTCAGTTGTCCAGGCATGGAGCTGGGAGTCTGAAGGGGGGGGGACCAGCAGATGTTTTGAGTCAGTCGGCCTCAAGCAAATGCCTGGTGGAGGAGCTCCCTTTTGCAGGCGCTGCCCGAATTCTGGTTTGTGGCCTGATCTCTTCAGGGAGCTCGTTCCACCAGGTGGGGGCCAGGAGCGAGAACGCCCTGGCCCTTGTTGAGTTCCTATGTGCTGCTTTGGGGCCGGGGATCTGCAGCCAGTTGGAGGTGGCGGAGCATAAGGCTTTTTGGGGGGTATTAACCAGGGTTGACCCTGCTTAGCTACTGATGAGCGGAGACGGCCCATCAGACGAAGATGAATAAACAGAAAGAAATTTCCAAGCTGGCGATGGCAAAAAGCTTTATTCAGAACGAGCTCCTTGGTATAAAACCTCGTTTTCGTATTTTACTTCCTCAGTAAACTTATTTCTGAATTGGTTTTTTTTTCAGGGATACAAAGTCGTCATCCCACTCTTATATTTTATATGCATACTTGCCATATATACCTTATATTTTGTTTTAAGCCATATAATTTGGGTCTATTAGTATCAAAGGTCCATAAAGGTAACTATCTTATAAATGACTGATAATGAGAGTAGCCTAGCCGGGCTGTCTGGGTCAGGGCTAAGTAAGTAGGATCCTGCAGTGTAATTTTGGCATGGTTTAGTACAAGGATTCCCAACCAGGGGTCCGTAGGTGCTCAACATCCACAGCTTTTCCCCTCCTGCCTCAATGGACGTGGCCACAAGCTAACGAATCAGCCGCTTCCATTGCACCCTCCTCTCCTGAGTGGGGGTGAGGTCTCTCGTGGTTTCTTTGCCTGTGAGGCATGGAGTCTTTACATTGTGTCCCGTCTCTCCCCCCCTCCCCCAGGCCTTCTTGAGCCTGCTAGTCACACAGGTGGTGTTGTCACACATAACCTCTGGGAGTGTGGCTAGCTGAAATCACTTCCTTGAAGAAAAATTTCAGGGGCGCTTCAGTGGTCGAAAGCTGGGGTGGGCAAACTGTGGCCCTCCAGATGTCCATGGACTACATTTCCCATGAGCCCCTGCCAGCAACTGCTGGCAGGGGCTCATGGGAACTGCTGGCAGGGGCTCATGGGAATTGTAGTCCATGGACATCTGGAGGGCCACAGTTTGCCCACCCCTGGTCAAAAGGTTGAAACTCCTGTTTCATTGTTTATTGAATTTTCTGGTCTGGCTTCTACAGACTCACTCTGCAAATTCCGCCTTGAGTCCTAGCGGAAAAAAGGACTTAAATTTTTCTCTGCTTTTCTGCATAGCGTCCTCCGTTCTTCTGACTTTAATGTGCTGGTGTGTGTCTGTGTTGTGTATTTTCAGGATTTCGTGAGTCGCCAGAACTTGCGGATCGAAGAGCTCTTCCACAAACTTAAGCAGCAGCAATACCGGATGGATAAGCAGAATCTTCAGATCAAAAGCCTTCAGAGTAAGGTACGGATTGAGGCCATCTCTGAGCGCCAGGCTGCTCTGAAGGGATTTGCAAAGAAGGATGGTCAGATTGCTAGTCCAGAAAATAATAAAAAAAACTCCGGCCAATTGGCTGAACTTAATTCGCCTTATTTGTATTTGTATTTGGTTGTTCTCTTAAATGCTCGCAACTTGAGATTCCCTTTTAGGGAAGTTTTGCGGGGGTAGTCAAACTGCGGCCCTCCAGATGTCCATGGACTACAATTCCCATGAGTCCCTGCCAGCGTTTGCTGGCAGGGGCTCATGGGAATTGTAGTCCATGGACATCTGGAGGGCCGCAGTTTGACTACCCCAGATATAAAGTATGAACCAAACAATCGCCACCAAAATGGGTTCCAGAGAAACTTTATGGTTCTATCTCCCGTTTTCAATTTGAAGCCTGTGAGCTGTTAGAAAGCCTCCCAGAAGGTTTGAGCCTGCCAGGACATGATACCCGAAACAGTTGAAAGAATTAGAGGAACTTTATATTTGAAATAAGACCATTGAAGAAGAAAGAAATTGAAAACGGGAAATTGAATCATATTGTTTATGCGGAAGCCATTTTGGTGGCTGTTGTTGAGTTCATACTTTGTTTTATCTGAAAGAATCTATATTTCCCTATAAGGGAATCTCAAGTTGTGAACATTTAAAAGAAAAACAAAATAAAAATAAGAAGAATTAAGTTCAGCCAATTGGCCAAAGTATTTTCTTATTTTCTGAATGAATTTGCGGCAGGGGAAAGACTTCCCCTAAGGGCCTCTTTGGTCATGGCCCCTCTTCTCCGCTTCTATACTTGCCCTGTTCCCCAAATGAATGGGCTTCCCCTAGTGTTGTCTCCAGGTAGACTGGTATGGTACATGGAGGTTCCACCTGGCTGTCACAGCTAACGACTGCTGCTTGTTTATTTAAACTTTTAGCTGCCTTTCTTCCATACAGAACTCAAGGTGACTTACAGGTGCAGATAAAATTCGATAAGATAAAAGTCCATTAAAATTGCAGATATGGAGAGCTGCTGGTAAATTAATCAAATGAGATCCTCGATGTTTTCTGTGGGCTTGATAAGACCGAAGGCCGACTGAGTTCTAACCTCCCCCTCAGCAGTGGAGGTAGACTGCTTTGGAGAATGGAAGCTCTGTTTTTCCAGGAGGAAGGGCTCAGCTGCTGCACAAAACTGCATTTGATGCAAGAGAGGGAGAAGGGGGAGGAAAGAAAAGACGATTTATGCATCATGCCCCCAGGCACGTGGCTTGTTATGTTCCCCAGAGACTTGCCCAGCAAGATTCCTGTTTTGCCAGGGTTGTAAATACAGCTGGGTTATGTAAGTGTTCTTGATGTGTTTTGGCTAACTGGCAGAGCTGAGTCCAGGGAGGGCCGCTGGGAGTGTTGTGGCCAAGAGGCGGAACGACTTATTTGGAAAGCTCTTTGTTTGAATCCAGCATGGCTGTGCAGAGTTGCTGGGTGGCCGTGTGGAACCTGGGGACCGTAACATTGACCTACCTTACAGAGTCAGCGTTCCCCTTCTTGCAACGAGAGAGAAGTAACACCAGGCTCTGTTGGAGGGATTTATTTCCGTTGTTCGTAGCCTCGCTCAATGCAAAGCTAAGACGGTTCATCTAAATAAACAATTAATAGGCCTAGGTCGGAGTTGTACAACGATGAAATGGAGCTTCCGTCTGAACCAAGCAACCAGGCATTAATGGCCACAACGCCAAATGTGGCTTTAGAAACGCAGTGTGTTTCCCTGGATCTTTCGTATGCGTAGCCCTGTTTTCCTTTACGCAAACGAACCTCCGGAACAATTCTGTTTCTCCGGCTTTTGCAAAAGATCGGGACCGTGAGGGGCCATGCTGACCTCCGCATGCGGGTGCTTCGCAGACTAAGCCTGTGTACAGGCAGCTGTTGGTCTTGCCCACTGTCAGGATGGCCCCTGCAGAAGGCCCTGCGCAGATAGACAAAACTGTCGCAGATGCACAAAGCTGTGGATAGGTGGTCTTGCGGATGAGCAGATTGAAGGTCGCGAAGGCCTTTGCTGCAGGCCTCTGGGTTAGCTTTCACTGCTGTTTCATTGGATTGGTCTACCTGGGGCCCCTTACAGGGATGTTGCCTGAGTTGCACAGACAGCATGCGTTTGTACTTTGAACCTTTGATCTGCGCCAAATTAGGTGGTTTGTTGTAGAGCGTCGGAAAAAGTATGTGCCAGGAAATCTTGCCTGTGTCATAAACTTGCCTGGGGTGCCAATAGAGTCCCAAATTCTTGCAGAGTTGCAGAGTTGTCCTGAGGGTTACAGGATGCTCCTGTGCTGGGAGCATGACTGGGAAGAACGTGAACGAAGAATAGATGATCAAGCTACATTTACTGCTTACGATCATTACAGCTCAAGGTCTGTCAGGATTAGATGCATGCCAATGTGTGCGTTTTGTCCCTTCCCCACTCCTTGGAATGCTGTGTTACATTTTCTCCTTCTGTGGGGGCTTCCGCAGGTCAACATGTTATTGCCGATGCACATCAAAGAAAACGAAACGCAGACACTCCGCTGGAAGAACAGCGTTGTGCGCAGTGCCGACCGAGCGGCCAATCACAGCCAGAACGCCCGGGCCCAGACTCTGGAGACTTCCAGTGAGTGTGTTATCTTTTTGTCCCCCTGCCCCCACCCCAAGCCCAGCTGCAAAACGGTTTCCTATCTGTGGATGCTGGAGTTTGGGATTCACACTGCACACTTTTCCAGGAACGAAGGATGCATTATCCATGCCGAGCAACTGATTTGCAGGGGTGTGCAATGCTAATTTAGTTCCCCGATCCCACTTCATATGGCCTGAGATTCACTGGTGGAGTTCATGGCTGCATGAAGGGGTACTTCAGACTTGATGACTGGAAGAAATCATGCAGGGTGATGCCCTTGGCTTAATCCAGAAAGTACAATGCTGATATTACTCAAGAAGAAGAAGTAGGCATCCAGTAGGCATGCTTTTCATTTTTCTGACCCAGATGCAGAACTTTACACTTATCTTTATTAAATTGCATCTTGTTCTCATTTGCCCATTTTTCTAATGTGTTCAGATCTCATTGAACTTTGTTTCTATCTTCCGGAGTATTTGCCAGTCCTCCCAATTTGGTGTCAGCTGCAAACTTGATGAGTAGTCCCTCCACCCCCTCATCTAGATCATTAATAAATATGTTAAAAAGTACCGGGCCGAGCACCGAGCCCTGAGGTACCCCGCTACTCACCTCTCTCCAGTCTGATGAAACACCATTGACAACAACTCTTTGAGTGCGGTTCTCTAACCAATTCCCAATCCACTTAACTATCTGAAAATCCAGATTGCAGTCCTTCAACTTATCCATCAGAACATCATGGGGAACCTTGTCAAAAGCTTTACTAAAATCCAAGTAAATGACATCAACCGAATTTCCCCGATCCAGCAAACCTGTTACTTGGTCAAAAATGGAAACCAGGTTGGTCTGGCAGGACCTTTTGGAGACAAATCCATGCTGACTTCCTTGGATCACCAAATTGTCCTCCAGATGTTTGCTGATCGCTCCCTTTAATATCTGCTCCATTATCTTTCCTACAACAGAGGTCAGACTCACTGGTCTGTAGTTTACATTGGCCTTCCCTTTCCTCTCCCCACAACAGACACCCAGTGAGGCAGGTGAGGTTGAGAGAGCCCTGAGATTAGTGAATAAAGGAGAGTTGGTCCTTATATGCCGCTTTTCTCTACCCGAAGAAGGCTCAAAGCGGCTTACAGTCACATTCCTTTTTCTCTCCCCACAACAACCCCCCTGTGAGGTGGGTGAGGCTGAGGGAGCCCTGATATTACTGAAGAATTGGTTCTTATATGCCGCTTTTCTCTACCCAAAGGAGTCTCAAAGTGGCTTACAATCGCCTTCCCTTTCCTCTCCCCACAACAGACATTCAATGAGGGAGGTGAGGCTGAGAGAGCCCTGATATTCCTGCTTGGTCAGAACAGTTTTCTCAGTGCTGTGGCGAGTCCAAGGTCACCCAGCTGGCTGCATGTGGGGGAGGAGTGGGGAATCAGAAGAAGAGTTCCTTCTTATATGCTGCTTTTCTCTACCTGAAGGAGGCTCAAAGTGTCTTACAGTCGCCTTCCCTTTCCTCTCTCCACAACAGACCCCTGTGAGGGAGGTGAGTCTGAGAGAGCCTTGATATTTCTGCTCGGTCAGAATAGCTTTATCAGAGCTGTGACTAGCCCAAGGTCATCCAGCTGGTTGCATGTGGGGGAGTGTGGAATAAAACCTGCTCGCCAGATTAGAAGTCTGCACTCCTAATCACCACACCAAGCCAGAACACCTGGAAAAACTAGAACATCATGGGCCTTCCCAACCGGGTTGGTTTATTAGTTTTTAACTCTGTTGCTGTGTTTTTCCGGTTTTACTACCCTGTACGCTGCCCTGAGATGACTGGTTCGAGGGGAGCACCCTATAAACGTAGATATAAAGAAATAATCAGAGAAGAAAACCATGTGGCTCAGCCATCACATCCACATTCCAATGAAGTCGACTTCAGCTGCACTAAATGTAGTTCAGTCTTTCATTTAATCTGGAAGAAATGGTACATTTCCACATCATAATTCGGAGCAAGATGAAAAATACCTTCACTTTGACACCACAGAATAGAGTGAGCAAGAGAACTAGCAGCCCTGATACAATCCAGTTTCGCAAGCCTTCCTCAGCTCATTCATAAATTACACGCGTCCAAGTCAAATTGAGCATATGGTCTCTTAGACGACCCTTTTGGGCTGTCTAAGAGACTCTTTGGCCCAGAGTGGTAAGGCAGCAGAAATGTTGTCTGAAAGCTCTGCCCATGAGGCTGGGAGTTCGATCCCAGCAGCCGGCTCAAGGTCGACTCAGCCTTCCATCCTTCCGAAGTCAGTAAAATGAGGACCCAGCTTGCTGGGGGGTAAACGGTAATGACTGGGGAAGGCACTGGCAAACCACCCCGTATTGAGTCTGCCATGAAAACACTGGAGGGCGTCACCCCAAGGGTCAGACATGACCCAGTGCTTGCACCTTTACCTTTATCTTTAAGAGACTATGTGTTCATTTTGACTTTGAAATACATTGGCTGACGCCCACTTTATTGGAATGACTGTTGAGCCACACGGTTTTCTTCTTTGATAGCACATGGGGGTAGTATTTGTTGGCAGAGATGTATTATCCAGGAGGGCTAAATAGAACTTACATGTTTTAAGGCAGTCTACCATTGAATGCTGGAACATTCTTTAGGCTTCAAGAAACCCCAGAAGTGGCGCGATTGTGCAGAATATGGTTGGGAAGCAGAGCTGTGGACACGCCCACCTGGGGCCCCTCCCCTTCCATGCCCATCACTGGCCATTTGGGGGGGGGGGCTGACATGATGATATATGGTCACATCACCCAATACATTTCTAACAAATATATAAATGTAAAAATATATTAAAATTAATTACCTCCCATCCATTTGGGATATCTTTCCAGGGCTATCAAGAAACCCCAGGGTTTCACAAACCCCTTAGTTTAGAAAGCCTGGCTTAGAGAAAGGGAGAAATGTATTTTATTTATTGATTTGATTTGATTTTTATACCAGCCTCCAGACGTTGTTGTTAGGTGCGAAGTCGTGTCCGACCCATCGCGACTCCATGGACAATGATCCTCCAGGCCTTCCTGTCCTCTACCATTCCCCGGAGTCCATTTAAGTTTGCACCTACTGCTTCAGTGACTCCATCCAGCCACCTCATTCTCTGTCGTCCCCTTCTTCTTTTGCCCTCGATCGCTCCCAGCATTAGGCTCTTCTCCAGGGAGTCCTTCCTTCTCATGAGGTGGCCAAAGTATTTGAGTTTCTTCGTCAGGATCTGGCCTTCTAAGGAGCAGTCCAGGCTGATCTCCTCTAGGACTGACCGGTTTGTTCACCTTGCAGTCCAAGGGACTCGCAAGAGTCTTCTCCAGCACCAGAGTTCAAAAGACTCAATTCTTTGACGCTCGGCCTTCCTTATGGTCCAACTTTCGCAGCCATACATTGCAACTGGGAAGACCATAGCCTTGACTAAACGCACTTTTGTTGGCAGGGTGATGTCTCTGCTTTTTAAAATGCTGTCTAGATTTGCCATAGTTTTCCTCCCCATGAGCGTCTTTTAATTTCTTTGCTGCAGTCCCCATCTGCAGTGATATTGGAGCCCAGGAAAATAAAATCTGTCACTATCTCCATTTCTTCCCCATCTATTTGCCAGGAATTGAGAGGGCCGGATCTTCGTTTTCTTGATGTTGAGTTTCAAGCCAACTTTTGCACTCTCCTCCTTCACCTGCATCAACAGGCTCTTTAGTTCCTCTTCACTTTCTGCCATTAGAGTGGTATCATCTGCATATCGGAGGTTGTTGATATTTCTCCCTGCAATCTTGATCCCAATTTGTGACTCCTCTAATCCCGCCTTTCTCATGATGTGCTCTGCATACAAGTTCAATAGGCAAGGAGACAGTATACAGCCTTGCCGAACTCCTTTCTCAATTTTGAACCAATTAGTGATTCCATGTTCAGTTCTCACTGTTGCTTCTTGACCTGTATATAGGTTTCTCAAGAGACAAAGAAGATGCTCTGGTATTCCCATCTCTTTAAGAACCGGCCACAATTTGTTGTGCTCCACACAATCAAAGGCTTTAGCATAGTCAATGAAACAGGAGTAGATGTTCTTCTGGAACTCCCTAGCTTTCTCCATGATCCAGCGTATGTTGGCAATTTGAGCTCTAGTTCCTCTGCCTCCCGTACGGCTCAGTATAGCATTAGACTTTTTTGCATTGGGAAAGTGGTGCGTGGAAAACCTTGACCTTTACTCCCTTCCTGCATTCCATCTCCCCTCCAATTGGATGACCTCACAGCTGTTTAGAGCAAAGCTGAACAATCCCTGGCAGGTGTCCATGATGTAATTTTTGCTGAGGCTGGCTGATAGGGAAGCCACAGCGTCCTGTCTGTGTGAGGACAATCACAGAAAAGTGTTCGCCCAATTTTGCAATGCAAGAGGGGGAAGTCAAATGAGCCAGGCAAGTTTCTGGAAGAGAGTGAACAAAATGGCTTAGCAAAGCTGCTGGAGGGTGCCCGGTTCCAGTTACCAGAGATATTGTGGGGGGGGGGGGAGGGGGAGTCTGGCCATGGAACGTGTTGGTTTCAGACATCTGTTTGCACAAGATGAATGTGTGATGAGCATAACAACCTCTGCCCCATGCTGGATCATGCTTAGATTCTCCTAGCTCCATATTGTTTCCTTTGTGTAGGAGAGCTAGCTTGGTGTAGTGGTTAACATTGGCAACTTCTAAACTGGGGAACTGGGTTTGATTCCCCACTGCTCCAGCTGAGTGATCTTTGGCCAGTCACAGTTCTCTCAGAGCTCTTTTACGCTCACCTCCCTCACAGGAAGCCACTTCGAGACTCCTTCGGGTAGAGAAAAGCGACATATAAGAACCAACTCTTCTTCTTCAGTAATCTCAGGGCTCTCTCAGCCTCACCCTCCTCACAGAGTGTCTGTTGTGGGGAGAGGAAAGGGAAGGCAATTGTAAGCCACTTGGAGGCTCCTTTGGGTAGAGAAAAGCGGCATATAAGAACCAACTCTTCTTCTTCTTCTGTAATCTCAGGGCTCTCTCAGCCTCCCCTCCCTCACAGGGTGTCTGTTGTGGGGAGAGGAGAGGGAGGGCAATTGTGAGCCACTTTGAGACTCCTCTCGGTAGAGAAAAGTGGGGTTCAAAACAACAGCTCTTCCTCTTCCTCTGGCTAGCAACGGCTCTCTGGCAGAGAAATGGCTTTTCCTGACCGGAAGAACCGCTGAGCCAGAGAGGACAGGTATTGAACCGGAACCTTTCTGCTTGCAGAGCAAGGGCTGTTCCAGTGATCTTCAGCCTTCGTCCTCACGGGATCCAGGGATTCAGTCCAGCTGGAATTTTGGTGCCCTGGAATGGGCGGGAGTGCAATCTTAAGGCGTAACGGGGGCATGTGTCTTGCTTGCTCATGGGGGAAAGCATGGAATAGGGAGCTCTTTGCTTTTCCCTGAAGGCTCGGATCTGAGGGAGCTTGCAGTGGTTGCTCCTCGGTGGTGTGAGGAGGGTAAATCACACACACTGATTTAGACCAAGGTCCACCAGGGTCACGTTGTCTGTTCAGGCTGATAGCAGGATCTTCGGGTTTCAGCCGGAGGTTCTTTGCATCACCGACAGTCTGGCCCTTTTACTCAGAAATGCAGGGGATTGAACCCGGGACTTCCTGCAAGCCAAGCCACTGGGCCTCTAGTTCTTCCCCTCTCTTCATTCTTATAAGAAAGAACACCTCTAAGCATCTACGGAGAGCTTTCCTGTCTGCCTTCCCCAGGACAATGAAGGTCCTGCAGTATTCAACAGGCAGGGAAAGAAATGATGGCAGAAGTATTGAGGGCGGAAGAGAGAAAAGGTAGTTAGATCGCAAACTCGTCGATATCGGTTGCAAGGCGCAGAGATTTGGGTTATTTTAGGGATTGAATGTATTAATGAAAGAAATAAAATATATACCCATGTATTTTTTTAAACATGTTGTAAACTGCCTCGGACCCTATGGGGGAGCGGAGATTGAAAACAACAACAACAACAATAATAGTAATATGTGAGCTGGTGGCTCCATTAAGCAGCAGCCACGAAGAGCTTGCCCACTGGCCCAGGCTCCAGCCATGGAGTCATTCTGCCCAGTCCGTGGTCTCCAGCGGTGGCCAGACGGATGCTTCTCAGAAGCCAGCCATAAACTGGGCTCCTCTTGTGACCCAACTTACAGCGCTAAACTGCCTCTGAACATGGAGGTTCCGTCCTGCTGCGCCATCCTGTTAGGCATGGATGAGTCCCACCCCCACTTTCCATCGGTCAGATCCCTTTTGAGGCCGCCTCTGCTTCTGGGGGGGGTGTGTGGATCATGAGCAGTGAGGGTCTCTGGGCTCCTGGCCATTCTCAAAACAGACTTCAAGTTTGGCAGCCCCCCCCCCCCAGTCTGTGGCACACCACCTACCCAGGCAGCGGTATTCCAGATGGGGCCGGTGGTGTGAGGGAGAGCCAAGGAAACTCGAGTCTGCAGGCTGGGGCCTTCTCCCGCCCCAGCCAGCTGCTGTTTTCTGTGCTTGGCCTGCAGCCAACTGGGTGAGAGGGGAAGGCGGCTGTCGGCTCCTTTTTGGGGTGGGTGGGGGAGCGGCAGGGTTAATTGGGGAAAGAAGCCCACGTGGGGTGCAGTTGTGCTGGCCTCCGGCCAAGTCGGCCAAAGGCAACGCTATCCCTGCGGCATTGGGATTCCGAAATAATTTGGCCGGGGAGGGAAGAGTTGCTAACTCCACAAAGCATTTGGCAGCGAGAGCTGCTGAGAATCCCACTCTTGGGGGAGAGGGGAGTTTTTTGGCATGAGAGGGCGTCCCCCCCCCATGTGCCGTCAGGGCTGCTGCATGACACAATGGCCATTGGCTTTAAAATGGGGGGAGGGGACCCATGCAAAGTCCTGCTGGGTGCGGAGCCCCCCAGGTCTGCTGCTTAATGGAACCTCCATGCTCTGCGGCAGTCTATCGCTGAATAATCTGGAGGCCTCATCGAGCTGCCCTGTATAATAGCCACTGCTAAACATCCCTGTGAATTAATCTTTAAAAAAAGACTTCACCTTGTAGCAGAGTTTCACAGTTTCCACAACCCATTCGATGAAGAAGCCCCGTCTCCCCCTTCCGTTTTTCCTGGAAAATTTGGAAGCTGGTACTTGCGTCCTATAGGGCAGGGGTAGTCAAACTGCGGCCCTCCAGATGTCCATGGAGTACAATTCCCATGAGCCCCTGCCAGCTGGCAGGGGCTCATGGGAATTGTAGTCCATGGACATCTGGAGGGCCACAGTTTGACTACCCCTGCCCTATAGTGTTGAAAAATATAGAGCTGATAGATATAGAGCTGGTGGTGAGCTCCCCCTCACTGGAAGTCTTCAAGCAAAGGTTGGATACAAACTTTTCTTGGATGCTTTAGGATGCTTAGGGCTAATCCTGCGTTGAGCAGGGGATTGGACTAGATGGCCTGTATGGGCCCTTCCAACTCTATGATTCTATGATTCTATGATTCTAATCTTTATCCTTCAAGATTTCCAGAGGTGTAAACAAGTTGTAAAGCTGTTACCACAATCAGTTCTGGGTTCATGTAGCCCTTTTGTCATCTAGCTGAAACAATACAGTCAGGGGGGGGGGCAGTTATTTAGCCCTCTGCCCTCTCGGTGCCAAACTGCCAAGTAAAGAATTTGACCAGAAATTTGTGGTATAACATAGATCAGAGTTGCGCATTTGTCAGCTACCAAGGGGTTCTCACCTGCATCTGTTGCCAGTTGTGCAGAGCCAGATTTTGTGTGTGTGTGTGTGTGTGTATGTAGCATTAGCCAGGGTGTGTGTGATCTAGAGGGGTGTGGGAACGCATCTGGTTACTACAACAGCTCCACCTTGAAACAGCGTATGGGAGTGATAGCTGTGGCGACTGTAAAGCTAAGATGCTGGTCCTCAAGACGTTCTCACCCCTTTTGTTTTAAAACCAGCACAAATGCCCAAATCAATCACAGGGTGCATTTATGGCTTGAAAGGGGCTGTGGAGGCAGAGGAATTGTGCGTGTAAGTCAGCCAAACGCCTAATGCTCTCATGTTGAGGGGCTTGGAGGAGAGCAGAGATCCTGCCCCCTCCCAGTAAAATCCCTGGGCCATTTTTGGAGCAAAATTGCCCAATTTTTGCTGAGGCCCTCCCAATTGCCCTCCCTCTCCTCTCCCCACAACAGACACACTGTGAGGGAGTTGAGGCTGAGAGAGCCCTGATGCTACTGAAGAAGAAGAAGAGTTGGGTCTTAGATGCCACTTTTCTCTACCCGAAGGAGGCTCAAAGCGGCTTACAGTCGCCTTCCCCTTCCTCTCCCCACAACAGACACCCTGTGAGGGAGGTGAGGCTGAGAGAGCCCTGAGATTACTGAAGAAGAAGAGTTGGTTTGAATTTGAATTTAAGGGGCATGGGAGGTGGGGGTCGCAGTGGGAAAGCATTTAAGTACCTTTGCTCCCAATCATGCTCACAGAGGCCCATAGATTTTTCCATGACAAAACAGGTGTTGGAGATTTGCTACAAGCCATTTTTGTGTGAGGTTACAGAGACCCCTCTTTGCTCTTCCTTGTCTTCCTCCAGAAGAAAGGGCCATTCTCTCTGCCCCCCCCCCCCGCCCAGTGGCATCCTAAATGCAGCTTCTACTGATGAATGACTGTCTTTTGCAAAAAGGATGCTTTGTGCCACGGCTTCGGGGGTGGAATTTGTGTGTGTCTAAGAAGGAAAGAACTGATTTATTCCCGTGTTGGGGAGGAGAGGGGGGAATCTCAGGTTGCAAAGAAACTGGGTGAAAGTTGAATGCTCCTTTCCAGTTTGGTGTTTCTCCTCCGCATTCCCAGGCAGACGTGCCCTTTCCCCTAGTTCCCCCCCCCCTCCCATGCTGATGTAACGTGGGGTAGGGAGGAGACGGAGTGCGTACGCGGGAGTTGCATTGATGCCTGGATAGGCCACATTCCCCCCCCAACACACACACACACACACACACAGGGCCACATGCTATGTGTTCTGAGAATCTCTTGACTCATAGTGTCTCTGTGTTTGTGTGTGTGTGGGGGGGTGATTCACGGGGAGGGGGTGGAGAGGCAGCATGCAGCAAGTATTTATCGGAATCAGCAGATGTCCTTGTTGCTCGGAAAGAGGGAAACTCCAGGGCAAGAGAAGGATCTGCAGCATGGAGTTCATACAAGAGGAAAGGGAGCATTTTCCACTGAAAGGCACCCGTTGAATGTATTTTTGAAGGAGTCCCTAGTTAAGTTGATGGGTTTTAGAAAAGGCTGACATGGTTAAAATTAAAAAGCTTCTGTTTAGGCGCAGGGGTAGTCAAACTGCGGCCCTCCAGATGTCCACGGACTACAATTCCCATGAGCCCATGGGGCTCATGGGAATTGTAGTCCGTGGACATCTGGAGGGCCGCAGATTGACTATCCCGGGTTTAGGGTGAAAGGGTGGGGTGATTTGATGGACTACAAATGATTTTGTTTCCAATTCTGCCATTCTGCTTTTTGCTAACTGAAAAAAATTGGTTTTTATACCCTGCTTTCCACTGCCCAAAGGAGTCTCAAATCGCCTTCCCTTCCTCTCCCCACAACTATTATTTTGGCGTCTTCAAACAGAAGTAATAGGTCCGTCCCCCCCGCCCCCCAGCCTAACAAACGTGCAGGCATCTTTCAAGCAGTCAGAGTTCTCCAAATAACTCTCTTAAAAATTCTTGAGGGCTGGTGTCTTACTTGCACAAACTGCAGCCAAACACTCTGTCCCTTTGCCTTGAATGGAGCTAGTTTAGGGACCACTGCCCCCCTCCCCTTAATCTCAAACATAGCATTTTTGTCATCCTCCCTCTAGGATCGGGCTAGCTATGACCAGCAGCCCCATTGGCTTACGTGGAATGGGTCATGTCTGCTGAAACCCAGAGTGATGTAAGCCGGGCGGCATGCTGCTGCTTGTTCCTATGCGCCTCCCCCCCCCCCATTCAAGGCCAAGGAATTGGAGGAAAGTTCATGTTTACACTCGTGTGTCACCCCTCCTGCTTCTTATTTTCCCCTTTCCTGCGTTCTTCACTGGCCGGCTGCCACTGGCAGCTGTTAGGAGAATGCTTTCTAAATTTATTGCAGCTGGCAGGAAGGGGGGGGGCACGATCGATCCCCTCTGGCCTGCTGAGCTCTGGCGACTGTGGTTCTTCCCCTGCACATAGCCTGCCTTTGTTTCTGGGAGAGGGGCCGGTGCCCACCTGTGCAGCGCGAAGGCGGTGGGGCTGTGTTTCATGGGGTAAAGTCCCTTGCCACGTAACTGTTTCGTGCACAAGGCTCATGTGTGTGTGTGTGGGGGTGAGTGTGCATGTTTTCTTCACGCCCTGCCAAATGGACTTTTATTGGCCTAGTGGAAGAATGTCTTGCTGGCAGCTGGTAGCCTGCCTGGAAGCAAAGTCCAGGGAGGCGCACGATGCCACACAGAGGTCTTGAGGCAGGGGCTTGGCAGCTCGGTGAGGTGACTCAACTTATTCTGGGCAGTTATACCCTGGACAGACTCTTCAGGCTGTCTGTAGAGCAGGGATTCCCAACCAGGGTTATGCAGGAGCTCCCCAGAGGTTCTGTGGCCTTTCCTAGAAATTCGGATGGCTGCCGAAATCCCTGGAGCTCCCTTCCCCTGCGGCTCTACAGGCCTCGTCTCTTTTTCCACTATGGAAAAGGCAAATGATCATTTGGTTGGCTGGCTCCCGCATTGTACTTCCATGCCCACTTCTCTGAAGGGACAAGTCACCACTGCCGGGCTTCCTGAAAGCCTGAAAAATATTTCAGGGCTTCAGAGGACAGAGAATCTCTTCCAGCCTAGTGTTCCTCCTTAGGTGCATGGTGCAGAAATAATGACTCTGTCATTAGAACAAATGTGTAAAGAAAAAAAATCCATACATGGCAGATTCCCTGTCCAATCCCCCCCCCCCGAAATATTCAGTCATGTTTCTTGAGAATGCCCCAGGATGGCAGAATGCCTAAAATAGTGAAGACAATTTGCTAAAAAGCTAGCAGGACAAACTTGAGCTGTGAACATGACCAGAATTGAAAGAGAACTCCTAATTAGATCTGCTGGTGTGCCTCAGTTGAACTGGAAAATCAAGTTCCCACCCGGCTTTAGGCGACTTTTGCTGCAGAGCCCATTCTAATATGTGGGTTTATGTCCCTTGGGTGCCCGGGTTATTGGGCCTTGTGCCCTTCATTTGCCTGTAAATATTAAGATAAGAACTGTGCCCTACTTTGCAATGTCATTGCTAAGACTACTAAAAGAGAATCCTACCAAAATGAACATGGGGGTTTTGATGGGTTCAGACCTGGACTGTGAACTTGCTAGGCCTTAGGTAGCGATGCGAATGAACATAATATATGTCTGTGTGGATGAACTGTACTGCCCTGCCTTACAAGGCTGTTGTAAATATCTTTTTTTCCCTGCTTGGGAATGGTGTTAGTGAAAATTTAAGATGAACACCCTCCCCTTTTCTCCCCCCTCTCCTTGCAGAATTCCCCACACGTTGCCACCAGCTTTTCCTGGAGGGAGAACGAAGCAGTGGGGTGTTCCAGATCCAGCCTACTGGTTCTCAAGCATTTCAAGTCTTTTGTGATCTGACTCCAGGTAAGGGAATGGGGGAATGGGGCAGTGGGTTGGCAGCAGGCACCATGCTGGAGAGTTTGGCTTCAAATCCCCCCGCTCCTACAAGAGATTGTTGGGGGGGGGGGAATAAAAATCAGGATATTACCTGCCTTTCTCCTGGGCTAAAGGTGAAATACTGGGACTAACTTAGCACTGAAAAATCTCTGGTTCAGGGTCTTCCTATTGTTTGGACACATTGGCCAGTTGTCCCAAGAAGAGAGTACTCTATTTTTCGCCTTAATCAGGTGGCCTTGTAACAAACTGCACCCACAACTCCATTGGTCCTTAATCTCACCCACGGGGGATTCCATAATGTTCATCTCTATTTCCCGGCAATCATGCTCTTTGCTAATGTAAAAGCCACACCTCCTCTTCTGCTGCCACACTCCACTGAGTCTCCATAATGCCTATTAAATCGTATTCCTCCACCCACTTTGTAAATTCAGGCTTCTCCTGCTTATTCCTCCTGCTTTTGGAAATCGGATGCAAACGCTCAATGTCTCGTGTCCCTGGGCCTGACAGCCACCGTATCTTGCCATTTTGGTTCCCCATTATCAAATCCTCCCCAGTGTCCCCAGACATCTCCATTCCCCTCCAACACAGTGTTTGGACTATTTGAAGTTTCCTTAAAGCATCGGACCCCTTGATCTGTCTCAGCATTGTGCCCAGCAGCTACTGTTAAGCAGAGAAGGGTCTTGGATGAAACCCGAGATTCTCTAACTCGAATCCGGGACTTTCAGCATGCCAAACATCTTCTCCACCACTGTACTGTTTTGATCAGATTTCTTGGGTGACTCAATCTCTCATTTTGACTGCAGGTAGTGGTGGCTGGACGGTGATTCAGAGGCGCTGGGATGGATCTGTCGATTTTGACCAGCTGTGGGAAGCCTACAGGAATGGCTTTGGAAACATGAGCGGTAGGCAGCCAGTGATTTCCTATTGTAGCATCCCAAAATTACAACCTCCAAAATGCAGCCACGCCTTGGTGAAGACGGTGCCGGGCAAATCTCTCTTGGCAGGGAATCCCTCAAACGGGGTACAACTGTAGAGCAGACCCTCTCTCTGATAGATCGCTGAGCCGTGGGATGCTGGGTCTACTCCGAGAAGCTCTTGTGATGACTGTCAGTAAAAAAACATGCTGAGTTTGTCTGCCCTTTGTTCCTTTCCAGGAGAATTCTGGCTGGGCTTGGACAAGATCCACCAGATCGTACAAGAAGGAATGTTCCATCTTGTCATCGAGATGCAGGACTGGGAAGGGAACTCCCAGCTGGTCCAGTTTCTTTTCAGACTGGGTGGAGAAGACACTGCCTATACGCTCAGCCTCCTGGGTCCAGTCCTTGGGGAACTGGAGAATGCCATGGGTGACTTCCCCCAGTTGCCCTTTTCTACCCGGGATCAGGACCATGATCTCAAAGGAGATGCTAATTGCGCCAAGCACCTATCAGGTCAGTTTTAGTAATACATGCTTATTCCCTTCCTCACTAAAATTATGCCTTTGATTTGATGGACCATTTTGCAATAATTGGCCAGACAGGAGAGAAGAAAGGGAACTATGAATACTGGGACTGGGGATTCATTCAAAGAGCCTGTTTTGTTATTTTGCACACTCCCAGTTTTATTAATGAACATTTGACCCTACTTTCAGGATTAGAAACATTTAAAAAATCAACAGGATAGGAAGCCAGGCTCCTTTGCTGTATGACTGACGTATAGAACGAGTGAACTACAGATGTCAAGTGATGAGTGCGTGATTTTGGAATTTGCTCCCATTGGTCAGATGTTCATAGAATCCTAGAGTTGGAAGGGACCTCATGGGTCATCTAGTCCAACCCCCTGCACTGTGCAGGACACTCACAACCCTATTGCTCATCCACTGTAACCTGCCACCCCCTTAAGGCTTCACAGAATCAGCCTCTCCGTCAGATGGCTATCCATCAGATGGCTATTTTACAAATTTCCAAAGATGGAGAACCCACCACCTCCCGAGGTCCCACTGAGAAACCGCTCTGTCAGAAACGTCTTCCAGATGTTTAGACTGAATTTTTTTTTTGCATTAATTTCATCCCATTGGTTCTGGTCCGTCCCTCTGGGGCAAGAGAGAACAACTCTGCTCCATCCTCCATATGGCACCCTTTGAAATACTTGAAGGTGGTTATCAGATCCCCTCTCAGTCGCCTCCTCTCCAGACTAAACAGACCAAGCTCCCCCAACCTTTCTTCATATGTCTTGGTCTCCAAACCCCTCACATCTTTGTTGCCCTCCTCTGGACATGCTCCAGTTTGTCTACATCCCTCTTCAATTGGGCGCCCAAAACTGAACACAGCACTCCAAGTGAGGCAGAACCAGAGCAGAGTAAAGTGGTACCATCACTTCCTGTGATCTGGACACGATACTCCGTTTGATACAGCCCAAAATCCCATTTGCCTTTTTAGCCACTGAGTCACACTGTTGACTCATGTTCAATGTATGGTCTACTCCTAGATCCTTTTCGCACATGCTACTGCTAAGACAAGTCTCCCCCATCTTATATTGGTGTATTTGGGTTTTCCTGCCTAAATGCAGAACTTTACATTTGTCCCTATTGAACGTGATTTTATTCAGTTTAGCCCACTTCTCGAGCCTATCAAGATCATCCTGTATTCTGTTGCTGTCTTCTGTTGTGTTTGCTCCCCGGGATTCCTGTAGCAGAAGTATTCCTTCAGTATCCATGGGCTGGATTGTCTAAATGGGACATCTATGTTTAGAGGCAGTTTATAAGCTGTCTCCTTCCGGGAGGCATGTGGTGTCCAGGGTTGCAAACAGGATGCTGGACTGGATCTTTGGTCTAATCCAGATGCAAGGCTGTCTTATACGAGACGCCTAAACTGCTTTTAGCCTATGTAAGTTCAGTGGGGCTTCCCCATTCAGAGGTAGTGTAGCCCTGAATTATTTAAAGGGCAGATTAATGATAGAGATGCTTCCTCTGAGAATACTAGACTAGAATGAACTTTTAGTCTGATCTAATTGACTGCTTATGATCTTGGTAGTCTTCAATGGGGCCAGACAGCCAAAGAAATGGCCAAGAGCCAGGAAAATGTCAGTCTTGTTTGCTTGTCCATTCCATCTGCATTCTTGCCTTCCTTGATGGAGTTCTGGGTGGCTTGCATGGTTCTCCCTTGGCCCATTTTGTCCTCACATGATGCTCTATGGAAGGTTAGGGCAGCTAAGAGGTGCTGGTGAACTTCACACGTAAGTGGGGCTCAGAGCTCAATCTCCTACATCCTAGTCTGTCACTAGCGTCCCACCCTAGCTGTCTACCCAGCCTGGTCAATGTTTTGTTAGCGCCTGCCCTGCCACGTTTCTTTGTTTTGTTTCTGTTGGCATGGTCCCTGGCTAATGTACTTCTGGGCTTTCATTTTCCTCCACAGGAGGCTGGTGGTTCAGCACCTGTGGTCATGTCAACCTGAATGGGAAGTATTTCCGCTCCATCCCACGCCAGCGGCATGAGAGGAAGCAGGGCATCTTCTGGAAGACTTGGAAAGGGAGGTATTACCCCCTGAAATCGACCACCATGAAGATCCAGCCAGGAGTGGAATCCTAAAAGCATGGGTCACTTGGGAGACCGGAGTGCCCCTTGGATTTCCACTTCTTCCAAGACGCAAGCAACTTCTCTTTGCTCTAGTTGGAGACTCTGCAGATTCTTCCACTGACTTCCTGTCCATACCATAGAAAGGAGCCTGCGTTTGCAAGAGGGTGTCCCTTGTAATGGCCTACAGGGCAGTACAGTGACTAGTTTCTCTGATGAGAGAACCACTTGGGGAAATTACTCAAGGCAACTGAATAAGGAAGCAGACTTTTGGATTCACCAGCTGAGCTGGCTTCTAGGGTTCTGGCTTTTGCATGAAGGCCACTGGGCAGCAATGCCAGCTGGAGAGGATGTTCTTTCAGATTTGGTGCCTATTACGAATTTAAATACTCTCCAGAGTAGGTTTGTGTGTTTGTTTTTGCTACGGAGAGGGCTGAGCATCTTATTTCCCTTGTAAAGGGCTCAAGATCGACCTACCCAGTCATCTTTTTATGTCTTGAAAGGGCTGCGTCCCCCCCCCTCCCCATGAACTGGCTTTCATTGTAAACAAATGTAGTGGCCTCAATGGCTGTGTTTTTTTGTGTGTGATATCCAAAGTAGGTTTCTGTGGGCCCCACCAGGTAATGCTTCCATCAGAATGGAATGTTGTGCTGCTGTCACAGAAAAGCTTGTCCAAGGTGAGCCCAGGTGAACTGGGTGAGATACTTGTTCTGAGGTTGGTGATGCACCTTCGGGGTTACCTACAGCATAGCTGCTAGTGGAATAGCCTTTAGGCAGCAGAGAAGCACAACCAAAGATATACCCAAGACAGAAAATGGTTAAAAATAGTGGTTAAAAATAGTGATTGACTGTTGGGTGCCCTTAAGTTTTGTTGCCACCAAGTTGGCTTCTGTGGATTAGTTCAGATAGTGGTGGTGCTTTCTTTTCGCACAAAGAGGAAAGTGCTGATACTAGCGGAACAGTCCAACCCAGCTGTCTCAAGCACATTGAATGCTACAGCTGGATCTGCATCTTTTAAATTAATATTTTAATCCATATCTATATTGACGTAGGTTGTTTTGGGTTTTTTTTTTAAGTACAACTTGTTAAATCTAGTAGTGTGTGCTCGGTCCCAATTAAGCAAAAAGGCCAGATCCACTGTGACAGGTACTTGAGTGGGGCTAAAGAGTCTTTGATATGCTGGCTGCAGTTAATCCTCGGGTGCCCTTGATCGTTGTCCCCCAGACTCCTTTTTATTTTTAAGTCATATTGACTCAAGTTCACTCCAATACATTGCTGCTTGTAAATAACTCTTGCATTTGTTGTTTTGATGTGATTATCAAAGCGCTTTATCCTTTTAAAAAAACTGTATTATTATTATTATTATTATTTTTGAAGACAGCAACAGGGAACAATGCTGTTGTAACTTATAATGGTTGCCTTGAACGGATGGCGGTAGGTGTTGATGAGTTTTCGTCTCGTTTGGGGTTTTTTGTACTTAAGACATGCAACTCTTCAAAGAGTCTTCCGTGTGAATAATAAAAAAAAAACGTTAAACCCTTCCTGTCTGGATTCTTTGACATGTGGAATCTCCCATTGAGCGTTGATGGTGTTTTTATGGGAATTTGATTGCCTTGACCTGCCTATTTATTTTTAATTGTGTACCCCACCTCTCAGAACGATGTTGCCTCGAGGCGGCTTACAGAATAAAACCAGAAAACAATATATCCCATAAAATCCTGTTAAAAACACAGTAACATTAATCCCAGTGTCCCACAATTATAAGATGGTGGTATTGGTAATTTCCCCAACCCAACTCTGCTGATTCCAGCCAGCACTAACCCTGCTCAGATAGAGTAGGACCCCCCGATCAAGACTGCGGTCAACCTCCCTCAGCCTCAACCAAACGCCTGGTGGAAGAGCTCCATCTTGCAGGCCCTGCGGGATGTACATAGCTCCATCAGGGCCCTTAGCTCTTCGGGGAGCTCGTTCCACCAGGTTGGGGCCGTTGAAAAGGCCCTGTCCCTGATCGAGGCCAGGCCGATATCCTGAGGGCCTGGGACAACCTATAGGTTCCTACCTGCAGAGTGGAGAGCCCTGCAGGGAATATAAGCAAATAAGTGGTCCCTCAGATAGGTTGGACCCAGGCCGTGTATGGCCTTAAAGGTTAAAACCAAGACCTTGAACTAGATCTGGAAGCAGACCAGCAGCCAATGTAGTTGTCTCAACACTGGCTGAATATGGGCTCTCCAAGGAGACCTAGTAAGGACCCTGGTGGCTGCATTCTGTACCAGCTGAAGTTTCTGGGTCAAAGCTAAGAGTAGGCCCGCGTAGAGCGAGTGACAGTTATGTGGATCAGTGGTCCGAGGACAGATAGGGTGCTAGTAGCCAAACTTGAAACAGATGGAAAAATGCTTTGTGGACTACCTTAGTGATCTTAGCCTCCATGGCAAGTGAAGCATCAAAGATCACCCCCATATTCCTAGCGGGTGTTAGTTGCACCCTGTCCAGGCATGGGAGGTGCACTGCCTGTTCCTGTCCCCTTCTGCCCAGCCACAGGAAGGTCTTGCTTACATAAGCTATACAAGGCTATGTCCCCAGCCATTTGCAAGTGGGCCGTAACACATTCCTGTCTATGAAGCATACAGAAAGATGTCAAACTCCGTCTTAGTCACATAAGTGTCATCCAGACCTACAGAACTTTAATGTACAAGATCATCTGCCTTGAGGTTACATTAAAGTTTAGCTTGGAGAAGGCTGAGGTGGAAATAAGCATGAGAACCCCTTATCTATACAAGCCAGAAACTTCTGGAAAGCCCCAAACCCAGGCATGAAGGCCTCCCACCAATTGTCATTCAGAGGGGAGTTTCATAATTGATAGTCTTGAATTTATGATAACTGTAGTATTTTGGCAAGGACAAAAATGTTTCTTCCTGTTGCCTGTCTCCAGCCTGTTGCCAGCTTG
The DNA here is from genome assembly GCF_049243985.1 of Paroedura picta. NCBI lineage: Eukaryota > Metazoa > Chordata > Lepidosauria > Squamata > Gekkonidae > Paroedura > Paroedura picta. The sequence continues at coordinate 9,140,112 of NC_135372.1, read as the reverse complement.
GTGTAGTGGTTAGGAGTGCAGACTTCTAATCTGGTGAGCTGGGTTAAATTCCTCACTCCCCCACATGCAGCCAGCTGGGTGACTTTGGGCTCGCCACGGCACTGAGAAAGCTGTTCTGACCGAGCAGAAATCTCAGGGCTCTCTCAGCCTCCCCTCCCTCACAGGGTGTGTGTTGTGGGGAGAGGAAAGGGAAGGGGATTGTAAGACGCTTTGAGACTACTTTGGGTAGAGAAAAGTGGCATCTAAGACCCAACTCTTCTTCTTCCTAGTGCAATATTCAGGGATGCATTGCTTTTGAACACAGGTTCCATTCCAACATCATGGCTAATAACTGGGTAGCCTTCTTTCCCAATAATTTGTATAATCTCTTTTTCAAACCATCTGTGCCTGCTGCCATCACCATCTCTTGTGGCTGCAAATTCCAGGTTGATTCTGCACTGAATACAGTCTCTTATTTTGCAAGTCCTGGACCTCCTGGCCAGCAGTGTCATTACGGGACTTACTTCATGATCTTAAAAAAAAAATACACAGCCAGTCACAGAACTTATTTTTCATATGCTTAGATGTGATGCATCTATTTAAAAAGTGCATAAAATTAACTTGATATTGAAGAGGAGAGCAAGTCCAGTGGAGGCCCCTTAACTGAGAAGCTGGAGCATTCTGCATACTCAGGCGCACTTGGGAGAGGGACTTTCTCTGTTCCTCTTCTCTCCATGAACCTAGGGCTACCAACCTCCGAGAGCTACAGGTCTCCAGATTATATAAACTGCTTTGTATTTTAACATTTTCTCCAGAAGTGGAATAATTGGCTTCTTTGGAAGGTGGACTATTACATGGCGTTAAACACTACCATGGCCCCTCCCTAAACCCTACTCCCATGATCCACCCTCAAATTTCCAAGGGTTTCCAAATCCAGAACTGGCAACCCTATATGAACTACATAGTCTGACACTTGGGGCCAGAGCACGAGTTCTCTTATTCTATTTGAGAGGCAAAATACACCAAAGGGTATACTGCTTCTGAAGACTGAGGTTCCATTTAGCCATCTTAGCTGCAGCCCGTTGATGGAACTGTTCTCCAAGAATTATTTTATTATTTTATTTTATTTCATAGAATCATAGAATCATAGAATCATAGAGTTGGAAGGGGCCATACAGGCCATCTAGTCCAACCCACTGCTCAACGCAGGATTAGCCCTAAGCATCCTAAAGCATCCAAGAATAGTGTGTATCCAACCTTTGCTTGAAGACTTCCAGTGAGGGGGCGCTCACCACCTCCTTAGGCAGCCTATTCCACTGCTGAACTACTCTGACTGTGAAAAACTTTTTCCTGATATCTAGCCTATATCGTTGTACTTGAAGTTTAAACCCATTACTGCGTGTCCTCTCCTCTGCAGCCAGCAGAAACAGCATCCTGCCCTCCTCCAAGTGACAACCTTTCAAATACTTAAAGAGGGCTATCATGTCCCCTCTCAACCTCCTTTTCTCCAGGCTGAACATTCCCAAGTCCCTCAACCTATCTTCATAGGGCTTGGTCCCTTGGCCCCAGATCATCTTCGTCGCTCTCCTCTGTACCCTTTCAATTTTATCGATGTCCTTCTTGAAGTGAGGCCTCCAGAACTGCACACAGTACTCCAGGTGTGGTCTGACCACCACCGTATACAATGGGACTATGACATCTTGTGATTTTGATGTGATGCCTCTGTTGATACAGCCCAAAATGGCATTTGCCTTTTTTACCGCTGCATCACACTGCCTGCTCATGTTTAGTTTACAATCCACAAGTACCCCAAGGTCTCGTTCACACACAGTGCTACCTAGAAGCGTATCCCCCATCCAGTAGGCATGCTTTTCATTTTTCTGACCCAGATGCAGAACTTTACACTTATCTTTATTAAATTGCATCTTGTTCTCATTTGCCCATTTTTCCATTGTGTTCAGATCTCGTTGAACTCTGTCTCTATCTATCTCTGTCTCTATTTGTATACTGCCCTCCCCGGAGGCTCAGGGCAGTTTAGTATAATTAGTATAATCCAACTCTTAAGCCTTCTACACTTATACGGCACTGAGTCCCACCTATTACTAGCAAGTAATAAATGAAGAATGGAGCATAAACCACTTTGAAGCAAGCAGGGAGGTTACACAATGTAAAGAATTCTGATGATGGGGACTTTGTGTAGGTGTAAGGTTTATGGCTGAAGACAGAATTCCATATTACAACAAATAACCGGGCCTCCCCCTGCATCCGCCCTCTCTAACTCTTACCTCCTATTTGACATCTATGTTAGAAAACTTACATCATTGCAAGTAATTAAGTGCTCATAATTTTTACTGTATTTAAAGTTTTGCAGATTTTATTATTGATGTAATTTTATTATTTTATTGTCAACTAGAAATTAAGCCCACTGTTGAAAAAATACAGCGGACGCTAGCGGACAGTGGGTGGTTGTGGGAGGCCTCCCCCCGGGCCCCTCCCTCCCAGGAGGGAGGGAGGGAGGGAAGGCAGGCAGGCAGGCATAGAGAAAGGGAGAGAGAGAGAGAGAGTGAGGGAGAGAGAGAGATTGGGCCTTCCGCTTGTCACTTCTGGGCCAGGGGCCAATCATTGCCCCCCCCCCATCCCAGACAGCGCCCACGCCCCAAACCCTTACTTTTTTATTTATACCGCTCCCATGGAGCCATTACATTTGTAAATTCAACGTTGTTTGCCACCCCAAGACAGCGAGTCTAAGAGCGAGTATATAAATTGATCTATAAATAAATAGATCTTGTCCATGGGGATGAGAAGGGCCCAAATTTTTATGGGGAATATACTGTGATATTAATACCAGTTGGAATTCTGGTTTTTGTATGTCCCTTTTTAATGTTGACTAATCTCTCTTGCGAGTCCCTTGGACTGCAAGGCAAACAAACCGGTCAGTCCTAGAGATCAGCCCTGACTGCTCCTTAGAAGGCCAGATCCTGAAGATGAAACTCAAATACTTTGGCCACCTCATGAGAAGGAAGGACTCCCTGGAGAAGAGCCTAATGCTGGGAGTGATTGAGGGCAAAAGAAGAAGGGGACGACAGAGAATGAGGTGGCTGGATTGAGTCACTGATGCAGTAGGTGCAAACTTAAATGGACTCCAGGGAATGGTAGAGGACAGGAAGGCCTGGAGGATCATTGTCCATGGGGTCACGATGGGTTGGACACGACTTCACACCTAACAAACAAACAAATCTCTCCTGAAAAAAGTGGACAACCACTTCTTTTTACCCAATCCAAGGTGTAAAGCTCCACCTAGTGGTGAAGAAAAGGGGTAACAACTCTGCAAGCAGAGGCCATTTTGCAAATACTTCTGTTCCGAACGAGCCTTGGCTTCAAATATCTCACAACCCTTAAGGATGGAAAGATGCTTGCTTATTACCATTCAAATGGACAAAGAACATTTGAAGAACAAATAATTTTTAGCCACCACATCATATGTTCATGCACTTCCCTACCCAAAAATCTGGCAGCCTTGACCAAGGGTTGGATAGCTTTGGAGAGAGGGTCAAAAGGACTGCAAATGGTAGATTTATTACTGCTTTAATGGGATATCTAGATTGCTTTTATTTATTTATTTATTTATTTATTTATATTTATATACCGCCTTCCCCAGAGGTTCAGGGAGGCTTACATGGAACATATGAATAATACATGAAACATGGAGCATATGGACAATACATGAATCAATCTATAACATTATTATTATAGTACAATAATATTGATCGTTGTAACAATATAAACAGTATAAACAGTTTAATCATTTATAGTAATTTATTAAGCAGTATACCTAATAACATCTTCTTAGCTTCCATAGATAATTTAAATTTTAATACGCTCTGCATTTTCCCATGTATTTCCTCTCTTTATTATAGACATATTTATTTATTTATTTATTTATTTATTTATTTATTTATCATACTTATATACCGCCCTCCCCGGAGGCTCAGGGCGGTTTACATCATAACAGAGAACAATACATAAAACAGTCTGTAACATGTATAACTGATAACTAATAATTGTAACCAAAATAACAGCACAATATAACGGTATAACAATATAGTACTACAAACAGGTCCAGGGCTTATTGATGGGATTCTGAGGGGGGTGGTTTATTTATTGAATTCTGAGGGGGGGTGGGGGGGGAGCAGGGGCCCTTGGTCGCTGTTGATTACGTCTGGTCTCAGCCAAATGCCTGGTGGAGGAGCTCCTTTTTGCAGGCCCTGCGGAACTGTTTAAGCTCCGTCAGGGCCCTGATCTCTTCTGGGAGCTCGTTCCACCAGGTAGGGGCCAGAACAGAGAATGCTCTGGCCCTGGTCGAGACCAGACGGACTTCTTTAGGGCCAGGGATCCTTAGCTGGTTGGTGGTAGTAGAGCGCAGAGCTCTTTTGGGGGCATAGGCGGGGAGGCGGTCCCTCAGGTAGATATATCTATCTTTCTTTCCTTTGTAGCTTTTGTCTGGTTTCTCCATGTCCTTTAGGGGTGCATACTATCTAAAAAGCCCTGATCTGGATAGCCCAAGCAAGCCTTGGAAGCTTGGAAGAAATTTGGCTAGTATTTGACTGGGAGACTTCCAGGGGTTTGGGTAGGAATTCCTCCAAGGAACACTAGAGGTCATGACATGGAGGCAGGACATGGCAAACTACCTCTGAACATCTCTTGTTTGGCTACCAGACAATCCTTGGATTGGTTGTACTACACGTGCTATATGGTAAATAAATAATAAATAACCATCTAAAAACATTTTGTACTACTTGTCTCTTCATGCTTGGTTGGCTGTAAACCTGACCCCCCCCCCTCAGCATTCTCATTGAACCATAGATATCTCTCTAAAATTCTGCATCCATTTCATCAGACATTTTCTCACTTGTTCTTCTGTTTCTAGCTGGACATGGCTTTCATGAGACCCTGGGGTTTCTTGATGGCACTGGAAGGATTTCCTGAATGGATAGGAGTTAATTATTTTTTATATTTAAAAAAAATTATTACAAATTTATCAGGCAATATGACCATATATATGGCCATGATGACCTAACCCCCCCCCCCCCACCTACAATGGCCATTGATGGGCCCAGAAGGTTTGGGAAAGGGAGTTGCCACAGGTGGGCATGTCCACAGCTCTGCTTCCCAGCCATATTCTGCATGATTGCGCCACTTCTGAAGTTTCTCAAAGCCTGAAGAATGTTTCAGGGATTTCTCAAAGGTAAATGTTGAGAAAGGCTCAGCTGGAGTAGCATCTTGTATATTAATTGTAGTAAATTATTGTTTAATTTTGTAGTCAACTGTTCAAACTTTGTTGCATCTCTGACAGCGCCATCTTCTGTGTTAATGATCTTCTTTAGTTTTGAAACTGATAATATAGCAATAATGTCCTTTAATATATCTTGCAAAAACTTGATTTTCCCCAAGTTACCATATGTTACAGTATTTGCTGGCGTATAAGACTACTTTTCCCCCCTGAAAAACACGCCTCCAAGTGGGGGGGTCGTCTTATACGCCGGGTACACTTCAGTTGGGATAGACATAGCTGCCCATAGTGGCCCATAGTACTGTAATGTGATGTAACAAACTCTATATTTTGAGTGGAAATGTCTTATACGCCCAGTCGTCTTATACGCCGGCAAATGGTAAGTCATTTTTATTTCTCATGTATTTATCATGATAGGCTTCCACTGGGGAAATAAGCAGAGTTATATGGCTTCTTTCTTGTGCTATGATTTTATTGATTGATTTCTTAATCCATAAATAATTTTGTGAACTTTCTTCCAGATCTACAGATTCGAGTTTTACTGATCTTTGTCTTGGTATTTAATCGAATCTGCAATCCAGACCAGATCAGTTGCTCGATAAAACTGGAACTGCTAATCCTCCTTTGCCTCCTTTTGCAATATTTTACTATTAGTTTCTTAACATTCCAAATTTATCTATCCCTGTCACTTTTTCAGTATTCATTCTTCTATATGTATAGGTAACATTTAAAAAAGGTTTTGGCAGTACATTTATTTTGATTGTAGAGTATCTTCCTAGTCAGGACATTTTTAATTTTTTCCATCTAGATAAGTCTGCTTGTATCACTGATGGTTGTGGGTTTTCTGGGCTGTGTGGCCATGGTCTGGTAGTTTTAGTGTCTGAAGTTTCACCAGTAACTGTGGCTGACATCTGTAGAGGTAGGACACAGCAAGATGAGAATTTATCTGTGCCAAAGTGGGAGCACACAAAGTCCTACCTCTGAAAATCCCAAGGGGTAAAACTACCAGACTATGGCCACAGAGCAAAGAAAACCGACCACAATCACTTGACTCTGGCTGTGAAAGCCTTCGACAATTCACTTCTATCACTTTCCAAATCTTTTGGTAATTATTGCCCAATCATATGTATCCCCAAATATTTAATTGGGTTGTTGGTTATTGTGACAAAGAACATACCTGACTTGTTCTTTTTCCTATATTGTTTCTGTTATTTTTCCATTTATTAAAATCTTTGCTTGCTGGTTTACATATTATTATTATTATTATTTAATTTTTAGACCGCCCTTCTCCCAATAGGTCTCAGGGCGGTTTACAACATAAATAGTTAAAACACAATAAAATCCCCATAAAAACCCCGATTAAAAGTTACATATAACATATCACATAACATACAGCGGCGGTGGTCACAATTCTGATCTTAGTTCAGCCTGGTGGAGAGAATAATGTTCAGAAGAGGGTGGCACCAATACAATAGATCTAACCATGATCTCGGTGTTAGAGATCTCAATATTGGAGGGGATCCTCTGATGGATTAGTGGGAGAGCTGCCCTGGCCTCAACCATATGCCTGGCGGAAGAGCTCCGTCTTACAGGCCCTGCGGAAAGCTGGTAGATCCTGCAGGGCCCTTAGCTCTTCTGGGAGCTCGTTCCACCAGGTTGGGGCCAGGACTGAAAAGGCCCTGGCCCGGGTCGAGGCCAGGCGAGCATCCCGTGGGCCCGGGACAACCAGTAAATTCATACCCGCAGAGCCGAGTGCCCTGCGGGGGGCATAAGCAACCAAGCGGTCCCGCAGGTAGAAGGGACCCAGGCCGCGTATAGCCTTAAAGGTCAATACCAATACCTTGAATCTGATTCGGAAACAAACTGGTAACCAGTGCAGATGACGAAGCACCGGCTGAATGTGGGTCCTCAAAGGTGTTCTAGTGAGGACCCTGGCAGCCGCATTTTGGACCAGCTGTAACTTCCGAGTCAAAGACAAGGGAAGGCCCGCGTAGAGCGAGTTACAGAAGTCTAATCTGGAAGTGACCGTTGCATGGATCACTGTGGCCAGGTGTTCCGAGGACAGGTAGGGCGCTAGTAGCCGGGCTTGGCGAAGATGGAAAAATGCCGTCCGAGCTACATTGGTGACCTGAGCCTCCATAGAGAGGGAGGCATCAAATGTCACTCCCAAATTCCTGGCAACTGGTGCAGGTGTTAATTGCACCCCGTTCAGGCATGGGAGGCGCGCTTCCTGGTCCTGCCCTCTTCTGCCCAGCCACAGGACCTCCGTCTTGGAGGGGTTGAGTTTCAGGCGACTCTGCCTGAGCCATCCAGCTATATATACCTTGCATTCAGTTCCAGAATTCAGGACCACAGTTCAAATTTTATTTTATTTATTTATATTTATAATTTTGATTTATATCCTGCCTCTCTTAACTGTTGTCTCAAGGTGGTTTGCAACAATAAAACAACATACGCCATAAAATTCCATAAAAGCATTAAAACCTACAATTCATACAACATTATCAAAAAAACATAAATCCACAGATGGCAGTAAAAGCCAGTGGTCGCCCTCTATTTCAGTTCTTCTGATGCATTTTGAAGCATCTTTAATCCACTCCTGTGGAGCGGATTAAATAAAAGAGTAAGGGCTGTCGAGGAGGACTTTGTTTGCTCCCACTTTGGGCCTGTCCGGGATAAAAACTGGGAGGGCCCAAACTGGGATAAAAAAAAAGCGGGCCCTGTCCGGGATAAAAACTCGGAGGGCCCAATCAGGAGCCGCAAAGCGGCTCCTGATTGGGCCCGCCGAGTGTCCATCCAGGGCCAAGCCGCCAATGCGAAGCACAGCTCCCGATTGGCGGCTTGGCCCAGCCTTGCTTGGCCAGCCGGGGACTCTGCAAGTCCTCCGGCCCTGCCACTCCTCCAACTTTGGAAAGGAGCAGGGATGCCGCGTCGAAGACGCGGCGTCCCTGCTCCTTTCCCACCCTCGGGGACCATGGGCATTGCCACGGGAACGACGTCACCGGCTGCCTTCTCCTGCCGCCCTGATGCTGTGGGAGGCACGAAGCACCTCCCGATCTTCCTCCCCGACTTCGCCCGCGTCCTGCGAGCTGCCGCCTCCATTAACTCCGGCCCTGTCGCCCGCGCCACTCGCCACCCGCCCCGACGCCCAGGAGGGCCCAACGGATGCACCCGTTGCCGTCCCGCCACCAGCAGCCGCGGTCATAAACATGGTGCCTCGCTGCCGCGCCTCACGCCTGGGAGCTGCCTGCACAGCCACCCACGGCCGCAACGCCTTCCTGCCGCCGCCAGCAGCTTCAAAACATGGCGCCTCCCGGCGTTTCTTTTATCTCATTCATAACTTTTTGCTGTACAATTAGGATTTCTTCAAAATGTTTACAATACCTTGCTGTTAGCCCATTCAGGCCTGAAGCTTTATCCTTTTTCACGTACTTATTGCTTGAAATTAGTTGAATTGTTATTGTTTTATTATAATTTTCCTGTGTGAACTTTGTGGTTGGGATGACTTATAAATATTCTCTTTTTTTTTCTGACTTCCTGCATAATCCTGAAAAGGCATTGATAAATTGTTCTTGTATTTCTTTTACTGCATATGGCTATTACTCTGTGCCTTGTCCTTCCTAAGACTATATGCCAAATATTTATCAAGTTTGCTAACATGTTTGAAATGCCTGTTTTAGAAATTTATTTATGTACCTCTTCTATTTCTAACATGTCTAACTGGTTTTTCAATTGTTTGATTTCTGCTAATCCTATTTGTTGAGATTATTTCATGTTCTTGTTCCAATCTCTGGATTTTATTTTATTTTTTTGCTATTATCTTGGTTTGTACTGCTCTTGGATCCTCCACTTGCAGGTCTTCAGGCAGTAGCTTGGCTTGTTCTTCTATTTCAATTACTTTCTTTCATTTTGGTAAATATATCTGTAAAGAAATTATTTTTTTCTTTGGATGTTTAAGATAAGCAAGACAAGCATTCTGAATCTTAAACGTTTTTTCTCCCTCTGGGCAAAAATCAGGCAAGAAGAAAAAAATCAGTTCAGTTGCTTTCCAAACCTACCTCAACCAACCTTCATATCAGTGCATGCGTGTAACTGCCACGAATGCGCGTTTGCAGCCCCACCGGGTGTATGCGCACATGCATGGACCTGCTGCGCATGCACGTTTGCACCACTGGCGGCCACGCTTCCCTCTCCCCCCCCCCCCCGCAGAAAGAAGCTTGCCAGGCCGCAAGCTAATCGGCCGCTTTGGTGGCCAATTTGCTCGCGGCCTGGCGGGTTTCTTGCTGGGGGGGGTGGGAGAGGGAGCTGCGGCACGGCACCGGGCCGAAGCCCGGTGGTTAGGGACCATTGCCCTAAAAGACGTGTTCTTTCTCTGCTACTTTAAATAGAGATTCTCTTTGTTCCTTTTAACATTGCAATATTGTTTTCTTATTATCAAGAAAATCATAGAATCATAGAGTTGGAAAGGGCCATACAGGCAATCTAGTCCAACCCCCTGCTCAATGCAGGATCAGCCCAAAGCATCCTAAAGCATCCAAGAAAAGTGTGTATCCAACCTTTGCTTGAAGACTGCCAGTGAGGGGGAGCTCACCACCTCCTTAGGCAGCCTATTCCACTGCTGAACTACTCTGACTGTGAATTTTTTTTTTCTGATACCTACTTGAAGTGGGTTTAATGGGTTTAACCATTACTGCGTGTCCTTTCCCCTGCAGCCAATGGGAACAGCTTCCTGCTCTCCTCCAAATGACAACCTTTCAAATACTTAAAGAGGGCTATCATGTCCCCTTTCAACCTCCTTTTCTCCAGGCTGAACATTCCCAAGTCCCTCAACCTATCTTCATAGGGCTTGGTCCCTTGGCCCCAGATCATCCTCATCACTCTCTTCTGTACCCTTTCAATTTTATCTACGTCCTTCTGGAAGTGAAGCCTCCAGAACTGCACACAGTACTCCAGGTGTGGTCTGACCAGTGCCGTATACAATGGGACTATGACATCTTCTGATTTTGATGTGATGCCCCTGTTGATACAGCCCAAAATGGCATTTGCCTTTTTTTACCGCTGCATCACACTGCCTGCTCATGTTTAATTTACAATCCACAAGTACCCCAAGTGTTACCTAGAAGCGTATTCCCAATCCAGTAGGTATGCTTTTCATTTTTCTGATCCAGATACAGAACTTTATATTTATCTTTATTAAATTGCATCTTGTTCTCATTTGCCCATTTTTCTATTGTGTTCAGATCTCATTGAACTCTGTCTCTATCTTCTGGAGTATTTGCCAGTCCTCCCAATTTGGTGTCATCTGCAAACTGCTTGCGGCCTTGATGAGTAGTCCCTCCACCCCCTCATCTAGATCATTAATAAACTAGGAATTAAGCCCGCTGTGGTTGAAATACAGCAGGCGCTAGATGGGGGATAACATGGCCACGGGAGGGTGTTGGACGGGCCCTGGCTTGGAGGGGTGGTGGCTGTCAGTCTGGGCCCCCCCTCCCCACCCTGGAGACTCACCGGGTCCCGGGCACGCAGCAGTGTGCAGGAGCGTAGGTGGGCAGCCGGAGGGCAGGTAGGTCAAGGCGGGCTCCGAAGGCTTGACGTCTCAATCCAGCGGCAGCGTCTCCGCGGTGGTGCTCCGTGCCGCGGTGCCATTTTCGGGCGGCCGCGGGAGGTGTCGGCGGGGCGGTGGCTTAGGAGCAGCTCAGCGGCATTGGCCGAGTCATGGCCGCTATCTTGTCCCCTTTGAGTTGGCGTGGGCAGCGGTCCAGCGGCAGCGGGTCCGTGTTGGCGGGCCGTGCAGTGGCGCCATTTTGGGGCGGCCGCGGGAGGCGTCGGCAGGCAGTGGGTGAGGGCGGCGGTTCAGCGGCAGCGGGTCCGTGTCAGCGGGCCGTGCAGTGGCGCCATTTTGGGGCGGCCGCGGGAGGCGTCGGCAGGCAGTGGCCGAGGAGCGGCTCCGCGGCGTCAGGCCGCCATCTTGTCTTCGTTGAATTGTCATGGGCTGCAGCGGCGGTGTTTTGTAGAAGCGGCGAGGCGTCTTGTAGGAGTGGCGGCGGCAGCGGGGAATTCCGTGCCCAGGCGGGGAAGCGGGAGCGTGTAAGTGGGGGTTTGGGGGTGGGAAGGGCACGGTTGTCAGCGGGAAGGATAGTTGCTGGGCGGAGGGGAAGAAGTTCCCCTCGAGCCCAGCAGCGTGGGGCAAGGCTCCTGGCTGGCAGCCATCCAGCAAGGATGGCTGCTTGGGAAGAGTGCAGACTTAGCGGCGGGCCGTTCGGGAGATGGGCCAAGTGGCCAACAGGGAGGCGCCCTAACTCCTCTCCAACAGCCCTTACTCTTTTATTTAATCCGCTCCGCAGGAGCGGATAAAAGATATGTTAAAAAGTACCGGACCGAGCACCAACCCTGAGGTACCCCGCTACTCACCTCCTCCCGTCTGATGAAACACCATTGACAACAACTCTTTGAGTGCGGTTCTCTAACCTTCAATTTATCCATCAGAACATCATGGGGAACCTTGTCAAAAGCTTTACTAAAATCCAAGTAAATGACATCAACCGAATTTCCCCAATCCAGCAAACCTGTTACTTGGTCAAAAAAGGAAACCAGGTTGGTCTGGCAGGACCTGTTGGAGACAAATCCATGCTGACTTCCTTGGATCACCAAATTGTCTGCCAGATGTTTGCAGATCGCTCCCTTTAATATCTGCTCCATTATCTTCCCCACAACAGAGGTCAGACTCACTGGTCCGTAGTTTCCCGGGTCATCCTTCCTCCCTTTTTTGAAGATCGGAATAACGTTTGCTCTCTTCCAGTCCTCCGGGACATCTCCAGTCCTTAAAGAGGTTCCGAAGATGATGGACAAGGGCTGTGCAAGTTCTCTGGAAAGTTCTTTGAGTACTCTCGGGTGCATTTCATCCGGACCAGGGGATTTGAACTCATCCAGTGCAGCTAAATGCCTCTCGACAACCTCTCTATCCATATTAACCTGCCACCCAGACACTGTCCTTTGGCTACGGCCATCTCTAGATGTGCCTAAACACTTTGACCTGTGGGGAAAAAACAGATGTAAAATAGGCACTAAGCCTTTCTGCTTTCTCTGCATCTTCCATTAGAGTTTGTCCATCCGCACCCAACAGTGGGCCTATTGCCTCCTTTACTTTACGTTTGCTCCTCACAAAACTGAAAGATCTTTTCTTGTTACAGTGGGCTTCCCTGGCCAATCTTAGCTCACCTTCAGCTTTGGCCTTTCTGATGATTGATCTACAGTGCCTAGTAACCTGTAGGTACTCTTCTTTAGAGCTCTGTCCTTCCCTCCATTTCCTGAACATTTTCCTTTTCTTTCTTAGTTCCTCTTGAAGTTCTCTGTTCATCCAAATAGGCTTCTTAGAGCTCCTGCAGTGTTTTAGTCTTTCTGGGATAGTCATTGATTGAGCATGCAATAGCTCTTGTTTGAGTAGTGCCCACCCTTCACATGCTCCCTTCCCTTCCAGCATTCTTGTCCATGGTATGACACTCATCATGTCACTGAGTTTATTAAAGTTTGCCGTACGAAAATCCAACATCTGCATCTGGCTACAAGCTTCCTTGGCTCCCCATCTCAAAAGGAATTCTATGAGGACATGGTCACTTCCCCCTAGGGTCCCCACCTCCTTCACCTCATCCACCAACTCTTGCCTGTTGGTCAGTATTAAGTCCAGTATGGCTGAACCTCTTGTGGGTTCATCTACCATTTGATAAATGAAAGTGTCAGCCAGGCAGGTCAGAAACTTGCATATTTATTTATTTACTTATTTTATTTACTTACTTACTTACTTACTACAAGGGACCAATTTTGGAGGGGGTACCCTATTATATGAAAACCAGTGTGCTCCTGTGGATGGATAAGTGAAGGCCAACACGAAATCAGAGCCTCCCCAGTCTGGTGTCCTGTAATGGCTGAAAGATATGCACTATGAATTTTGGATCTGAATTTGGCCTTTAAACCTTCAGTCTCTCCATCTGCCGCATGGAAATAATCACGTTGACCTATTTACTGGGTCGCTGTAAAAACATTACAATGATAACTTAAAAGATAACATTTGTGACACATTCCAAACATTTAAAAGTGCTATACAATGTTAAGCAGAACTATTCTCCTTCTCTTGCTCTCCTAGGAAGAACAGGTCATTGCGAACTGTTACAGCAGCAAAAGCCTTGCCTTGTATGATCTGCCATATCTTCAGGATGCCAGTCTCCAGATGGGACCTGGGGATTCCCCAGAATTATAGCTTATTTCCAGAGTATCCCGAGATGTTTTTTCCAGTTTCCTGTAGAAAACAGATGCTTTGGAAGTGAACTCTATGGCAATGTATTTCACTGAGGTCTTCACCCCCAACTTTCCAAGAGTTTCTCAACATGGAATTGGCAACCCTCGTATATCTCATGCTGGTGACCAGCAGGAACCTGGCAGCCCTATTCTCTTAGGTAACAGAAAAGGCAAACCTGAAAGCTGTGGAGTACATTTTGTAAAGGGAATGAAATGAAAGTAGTAGTAACTTTGTAGTAACTTAAACAGTTGAGAAACTTATTTGTTTGCACTAGATGTAGCTACGTCCGGTATGCAGTTATAGATTTACACGCTTCACTCCTGAAGCTGTAACTTTAAGACAGGAATATCAAGAACGTGTGCTTCACAGGAAGAGATTCCATACAGAAAAACAAATCGCCTTTCCCGCTAGTGTTGCAGATTGGTTGCAAGAGTGCAGCGCTTTCCGGAGGGTGAATCCAATTTTTGGGATTTCCCTGAAAGCACTACAACGAAGCGCTTTTTGCGGATCGGTTTCAGGAGTGTTGCAGATTGTCAATGACGTTGTGCATAACAGCAAATCAGTAGCGATTTCAATTTTCAACCATTGTGCAATTTTGAAAGAGTGCGGAATGGCCCCTAGTAATAATATTTAAATCATCTGGCCTATCAATTGGGCTTTTCTCCGGGTACAGCCCCGTTCCTTTATAGATTACTTATTCTGTAGTTCCACACTGTGGACATAACAGTATTGTGTATTATTCTGTTTAGTAAAATTTAATAATAAACAAGTTTATCAAGTTTAATAAATAAATTTAATAATAAAATATACAAATAAATAAACCGGTGTCACCCTCTTTTTTGGCAGGAGGCAATTAATACTGTCTAGAAAGCCCATGCCTTCAACTCCCCAACTTTGCCATGTCAATTCGTTAATTGGATCTATTTTGCATCTTGTAAATGACTACAAAACCAACCAACTTCTGAACTAGACAGGCTCTTCCAAGTTGGTACCCATTGTAAAATCTAACCAACATCCAAACACGATGCCTCCGTCTTCACAATGATAGTTTACCAATATGCAAATACATATAGATTTTATCATTTAATTAAGATATAGGTATATAGGTAGGCAAGCATCAGGCTTGACATATTTCCTGTTGCCAACTAGGAATTGGCAACACAAGGAAACAGAGCAATTTTAAAAAATAAAATGATTGTGTATTTATTTATGTAAATTAGAGAATATATGGCTTAAGGCCTGACAAAGCCCTAGCATCACTGCTAGTTACTAACTTATCCAAATCCATTATGAGAATTTATGGAAAAGCATAACTCAGTTGATTTCTGGTGGCCACTATGCTAGTTGTGGAAAAGCACACTTATTTTAAAGATTAACCTGGTCGTTCTGTTACAATGCCCATAGCAATTCCCTATAATAAAATATATAACTAAATAAAAATTTGAATCAAGCTCGAAAAAATCATAAAATAGGGAATGGCAGTGAAGGATTATGGGAAAAACACACGCGCACAAAGCCCGCTAAGGTGAAGAAACCACTGGCCAAGGTTGGCCATTAGGAAGCCCTTAGCCCTGTCCAGGCGCTTAATCCTATCCAGAAAACCCATAATTCTTTTCGTATTTATCGACCTGAATCCATCGATCGTTTTATTTCACCTCTAAATTCCTGTACATATCCCTCCCTTTTTAAACACTATTCTACCCAGAACGACAGAAAGCGCTTTTGACACAACTCCGCCACGAAAGAAAAAAAAAATCCAATTTAAAACAATATTTGGTTCAAAACGGGGCGTCCCCGTTACTTCCCTTCCCCCACCCTCCAGCCGCCTCAAGTTGCAGCTTTTTTACCTCAGCTGATGGTCCCGCCCCATCGGCCAGAAGGAAAACCGTTAGCCGCGTCCCGCCTTCCTCCCTCGTCATTGGGCCTCCCTCCAGCCGATCATCCCCTCTCGCCACTCTCATTGGCGGCGTGCGCGCGAGATCGCCGAAGAGGCCCGCCCCGGGAGCGGCCAGGCGGGCGGCGATAGGAGGAGAGGCTGTATATCATTTCGGCGGGCCTCTCCCCTCCGCTCTCCGCTCTCCCGTCGCGGGCCCCGCCCTCCGCTCGCCTCGGTGCCTGTCAGCGAAGGGATCGGCGCGGCCCGGCTCGCCTCGGCCCGGCCTAGTCCGGCCTTCTCCTCCGCGGGGCGGAAACCGGAGAAGGACAGAGCCCGTGAGGCGAGGAGCGAAGGCAGCGTCGCCATGGGAACCCGCGACGACGAGTACGACTATCTCTTCAAAGGTAGGACGGGGGCCCGGGGGGGGGCATGCCTGCCCCCCCTTGAGAAGGGGGGTCAGGGAGAAAGGGGGGGCGTCAGTGGCCATGGGATGTTGGGGCGCTGAAAAGACTCGGTAGGGAAGGGCGGGGTCGCGGGAGGGGCTTGGGAAGGGGCGTTGTGTGTGGGGGGGGGGTCGAGGAAGGGCCTGGGGTGAAGTTTAGCGGGGAGTGTAGCACTGGTTTTTTTTTGGGGGGGGGTGTCCAAAAGCGGGATCTGGGAGTGGGGGCGGCCCTGGGGGGGGGGGGAAAGGCAGCAGGGCCTGATCTGAAAGGAGTTCAAAATAGGGGGGGGGTTCAGTGGGGGAGAGCCCCCTGGGGAGTAAGAGGAGGGAGCAGGTGGGGTGGAAGTCCTTGGAGTTGGGGAGGAGGTTTGGGAAAGAAGGGGGCTTCAAAGAGAAAGGATGGCGATTTGGAAAGCTAGTAGAATGGGATTTCGGGGCCTCTGAAAAGTTGGAACTGGGCTAGGGAAGAAGAGGGGACTTGGGAGATTGTGGGTGCGTGGGCTGGAAGGGATGTCAAGTTAAGAAGGAGCCATGGGGTTTGTTGGGGGGTGGCGTGGGGAAATCTGGGACTTGGAAAATGTGGAGGAAGGGGTTGGGAAACTGGGGGCTTCAGGGGGAGTGGGGAGGCTATGAGCATGGAGGGGCTAGAAGAGGGTGGTTATTGTGAAACTGGCAAATCTGGAGGGTGGGCGATGGAATGACCGTTTAGGACAGGGGTAAGTCAAACTGCGGCCCTCCAGATGTCCATGGACTACAATTCCCAGAAGCCCCTGCCAGCAAATGCTGGCAGGGGATTCTGGGAATTGTAGTCCATGGACATCTGGAGGGCCACAGTTTGACTACCCCTGGTTTAGGAGGTTGACAGGAGGACAATGAGATAGGAGTGGGTGCTGGGAAAGGCCATGGAAACTGCAGTGGGGGTAGTGATTGAAATGAGTGGGAGGGAGCATGGAAAACAAGTTGGTTATGTGCATTCCCTGCCTATAGCCAAATTTTTTGCTTGCTGACCACCTTGGAAGCATATGTGGCATAAAACTCTAAATGCGGAGATTGGGGAATGAAGGGGGGGAGGGTTGAAGGGGTTTGACGGACTTCCCTGTGTATGAGTGTGCATGTATGCAATTTGGAGGAGGATGTATATGCAGTTGGTTTGTAATGAGCTTGAGGGTTGGATTGCAGCCTTTTGGAAAAAGAAAATGGGAAGAGATAGGAGCTAGAAGCTTGCTGTTGATGGGGGAGGGGCTGGAGTTTGAAAATGGGCCTGAGAGGGATTAAACACTACAAATTCTCTGAATTTTTGCCTTGTTACCCCAGGGTATCCTGACCTGGATAACCCAGGCTAGCCTGATCTCATCAGATCTTACAAGCTAAGTTGGGTCAATCCTGGCTTGTATTGGGATGGGAGTTCTCCCAGAAATGCCAGAGTTGTGGCATGGAGGCAGACAATGGGAAAACACCTCCGAAATGTCTCTTGGCTTTGGAATTCGTATGCTATCACCATAAATCAGCTATGATTTGATGGCAAACACACACACACATACATATCCAAGGTGCCTTATGGAGAGTGGCAGAGTGGAAGACCCTTGGACTGGTTATTGAAGGGCTTGGATGGGCAAGTCAGTGCTGAAAGTGGTGCAGACATAACAGAATGGCATTTGTGGAAGTGTGCATTGTTGAGGTCAGGGTGCTTTGATACGAAACGCAGAGCCATTTCTGTTGAGAAAGATGGCTGTGGGGGAGAGGCTAGGATGGGAAGGAATGGTGCAAATATCTCCTCTTCAGATACGTTTAGGCACAGTTTGGACATGACTTCGCACCTAACAACAACAACATATTTGGGGATTGGTGACTTTACAAACCAATGATGCTTTGTCATAAGGACTGGGAGTGTGAATACAACACTGAGCAATATGGAAAGCTTCTGGTCCACTGGTTCTACCCATAGAAATCTCCTTCCCTCCAAAATCTTGTGTGCTCCCTCCACAAAAAATGAGATTTGTCATATCTCTGCCCTAACTTTCTCTGGGCCACCTTTCTTGTTCCCATTACACAGTCTCTGAGCTTGCTAACCTTGGGCGCCAATGATCATTCTGTCAGCTCTTGAATTGTAATCTGCATTGTGTGTTAACCTTAACCTGCTAGGACCAAAATTGGTAGGATAGCTGCATGTCAACAACTGAAACATTCCCCACTAGGAATGTAACTCAGTCCTTTAAGTGCTGCTTAATTTTTGTTTAAAAGTACTCCCAAATGTAATTATAAATGCGTTTAGAACTTGGAAATTGTGAGAAGCAGCTATACTAGAAGGAAAGATTCAGGAACAAATAAAAGCAATGTAACAATATAATTCTAGCTGGGCCCACAAAATCACACAGCCCATCAGTTGTGTGACAGCCTACTGAGTTTCTAGTGACCGCCTTTTGTCTTGGGAGTTCCCAGTAAAAAACAATTCTGAACTTCAACCTGCAAGTTAGAAACCATGTAAAAAGCTCCCAAACAATAACAAACTGGTTTAAATAGAAGGATGGGAAGCAAACATTCATATTGGCTTTACCCAGATTCACTATTTTACAAACCTTTCCAACCCATTTTCTTACTGAAACATTTTTAGAAACAAGCCAGGTTTTGTCTATCTTTATTTTTCACAGTTGT
This sequence comes from Paroedura picta, assembly GCF_049243985.1. NCBI lineage: Eukaryota > Metazoa > Chordata > Lepidosauria > Squamata > Gekkonidae > Paroedura > Paroedura picta. The sequence continues at coordinate 9,121,580 of NC_135372.1, read as the reverse complement.
TAACAAATCGGCAATCATTGCGTGTCTCAAATTGGAGACAATATTCTACACATACCCTAGCAACAATATTTTAGGGTCTTTGGTAATTATATGCTTGTCATATGCTCAATTTGGTTTAGAATGATTGTCCATATATAGGAGACAACTGGACGTGTCTGCCTTTCCAATACTTATCCCTTTTATCCCTGAAGTAGGGTGGCTCCCTGTATAGACACACTATAGCTGGTGTGATGTCCTGCTCGGAGCTCTCTTTAAAGCAGCCATTGTTGACAACTTCATATCAAATGGACACTTCTTGGATGATCTTGAACAAGTTGGACATAAGAGTGGCTTGCCTGAGGCTATGTGTAAAATATTTTGTCTTGTAAATGCTTCTTTGACTGGTTGGTTATATCGCTAGTATTTCTGTTGAGAGACTGCTAGGCAAAGGCCACAAAGTTTCGTTCTAGTCCAATTTTTCTCATCAGGACATTCTTCTTGTGCAACTTAGTGTGGCACAGGGAGGGAGGCAGGATGTGCTGGGTCAAAGTTCCTGTAGGCAGGGAATAAAACATGCTGCAGGGCATGAGTAAATGAACTGAGACACAACACTGCCTAGCAGTTAGTGAGACCTGTGGGAAAATTCCTCTCTGGCCCAGATATGGTAGTCATATGCCTCTTGTATCTGATTGTGCTGATTAAATAATAGTTTTCAGAGAATTTCATGGGAGCAGGGGACCATTTCAGACAAATGGCCTCCCTCTGGTGAAACTGTCCTGCAGAGGCATAGGGCTTGGATGGTTACCTGCTTTAGCATAAAACTTGTGTGGCTGATTAAATGCTAGCCTTCCCTTGTATTTCTCACCAAAAGCCTCTTTGCATTTAAAGGTCCTGAGCTGGGTCGTGCAGATCTGTTCTGATCGCAGTGGCACTTTCCTGTGGCACAAGGAGCCCTTCCTCTGAAGCAAGAGGGCAGGAAAACATGAGTGCTAGAACAGGATCCCATTTTCATATGCTTCCAGAAGGCACCTGGGTTGTGTTTTCCTTTCCCTTGGAATGATGATGTATGCACAAAGAGCTCTCAATGCTCTCTGCAGGCAGCACTGGCTTGGCACGGAGCTGGCAAATTTGGAAGTGCACTTTGGTCAGTCCTGTAGGGATTGCATTGGAGGTCATATCGAGGGTGATCATTGAACTGAACTATAAAGGCAAATGCCAGGACTTGCTGCAGTGACTATAAGAGTGCCAAAATAATTCATAGGCTCACCCACAACTCGATGCTTGAACGCTGTTTTGTATGCAGAGGGTCCTGGTTTTCATCACTGGTATGTCGAGTTACAGGATTGCAGATAGCAGGCGAAAAGTGTGAGACCCTGGAGAGTGGCTTAGAGGACACCATACTTGCTGTTGATGGACCAAGAATTTGAAGCGGTAGAAGAAAATGGCATGCATACAAAAGCACGGATTCTAGTGCTAAAAGGAAAACCTCAGTTTTTATCTTAAAATCAAGTTTGTAGTCCATACGATTGTATGTTATTTATTAATAATTGTAAAGTATCGTATATGACACTCCATAGAGTAAAATGTAAGGGATCCTTGCCACAAGAAGCTTGCTCTCTGAAATTTGACATAAGGTAGTGCAGGGGGTGGGGGTGGGGAGTTGTTTTCATGGCAGTCACATGAGGTTAGGCTTCATTTCACTAGGGAGGAGGACTGAAGGAGTTTGTGCCAAATATGTTTGGAAGTGTGTGGGCAAAGGCCTGCTGGAATCTCAGAAGCCAGAAGGATGATTGAAGAATAATTTTTAAGTCTTTGGAGGCTTGACTATCAGCAACCCCTGCAGTAGCCTGCAAAATCAGAATACACCAGGCAAAATGTTCCAGTAGCAGTGGCATTTTTCCTTTGGCACAAGATATGTTCCTCTGTGCACAAAAGGTAGATGGCATGGATGATCATTCTGCAGCTCCAAGTAGGCCAATAATAGTGCTCATTGACTCTTGGAGTCGTTGATAACCTGTGTGCAAGGAGGAGCCGTGATAACCTGCATGTTGCAAGAACAAGTTGGGTTGGCCTTGGGCTCAACCTGCATTTGAAAGTGCTGGTTTTGACCTCTAAAGTAGCGATCCCCAACCTGTGGGTCGCGGACCACATGTGGTCCGTCGACTAATTGGAGGTGGGCGGCGAAGGACGCCTTCTCCCCCCCCCCCCCCCGGCCCTTTACAACACACTTCGGGCGTCATTGTCTCCCATCACTCCCAGATGGGACTATCTCGTTGCAGAGAAACAAGCTCAGGGTTCCCATTGATTTGTCATTGTCATGAGTTAAAATTTTCATGAAAATAAAATGTTCCTTATGTTCATTGTTGTGGTGTGTCTGTATCTTATTTTGAAGGGATGTTTAAACATTACCATAGCAATCAGAGAGTGTTAGGGCAGTGGTTGAGAGTAGAAGAGTAAACTACCCCCCCCCACTGGGCCTCAGTAAAATTGTCAAGCATTGAGTGGTCCCCGGTGATAAAAAGGTTGGGGACCACTGCTGTAAAGCACAGCATGTTGTTTCGGCCCAGGATAACCAATGGGCTACTTGTTCTCATTTGAAAGTACTTCTCTGGACTGCCCTACACTTGAAGTGGGGAGGCTGGTGACACTGGGTAGCTGCCTTGATTCTGACACTGCCTCCAACCGCCTCCGTATTTTCTCCTTTTGGTCTGAAAGCACCAGGAAAGGGTCTAATTAATTTAGCAAGTGCCAGGGGTGTGCTGTTGTGTTCTTTGGTACTGTTTGTATTGTAGTGTCTGGTATTGAATATTGATTGTCTTGTAATTTTAATGAGCAAATAACACAAGCGCAGGTGAATTCCAGATGAAGTCCCGGTGTATTTTTTGTTTTGACGGGAGGTTTGTTTTGAGGAGCTTGCTGCTTCTGCCTCTTTGTCCTTTAAAACTTAATTCTGTTTATAAAGGCACTCTAGAGGAGAAACAGAAAGGAATTTCTGACACCTCAGATCAGGTGATTTACTATTGAAGCACCAGCTTCACAGCCCACTTTGCCACACACGTATCCACTGAAGCAGCTGTTAAAGTGGGCTGTAGTATAGGAAAGCTTATGCATCAACAAATCTGTTCTGCTTGTTACAGTGAAAGGGGGTCTTGTGGCCCCAGGAGGAGATGGTGTTTTTGTTAGGTGCGAAGTCGTGTCCGACTCGTCGCGACCCCATGGACAATGATCCTCCAGGCCTTCCTGTCCTCTACCATTCCCCAGAGCCCATTTACGTTTGCACCCACTGCTTCAGTGTCTCCATCCAGCCACCTCATTCTCTGTCGTCCCCTTCTTCTTTTGCCCTCGATCGCTCCCAGCATTAGGCTCTTCTCAAGGGAGTCCTTCCTTCTCATGAGGTGGCCAAAGTATTTGAGTTTCATCTTCAGGGTCTGGCCTTCTAAAGAGCAGTCAGGGCTGATCTCCTCTAGGACTGACTGGTTTGTTAGCCTTGCAGTCCAAGGGACTCGCAAGAGTCTTCTCCAGCACCAGAGTTCAAAAGCCTCAATTCTTTGACGCTCGGCCTTCCTTATGGTCCAACTTTCACAGCCATACACTGCAACTGGGAATACCATAGCCTTGACTAGACTTTTGTTGGCAGGGTGGAGGAGATGGTAGTGGGATGGAAATAGTTTAATATAATGGAGCTAGGTTCACTGGGGATATGGGAGGCTAGGGGCAAACAGAGGCTGCCCAGACAGTAAAAGGAGCAAAGTAGCAGTGATTCATGGTAATTGGCAGGAGGGAGAGTTATACTAAGGACTGGAGGAAGTTTTCAGAAATTCTGAAGCCATGATAAAAACTTTGAGAAAATTGTAATATATTTGCAGTGTTTACTTTATTTCCAAACCTAAATATTTTGTTATGTGATATAAGATGCCACATTTATAATTCAGTGTACAAAATGATCTTAATTGTCATATTTGTAGAATTTAAATATATAGCTTGGCGTTTTGTTTTGTTTTGCAAATTTGTTTGTGGAAATACAGGTAGAGAGTGCAAACATTATTCCTAAAGCCAAAGGAATCTGTTTCATGGTGTTTTTTTAGCAGTTGCCCAAATGTCCCAGTTTTTCTGAAGGATTTTTTTAAAGAGTCTTTGTTGGTGGGGAATGGGAAAAACATTTCCCCAGAATTTTTCTGCTGCTCCTCCCAAGCCTTTTCATCTCTAGTAACAGCCTGTGTGTACCTTGTAGCAGGGTTTGGGCCACTGTTGTTGCAGAGCCTTCAGCATAACTGGTTGCTTTGCTAGCTAACGTCCAGGCTCTGGGTTGAAGCTCAGCTTTGGCTGTGCTGTGGGCTCCTGAAATGCAACAAGCACCCCTTGCTATCCCTGCATATTTTTGCTAGACTGCAAGAAAGTTGGGCCAGCTAGTGTCCTTTGCTGGGTGCAGTGAGGTTCTATTTGTCACAGTGCTTCCTGTTTTTTTGCTGTGCTCCGTTTGCCTTACATGAATGAGTGTTGACTGTATATTCTCCTCCTGTTCTCTCCACCAGTTGTGCTGATTGGAGACTCTGGGGTGGGAAAGAGCAATCTCCTATCCCGCTTCACACGCAATGAGTTCAACCTGGAGAGCAAAAGCACTATTGGTGTGGAGTTTGCCACCAGAAGCATTCAGGTGGATGGGAAGACGATAAAGGCACAGATCTGGGACACCGCCGGCCAGGAGCGATATCGTGCGATCACCTCCGCGTAAGACTCAATGTCACACACATGGATTTGGGGCTCCTTTCAGTTAAGATTGAAGCAGGGGTTAGAAAAGTAGGTCTGTGACAGGGGTTAGGGGTTAGGGGAAAAGTAGGTCTGTGACAGGGGTTAGAAAAGTAGGTGTCTCTGCCCTGTTTCTTGAGCAGTAGAGCCAATGGACCTTAGTCTGAAGCCAGTCTGGAGCCAGTGCAGCATTGTTAATCTCCCTCATCGAGAGTGCAGCTTCCAGTTCCCTCTTTCACCGTTTGCTTTAGGCTAGGTTCACATACACAGCAGAACAAAGTGCTGGAATGATACAATGGGGCTCAGATTGCAGGTGAAGGATTATCAGAGGTTCTGTGCATTGATTATTCCTTGTAAGTGAAAAACTACCTGACTTAGCTGGCCCAATATTGGAAGCCAAGTCAGATTGACCCTGTGTAGTATTCGGATGGAATATTACCAAGGAATACCAGGGTCACTATGCAAAGCCAGACAACAGTAAACCTTCGCTGAGCATCTCTTGCCTTCAAAACTCTACCGGGTCACCATAAGTCAGCGGTGACTTAACAGCAAAAACCAACAACAAAGTGGCAAAGACTTATAGCTTAACCTTTCATACACACTTATCCCAAATACATTTTTTTTAATTGCTGGATGCTTTTTAATGACTGAGCATTAAGAAGTTAATTTCCCCTCCCTGCAGAAGTGATTTGGCTCATTCTGTGATCTTGTTCTCTTGCATGTGTAGACTAAGCCTTGTTTGTTTTGAAAATATACCAGCTTTTTCTTTGTTAAATTTAAAATGTTCCCATGGCCATGGGCTTTTTCATAAAAGTAAAAATAGACCAAGAGAGGCTGAGATCAGATCTCCATTAAAGAAGCTAGAGCTGGATGGAAAAGATATTGTACATTTGGGGGAGGGGCATAATCCCAGACAGTCCTATGTTTTTTCTGCCTTGTGGGCCTTCTTGCATTGAGTTCCTGAGCAACTCAGCTGCCTGCTCAAGGCTTCTCCCTGTCCCTCGCTTGTTTGTCTATCCAAACAGATTTTTTTCTCCCTCACTTTTGAATTTTTGCTACCTTTTGCTTTTTTCCAGATAAACATTTTCCTGTGAAAAGCTATGACTCTTAAATGCCTCCAACCCCGGTGCACAGTCTAATAAATAGCTGAGGATCAGCTGTTTGGTGAGCTCTTTCTCAGTCAGCCAAATCAAAGCTGCATAGATTTGAATTCTCTGATCCACCTCTTTTAAACTAATAGGAATGTGCGCTTCACTTTACTCCCCAAATTTTAGTCGAGCTCCTGTGAGGGCCTTGTTTCTGTGTATTAGTTTTAGCAGCACATGAAGCTTGCTGAACAAAACACAAATTCTCCAGTTTGTTTTTAAAGTAAAAACTGGTCTGGGTGCTTAATCCTGTCCTTTACTTGAACAGTTAAAGCTACTATATAATTGGCAGAATGCTAGCTTTCACAGAGCCAACAGCAAAATCTTGCAAAATCGGCTACATTCAAGTGTTTGCCTAGCCCACTATCCTTCCCTGTTGACTGACATTAATTTAGCAAACGGAAAGCCAGCCGAATGGGGACTGAATCCTTGCTTGCAAAAATAAAACATTTTTGTGCCAGGTCTTGGAGGGAAAGTCCTGCTTTAGTTCTCAGGAAGGAAAGCTTGCTCAGGGCTTCTGAGCAGCCAGCATTTTTCATAACATCATTGGAGAGACATCTTCTAGTGTCATCCTTATGCTGAGTTACTACTAGCTGCCAAAAGTCCCAACTAACGAATTGCCCAATATAACTGTATTTAAAATAACTTAGAATATCTGCTTGCTGTCTCTTGGTGTAGCAAAACCATAAAAAGACCACACCAACCCCACTACAAATTTCCAATACATCTAAACAGTAAGGGGTGGGGGACCCAACCAGACATTAATATTTGAGGAAGAATTGTGGGGGGTTATAAATGCTGGCACACTTCCGCTTACTAAGGCTTGATGGGGCAAAACAGTCTGAGGTATCCTGGCAGGTATATCTATTCTAGTAAGTCTCTTCTTCACTTTTTCTTTGTTGTTGCCTTGTAAGCCTTTTTCTGCCATCTGTAATGGTATGGAGACCCCGATCTGTGTGTCATTTTTTTTAAAAGCCCAGACTGGGCTAGATGTGCTAACCTCTCACTATAGTGGAAGTACTATTACCAAGATGCCCTATGTGTGGACTTCTGGAAGCATTTGGCTGGTCCCCCTAATGGGCTGAGGTAGGCTTCTGATTCTGTCTGCCAAGGGCCATTTGTAGGTTCTCCTTTGTCGTGCTGTTTTCAGATACTACCGTGGAGCTGTTGGGGCACTTCTGGTTTATGACATTGCCAAGCACTTGACATATGAGAACGTGGAACGTTGGCTGAAGGAGCTGCGGGATCATGCAGATAACAATATCGTCATCATGCTGGTGGGGAACAAAAGCGACTTGCGTCACCTGAGGGCTGTGCCCACAGACGAGGCCCGTGCTTTTGCAGGTTGGTTGGCCCCTGTGGCTTTGGCCATTGGGTTGAAAAATACTGCCTTTTAGCAGCCGGTGTTAGGAGTAGCCTTGTTTCTGGGCTCTGAGGCACAGAGCACATTTTTCCGAATTCCACACTGGAAGGTGATAGGAATGACTGCTCCTTGCTGGAAAGCTTTGAGTTAGTTGCTGAGAGGTGGTCATGGTGTCATTCATGAAGCAGCCTTATTCAAAGTCTAGGGCAGGGGTCCCCAACCTTTTTGAGAGTTGAGCATCTTTGGAAATCTGGCACAGCATGGTGGGCCCAGCCACGGAACGGCACCCACAAAATGATTTCTGTAGCTTTCTTTCAGCCACACAGTGACGATCCTTGTGCAGTGGTGTCAGCCGTGTTGTGGTTAAGAGCAGTGGCTTCTAATCTGGTGAACTGGGTTTGATTCCCCGCTCCTCCACATACAGCCAGCTGTGTGACCTTAGGCTATTCACAGTCCTGTCAGAGCCGTTCTCACAGAGCACTTCTGTCAGAGCTGTCAGCCCCACCTATCTCACAGGGCATTTTTTGTGGGGAGAGTCAGGGAAGGCATTTGTAAATTGCTTAGAGACTCTTTTGGGTAGCGAAAAGCAGGGTGTAAAACCCAACTCTTCTTCAAAGCAGTGTTTTCAAAAATCTGCAAAGTTGATTAAAACTCTGGTCAAGACAGGAATTTTTGTTGGGCAGAAGCCCCACCCAATCATGCCCACTGTCTCAAAACATTTGGTGTGACCAGGCAAAGTGTAGGTGGACATTATTGGTCCTTTGGGCACTGCATTGGGAACGCCTGTCCTAGGGGGGGTGAGGCATAGGCAGCGAGTGGGAAAACCTTGAGTAGAGGCATGCCTGCTTATTAAAGCAACGGCTGTAATCTTTGCTGTTGACGGAATCTTAGAGTGCATTGCCTGCATCCCTTACTGCATGCATCCCTTACTGCATCCCTTTGATGAAGCCCATCAAACTGTGCTGACATTTGAGGGAGTTGGGCAAAGCAGGGAGGATGCGATTCCTAAAGCAGCAGACTACAAGCACAAGACACTTGCACTATGTACTATGTTTTATTGTTCTTATTACTGTTTTTAGGGGATTGATTTTATGTAACCGGCCTCGAGCGTCCGGGGGGGGGGGGAGGCGGGATATCAATTAAATATTAATAATAATAATAATAATAATAATGATAGCTGCTGCCATCAAAGGCTCATGGTGGTTTCGCAGGGTAAGCTGAGCAAAGCCAGTTTAGCTGAGAAACCCAGGGACTAAGATGGGAGAAAGGGAATTGAGGCAGAGTGAGGTTGACCCCTGCCTGCAGGTAAACAAAAGAAATGACATGTCAGCTTTAAATTCTTTCTCCTGTTGTTATTTCCCCCTCCTCAAGAGTCCAGAGAATAAAAGGGAGGGTGGGGAAACATCCACCTATTGAATAAAGTCCATTGTTGCTTTTGGTGAGCCCTTGAGCTGGAAGTCAAAATAAATAACTCTCTCTTCTTACCCTGCCTGTTTCCTGCCAGAAAAAAACAACTTGTCTTTCATTGAAACATCAGCACTTGATTCAACAAATGTAGAAGAAGCTTTCAAGAACATTCTCACAGGTAAGAACTTCAGGCAGGAGAAGTCACTGAAGGAGCATGGGGGGGAAGGGGTTAGGATGGCAAGTGGAATGCAAAGGTACAGGTATTCTGTGGGGTTAGGCCTTGGGCTTTTGCCCAGACCCAGGCTGCCACACATCTCTCAGCATCTTGGTGGTTTAGCACAAACATTCTCAATGGGGGTCATATGGCTCCCTGTGCGGCCCTGGCACATTTGAAGGGGGGCACAGTCTAAAAAAATGTGAGAAGTCCTAAGGGCTTGTGGGGGCCCCTGGCAACTGAACTGATGAAATACCCTTTTTGTTATGTACGTCATCATTAATTACTAGAAAGTTCAACTTTCATCACCACCCAGAAACATCATAGTGAGGGGCGGCATATAAATTAAATTAATAAAGAAAAAGAAAACATGTAATCCATTCTTTCGTGTCTGCTCGAATTAATGCCTTCCAGAAAAGAATGTACCCTTAGTCTAATGTTCTAGAAATCTGTCACACACCCATATATGGCGAAGTACGTCAAGTATAGTCAGTGCACTCTTAGCTTAGGCCTTTTTGAGCCTAGCTCGTTGTGCAAGCAGCCAGCCTACTGCAGGGGGCCCTGGAACCTGAGAAGAGCTGCTAAGAGGGCCATGGCCCCCCAAAAAAGGTTGAGGCTGGCTGGTTTAGCAAAGCTGAGTGGTGGAACATCTGCTTGGTATGTGGAAGGTCCCCCTTGGCATTTCAGTTTGAAAGGATCAGGTAGTGGGTGATATGAAGGCCTGTGCCTGAGTTCTTGGGGAGCAGTTGCCAGTCTGACTAGACAATATTGTCCTTGATGGACTAGCAGTCTGATTCGATGTAAGATCGCTTCATGTGTTCATGAGTGATTCTCCAGCAGAAAGCAATACAAAACCACATTAATTTGTTAAAATAAGAATGAAGGGGGAAGGCCAGGAACATCTGGGCAGTTCTGCCTCAGCACAGGGAGATGAGTCTGGGCACTAGCTTGTTGCTTTGTTCTAAAATCTTCAGACTACTTTTCATGTCTTCAGTTGCCTTTCATTCTTCCTCCCTGGTGGGTTGTTTTGAGGGTGGAGCAGGAAGGTACCACAGCGATAAAGACCCTGCTTCTAGTGGGAGAGGGTCATGTTGTGTAGCTAGTTGGTAACCAGGAGGCCATGATTTGATGTGGTAGGGGTATTGATGCTGGGAGCCTGTGAAATTGCCAAGCCTTATATAATAACAAGAACAGGGAGAGATCTTCACTAACACCTGAGGTTGATTGACTGGAGATTAAACCTGCGATCTTCTATATACAGAGCCACTGTCTCCTCCTTTGCCAAAGGCACCAATAACTTTATCCCAGGGACCCAGCTCTCTCTGCTGACTGGCTATTTTGCCTTGACTAGTAAAGCACATCCCCCAGCTTTTTTTTTTACAAGCTTCCTAGCTGATAATGCTCATGGGAATACCTGGTATTTCCAGGGGGGACTCCTGTGTTTTTACTTTAATTGCATGTGTACTGTTTTGGGAACCTGGGGCCCCTTGTGACTTCTTGCATTGTTTTTACACAACCAAAAAGAAGAGGAAAGTTTGGCTTACTGTATTTGAGAGCATCACAGTACACAGTTCCATGTTGGATGATGCAGTTAGGGTAGAGAATGCAGTGGGGGTAGGGAAGGGCATGTGCATGCTTTCCCCTGCCCCAGCCAAAGCAAATAGATTTTCAGAGGGGATGTTGTGGTTCCCCATAGGCTACCTCCAAAACTCCATAGGCACTTCCATCCTGCTACCAGTTGGCTCCAGCAGTGTGCAGCCGCACATGCATGCTGGGTTCCAGAAGCCCTTCTCGGTTCAGACAGAGCAGAAGTGAGGCCAGTAACTTGCATGGCATGAGAGCAGGTTCCCTCCCCCCCAAGACACCCCCTCCAAATAATGTCCAAATAATCTAACGAACGCAAAGCTGTGTCAATGTTCCTGTTCCTGTTTAATTATTGTTCTGGTTGACATGTTATGTTATGATGGTTATACTTGTTGTAATTGTTGCAACGTTCAATGTATTTACCCCGTGATGTTATATGTACATGGCCCAGAGCTGTATGGAAGGGCAGTATAAAAATCTAAATATCTGCATCATCCATAGTTCTGCTGAAGACGTACAAGGGTTCCTTGGTAGGCAGATAGATCAGGAAAAGTTCCTTCCAGGTGCAGAGTTTGAAACAGCCATACCACGACTTCAGCATCTTGGGGGAGATGAACCTTGTCCAAGTTGCTTCACCCTTGCCTTTGTAATGGGAACCCTGCTGGACCTTGCTTTTTGTTCCTTGAGTCATCTAGTATTCTCTTCAAAGCTTTGTGTTGCATTCATGAGGGAAACAGCTGGGGACTAAAATTACCTTGTGTAGCTGGTGTTCATAATCTATACAGCCTTCAAGGGGTTAGACCAGCTGCCTGTTGTCACATTCATGGTGATTTTCTCATCTCTTAAACTCGTAACTGGCAGATTCAGGAGGGTAGCCATATTGGTCTGAAGCAGCAGAACAAAGTTTGAGTCCAGAAGCACCTTTAAGACCAACAAAGTTTTATTCAAGGTGTAAGCCTTTTGTGTGGACAGACACTTCTTCAGATGCACTGAAACCAATGTTGCCATTCCATAGATATAGATAGACTTGATCCAAATGTGGAGTCCTCAGTATCACTGCAGACTGCAGACAATCTATACAAGAGCCAGCTTGGTGTACTAGTTAAGAGCCTTTAATCCGGAGAGCTGGATTTGAGACCCCACTCCTCTGCAGTTAGGTAACCTTGGCCTACTCATAGTTCTGTTAGAGCTGTTCTCAGAGACCAGTTCCATCACAGCTCTCTAAGCCCCATCTACCTCACATGATGTCTGTTGGGGGGTGGGGGGAGGAAGTGAAGGGATTGTAAGCTGCTTTGAGAGTCCTTTGGGTAGTGAAAAGTAGAAGCCAACCTTCTGTATGTTTCTGCGCATTTGAAGCAGGCCACAAACATGAGGATGAAAGTACCCAAGCAAAAAAGCATTGAGCAAAGATTTGTTTCAGCTGTGAGGCCCACATGGCTCTGTGCTTCCATTCATTGGTCCTGTTGCCCTGGCTGCGTGCTTCATCCCGGAGAAAACCCAGGTCTATATCTGAGCCCCTTCTCATCTCCTTTCTCCCCCCCTCAGAGATCTACCGCATCGTGTCTCAGAAGCAGATTGCAGACCGATCTGCCCATGACGAATCTCCTGGAAACAATGTGGTGGACATCAGCGTGCCCCCCACCACCGACGGACAGAAATCCAACAAACTCCAGTGTTGCCAGAACCTGTGACGACCTGAGGCATGCTTCTGCCTCTCACATTGCCTGTGCTTCACTTAGAAACTTGTGTGCACTCCTCCGGTGTCTCCCGTCATTTGGTGACTCTCATTTCATTATCACAACCCCACTCCACCATACCTCTTCTCGCTGATCTTAAGAGTGATACCCATCGGGCTAGCATTCCTTTGCCTCTGGTGAATCCTGGTAGAATTATTTTTTGTAAAGGGGAGGGGTTGATTATAAACATTTGAGTCAGCAGATGGTTGGGATTTGGTGTTACCTTACTTATGAAATGCCACGGGACACACTGACACCGCCCCAAACATTCTTAATCCTCTCCCCCCCTCGTTCTCACTTGAAGGAACCGAAGGAGATTTTGGTGGTGGTGGTTGTAGTGGCAGAAGAAATAACTGCACTTGGGGACTGGGACTTAGATTCTTCCACAGGTGCCCGAGAAAAGACCCATTCCACCCATGTTTCAGTTTTCCAGCTGGTTGGGAGAAGACCTGGGTTTAGGTTTCTACTGCTCACACACACACATGCACCTCAAAAAGCTGTTCAAAAACATCCCTTTCCTCCCCTCCACATGTAGAGTTGGTCTCACACTGTAGTTCTCCCTGCTTCCCACCGATGGAAGTGTTTATTTTCACGTTTTCTGTCTCTTTGTTTTCCAGATTGGGAACAATGAAGTATGTCTTTGCATTATGTTTTTGTTCTTCTCCGGCTGTGCAGAAGCTGTATATGAAGTGGCTTCTAGTGCTCCCCCCCCTAGGGCTTTCTGTTAATCAGCCTCTGTACAATTTAAGTGCCAGCCTAATGGCTTTGGTAGAGCCTTCTTGCAGTCTGTAGAAATGATGCCGCTTTGCTCTGTAGAGAAATCTTTCCTTGGAGACCTCCCAGATTCTGTCTCTCTCTCTGCATGCTGTTCTGTCCCTCAGTCTCATCCCTCTTCCCTTCTTCCTTGTGCGTGCAAAAACAAAACTGACCCTGGAGTGAGTGTGAAGCAATATTTTTCATGCCATGTACATAACTCGCACTGGTAAGGTTCCTGACTGATTATAATTGTAGAGAACTCAGTAACTTTTTTGTAACACTTTAAACAAAAGCATCTCAGAGCTGATTGCTGTCTGCCTTGTGGGTTTCCTGCTTTACTTCGGTCCCCCTCTCCCCTTGTGCTGTTGCTGCCTCTCTTGTTTTCCTGAATGGTTCTTTTTCTAGAAAAACTTGATTTTTTGGGGTTCTAAATGATTGTATCAATATGATGTACCAGAACTCTGACATCATGCAGGGCTAAAACACCACCAAAACTTAAATCACAATGGACAGAAAAGGTTTTCCTAGTGCTGTTCCTTCTGATTTTCTCTCACCCTCTCCAGTCCTCTACTAGTTGAAGATCTGTGTCAGGTTTTTCATAGAATTTTGGATTGGGGAGAGAGGTTGCTTGTGGAGTAGAGAGATGGGACTGCCCCTGATAGGCTAAAATCTGTGATTGCTGCCTAGTAGCACTTGGGATTTTTTTTTAAAGATTGAATTCTGCTTCCTAGACTGCCCTGCTTGCCACATTAGTGTGGGGGATATGTTTGTGTATGTAAACTTGGGAACAGGTTAGGGGCTACTGGTTGCTGTTGGATGCTGTTTTTATGGTCAGGTTTAAGAAAAAGATCTTTTGGCAGTTGGGCAAAAGTGATCCCATTGAATTCAACTACTGCTCATCTGGTGGTGTAGTTTTTCCTCAACCTGTAGGAATGAGTGTAGGACCACACATCTTTAGCTCATCTGCCCATTGGGAAGTTGAACTTCTTGGCCTGTCCTTGGATTTGCGATCTCTTGGGAAGGGAACATCTGGCGTATTCATTGAGGCCAGGCAGAAGCAGGAGATGGTCTCTGTCTGGGTTTTGTGGCCTGGCTGCTGAGTCACAGCACATACAAGAGACCCAGAGGGGAGGAGCTTGGAGAGCTGTTTTTTTAGGCGGCAGAGCGGCACTGCACACTGTGTCCAAGGGTTTCTTCTTGGCCTAATAAATTCTCTTGGCTTGGGAATGGGGAGAGCTCTGAGCAGCCTGAGCTTTAATCTCTGCATCCTTCTGACCTCCTAAGCTGCCTTTTCATTGGCCTCCAGCACAATCTCCTAAAATGATCCACTTGCTGCTGGTGAGAGGGTTGTTGATGCAATTGAGTTTTATGCATGCGTCCATCCCTCTGATATTTTGAAGGATTTGGTTTTTTCCCCCCTCTGGCCTGGTCTCTTCTCCCCTCCAAAAACACAGCCATTTTAATACATCTTTAATTGGGGAGGGGGAAACAGGCTTTTGGCAAAGTGCCCAGTAGATGTGCACTCCCCATCCCTTCAAGGCAATCAGTCTCTTGCTGCTTTTGAGTTGATTTTGAAGAAGTTCTCCCTTTCTGGGGAGTCTAAAAACCTCTTCAAGAAAACAAAGTTGAGAGAGGGCAAGATTAAATGGAAATTACCCAGTGCCATTTCACAGTGAACCCTTGACAGATGTGTTACCTAGCATTGGATGGGATGGGCTATAAGTGGTATTTCCTGTACTGGGGAGATTATCCTCACAGAGACACACTCCTTTGTTGCTGCAGAATAATTCCAGGATACTGCTAGTTGAGCCTTGGGGCTTACTAGAGTGTACAAGGATTATGCTGTATGGGGGGAGGTGTCAGCGAAGAGCAGATGGAGGTCACAAGTTCTAAGCAATTGATGGTTGCAGAGAGTTGAGCCACTGACTCCCATATTCTCAAACCTTAATTCCTTAGCTGTGTCTTTCTACTGTAGTCAGCATCCTGGCTGAAGCTGGTGCAAGCAGGCATGGCGGGGAGAGGGCAGGGGAAGCTCTGTATCCCTTTGTACACCTACGTCTTTATTTGAGGTGAGGCCTTTGGTTCTGTGGGAGGTTTACTGCTTCCCTGCAGTCCTCTGGTCAGGATCTTGCAATGAAAACTCCAGGCCTACTGGAGACTGAGAACAAAACTTGTTTTCCCTCTGCAGCAGCAGTGACTGATGGGGTGGGGTGGGGGTCCTGAGGTTGGGCGAAGCTGAGTTTGTGCAGGGGGACAGTAGGCAGGCAGACTGCAGCACTTTGTCCAAATTGTTCCTCGCCCACACTCAGACTTGAAGGATGGAAAGCTTTCTGTATACTCTTATCTTTCTCTTGAGCTGAATCTCTTCACCTCTCCAACATGTCCAGGG
Organism: Paroedura picta; assembly: GCF_049243985.1. NCBI lineage: Eukaryota > Metazoa > Chordata > Lepidosauria > Squamata > Gekkonidae > Paroedura > Paroedura picta. The sequence continues at coordinate 9,106,261 of NC_135372.1, read as the reverse complement.
ATGCTAGAGCAATCCTTAGCACTCGGCAATAGGTGCAGCCCCCTTTCAACCTCTGCTTTTTCAAGAGAGTAACACATACATTCTCATGCCAATTATGGAAAAGGCGCATACCTTATTTGTAAGGCTGCTCTTTTTTTTTCCTGACCATGATAAAATCCATCGCAGCAATCAGGGAGGGGGGCAGATCCAGAAAGGGGTCAGGGCCACAACCCAGTTCTCCTTCTGCAGCACTGCAGCTTGTCACAGGTCATCAGCCAGGTTCAGCGGCCTCCTCTTCCTTGTATTGGCGAGGAGGCCATGAAACACTCCGCAGGCCACTTTGGTCTGTAATATCGGTTTTGTAGGGAAAAGATTTCTTTTCCTTCTCATTTGCTTCCTGCTGACTCTTCTGTTAAGTGCAATTTCCCTTGTAAATACTCATTTGACTTTTGTGCATGGTTATTATGTATTGTGGATATAAAGATGGCCGAACCAAGTGGTATGTGTCTGTCTGTCGTTTCAAGATGAGACCACATGCAGCATTTACACTCCCAGCCCGGGTTTTGATTTCATAGGAAAAGAACCAAATGAGGCATTGAATCTCTTGAGATCTCTGATGTCTTTGGGTTTTGGGGTATGAAGCTATGCCTGCTGAGATTGAGTCTGTATCCAAAAGGATGAGTGTGTGTATATATATGGACATATATATATATAGGCTGTTTCAGACAGGTCCACAAGGGGATCTTCCCAAACAAATTCAGACAGTTTGAAATTTTAGTCCTCTTGTAAGAGGAAGTCTTTCACTACATGTGCCCTCTCCCTCCCAAGAAGCCTGCTGTTCATTCCTCACATTCAGATCATGTGAGCTGTGGGGATACAGGCAGGGGGTTATCCTGTTTCCCAACTGCCTGAGGAAGACAAATGGTCAGCTTCCAAACACCAGGGCTTCCGTAGCTGTTTGGACCCCAAACTTCTGAATCCAAGTCTGACACCACGCATCCAAGTCTGACACGCATCAAATTGCGCTTCTACTGGAAGCAAACGATGGGAGGTTTGTTGATGGGCACAGTTTTCTGTTAGGGAAAACACCTCTGGCCTGCATAGCTCAGGCTAACCCATCTTGTCAGAGTTTGGAAGCTGAGCCAGGTGAGCTTTGGGTAATATTTGGATGGGAAATCAAGGGTTTGACACGGAGACAGGCAACAGCAACCCATCTCAGAATGCTTTGTGCCTTAAACTCTGGGTCAAGGGTTGTGAAACTGTGGCTCTCCAGATGTCCACAGACTACAATTACCATGAGCCCATGCCTGCCAGGAGCTCATAGTAATTGTAGTCCATGGGCACCTGAAGAGCCACAGTTTGGCCACCCCTGCCCTACAGGGTCATCATAAGTCAGTTGTGACTTCATGGTACTGTCCACTACCAAGGGAACTTAAGAAACAGTGTTCTTTGACCGTACCATGCTGACCTAGATGTGGTTTTATTTTCCAAAGATGACACTGCCCCACATTTATAAGGTATACATATGTACCTTTTCTTCAGACAAATGCTACAACAAAACAGTTGCCACATCTTCCAAAGTATCTCTTTTTTTATATGCAAACTGCTTTCCCAACAGCTGTGTAAGGAGATGAGGGTCCATATTCAGAACTGGGACAGAGTTGTCAGGCAGACTTCTAGTTTTGGTTGAACCCAAAAGAGACTCTCTGGGAGGGCTTTGATTGGCTGATCTAGTCCCAGAATGAATTGTCACTTAAAAATGGAGAACATACGGCCTCTATGGAACCATCTAATTTTAATCTATCTGCAGCTTGGTTGTATATAGATTTATTAGCCCACTAATATAATCTCTAGTAAGGAACAGCCTCCGCTTCTCTACTTGACCCCAGCAACTTCTATAGCATTTGTACAAACTACTTACTTATTTATATTTATATACCACCCTTCCTGGAGGCTCAGGGCGGTTTACAGGAAAAAGATAACAAATATTATCAGATATTATACAGATACTGCAGCTGACATAAAAAGAATGGGTGCTCATTGGAGGCTGGGCTAGAAAGAAGCCGGGGAATAGAAGCGATTAGCCAATGGCTTGTTTCTATAACCTGTTACTCCAGTTGGGGGGGGGGATTTAATTTAATATATATTTTCAAAAAATAATTAACTCAGGGAAGAGTCAGGAGTACAGAGTGGCTTTCTGCTCATCTGTGAGACTTGCAGATATACAAAAGAAGGGAAGAACTGAATCTGCTGTACTTTCCTGCCTTTGGCTCCTCCCATTTCCACACTCCCTCAGAATTTCTTCAAGTTCTGCTAGCTGGAAATGGCTGGAGGAAGGCTGTTGCAAGCAAAGGGATTCAGATATTCAAGCAGGAGGGGACTGCGTCTAATGCCACAGAGTCTATCCTCCAAAGCAGCCGTTTTCTCCAGGAAAACTGATCTCTCTAATCTGGAGATGAGCTGTTCATCTAGGTCCCACCTGGTGGTTGGCATGCCTAGCCAGGGCCTCCTACACCTTGATCTAATATAAGGACTTCGCACATCCTGCACAAGGATTCCTTCCAAGGTTTCCCCTTGTCCTGGCAGCCATTTTTGACCCTAGGAATACATATTTTCAGGTCTTGCTATGATTGCCAACCACCTCGTGGTACATGGAGATCTCCCAAAGTTTCAAGTGATCTCCAAATCACACAGATAATTTCCCCAGAGGAGCATTACTGCTTTGCATGGTGGGCTTTATGACAGCTGAGATGAATGCTTCCTTGTTTTGCTCAGGCAAGATATTGCACACATAAAAATGAAGCTTCTTATTTAACCAACATTTTATTTTATTGATGCCACGCACACTATAACCATGTGACTTCTGGGTGCATGGCAGAGCAGCCAGCTGGCATCACTTCCAGAATCGCTCAAAGCCTGAAGGGGTTGAGGGTGGCTCCCAGCTCTAGAGAGTTCTACACAAGTCTCCCTTGCTGCCTACTACCTGCTGTTGCCCCAAGAATATTTTGCTGCTGCCCTGTGAACATCTTTCAGATCTTTCCTCCAAAGAATTGTTGAAGGATTTCACAGCCAGGTCAATGCCATGGACTAAAACTACCAGACCACAGCCATGGTACCTGGAAAACCCACAACCACCACTTTCCTCCAAACACCTCCCCTCCCCAATGATGCCTTTAGCAAAACCTTTTGCTGACCCTCCTGGCTGAAAATAAGACTTCCTGCGTTCCCTTCGGATCCTGTCCCATGGTGCCTAACTGTCTTCTCGTTCTCTCACCAGATGTGCTGTTAAGTAAGAAATGACAGTTGCTGATAGATAAGCACGGATTTTATTCATAAGCTGCTTTGGGACCCTGCATGACTGAAAAGCAGGGCTATACATCTGTTAACTAACCCCCTGCCAGTTCAAGGTGGCTGTCTCCTAGGTGCCTGTAGCACCATAATCTTTCTGCCTCAGTATATCAAGTCATTCTGTCAGGTCTGAAACAATTAAATAGGTGGTTTTAATAGAATTTTACAACCTAATGAATATAACTGTTAATTTGTTAAGTGTGTATCATATCTGTGCCCTGTTTTTATCTGATGTTACCTGCCCTCAGAATGAGATGTTGTACTGCACCCTGACCCGGTCTGCTGGGAGGGCGGTATAAACATTAAATAAAATTCAAAAACCCCAGAGTGGTGATATATTAGAAAAATATATTTTGCAAAGGTAGGAATTAGATTTTGTCAGTTTTTACTTCATTAAAAACACCCTTGTATTGTCCAATAAATTAAATTTCGGGGGAGCATCTGTGGAGTCCTCTTTGAAGTTTATTCCCGCATAAATTTTAGTAGTGATGAAATGAGCTCAGTTGTATGAAAGTGTATGCAGGACTAAATCTGGTTACAACAATCGGGCAAATTTTTATTCTGCCAGACGTGGCTGTGGAATAGAGATTACAATGTGCTCCTGGCTCGGAAATGGGTAGTCAATCTGTGGCCCTCCAGATGTCCTTGGACTACAATTCCTATGAGCCCTGCCAGCGAACAGGCAGGGGTTCATGGGAATTGTAGTCCATGGACATCTGGAGGGCCGCAGTTTGGCTACCCCTGCTTTTGAAGGACAATGGTATTAAAGATATATCAAGAGTTTCCGACCCAGTTAAGGTTGCCCCATGAAAGCTTCTACCCCGAAAGGGTGGATTCCTAAGGTCCTACTTGGAGTGGGATTTTATCCCCCAAGTCCTGCCTGTTTAAATCGTTTTGCCAATCTCTAGCTTGGAGGAAAGGGTAGATTCTTTGTTGCTTTCTCCCTGCGGATGTTTCCAGCGAGGTTTCTGTTGCTCCTGCTGTAACTAGCCAGAGATTCGTTGCTACTCCCCCCCCCATGTCTTCATTCTGCAAAAGAGGCCCGGAAGTGTCTGCGCGTGACTCTCCAACCTCCTTTTTCCCCTTTCCTCTTTGCCTTGGCCCCGTTCCAAAAAAAGGGGGCGCGGTCTCCGATAGGGAAGCCACGCCCCGTCGCGACACTCTCTTGTCTCCCTCCTTCCGTCGCTCCGTCTCGAGTCCAAATTTGATTGGTTCGTTCGCTATGACCGTAACCTCTCCCGGGGGCGTTAACGGACACGCATGCGCCCGTGCCGTTTCCTCCGAGAAGCGGAGGGCAGGGGAGGCTCGCTGGTTGGACGCCGCTTTCTATGTTTTTTATTTTGTCTGCGACCGGATTGGCCGAGCGGCTGAAAACGGGGCGGGCCCACCTAACCGTCAACTAAAAAAGGCGGGCTCTTAGCGCCTCGGGCCTCTGATTGGCCCTCGCCTCCCGTCCTTCCTCGGGCTCCCGCGAGCCGATTGGCCGCGCGAAGGCGAACGGGCGGGGATCCCGTTTCAGTCAGGTGCGCACCTCCGACGGGCGCCGCTGACAGAGGCTGGCGGAGGCGGCCGCAGCAGCGGCCTGCCCCCGCCACCACCCTGGGAAGATGGGGCGGCCCGCCGGGCCTCGGCGCTGAGGTGAAGCGCGACGAGACGGAAAGAAGGAAGGGAGGGGCTCTGGCGGAAGGGGCGGGGCTTGAGTGAGTGAGTGACAGCCGCCGCCCCCCCATCCGTGAGGGAGGGGGGAAAGGTGAGGGGCTGGAGGGTCATCCAGGGTGGGGGTGGGGGGCGAGTGGGAGGATGCCCCGGGGTCACTGCCCCGCACCCCGGGGGCTGCCAGGAGGAGGCCAGCCGTAGGCCACGGGCGCCTTGGCCACCCCTGCTGCACCGGAGCCCAGTCCCGTGCACTTGGGCGTGTGGGTTTCTCACCGAGGCCCTGCAGCTGGCGGGCGGGGAGGCCGCCTTGGGTTGCTCGGCGCTGGGCTGCCGGCGGTCCTGGAGGGCCTTAAGCAGGGCCCGTCCCGCTCGGCCTCCCTCAGTGGCCAGGCAGATGGGGCTGGAGGCGCGGCCGAATGATTTCTCCCCGCAGCCCCAGGGGCACAGGTCCACGCCCCCCTGAAGCGGCTGCCTCCAGGACTCTGTGATGCCCGAGAGCGAGGGAGGAACCTGCCCTGCGTGCTTTGGTTTGAGAAATAAGAACAGAAGACCAGCCATGCCATAACTTAGGGGTAGTCCAACTGCGGCCTTCCAGATGTCCGTGGACTACAATTCCCATGAGCCCCTGCCAGCGAATGCTGGCAGGGGCTCCTGGGAATTGTAGTCCATGGACATCTGGAGGGCCGCAGTTGGACTACCCCTGCTCGATACACCACGTTGTGTAGGCCGGTGTGGTCAAATGGGGTTGGATGAAAGTGGAGGTTTTGTGTTGTGGCCGGAGCGAATGACTTCTCTGTGAAGACCCCTGCTGGTTCTGCTTCCCCCCACCATGGATAGTCAGAAACCCCTTGGCTAGGGCTTTGTTGATGATGGCCACCCTCTCGCCTTTCTTCCCAAAGGTATGCTGTCTTCACACGTGGAGGTCTTGTTTAGGTCTCATGACTAATAACCGATAGTGGATGGTTTCCTTTCCATGAACTAGTCTTTTTATCTGCAGTCCCCTGCTGGATTTGAGAATCCATAATTTTATGCCAGTCCAGATACAGCTGGAAAGAATGCAAGCAGGGCATGAAGACAACAACCCTTCGCTATTGTTTGCTGCCTAACATCTAGTAGTCTGAGATATACTGCCTCTGATCATGAAGGGTCCATTTAGCTCTTGTGGCAAAGCGCTGTTGGCAGTCATTTCTGTCAGAATATCCCTGCTGACTGGGCCAAGGTCTGCTTGACTCAACATCCTATTTCCGATGAAGGCCGCTTCAAGAATGCCACAAGGTGGGCATTAAGGGAGCTACCCTTTGTTTGACTCAATATCCTGTTTCTGATAAAAGCCATCAGGGTGGCTACAAAGTGGACATAAAAGCATCTACCCTCTTTGTATCTAAGCTGCTGGTCTCCAGAGGTCAACTGCTTCTGAAAGTGAAGGTTTCCTTTTTGTTGTTAAGACAGATAGTTGTAACTAGGTCTCTCCTCCAGAAGAACATAAGAGCCCTCCTGGATCAGACCGGTGGTCCATCTAGTCCAGCATCCTGCCTCACACAGTTGCCAAGCAGTTACTCTTTCAGGCTAACAACAGGGCATAGAGGCCAAAGGAATGGAATTCAGAGGTATACTGGTAGTCACTGATGGACCACTCCTTCATAAATTTGTCAAGTGCCATTTAGAAACCCTCTGTGTTTATGGCCATCCTCTTTGTGATGAGAAATGCCTCTCTGAGCCAGGTCCCGGATCCATGTAGCTGGGTCTGTTTCATGCAGCCACCTAAGTGCACTTAAAGAAACTCAGGCAAGAAGACAACCGTTTTCCCTTCCTCTACTCTTTGTTTCCAACACCTGCTCTAAGAAGTAGACTGCCTCTGGACACAGTTGTGTCAAGCTGTCAAGGTTAGGAGTGGACATCTTTTATGTGCATTTGTGTAATGTTTTACCTATAAAAAGTTATCTAAGTTCACAGCCCAAGCTGTGTCTTGTGGCAGTGTGACCCGCAAGTTTTATCTTGTGCTGTATGAAGAAGTGTGATATATGTGTGCATAATGATGTCCCCAGCAAGGGGCTTTCAAGGCAAATGAGGAGCAGAAGTGCATTGCCATTGCTTTCCTCCACAGAGTCTTCCTTGGTGGTCTCCCTTCCAAGTACAGCTTTTCAAATCTGGTGGGATTGGGCTATACCATGCTGCCTCTCCTCCCAAGAAGGATGAGAGGAGCTGTGAAAGAGGGTAGGAAAGACTGGGATTTCTGAATAGTTTTTTTTTCCCTAGGAAAAGGGAGCTGTTGGGCAGCTGTTTGATCCAAAGGGCAAAGATTACTGTCTTGTTTACAGTCATTGATTGTCATCATGTAGATGACCTAGTGGGTCCCCTCGGCAAGTTCAGATGCAAAAAGGCCAGGTAGGCTCTGTGAATCCCTTACTAAATCAATGGGGTTGGCTTTGTGGCCACCATTATTTCATACAGCCCTCCTCATTTCTTGTAACCTGCTTTTTAGGTTTGAAAGCATTTCTCTGGTGGGCAGAGGTGCTCAATGGAGTGCTGCCATTTTGAATTGGGGTGGTCGTAAAGTTGTTTGCCATGGGGTTGCTTGGGTTCAGCTCCTCAAAATTTGCCCCCGTGACACACCAGGAGCAGACGGGCTTGGGGGGCTAAAACATTTTCCACATTTCTCTTATATTACCTTGTGTTGCAGGAACTCAACAGACCTTTTCAGAGGCTCCAGATCAGGGGTAGTCAAACTGCGGCCCTCCAGATGTCCATGGACTACAATTCCCAGGAGCTCCTGCCAGCAAATGCTGGCAGGGGCTCCTGGGAATTGTAGTCCATGGACATCTGGAGGGCCGCAGTTTGACTACCCCTGCTCTAGATGAACACTGGGCAGAGGGATATCTCCCCCCCCCTCGCTTTGTGGATCAGTTTCATTCCAGGAGCTAATAAGGTGTAGTGGGCAGAGCATCAGACCAGGATCCAGGAATCCTAGATTCAAATCCCCACTATGTAAAGCCCCCTGAGTAGCCTTGTGCCAGTTTATCTTTCCTTTTACATACCTTACCTCACATGGCACACCATCCCAATATCCTTGTCATAATGGCAAGAGAAAATATACTAGAGATGGATCCCAATTTGGGGGCTTCGATAGATATCAGAGCTTTCATTGTATTTGCTTGGTCTCTGAGCATTTGTTTACTGAACTTTAGTTCTATCTTGTGCCTTTATTTTGTCTCTTTCCTCTGTCTGTGTGTGTGTGTGTGTGTGTGTGTGTGTGTGTGTGTGTGGATGTTCTATTCCCTTAAAACATTTATAATGAAGGTTTTTGAAAACCATCATCAAAATACAGTGAGGTTATAAATATCTTAATATGACCAATAACTGTATGATAGGCAGATGTGGCCAACAACTGTATGACAAAGCAGTTTTAAGCTGCCTGGCACACTTAATTTCCAGTGGATGGTGGAGGCCTTCCTGGTACTCGAGATCAGGTGCAAGGAGAAAGAGGTGCTACCACACTAAAAGCCCTGTCTCTAGCAGTGACTCATCTGTCCTCCCATGATTGGGCTCTGTGGAGCAGACCCTCTGCAAAAGGTCTTGACAACAGGGCAGGTTTGGAAAGCAGCCTCAGTTTAGCCTGGTCATCCATCGCTGAATGGCAAAAGGAGTAGGCTATGCTTCTACCAGATTTCTGATTCATGTTCCTACCGTTAGGCTGGTCTGAATTCAACAACTGCTCTTCAGGAATTACAACTGACCAGCATAAGCTTGGTGTACCAGGCTGTACCAGCCCATGGATCCAAGCAGGGGGTCACTACTAAAGAGCATTTATACTTTGTGAGGCTAATACTTGTAGATCTCTGTATACTGGATACTGTAGAGCTATTTTTAGAGTGAACCATATACATATAACCATAGGATTAAGTTTCTTAGAATGATTCATAGAATCATAGAATAATATAGTTGGAAGGGACCTCCTGGGTCATCTAGTCCAACCCCCTGCACTATGCAGGACACTCATAACCCTATTTCTCACCCACTGTAGCCTGTCACCTCCTTGAATCCTCACAGAATCAGCCTCTCTGTCAGATAGCTATCCAGCCTCTGTTTAAAAATTTCCAAAGATGGAGAACCTACCACCTCCCGAGGAAGCCTGTTTCACTGAGAAACCGCTCTCTGTCAGGAACTTCTTCCAGATGTTTAGACGATATTTCTTTTGTATTAATTTCATCCCGTTGGATCTGGTCCGTCTCTCCAGGGCAATAGAGAACAATTCTGTTCCATCCTCTACATGGCAGCCTTTTAAATACTTGAAGATGGTTATCAGATCCCCTCTCAGTCGTCTCCTCTCCAGGCTATAAGTTTATATGTTTATAAGAATTCATTTAAAGAAGATTGATTGATAAAAGTTAAAGAGTATCTTATATCACTGATGAAGATACTGAAAATGAAAAAAATACCTAGGAGTTTGTTTTGATGATTTGGAAGTTTGAGAAATTGTTTTACAGTGGAATAAACTGCTATTTGCCATTGACAGCTTGAAAATCATTATTTTGCATGGATCAAAGCAGAGCAGAAGAGGTCCTAACACATTTGAAGCCCAGTGAGGCTCCTAGTAATCATGACAGGACTTCCAAGCCAAAGGCCAAAGAAGTTTCTTGGTGGCACCTCTGGTTGACCATCCGAGTATAAACTTGTGCACTTCTGGAAATGCGGTTAATTTTTTAAAAAAACTTTTCACAAAAGTCAGTTGTTTAAAAAATACATTGGATTTGTTCTTCAATCTGGGACAGATTTCTAAAAAATTCTTCAATCACAAGGAGTTTGAATCTTGGAGAAATAAGTATTCCACTGAAGAGAAATTGCCTCCCTCTCATACACATGGTAGCATTTACCTGTCTCTATATCTCTCTGTGTTATTTGCAAATGTACCTGCCTTGTTGGAACCTGGAGCAGCAGGAATGCTGTGGACTGTCTAAATGTGTGCATGTTTGCTTTTTTTGGAGAGGTGCCCCACGAATGCAGAACCAAAAAGGTTAAGAAGATCTATAGACCAGCCTTTCTTGACTTTTTTGCTGTTGAGAAATCCCAGAAACATTCTTCAGGCTTCGAGAAACCCCAGAAGTGGTATGACCATGCAGAATATAGTTTGGGAGCATAGCTGTGGACACCCCTACCTGGGGTCCCTCCCCTTCTCTTCCCCTCCAGGCCTATTGGTCGCCATTTTGTGAGGCTGGCAAGGGGTAGACATGACCATATATGGTCATTTCATGTGATAAATGTTTAACAATTTTTTAAAAAAACTATATAAAACATTAATTAACTCCCACCCTTTCAGGAAACCTTTCCAGGACTATCAGGAAACCCCAGGATTTCATGAAACCATGGTTGAGAAAGCCTAGTATAGTCAGAATAATTCTGTTAGTCAAGTTAAATACGTTGCATATTAATAGATCTACAAAAATATACATTACAAGCCGAATTAAAAAACAGATACTGGTTCTAGTGGTAGCCTCAAAGTGTAGAGTGACAACCCTGGATGCATGGGATTTTCTGACCAAGCGAGAGAAGTACACAATTGAACCATTACTAGAGGAATGTGTACTTAACCATGGCAACAAGAATAATGCCTCTGATCAATATTTTTGCCTTCACCAACAATCATCAAACAATAGAAAAGAACAAAAGTCCATTCGCAACTTAAAGACCAACAAAATTTGTGGCAACATATTACTTTTTTTGAGTCACTGCTTTTTGAAGAAAGCTCTTGCTTTGCTACTAATTCTGTGAATCTTGAAAGTGCTACTGGACTCTTGCTTTTTTCTTCTGCTACCAACAGACTGACACGGCTAATGATCTTGAATAATCATAAAACATGTTCATCTTGGTCAATTTATAAGAAATGATTGTTGCATTGTGATGTCAGGAGTCCGTCTGTCTTATCTTTCTAATCTATTTATCTTTAAATTTACATAACCACCTTTCCCAAGTGTCTGCTCAGGGCAGTTTATGACATAAATATAATAAAAGCATTCATCGTAAAACACTAAAACCATAACAAAATTATAAGAATGGCTAGGATTCCAATCATCAGCGCAGCTTGTTTGCAGATGTTATAACCCTTCAGGTCTGATTTGTTCCAGGGGGAAGCTCTTTTGAGGTTTTATGGGTGATTTGACTACTGAGGAAGTTGTTTGACTACTGAGGAAGGTCAATGGACTGAAATGTGTATGGTCAGGGTAAATTTTACGTGGAACAAATTAGAGTCCAATGGCACCTTTAAGACCCACCAGGTTTGTCCACAGGAAGAGAATCATGGCGAATAGATAATCAGTGGCTGACAGCAGTTAGCTGAGACCTTGCCCTTTTGCCCCCTCTCTGTCCTCTCAAACATGGAAGCATCTTGGGCCATCATCTTTGAAGGGGAACAGTTGCCTGTCTCTCTTCACAGACCAGAGAAAAGCGTATATATATATATATATACCATTCCAAACTACATTGCATTATACTAGTCACCAGGGACAGTACAATCAACTTTTTCAAATTAATTATTCCAATTAAGAGATAAATAAAAAATCAGAGGACATTTGGCCTTTCTGAGGGATTATTCAGAAATGTAGGTCAGTTTATGTAGTGAGGTTAGAAAACAATATCTTTTTAAAGTTACAGTACAATCCACTTTTTCAAATCAATTATTCCAAATATATATAAGATAAAATTCAGAGAACATTTGGCCTTCCTGAGGGATTGTGAAGAATGCAGGTTAACATATGTAGAATCAGGGGGATTCCATTGTTTTAAGTGTTGTAACAACTTGCATTTCAGCAGTTTCTCTTTCCATTCTGTTCTTTAAGTTCCTTTGTAATAAAACGGCTATTTTGAACATCTATTGAATGGCTTGTAAGGTTGTCCCATACGTTTATCTGTTTTGTGGTTCCTGATGTCAGATTTGTGTCCATTGATCCTTTGGCATAGGGTTTGCCCTGTTTGTCGTATGTAGAGAACGGAAGGGCATTATTTACATTTGATGATGATGATGGTAGCATATGCAGTGTTAGAAGATGAGCATGTGTATAAGCCTTTGATGGTATAGTTGATGTTCTTGGGTCCAATGATTGTGTTGTCTGGATGTATGTGACAGCAAATCTGACTTCTGGGTTTGTTACAAGCTCTGGTACCAGTGTCCACGTTCAAATGTGATGTATTATTGTGGGGCAAGAGTTGTTTGGGATTGGAGTCATTTTGGATTGTCACTGTACAATTTGATTCTTTATTGAGGCTATCACTAGGGCCAGTATCTGCTTTTTAAATAATTTTGTAACAAATACATATATTTGTTACAAAATGAGAGCTAGTTTGGTGTAGCAGTTAGGAGTGTGGATTTCTAATCAGGAGTGTGGAGAGGAATGTGAAGGCGACTGTAAGCCGCTTTGAGCCTCCTTCGGGTAGGGAAAAGCGGCATATAAGAACCAACTCTTCTTCTTCTTCTTCTTCTAATCTGGCATGCTGGGTTCGATTCTGCGCTCCCCTACATGCAGCCAGCTGGGTGACCTCGGCCTTGCCACGGCGCTCATAAAACTGTTCTGACCGGGCAGTGATATCAGGGCTCTCTCAGCCTCACCCACCTCACAGGGTGTCTGTTGTGGGGAGAGGAAAGGGAGGGCGACTGTAAGCCTCTTTGAGCCTCCTTTGGTAGAGAAAAGCGGCATATAAGAACCAACTCTTCTTCTCCTTCAGTAATTCCAGGGCTCTTTCAGCCTCATCTCCCTCACAGGATGTCTGTTGTGCGGAGAGAAAAGGGAAGGTGATTGAAAGCCGCTTTGAGACTCCTTCGGGGAGAGAAAAGCGGCATATAAGAATCAACTCTTCTTCTTCTATATTTTTGTTTATCTCTTAATTAATTTTTTTAAACTTGACTAACGGAATTTGGGGTCGTATACACTTCCGTCATCTTAACATTTTTGATTCTTAATTTAGTTTTTTTTTTGTCCTCAAATGAAGAAAGCCTCTGACAATGATTGCTAAAGTTTGTGTCCATTCCCACATGCATCTAACCTATCCTTGGAAGGAAAGGAGCTTGTTGCTCCTCCTCCTGGAATGGGCGTGGTGAAGCCTGCTGATTTTAGCAGGGGTGTGGGATCAAATCAAGGGGGATTGAATCAATGGATGGGTCGAGTACTTAAATAAATGATCACAGGCCAGTTAACTAGTAAACAAACAAAAAAGATACTTGAATCAAATAAGGTTACTGTGAAATTATGGGATTAAAAATTGTAAAGGATTAAAGCTTTTAATAATATTAGGAATTCTAACAACTGGGGCTTTTATCCAGAAATAGCCAGTAAGCCTCAAGTTATGAAATATTATGAAGTTAAAACTGACTTGCAGGGATGCCCTGATTTCTGAGGCAAGAAAGATTCTGCCCTGGGAGGGCCTGAGCATCTGGTGCCTGCTTGTCTTCTTACCCTGGAGTGAGAACTTGAAGAACCTCTTTAGGCTGAAAGATTCATATGGGTAGCCGCATTGGTCTGAAGTAGCACAATAAAATAAGAATCCAGTAGCACCTTTAAGACCAACAGAGATTTATTCAAGGCGTGAGTTTCGAAAGCTCACACCTTGAACAAATCTTTGTTGGTCTTAAAGGTGCTACTGGATTCTGGCTGAAAGGTTTGCCAGTAGCTGCCTCCGGCCTGGTGTGAAGTGGAGGGGGGTGACCAAGCAGCCCTCTCTCTTTCACTTGCTAATCAACTGTAGTATAGTTAAATCTAAAAGGAAAGCGCTCTTGTATGGCTTCAGGGAATTGTCATCTGAAGTTGCTGAAATAACCACTGACTGTTCAATGGCCAGTCTTGGCTTGGGGCAGTTGAGTGGCCTCCTGATTTTTGCATGCAAACCAGGAGCTCCAGGGAGGAAATGGTGGCCCCACCCCAATAGTTAACATATATATCCTATAAAGTTAGGCCAATAACATAAAGGCAAGTTGGGTGTTGCTTTCTAGACCCTTTTGGACAACTTTCCATCCATCCTTCCATCTCTCTCTCTTGCTCCAGGCCGATCATGACTTCACAATTGGGCGGTTGAAGCACGTTCCTTGTTGCCATGACGACAGGCGACTGCTGCCATCTTCCTGGTTCGCTGTGCGACTGCCCTGGAAGCGCCGCACTGTCCAAGTCAGTGGAAGACTCCGAAATTGGGCGGCCACAGTACGTCACCCAAGTCACAGCAAAGGACGGCCGACTGCTCTCCACAGTGATCAAAGCCCTGGGGACTCAAAGGTAAGCCTGTGGTGTTGCCCCCCCCCCCCTTGCATTGAGGCTTAGTGAGTGCTGGGCGTGTTGCTGTGGTGAGAACCAGCATGGTGCCGTGGTGTAGAGCCGTGGCCTCCAATCTGGAGAACCAGGTTTGATTTCCCATTCCTCCTCCACAAGCAGCCAGCTGGGTGACCTTGAACCCATCACAGTTCTCTCAGAGCTCTCTCAGCCCCACCCACCTCACAGGGGAGAGGAAGGCACTTTGAGACTCCTTTGGGTAGGGAAAAATTCAACTGTTCTTCTTCTGACTAGTTCATCCCCAAAAGTTCAGGCTTGCAAGTCAGTCTGCCCTCAGTTCAGCATCCTTTGAAGCCTTAAAGCTCTGGAAACTAAATGTAGAGTTTAGTTGATTGGGTGGATGTGAAAAGTTGTCTTCATTTTACATCTGTAGAGATTCTTCCCCACTCCCAATCTTGGGGCCATTCCGCACTCATTCAAAATAGCACAATGATTACAAATTGAAATCGCTACTGTGTCAAACGTACAGGAAACTCACAACAAACTTCTTAATAAAGAGTTTTTATTGATTAGTACTATACGCAAGAGACTGAGAAGTCAAATCTGACCAGAGGCCAGATTTGCCCCAGCTTATCAATACATTTCTCCCGCCCAAAACTTGACAGTTCCCAAGGGAGGGGGGCAGGAGAGAAAAGACATATGTGTAACATAAACAGGATTTCATTCTCACAACCTTGGAGAGGTGACAACAATCCCGTGAGCCCACAACAAGATAAGGTTAACATAACATCACTACTCATTTTTATAGCTAGAAAAACTACAAGGCCTGGATCAAGCAGGCGCCAGGTCCAATAAAGTAATATAACTGACATGGAGGAACTCAGGCTAATTTATGACAGAGATTCTACAATCCTGACATACTGTTTTGCTATTATGCACAACGTCGTTGACAATCTGCAACACTCCTGAAACCGATCCACAAAAAGCGCTTCGTTGTAGCGCTTTCAGGGAAATCCCAAAAAGTGGATTCACCCTCCGGAAAGCTTTTGCAACTTTTGCACTTTTGCAACCAATCTGCAACACTCGCGGGAATGTTCTGTGCATTCCCATTGTTGCGGTTTCTGCAAAGTCCCTCCCTCTAGCTCTCTCCTCTGATCTTCCGGCGAAGCGATCAACATTTTTTTTTCTCCGAGCGAGCGCTGATCAACGCACCGGCGAGCCTTCGTTTACCTAGTGAGGCTTCCCTGGCTGCAGTCCCTCCCCAGAGCTGTTTTAAGTCACAAAGCACCAAGCAACACACAGCCCCGTTTGCTGGTTTATTTTCCCTTTATTTTTCACTCTATTTTCGGCCGAAAATCGCACCCGTGCAGGCAGGGGGGGGGGTTCACTCGGGGGGAGCGTGGAAACGATGAAACGGCAGCTCAAACACCACCTGCTAGCTAGATGGGTCTCTCCGTTGCAACGAATCAACGCAGATTCGTTGCAACGTGTGTGTGTGTGTTTTTTTAAACCTTCCTTAAAGGGAAAGGGACTTTTTGGGAACATGATAACGGCTGCCCATTGGCTGCTTGACGGCCAGGGGTGGGACAAAGCTCGGCAATATCGCTTCCTGGCTAGCGATTTTTGCCAAGACCGGAAACCTGTGGGAAACGATAGAAACGCAACTGGATTCCACTACAAAGGCATGTATGCCTAATGACGAATTCCACTATTTAAAATGGTGTTTTTTCGTTCCGCAACCAATTTGCTACATAGATCCTGGTGCGGAATGGCCCTTGATGTTCCCTGTCACCAGGGTATCTCCCTGATAGTCCAATGTTTGGTAGTTGGCGTAAATTGGATGCCTGACCTGATGCAGAGATGCAATCCCATTCTGAATCACCTGGCTGGTTTGGAGAAGAGTTTACACATCCAGCTGCTAAGATATATTTTGTTTTCCTTGATGAGAGAGCTGGTCATATGGAAGGTGAATTGGGCCTCACTGGCTTTCCCCAAGACCTTACAGCACGCTTCCTCAGCCAGGGTTTCGTGAAACCCTCGAGTTCCTTGACAGCCTTGAATGCGTTTCTGGAATGGGTGGGAGTTAATTCATTTTTAACATTTCTTGTTTTATTAAACATTTATTAGGTCATATGATCATATCTGGCTATGTCAACCTCCCCCCCCCCCCCGTGGCCAATGATGGGCCTGGAGGAGGTATGAGGGGGAGGGGCCTCTGAGTGGGCGTGTCCACAGCTCTGCTTCCCAACCATATTCTGCAGGATGGCGCCACTTCTGGGGTTTCTTGAAGCCTGAAGAATGTTTCAAGGGTTTCTCAACAGTAAAAAATTGAGAAAGGCCGCCTTACAGTAACTGCATTGGAAAATGATTTACTTTGCTGGTATTACTTTGTTTATAGTCTGCTTTTCTTGCTGAGATTCAAGGTGGATGTAGAAGATCATATCAAGCCTGCTTGCTTACCACAGCATCCTCTCTTTTGTGAGACCGTCTCGTGGGTGCCATGGGGCTGGCAGGTCCCAAGTGGCAGTACAAGGAAGCAAAGCTGTGTCTGTAACTCCTCATGGCTGTAAGTTCTCAGGGCCCAGTGGCAAGAAGGCATCTGGTGGGCCCTCTGCCAGCAGAGAAGGGTGGCAAGATTCCCCTTGAGACCCTCCCATCACACTTGGCCACCTGCTTAGTTATGCTGCTTGTTATCTTCCTAGCGGTATCTTATCCGGGTAACCCCAAATGTGGTGTGTCTTATCAGCAGCCCTGGTTATCTCTAATAGCAGCCCCTGATGCCTGGAGGAAGATGAGTAAGCCAGAGTTGTACTTCCTACACCTGGATAGCTTGTCACCACTGATCGCCCCAGCTCCTACTTGTTCCCTTTATCATTGGGCACTGGTCTCTCCTAGCAGCACCTGCTGCTTGTTCATGCAATTGGATGCCACCAGTGTAGCAAGTAGTATTGTCACCAAGGATTCTGTTTGACTCTGCCCATCAGATCTTTTCCCAGGCTGGAACTGTGCCTTTTAGAGGGAGAAAGGCAAAACCAGCCCAGGTCTCTGCCTCAAGGAATTGAGCACCTGAAATAAATAATGGGGAAATGACAACAAAATGAAAGAGGGAAGGGGCATGAGAACAGGGAGGGGTGGACAGTGGCTAGTGCAGGGCAGTGAAGCTAAAGCCGGGATTTGAAGGAAGTGAGCAACACAGGCGTTGTGGCAAAAAGAGGGGAAAGGAACTATAATTTAGGAGAGCAAGATATCAGAATCAAAAGCCCTGGATTTAGAATTTATCCTCCCTCCCCATGTTACTGTCCTTCATCTTTATTTCACCCATGTTTCCCGAGAGGTACACTAATTGGGTCCATTCAGGTGTGTGCTTAGTGACAGATCTGTGCTCAGCCATATTTTCTTTATCTGCCTGGGGAAATGTGCTTCCTTTTAGAGGGAATTTATGAAAGTCACAGGTTATGTATACTGCACCCCTCTTTCTCACTTCTGCATAAGGGATGGAGCACAAGCAAGCCAATGCCTAGCAGAAAAATCCAAATAACAAGCCATGGGTGGCGTGTTGTGTGTTTTGCAAAGCATGGGATTGTGCTGGGTGTCATGAGACCTCAGGATTTCCTTCTTAACAAAAACATTTGGCTTTTCTGGATTTTGCGTTGACACAGTGCACACTTGAAGCTTATGGGCAACACTGTCACTCCTTCTCTGCCCACCCCCATCTCGGATAGTGGCTTCAGCTCCCTTCTCCTTCATCTCTCCCCTGTAGCGATGGCCCCATCTGTCGGATCTGCCATGAAGGTGGAAGCGGAGAGGGCCTGCTCTCCCCCTGCGATTGCACCGGCACGTTGGGGGCCGTCCACAAAAGCTGCCTGGAGAAGTGGCTCTCCTCCTCCAACACCAGCTACTGTGAACTCTGCCACACTGAGTTTGTCGTGGAGAGAAGACCCCGACCCCTGACAGAGGTGAGTGCCTCTCTGCATTGAGGTGCTAAGCTTTTTTAAAAAAATAAATCATTAAGTTTCAATAGAGATAAAAAAGAAAAAACAGAAAACATTATAAGAAGAAAAACATGAAAGAACAGACTTCATTACATTCAGTTTTTGAATTTCCAGTTTTTAATTCCCTAAATTGGTGGTCCCCAACCACTGGGCCTCTGCCTGGTGCCGGGCCGCGCATGCGTGTTTGTGCCATGCACGGTTGCAAACGCGCATGCGCGGCTGCAAGCGTGCATGCACGGGAGTGCCGCGCATGTGCGGCCAGGCGATCGCCCTCCCTGCCGCCGCCAGTACGCAGCCTGAAAAAGGTTGGGGACCACTGCCCTAAATCACTGCTTATTAACTCACATTTATCATCTATATCCACGTAACTTTAGAATTATTATTACAATTATAATTTTTAATTTCTAAAGTGACAAGTCATCAAATCATTTTATCTCTGCATTGCAAGAAGTCTATAAGAGGATTCCAGTTAGTAATAAAAAGAAGTTGTTGAGCTTTTATCAAATCAAGGACATAAGGTAGGCCACTTCTGCTAATTCTTTCATTTTCACCAGCCAGTCCTCTCCAGTAGGTATATTTGTGGGTTTCCAGCTCTCAGCATACTGGAATCATGCAGCTGTTACCATATATAAAACAGAGTTCCATGATTCTTTTCCAAATTTCTATAGTTCCTAGCAAAAATACTTTGGGTTTCATTTAAAGATTAGTTTTTAGGATTTTTTGTATACCTGCATGTTGTTGTTGTTAGGTGTGAAGTTGTGTCCGACCCATCGCAACCCCACGGCCAATGATCCTCCAGGCCTTCCTGTCCTCTACCATTCCCTGGAGTCCATTTAAGTTCGCACCGACTGCTTCAATAATTCCATCCAGCCACCTCATTCTCTGTCGTCCCCTTCTTCTTTTGCCCTCAATCGCTCCCAGCATTAGGCTCTTCTCCAGGGAGTCCTTCCTTCTCATGAGGTGGCCAAAGTATTTGAGCTTCATCTTCAGGATCTGGCCTTCTAAGGGCTCCCCAAATGGTGGGTGGGAGTTAATTAATTTTTTATACTTTTAAAAAATGTGCTAAACATTTATTTGGGTGATATGACCGTATATGGTCATGTTGTCCACCTCCCCAAATGGCCAAGGATGGGCCTGGAGGGAGCGAGAAGGGGAGGGGCCCAGGTGGGCATGTCCACAGCTCTGCTTCCCAACCACAGTCTGCATGATTGTTCTACTTCTGGGGTTTCTCAAAGCCTGAAGAATGTTTCAGGGATTGCTCAATGGTAAAAAAAAAAAGTTGAGAAAGGCTGCGTTGCCTGTTGCAAGAAGAGCCCAGCTAGAAGAGACTAGAAAAGCCTCTGAGTTCCGTATCCTCCAAGAGGTCACCAGCTCATAATGCCAGTTGACCCTCTCCTGTCAAAAATAAAAATAAATCCTTAGCCTTGGTGATAAAAATTTGCTCTTCTATGCCCCAAGAGCCTTTTAAAAAGTAGGAAGGTGAGATTCTGTACCAGATGTGTACTCAACATGAGCCGAGATGTGTGGAAGACAGAAAACAACTATGTACGTGAAGAGGCAATGGGGATAACGGGGATGGTGCCTGGGACTTTCTGCTGTGTGTTCTAATTACTTCTTTTCATTGAGAAACTTATATGCAGGTCAAGAAGCAATGGAATCACTGATTGGTTCAAAATTGAGAAAGGAGTTCGGCAAGACTGTATACTGTTGCCTTGCTTATTTAACTTGTATGCGGAGCACATCGTGAGAAAGATGGGATTAGAGGAGTCACAAATTGGGATCAAGATTGCAGGGAGAAATATCAACAACCTCAGATATGCAGATGATACCACACTAATGGCAGAAAGTGAAGAGTAGGTATATTTAACTAAAGAGCCTGTTGATACGGGTGAAAGAGGAGAGTGCAAAAGTTGGCTTGAAACTCAATATCAAGAAAACAAAGATCATGGCATCCGGCCCTCTCAATTCCTGGCAAATAGATGGGGAAGAAATGTAGATAGTGACAGATTTTATTTTACTGGGCTCCAAGATCACTGCAGATGGGGACTGCAGCAAAGAAATTAAAAGACACTTGCTCCTGGGGAGGAAAGCTATGGCAAATCTAGACAGCATCCTAAAAAGCAGAGACATCACCCTGCCAACAAAAGTGCGTTTAGTCAAGGCTATGGTATTCCCAGTTGTAATGTATGGCTGTGAAAGTTGGACCATAAGGAAGGCTGAGCGTCATAGAATTGAGGCTTTTGAACTCTGGTGCTGAAGAAGACTCTTGTGAGTCCCTTGGACTGCAAGGTGAACAAACCAGTCGGTCCTAGAGGAGATCAGCCCTGATTGCTCTTTAGAAGGCCAGATCCTGAAGATGAAACTCAAATACTTTGCCACCTCATGAGAAGGAAGGAAGGACTCCCTGGAGATGCTGGGAGCGATTGAGGGCAAAAGAAGAAGGAGACGACAGAGAATGAGGTGGCTGGATGGAGTCACTGAAGCAGTTGGTGCACACTTAAATGGACTCTGGGGAATGGTAGAGGACAGGAAGGCCTGGAGGATCATTGTCCATGGGGTCCCGATGGGTCGGAGACGACTTCGCACCTAACAATAACAACAGTTTGACTCAATCAAATCTTGCAAAATCTTGGCTTGCATTGGAATAGCAAGTACTCTAGGGCAGGGGTAGTCAACCTGTGGTCCTCCAGATGTCCATGGACTACAATTCCCATGAGCCCCTGCCAGCAAATGCTGGCAGGGGCTCATGGGAATTGTAGGCCATGAAGATCTGGAGGACCACAGGTTGACTACCCCTGCTGTAGGGAACTCTTGAAGTGTAGATATTTTTTGCCTTAGTAGCAATTCTGCCCATATCCAAAGGCCACTTGCTAAGTATGTTTCCATTGTATAGACTTGAATGAAACAATTGTGTTTCCTTCCTGTTTTGTTCATTTGTATCGGAAATTTGCATTGTGCTGGTAGTTGAACTACATGAGCCTGAAGGTCCCTTCCAGCTCTATGATTCTATGAAATGCTTGATGGCTTATGAGTTATTTTTCTTGAATAAATGTTATATCATTCCCCCCATCCTAAAAAAAAAGTCTGTTCATAATTGCATAGGGGGTTGGTTGAGGCCTGCTGATAGGGCTTGATGTATCTCCCCCCTCATTCCAGCAAAGTATTTGCCCTG
The DNA here is from genome assembly GCF_049243985.1 of Paroedura picta. Taxonomy (NCBI): domain Eukaryota; kingdom Metazoa; phylum Chordata; class Lepidosauria; order Squamata; family Gekkonidae; genus Paroedura; species Paroedura picta. Next base: position 9,084,869 of record NC_135372.1, on the reverse strand, counting down.
TAGATTTCTCCATCTGGTGTAGTGGCTAAAGAGCAGCATCTTCTAAATGGGAGAACCAGGTTTGATTCCCCACTCTTCCCCATGCAGGCAGCTGGATGACCTCAGGCTAGTTACAGTTCTCTCAGAGCTGTTCTCACAGAGCCCTCTCAGCCCCACCTACCTCACAGGGTCTCTGTTGTGGGAGGGGAAGGGAAAAGGGTTTGTAAGCCGTTGTGGGATTCCTTTGGGTGGTCTTCTTTCTAATGTTCCTGCATTTCCTGCGCTGTAGTGGCTGAAGGACCCCGGGCCGCGCAATGAGAAGCGGACCCTCTTCTGCGACATGGTGTGTTTCCTCTTCATCACCCCGCTGGCTGCCATCTCAGGCTGGCTGTGCCTCCGCGGAGCCCAAGATCACCTGCAGTTCAACAGCCGCTTGGAAGCCATTGGCCTGATTGCGCTGACCATAGCACTTTTTACTATCTACGTCCTCTGGACGCTGGTGAGTGGTACAGCCGGGGGAGGGTCTGGACACATGGGCTGCTCTGCCACAGACTTCCCTTTCTTGCCTTTTTTTTTTTTTTGCAGTGTTTGATTTGTGTGGAGAAGCCAGGGATAGGAGGTTGTTTAATCTTTTCCTTGTTTTCCCCATGAGAATGGTTTCCCCTGATCCTTTTACTTCCGGGAGGGGGACTTGTGCATCATCCCATGGGAAGGTGAAGCTATGAAAGGAACCCATTTATGGGTGCCCTTTTGTCCTTCTGAATGGGAGCCTCCTTTGTTTTGATCATCTACTTATTTTATATTACTAAATAACCAATACTTACTACCCATGAAAGATTTCCAGGGCAGCTTCTGACACAATTGTTGAAACAAATTTAAAAACACAGGACAAAATCTATTGAAGCCAGCACAATAAGATTTTTTTTAAATTCCCCAAGTCAAATGGATGTGAGTAAGACTGGCTATAAAATCCAGAAGACCATGTAAAAACCAATTCAAATCAACTAGCACTAATGACAACATAAATGACGAGAAAACGGGAAAAGGGGAGGGTAAATGCAGAAAGTCCCAAGTTCAGTCCTTGATGTGTCCAGTTCAAAATAGATCACCTGTTAAGACACACCTTTGTCTGCCAGTAAGATTACAGAATCCTGGGCTAGATGATCCATTGTTAGGAAGACATCTTTGGATGTTTTCTAAAAGATGGGCATTAATTTAGTCTCAGTTAGCAAGGTACCTCTCAGCAGGTGGGAGTGACGTTTCCTCGCCGTTCCTGTCCCATACCACCTCTGATTCTTTCTCTCTCTGCCATCTGCCCCACCCCAACCAGGTTTCATTCCGCTACCACTGCCAGCTGTACTCAGAGTGGCGAAGGACCAATCAGAAAGTCCTCCTGATGATTCCAGACTCACGAAACCCTCACCCTGTCCAGCACTCCCTGCTCTCAGCCAAGCTCCTGAAGAAGAAAGCTGACGAGACAACCGTATGAGTTGGGAGTGGGCTTGTTGTGTGTGGGGGAACCCCCCTGGCCCCATACAAGGTGGGTTTGGGCAGGGTTGCACTTTCCTAGGCGGCCGTGGCAAAGACTTTTTCAATCAACCCGACCAAAGGGGGCCGAAGACCATGGGAAGACAAGGAATCTCCGGGCGCGTGCAATGACCTTGGGAGGCGGCCCAGCTGGAGCCTCCGCCAGCCAGGCTCCGCCCTCAAGAGGAACACACGGGGAAGAAAGCTGTCTCCCTATATCCGTAACCCTATATCCTATTATATTATAATTATTACTGTTGTTTATAATTTTACCACTATGGTTGATTTCCCACCCACCCCCTCCCCCCTTGACATATGGGTTCCCAGTGTTGTTTGAATCGTCCCGCGTGAAAGACCCAGCCGATCTGCACGTCTCTTGCTTGGACACCACTGAGCTGTTCTCCCTTGCCGGCTTCACAGGGCAAGCATTTGCTGGGAACACGTCTTTCATTGCCACACAGAATTAGCCACGTGTCCACCCCCCCCCCCCCCGGAAACAACAAACCCACTGGCTTCTTTGAGGGTTGAACATCAACTGTCTAGGTAGTAGAAATTGGGGGGCGGGAGGCAAGGCGTTTGCACGAAATATTCAGTCTGCAGAATGAGCAAGATGTATTGCTTGAACCACGTCCCCTGCCTGGCAGAAATTTAACCTGCAAATCGGCCCATCGTCTGATCTCGTGCTGGGAACAAATTGGTGCTCTTAGTAAGAATCTGAGGGGTGGGAGGTTGACTCCTCTTTTGGCTCCCTCCCTGTTGTCTATAAGCCCCCCTTCTTGTTTTGCACTATATGGATTTTTGGGTGGGTCCAGCCTTTCCCTCCTTTGTTTTCCCTCTGTTCTGTCAGTGCTGTTACTATCCCGTTGAGAGGATTCTGTGCATTTTTTTGAGAATGGATTTAAGTATAATAATCCCAGGAGGAGTAAAAATGAACTAATGCTGAACCAGAGAAGGTGTTTTTTGCCCACCCCCATCCCTAGTGCTATCAATCCCTGGTAGACTTAGGAGCTCTCCCGAGTAGTTGTTTGGTTTCTTTTCTGTGCCTCAGGGAAGAGATACAAATCCTTCGGAGACAAGAAGCCCCACCTCTAGCCTCCTTGCAAGGACAGACTTTCCAAAACAAAGGGTCTCCTGAGGATTGTCCTCTGTACCTGCTTTCCTCCAAGAAGGTCCCTGGCTCCTTTCTCTGGTTTACAGGCATAGGGAAAAGCCCTTCCACCTGAGGAGTTGGGAGTGCTGCTTTGGGTAAACAGACACCGTGTTGGAAGATGCCAAGGGCCTATTGCTTAGGGCAGACTTTCTTGTTCATGAAACCCTGGAGTTACTTGACAGCCCTGGAAAGGTTTCCTGAATGGGTGGGAGTTAATTAGTTTTAATATATATTTTTTAAATTTGTCAAATATTTAATCGGGTGATATGACCATATATGGTCATGCCGACCCTCCTCCTCCTCAAAATGGCCAATGATGGGCCTGGAGGGGGTGGGAAGGGGAGGGGCTCCAGGTGGGTATGTACACAGGTATGCATCCCGGCCATATTCTGCACAATTGTGCCACTTATGGGGTTTCTTGAAGCCTGAAGAAAGTCTTGGTGGTTTCTCTATGGTGAAAAAGTTGATAAAGGCTGTCTTAGAGCATCTGCTTGGCATGCAGAAGGATCCACCTTCAGTCTTTAGCATCATTGCTTAATGTAGCAGTGCTCATGCTCAGCTCACAAAGAGTGCATTCATTACCATCACTCGCAAGGAGCCAGTGTGGGAGCTTAGAGAGGCTTGCAGCTCCCACAAAACCTTGGCAGCTGCCATTTCAGGTTGGAAACGCCTGCCAATCACCAGGCAAGGGCCTTTCCTGCTTTTCTGCTGCCTTGGGAAACAGTGCCTGGAAGGGCCAAAGATGGCATGTCCAAGAGCCATATATGTACTTCCTTAGCTGTTGGGTATCATTGAGTTAAAGGCTCTTGGGCACAAAGTATTGGGGAAAGATGGTCTTCTCTGTTAGAGACCCTGCCAGTTAGAATAGGCAATGACAGGGCAGGTTTGAGGGGCACGTGCTTTGATATTTAATTAACAATTATTAATCTGAGCCTCCTGAGAAGCAAGTACTGTGCAAAACCAACAGTCACATTTCTTCTTGGACAGGGGTGGGCAAATTGTGGCCCTCCAACTGTTCAAGGGGCTCATGGGAATTGTACTCCATAGACAGCTAGAGGGCCACAATTTGCCCACCCCTGCTCTAGGGCAGCTTCACATATACAAAACGTTGGCTTCCTTTTACCTTCTAGGCATCTCAGCTTCAGCACCAGCATTATGGTTCTAGTTCTCAGTGGTTTGCAGAGCAGTCCATCTCTTGTAATGCTCCCATTTCGCAGCCTTGGGCAGCGAGGGAGGACTGGCCTGTGAACCTTACAGAGCAATTTCATGGTAGGCCTTGGGCAAACGAGGCCATGCCCAAGCACATGGTCTCTGGCCAGAGCCCTAGGGGCCCCTTGGGCTTGGTTTCCTAAAGTGGCAACAGTGGTCGGTGTCAGCTCACCACCTGCCACCTCCGACATTGCTGTGTTCTCCGGACGAAGGACCTGGTAAGCCCATGCTGGTTGGTGACCCTGCTGAGCGGCCCTTGGTTTGTAGCGCTGAGCATGGCCTTCTCCAAGGGCCTTCAGGCTTCCCAACACAGGCAGGTTTCTTTCTACAGCCACGGAACTTCATGGTTCACGAGTGGGAGATTCTGTCCATGCTCACTTGCCCAGTCTCACGATGAAGAAAATCCTTGGGAGATAAGAATGGCTGCCACCAACAGTTCTAGTCTGTCCTTCTGGCCTGGTCCTTCAGGTAGGCATCAGAAGGCCATCTTGGAAGGAGGAGCAGGGATAGGGGGGGACAGTTTGCACTGGATCACAAGCAACCTTGCTAAGCAAGCTTTTTGTAAACAGTCAATGAAAAGGGCTGATGTTATCCCTGCCTGCCTATTTTGTGGTTTTTTTATAACGCTTAACTGCAACCGAACCAAATTTTAAAAAAAATTATAATACCAAACAGCATTTAAGATCAGAACAAATATTTTTAAATGAGTAGAACTTTAAAAAATCCCCAAAGCTGCATTAAAAATACAAAAATCAAGGGAGCAGAAATGTTTGTGTCCATTGTCAAGATATCTGGCGGCCACTTCGGGTCCCCCATGGAACTTGCACTGCGGGCGGGGCAAGTGCCCGACGGAAGCGAAAACCCAAAGGACAAGTCTCTGCTGGGTGGTGGTGAAGAGCATGGATCCTAAAAGGAAAACGGGAGTGTCGCCACCCCTGTCCCCCCCCACAACTCTGTCCCCCCAGCAACGATTCCTATCAGTCTCCAATTTCAAGCCAGGGCCCCCCAAGGCTTCAACGAGACCTTACAGCAGGGGTGACCAAACTGTGGCTGTCCAGACATCCATGGACTACAATTCCCATGGACATCTGCTGCATGGGCTCATGGGTAATGTAGTATATGGATGTCTTGAGAAAAAAGGGAAGGGTGACCAAACTAGTTCGCCAGAAATCCATGGACTACAATTCCCATGAGCCCCTGCCAGCAGACGGCGGGCTCATGGGAAATGTAGTCCATGGATGTCTGGAGAACCAGTTTGGTCACCCCTCCCTTACAGCGAGGGGCGGCATATAAATGGAATGGATGGATGGTTTTCCTGACGTCAACGGGCAGCCTCCGAGACGTATTGTCATTTACCCTGAAACGTGTTTTCTTTTAAATCCCCGTATCGACCACTTTCGCACGCAAGCGCTGTTTCCCGGTTGATCGGCCTCTTGAAAACGTTGGGTGACGAATGAAGGCGGGGCTAAACCCGCTCCCGCTCCTTCATTGGCTAAACCAAGGAGAGGGAGGCAGGTCACGGCTCCTTCGGGCCTCTCCCATTGGCTGCACAAAAGCAGTGTGGGCGCGGCTTATTTGACCGCCCAGCAGCCGATCGGGGGTTATTCGAAAGGAGGGCGGGGGAGACAGAGATTGCCGGCGCGCGCGCTCGCTCGCTCCTGCCTTGGATCGGCGCCTGCGCAGCGACGGCCTTCCGTTTTGGCGCGCCTCGTCGAGCGGCCCGAGGAGAAAATGGCGGCGGTTGTGGTGGCGTCGGCGGCGGTGTCTGAGAGCGGCCCCAAAATGGCGGACCCCGGAGCGGCGGCCGTCGTGGCCGGAGGGATCGGAGGGATGCCGCCGGGCGCGGCCAACGGGGCTGGCAACAGCGTCGGCGACGGAGCTCTGAAGAGGTCCGTGAGGGGAGCCGCCGCCGGGGGGAGGGTGAGGGAAGGAAGGAAGGAAGGAAGGAAGGGAGGGAGGGAGGGAGGGAAGGGCCGGCGCTCCCCGAGGCCTTCGAAGGGGGGTTCGGACCAGTCCCCCTCGCCCTTGGGGGCGCCCGGAAAGCCCTATGGCCGAGGCGGCGGAGGCGCCCTGGAAACGGCGAGGGGGCCGCGGCAGTCCGCGTGAGGCGTGAGCCGGCCGGCGTGTTGTAGGCCCGGTCGGTGGGCGGGAGGAAGGAAGGACACGGGACCACCCCAAATCTCCTTTGAACCGCAAGGCCGGCGTGCGAAAGGACAGCTCAGTCGCTAGGAGTGGAATATTGTCCGGGTCAAGATAATCTGTAAATATGCGTATATGGGCATATAATTTTATTTTGAGTATAAATTACATATGTCTATATAGCAAGCATTTAAATTATTAATTATATGTATATGGGGAGAAAACCAGAACCAGCAATCGTTGTTATCTATTGATTAGGTTTTTATGTTGTCCTCCAAGCAAGCCGACTCAGGGCTTATCGTTATTATTATTATTCTCAGGTGACTTAGGGTGGATAACATCATATTTAAAGGTAAAGGTATCCCCTGTGCAAGCACCGAGTCATGTCTGACCCTTGGGGTGACGCCCTCTAGCGTTTTCATGGCAGACTCAATACGGGGTGGTTTGCCAGTGCCTTCCCCAGTCATTACCATTTTACCCCCCAGCAAGCTGGGTCCTCATTTTACCGACCTCGGAAGGATGGAAGGCGGAGTCAACCTTGAGCAGGCTGCTGGGATCGAACTCCCAACCTCATGGGCAGACAGCTTCAGACAGCATATCACTGCCTTACCACCCTGCGCCACAAGAGACTCTATAACATCATATTAAAAAAAAAACTCCTTAAAAATATCTAAAATGTAAGTTATGTTTCAATTACAGAATAAGGTAAACTCAGATGAGTAGCTGTGTTGGTTTGAAGTAAAATTGTGCACCCTTAAGAACAACAATAAATAATAATCTGAATAAATGTTTGTTGGTCTTAAAGGTGCTACTGGACTGATTTTAGAATAAACTAAAGGTAAAGGTATCCCCTGTGCAATCACCAGGTCATGTCTGACCCTTGGGGTGACGCCCTCCAGCGTTTTCATGGCAGACTCAATATGGGGTGGTTTGCCAGTGCCTTCCCCAGTCATTACCATTTACCCCCCAGCAAGATGGGTACTCATTTTACCGACCTCAGAAGAATGGAAAGCTGAGTCAACCTTGAGCCGACTGCTAGGATCGAACTCCCAGCCTCACAGCCAGCGCTTCAGACAGCATGTCATCTGCCTTATCACTCTGCGCCACAAGAGGCAATAAATTATCCTTAATGTTTCCTCGATGGTCAATCACTGGGCAGGTGCTGGTAGGGAGGTTTGAAAGAGGCATGTTAGCTCTTACTTGGCCTCAACTGTAGGCCTGTTGGAACTGCTCTGCCCTACAGGCCCTGTCCAAAAGTCATAGGACCTGCGGGGCTCTGATCTCCTTCAGTAGGGTGTTCCACCAGGCTGGAGTCAAGGCTAAAAAGATAGCAAAATCTTATAGTTTGATATTTGGATCCTTACATTCTGTATATAATGGGGTACGAGATTTTGCAAGTAAATGTTTAAGTGGGAGTCTGATGCTACTTTAAATGTTTATTTATGTTTACTCTGCCATACGCTAGTGAGAGTCAGAGCCCATGGGCATTCATAGATGCATGTAGGTCTTGACCCATCAACAGAAGGGTGGGAGAGGGTGTATGGTTAAAGGAGAGATCTGAAGGCCCAGTTATGTATGACATAGGCATAGGCCAGAGGTGGCCAAACTGATGCTGGAAGGAGCTCAAGGTAATTGAAATCCATGGACATATGGAGAACCAGTTTGGCCTCCCCTTGCATAGGGTTTACATTGCAGGGTACAAAATTAAGTTGGAGATGTAATTGAGCTGCCCCCAGGTGTTGATGAATTTGAAGAAGACTTGGATCAGATCAGGAATAGTGTGAGATGTTTATGGCTATAATCGAGAGAAGTGTATAGGCGGTTCTCTGATTTAGCTAAGCATGTTAATGTCTGTAAAAGGTTGGGAGGTCCTAGTTATAACTGAAATGATTAAAGGGTCAGCATGGTGTACTGGTTAAGAGTAGCAGTACATTGTATAGGAAAAACAACTGAGGCATACAATTAATGCTTCTCTAAAAATGTATCAGTGATTTGCAATTAAATTAAAGTTGAAGCATAGTTACCATACTGGTATACCAGTAGCATATTACACTGTCGACTGTGAAATTTCATTTACACGTGTATCTCATTATCATCAGTTATACATATATGCACAATCTCTTTCTCATGTATAATTTTTCAGTAGTAGTAGTAAGAGAAATTTGGTTGTGGAGATAAATTAATCTGTGCTCACATAATATACATATGCAAATCGTGTCAGCCATGTAAGCTTTCATCCCAGGACTTCCACAGCAGCGTCCATCATCAGGGGATAAAGTGAGTGAAGATTTACTGTACCCCCGATAAACCATCCTGGTTTTTAGTACTATGCCTATATTTTTATTGTATATAATTGGCTTTTAGTGCTTGAAATCAACCACTGGAGACCTTTTGGGATGATTAGATGGTATAAAAACGTTATCTATAAAACAGTAATTAAAACCAGCAACATTATGAAATCACCCAGCAGGATAAGAAGTGGCAACTCAAATGCATCATCAAATCATCAAAAAGCACAGTAAAATCCATCAGTGTGCCCACCCCATGGTAAAAGATGGCCACAGATAAAGATACTGTGTAACTGCATTTATGCAGACATGAATATAATTTAATGTAGCTATTTCCTTACATACAGCTTTCCCTCCGTTTCATCCAACACTTGACTTCTACCTCAAGATAGGATTAAAAGGTGCTTTGCAAAGTGGGTGTTAATCATATCTGGACCTCCCTGTATATGGTGGAAGATGGTTTAGTTGCTGCTTTTCCTCTAGTCCTAGTTTATAACCTGCAACCAGGCTTTCATCCTGCTTTTTAAAAAAGGAAAATGCAGCTACAGGAGGGTGTGGGTGCAGTTTCCATAGGTCTACAAAATGATGTACGGCAGGGCTTCCCCTTCCGTTCAGTTTCCTGGGTGAGAATGGCCCATCTCCTGCCATCTTCTACCTGCCCTGTGGTTCATGTAGATATCTTTTTTTCGAAGTGGAGCAGTATTAACATCAGTCATGGAGAGCATTGGAGTTAACGAGCCAGGGAAGAGATCTGGGTTCAGATCCCAGTTCAGCTATTAATCTTGAGCATATTTAAATTAATAGATAAAGGCAGATTCACGTTCCTCAGTGGATGTAATAGGGCAGCTGTGTGTTAAAGGGGTGTTTGTGTGAATTTTCACCAGGGAGTAACTGAAGACAACAGCCTACTTGTGTTGTAATAGATGAAGCTGTGCTTCTGTTTTTTCTAAACAATTGGGTCTTTAAGGTTTACAATTTTTAAACTAAAATTAAACATCACCAATAAGCCACTTATTGTTTAAAATATCATGGCGGTTTTTGTTTTGCCATTCTCTCCCTTTGGATTTTGTATCTAAAAAGTGACAACATATTATAATAAAGGCTAGAGCACCTTGGAGACCAATAAGATTTTTTTGGAGAGGGGGGTATGTCACTCCACCCCCAAAGTTTGCTTTTCTCTACTGGACTGGAATCTAGCTGTTTACTGTGGACCTGCACAAATGCACTCTGAAATTGTCTTCTTAATAGTGGCTGTTTTCTTTTTTGCATCCTGACTTGGTACTGTTCAGCTCAAGAGGCATTACTGTTGGAAAGTTGTGCCTGATGATTAGCTTGTGGTGCTTGATAACACAGGGTTTACCTTTTGTGGCAGCCTTTGTATAGATTTTTAAAACTCAATTTTATTACCTAATGAGAAACATCTTAATTTATTGTTCGTGCGGTCTATGTTGACTTAAATTTGCCCAAGTTTGCAGATGTTTGAATTAAGAACAGGAAAGCATGTTCTTTCTTTTGTCATCATTTTTGGACATGCTTATCCTAGTAGGCGCAGTTATAGTTGAGGCATTCCTTCCTGTGTGGGAAGAGGGTGAAATATTCTAAGATGGTGCTTCTCAAAAGAGGTTTTATGGAAACTTTAGCATTTAATCCATAAACAACGCTGAGTCTCCAGGGAAAGGCGGATTACAAGCACAGACATAAATAATCCAAATGTGTTAAAAATCTGCTTCCCCAGGAGCCATGTGTATTGTGTATATTATCCATGTATGGCAGATGAAGGGGAGCAAGGTATGATAAGCTACTCATAGACTTGTTGCAAGAAGAACCATCCTCCAGTGAAAACGAATGCAGTGCATCTGTACTGGAACGTGATGGGTTAAGCATCAGATTTGGCTGTGCAAATCTGATTCCAGGTTCTGGTCCAGTCATTATGCCTCAGAGTAATCTAGCTCTCAAGGCTGAGAGAATAATTAAAAAAGAAAAACACAAGTGTGAACTGTTATCAATTCCTGCAGATCTCTCTTGCTATGGTGGCCCCTTCTTCAAGTGCTAGGAACCTTTGCCACATGCAACCAATTCTCCAAACCGTTTTGGGTTAACTCAGGGTTTTTTGAGACCCTGGGGTGTCCTCAATGAGTGGAAGTCAATTTTTTATATATTTTTAAAAGTTTGTTAAAAATTTAGTGAGCAATAATGACTATGTATGGTCATGTCAACCCCCCCCCCCGCTCCTCCCAAAATGGCCAATGATGGGGCTGGAGGGGGAGGGGAGGGGCCCTGGGTGGGCGTGTCCACAGCTCTGCTTCCCAGCCATATTCTACATTAGGGGTAGTCAAACTGCAGCCCTCCAGATGTCCATGGACTACAATTCCCAGGAGCCCCTGCCAGCAAATGCTGGCAGGGGCTCCTGGGAATTGTAGTTCATGGACATCTGGAGGGTCGCAGTTTTATTACCCCTGTTCTACATGATCGTGCCACTTGTGGGGATTCTCCAAGCCTGAAGAATGTCTCACGGCTTTCTCAGTGGTAAAGCTGAGAAAGGCGGAGTTAAGTGTAGATTGTTGCCATTAAAATAAGCATTTCTAGTAGCAGAACTGATCCATGAAATCCAGTTGTTTGTAGTCTTGGTTTCAGTTCATAGAATCCTAGAGTTGGAAGGGACCTCCAGGGTCATCTAATCTACCTCCCCCCCTGCACAATGCAGGAACTCACAACCACCTGCTCACCCACAGTGACCCCAGTTTCATACCCAATGATTCATTAATGTATTCTCTTAGTATCTTAATGGATTTCTAGGTTTTCTTAGGAATATTTGTAACAGCCCTAATAGTAAGTCCAAGTAGTGTGAAAACGTGGCTTGGCTGAACTGTCCACTGTGAACTTACTGCTACCTCTTACTATACAGCACCACTGGATGAGGTGCGGAAGGTGTTGGGGGAAGGTTTGCCTGTATGTGTACTTGTTACGAAGATATTTTGGGCAATTTGTGAGACTTCAAGAAATTCTTGAATATGATACTGGTTTTGAGAGGGAATAATTTGTAACGGCAAAAAATCCAAATGAATATGGTATTAATTGCTGACATTGGGAAGGTAGACTTTGTAGAAGTGAAATCTTCACCTGAGTAATGGGGGCACTGGTCAGTTTTGCCTAGAAACTTGGGCCCTAGTTCCATATCTGTGAAACAGTGGTATTTTTGACTATTCAGCACTGCAAGAGAGGCACTCTACAGATGTGGGATTTGCTTTTTTGCAGGGTGGGGTTTTTGGGGGGGCATGTCTCCCAACCAGGTGTTCACCAGAACAAGTCCTAAATCAAGATTGTTGTATTTTGTACCCTCCCCCCCCAATTAGCCTGTGGGCTGAGCTCCCGGATTTTGATCTGGATTCTTCTCTGGAGCCTTTAATGCCCCCATGTTCTGTGACTGAGTCTTGTGTGTTTGTTGCTTGCAGTGAAGGTGACCGTGTAAACCAGAGTGAGAAAAGAAAAGAGAAAAGTGCCAAGCGGGGAGGTGGCAGTCGGTTTGAGCCCTATGCCAGCCCTTCGAAAAGATACCGAGCTTTCATTACCAACATTCCCTTTGACGTGAAGTGGCAGTACCTGAAAGACCTGGTGAAAGAGAAAGGTAAACTGCTCCGGGTGTCCTTCAGTTGTGTTGGTTGTCCTTACCTGTGATTGGATCTCCGTGTCCATTGAACAGGAACACGCTTGAAGTGATTCTGGGTAGACTTAGCCACGTTGAGCAACTGTTTTTCTCCCCGAAGACAGACCCTTCTGGTGTTGCATGCTAGCTGCTGCGCTCTTGCAGGCACGCATCCTGTGTGTGCAGGTGTGTTTGGCATCGGCTCGTCATGCTTCCATCAAGGAGCCTTTTTGTCTCTTGGATGAGGCGAGACTTCATCGGGGCTTGGTGTGAGGTTCTTCTATTCGAAACCTTTTCATGGGTCAGGACAAGTTGTCCACTTCCTGCTGAGAAGGAAAGCAGTAGCCTTTTCCATGTTTAGGCAATTTTGTTTTTGTTGTTGAATATCCAGGACCGTCTGAGAGTGACTTCCAAGCAGGATGGATTTATGTTTCTCCCACCCCTTTTGTTTTGCAAAGGGGGGATAACTGGCAGCGGTTTATTGGCTGTAGTGTGAACATCTCAGTTTAAGAGAATCAGTGATGCAAAATATTATCAGTCTTATCTTATTGGAGCCTGTTTGGCTGGTAGCCATATCTATCTCACATCTAGAGTCCTTCAGTAAATTTGGGCCAAAATGCTAAAATATTTTCTAAAAAATTGTGCTCTTCGAAAGCCAAACCAAGCGGCCTAAAATAACCAAGAATTCTTTGGTACCGTGGTAATTAGTTCCAGATCATATTCCTTAAAAAAAAAAAAAAATTGGGAACGGATACATAACACCTCCATCCTTCTGGTGAACATCTCCTGAAATGTATTCATTGGGAATAAACTTAGGTTCATGTGTTTTGAAAGTTAGAGTCCAATGTGCACCTGTGGCTTAAAGTGGAGTCTGAGGGATAATGTGCTTGTGTGCCTAAGGAAAGCAAACTTTGGAAGGGTTCACTCGAAGCCTCAATGGGATTGGAATGCACAGCCCCATTCATAATTAAATGTGGCGTGACTCCGAGTCTTCGCAGCCATGAACAGATGGTGGGTTTACAATTGAGCTATCCAGTCCTTCTCCTGTTACAGTCTTGTTGCATTAATTATGAATGGGCCTTATGCTTTGGAACATGTCAATTCTTGACCTACGCCGTGTCAGGAATATTGGTGGATAGAAGTGTCTGTATGCATGGGTGTGTCCCACTGCAAGCACTATGTGGAACTTGTTCCAAGTGTGTTCTGGTCTTTTTCTCCAGTTCACGTGGCTGCCAAAGTCCATGAGACTCGTTTTCTTCACTGTTCTGCTCAATTGCTTCCTGCAGGAGGCTCCTAGGAGAATCAGTGAAATCTCTTTTCTCTGCAGGGCTTAGTGTATTATGGACAGATGGTGCGTTCTTGGGTTTTGTGACTACAGTTGAGATTTGAGTAACTGGTGTTCCCTAAAGCTTGTTTTCAGCCCTCAAAATCCAGATCTATTTATTTTTGGCTCCCAAGTCACAATACTTCCAAGAATCCAGGATGTGGCTCTAAAAATTGTTAGAGATCTGGGGTTTTGTATGTAAGAATGACAAACTCCAGGTTCAGCTTTGGGAACAAGCAGAACTGTTTTGGAGCAGCAGATAAATTGAGGCGACAGACTGCAACTCCCATCACTCAACATTCTTGCGATATTGAAAACCCTATGATAACTTTCCAGAGGTGTCTTGACACCAGTAAATACGGTTTAGGAGACTTTAAGTGTTGTGGTTAGATCTCTCAACTGGTGTGTTTGGATGCCTCCCTCTGAAACGTCCAAATGGTGGCCATTCGGTGAAGTAATTTCAGTGTATCATTTGTTGGTGAAACTTAGTTACAGGTGTGTAGTACATTTTCTCTTTTTATTCAGATTTCACCAGCATTCTTGATTTTCCTCTTTTGTAACCAATCCAAAATTGAACCAGGATAACGTGGATTCCCTTCCTTAGTTGGGAGGCTTTGACAAAACCTAGTTGATTAGCTTGTACAAATACCACCCTTTGAACACCCAAATCTTTTAAATTCCATTTCGTTCTGTCCTAACGTGGATCTACATGATGTACGTATCTTAGGACAGCATTTGATTTAAATCCAGATGCCAAAGCCTTTCTTGTATGTACATTGTTTGGAGGCCAAGCTGTAATAGTTCTTTGTCTGCTGTCATATCCAAATATCAGTTGCAAGAATAGCAAATTTAACAAGTCAGTTCTCACAGTGTGACAAGCTAGCTAAATCAGTAGTGTCATCTTCTATGCCAGCATGTGCCAATTTATAACTTTCATTTAATATCCTTTATTGCCTTTGGCTCATCTTATGTGCAGATCAGAGAGAATATTTGGAAATGGGAAAAAAGAAGTCAGTTTGGTGAAGAGGCTAGAATATGAACATATGAAGCTGCCTTACAGTGCACTGGTGCATCAATGTATTGCTTGCTCAGATTGACACTGGTTCTTTCTCTAAGGTCTTTCACCTCATTTGTGAGACCTGATCCTTTTAGAAGGAAATGGTGGGGACTGAACCTGGAACATTCTGCATATCATGCAGGTGCTCTGCCACTGAGCTGTGACCCATTCCCAAGGATGAGAGAGGACTGGGTTCACATTCTGGCACAACCCTGAGATATATTGAGTGGCCTCTCTTAACTTGACCTATAGTATAGGGCCGATGGTATGAATGAGAAATTCAGTGGAAGATTCATACTCAGTAAGGCCTGTTAAGTAAGAGTATAGCAAAATGAAGTGGATTCCCTGAAGGAGCTTTGCATAAAGCAAGTACAGAATGTGTAGCATGGGAAGCAAGCCATCTCATTGGAGCTCATCTCATTGGCTCTGGTTCTGCTTAGAGTGATTTTCAGAGTTTGGCCTCCATTCCACAAGGCAAGAAAATGCTGTTTAGTTTGAATGACAGTGATGCATATTTGCTTTCAACAAACCGAATTCGAAGTATTTGGCTAAACAGGATATGAGCAAGTATCCATGCGGTTGGTCTGTTCCTTGGGGCTAACCTTCGCACCGAAAATTCTGGGAAAGCTGAGAATGTGGAAATGGCTGATGTGTTAACATAGGAGGAGAAAATCAAGGCTGTACATTGATGGTCAAATTTACTGCACACCTGTAATGCCAAGTTGTGGTGGATTAGCAAACGTGGAGTATTCCTGGGCTTTCTAATAAGGCAGAGGCTCCATATAAGGTTGTTGACGATTGTTCTAAATTCCCCTTGTTTTCTTGGCTTTCTCCCTTTGGTCTATGTACCGTCTGGAATCTGATTTATAGTTGGTGAGGTAACATACGTGGAACTCTTAATGGACGCTGAAGGAAAGTCAAGGGTAAGTCTTTGAGAGCATTTCTTCCGTGGATTTTAACTACATGACAAATATAACTGTATGGTGGTGTTGAACCGAACGAACTTGGGGGGAAAAAGCGTGTATGTAGAAGTGATTCTATCGTCGGTGCTGCCCCTAAGCTGCTTCATGGGTGGGCAGGGAGGTGGTGGACGGGGGCTTGATCGGCCCAGCAGCACCCCTCTGCTGCGCTCATTCGGTGTTGGCTGTACGCATGGGTCCTTGTGCATTTTTCACTGGTATATTAACGTTAAACACTCAGTTTAAATGTCTCTTGTGGTTCTCGTTTGCTGATCTGGTAAGCTTAGTGTGGAAGAGAGGTTGTATAAATGTCAGGTCTGCTTCTAAATGAAAAAAACCATAAAGAGCTGTTGTAGGTGTTAGTGCTTTTCAGTTCAGTGGAAGGATGTGTCAGCATCTTCCCTGAGGGCTGATTGGAACAGAGTGGCTAGGGATTTGATTTCCTAGAGGCAAGCAGGAGCGACGAGGGCGACATCTCTAGAAGTTAGTCTGTTCTGCACGTTGCTCCTTCTGCGGAAACCCAGGCCATGTAGCATTAGCGTCCGGAGGTCAGGTAACAACAGTTGTGTTGGTGCTGAGCGCTGCAGTCTTGATCTAACGATCATAAAGACTAATTTAAGTATCCTTTTTAGAATACTTAACTTTTTCGTATTGAGCTCTTACTAACTTGTTTCCTTTTTCTCCCTCCCCTTCCTCCCCCCCCCCCCACTCTGCCGTTGCTGTTTCCCACAAAATTGACACGGCATCAGGGCTGCGCGTAAGTAGCTGTCCATTGTTGCGATTGGGTGGGGCCCGTGAGCCAAAAGATTAGGCACCTTTGGTGACTTGGCCCTGTTCTCGCCCCACAGCGTTGTTGAGTTCAAAATGGAAGAGAGCATGAAAAAGGCTGTGGAGGTCCTGAACAAGCACACCCTCAGTGGGAGGCCCCTGAAAGTGAAGGAGGTGAGCAAAGTTTGCTACAGTCATGTACACATGTTGTAGGGATGCTGCCTAAATGACTGTAGTGAGGGAGGAGCTTGCCCTGATTTGACATCGGAGGCTTTGTCACCAAATTGGAGTCTAGTGGTGACCTTTTTTAAAACACCACATTTGTTTCCTACCTTCCACATATTTTTTTCCTACCTCTCAGGTAACCAAACTTAACAGTATGTGTGCTGTGGCAACATAGGGTGCAGCATTTGGCAACTCTTTCTCAAATATTGGTCATCCTTGCAAATCAGCTTAGTCTTCTTGTGCAGCCACAGCTACTGTCTGTGTGCATGACCTCAGAGAACTGCAGCATTCTTGTTTAGTATGAAGCCTAGCAGCCAGTGATGGGCAGCTGAACTCCATGCAAGGGCTTGCTTCTGTCTCACACAGCCATGTTCTGAAAGCAGATCTTGCATATAAGCAGTTTCTTCTCTCATAGGATCCTGATGGAGAGCATGTCAGAAGAGCTGTACAGAAGGCGATGGCCGCATCAGGTGGTGGGATGGGGATTGGGCCTGGGCCCGGGCCTGGCGGTCCTGGGATGATCAACATCCCTCCCAGCATCCTCAATAACCCCAACATTCCCAATGAGATCATTCACGCCCTGCAGGCCGGCAGGCTGGGAAGTACAGTCTTTGTGGCAAATGTAAGTCAGTTATTTATGTCTGGGGTCACCGAGACTGATTAGAAGCATACATAATAAGCACACATCTTAAAATTCATTAAACCCAAACAAAAATACAATCCAAAGCCAAGCTCAGACAGGCACACAAAACCATGAAAGTGACAAAAGGTAAGGTAGGAAGAAGTTGTCACTCAGGAAATACTAGATGAAGTTTCCATCCAGTGGCGGCAAACAGCAGCCAAAGGGGACAGGTGAGTCCTTCATGGGAGAGGGTTCTAGAGTTCTGCCGCCATGACAGAAGACCCTCCTCCAGGCCACCACCCATGTAATCTCAGAAGGCAGACACCTGAAGCAGGGCCTTGGAAGATGACCATAGCAGTCAGGTAAGGTTCGTAAAGGAGTAGGTGTTCCTCCAGGTATTCTGGTTCCAAACTGTATAGATCTAGTGATTAACACTAGCACTTAGAATGGTGCCCAGAAACAATTCGAGGGCCAGCGTAGATGGGCCCAGACCAAAATTATATGATTTCTATCACCTGCTTAGATCTGTATCCTGGATCCAGCATTTCTGCACCAGTTGATGTTTCTGAACACTTTTCAGAGGGTGGCCCTCCCTCCCCAGAATGCATTGCAGTAATCTAATCTAGATAGTTCAGTTAGGACACTGCTGACCTCCTAGCTAAGTGCTTAAAGAGCCCAGCTGTTGATTTCTTTAGTAATCACAGCACATAACTTCCCTCTCTGTTCTTCCCTCTCTCTGATCCCTTCAGTTGGATTATAAAGTTGGCTGGAAAAAACTAAAAGAAGTGTTCAGCATGGCTGGCGTGGTGGTTCGTGCTGACATTCTGGAAGACAAAGATGGCAAGAGTCGTGGGATTGGCACAGTGACGTTTGAGCAAGCCATTGAAGCTGTTCAAGCCATCTGTATCCTTCTCTGGCGTTTGGCTTAATTTACATATTATATATTTATGTTTTGAATTTGTTTGACTCACGGTGGGTTACATGTTAAAACCCCACAGTGAAAATAAAATATAAAACCAATCCCCAATTACAAAAATTGAATCCCCACAATGACAGCAGGCAAAATCAAACTATTTCCATCCTCCCCGATGTCCAGGCAGCACACCGCCTATGGATTGCCGCCAGCAGTAATCCTCTGTGAAATTCAGGGCACCAGCCACGGGGATGGGGAAGGGAACCCAGGATCTTACGGCCCTCGCATCGACTAAAAGCCTGACAGAAGGGCTCCATTTTCTCACCTCGTTGGAATAGCTTGTTACCCAGAGCACAGTAGACAGTTCCTCTATATTAAATGTAAAGGAGATCCTGCTTGTTGAGAATCAGCATGCTGGAATGGAGGGGTAGGCTTTATAACCTTTTTGTCTGAACTGATTTAATGATGATGAAATGTTACATAGAGAAATTCTTTTTAAAGTTTTTAGTAGAGGATTAGTCATGTACTCCCATCCTGCCATCTGAAGTGATACACTCCAGAGAGATTCTCTTCTTGCCTTTTTCATACAGTGACCGAGTCTAAGCTGTCCTTGGTCGTCTCTGTCTCATTAAGAGTTATGAGTTGCCACTTTCTTCTTTGGCCATCAGTGAATCCATGTAGTGTGTGTGTGTGTGTGTGTGTGTGTGTGTGCTGGCAAAAGAAAGTGAACAGGCACACATGCTTAAATTTCTTTTTTGAGGCTGAGATTATGGGACACGAATATTCCTCAGGCCAAGGGAATTTAGCCACTGTTAGCTGAAAGGGTACACTTGGGCAAAATGCTTCAGTTTATTTTTTGATTTGTAGCCCGCCACTCCCCACGAGGCTCATGGCGGGTAACAACATGACACCCACAATTAAATCCCCTTAAAATAAACCAATATAACCCACACATAGCAGCAATAAATGAACCCTCCCCTTGCTTGACTGGTTTTAGTCCAGTGCCTCAAGTGACTTAACAGGATAGCCACTGACCTGGCTAATTCAGGGAGGGGCCCAGATCTACTTCACCTGACCTCAACCAAAGATATGGCAGAACAGCTCCATTTTATAGGCCCTGTGGAACTGGGAAAATTCCTTCAGAGCATTCAGCTCTCCAGGGAGCTCATTTCACCAGGATGGGGCCAGGACAAAAAAGGCCCTGGTTGAAGCCAGGCAAACCTCCCTTGGGCCAGTTGGTGTTGGATGCTTTTTGCAATTTTGTGCTTTACCCTCTTCTCCATTCTTTCTCTGATAGCATCTTGTAGAACTCCCCTTTAGATATTCACTTGGCTGCCTTTGGTTTGCGCTACATAATTTTTGACCTTTTGTTTGTATGCGCGGGTCACACTCCCTGATGGTCTGCCTTTGATTCTTTGCTGGTTTAAGAAATTAGCAGTTGTGTTGGTTTTACTTCGGTTCTCTCATTTAGTCTTGCCAAGCTGGCGTAGAACTTTTGTTTCACGTTCTTTGGATTCTGGGAATGCCCACTTTCACCCAGCACCTAGTGAAATCCAAAAGTGACATTTTCAGATCTCATTGGGGCAAAGCCTTCATAGGTGATCCTTGACTCCAGGACCCTCTAGCCATGTTTAACGGGCAGCTGCTGTTCGATAGACCAATGCACGTCAAGATGGTAAGTATAAGTCTGAAGAGCATTGAGCTGGGGGATTGGATCCTGCCCATCTGTTCTGACAAGGGAGATGCTTCTGGGTGCAAAGAGCCTTCTCCAATGCAAGAGGCTCAGTGGAAAGAATAAGCATTAGCAGAGTGAATTTGCAGCATCCGGGCCAGGTGCCCAAACTCCTGTGTGCCCTTACTACCTCAGAAGATCTTTCTAGCTCTCTCACTGCCTGTCTTCAGGCATCATGTCCAGGCATGGCCATTACATTTAAATCATGTAATTTGGCAGTGCACGGTGCTTTATTTGAAGCATGCTATTTCAGTAGCTGAAGTATCGATGGTTTCCTGTGACTTTTGTTGTCTCCATATGATAAGCCAGGAGGATTTCCATTAAAGACGAGGCCACTCTTAAAACCCTGGTTTGCTTGTGTACCCTGTCTAAATACCGTTTTGTTTTTTTTTGTGGCTCTTTTTCCAGGATGAACGAGCCTTGCCCAAAGGAGACTTTTTCCCTCCGGAGAGACCGCAGCAGCTTCCGCGTAAGTGCATCCTTGAATCACCACAGGCAGTTGGAGCGGCTGCTTTGAGAGCTCTGGGGAGAAGCATTTCCATTGCCTGCTTTTCTCCTGTGGTAGACACAGCAGCCCAGTCACCAGTTCTTTGTCATACAGCGATCTTAGCTGTCCTTGATTGTATTAAGTTTGGTTCAGAAGCCTAAGCTTGTAGTCTTCACTATTGTCTGAGAAAGTCACTCCTGGACAATCCCCGTACCAAGGTGCCAAAGCCCTGGTCTCTGTAGAGGCTTACCCTAGACCAGGGGTGGTCGAACTGTGACCTTCCAGATGTCGATGATAAAATAGAGAGGGGGGTGGGAGAACATCATAAACTGCCTTGTTGCCTCCATTGGGAAGAAAGGTCAGAGAATAAATGAAGTTGAGAGCCAGCTTGGTGTAGTAGTTAGAAGTCCAGACTTCTAATCTGGCGAGCCGGGTTTGATTCTGTGCTCCTCCACTTGTAGCCAGCTGGGTGACCTTCTGATAAAGCTGTTTTGACAGAGCAATAAAATCAGGGCTCTCTCAGCCTCACCCACCTCACAGGGTGTCTGTTGTGGGGAGAGGGAAGGGAAGGCGGCTTTAAGACACGTTGAGACTACTTTGGGTAGAGAAAAGCGGCATATAAAAATCAACTCTTCTAAAATAAAATGTATTTCATTGAAGGTTGAACCTGGGGCCTTCAGTATGTAAAGCAGGTGTTCTGCCACTCAGCCGCAGTCCCTCATGTCTCTTGTCAGCTTGGAGTAGCGGTTAAGAGCAGTGGCCTCTAATCTGGAGAACCCACATGCCAGCTGGGTTACCTTGGGCCAGTTACAGTTCTTTCAGAGCTCTCTGTCACCTGCCTCAGGGTATCTGTTGTGGGGAGAGGAAGAGTAGGGGATTGTAAGGCTTTTGAGACTCCTACAAGTAGTAAAAAGCAGGGTACGGAAAACCTTGTAAGTTTTCCACATGCTCAGTTGTTGGGGACTTATGCAGACATTTTTTTGAACGTGTTTTTCTCTCTCCAGATGGACTTGGGGGCATTGGCATGGGGCTGGGGCCTGGAGGGTTACCTATTGATGCCAACCATTTGAACAAGGGTCTTGGCATGGGTAACTTGGGACCTGGAGGTGAGTGAGAAATTGAGCTTGGCCCTTGCTCCTCTTGCCGTGTTTCCATTTACAGATCCCAGAACTCTGTATATCCTGGTTGGGGTAGAGGGGCTGTTGTGCTCTTTGGCCACTTGCTAAAGCAGCTTAGACTTTGCGGTTGAAAAGTGCAGCATCTAGCCGCTTTTGAGAGCATTGCATCAAGGTGGATCTGACTATAAAGTTTTCACTCCTGGACAATCCCCTTACCAAGGTGCCAGAGCCCTGGACTCTGTAGAGCAGGGGTAGTCAAACTGCGGCCCTCCAGATGTCCATGAACTACAATTCCCAGGAGCCCCCTGCCAGCGAATGCAGGGGTTCATGGGAATTGTAGTCCATGGACATCTGGAGGGCCACAGTTTGCCCACCCCTGGTCTAAACCTTTAGAAGCTGTGATCTGGCAAAGTGGCATGTTCTTTGAGGAAGTTTTTTCTTTGGTCTCTTGGACACAGTTGAATTTGAGTCTGCTGTCTTGAGTGCCAGAAGCTTTCATTTGAAAATAAAGCAGATACTTTTCAGGTTGTGCTGAAGACCCACAGGCATGTGCAGAAGTGCTTGCTGCTGGGAATTGTGCATAACCAGCTGTGATGTGACTGCTGACGGGAGTGCAAAGTTCCACCTGTAGTTCAGAGATTGTAGGCACAGAGAAATCTAAAAATGGTCATGTCCTCTCTTGCAAATTAGGGAGTAAGCATTTGAAAACCAAGGAACTCAGTGTCAGGCCTAGTACAGAAACAGGGAGGGGGCAAGGTAAAGCCTTTTGACTGAAGTTTGTAGAGTCTTAGAATGGAATCCTATGTGAACTACAAGCAAAATGAATCAGACCCTGGGTGATTGCAAAGGAGATTTCAGGATGCAGAGTGTACTGGGATGTAGAACCAGAAAAAGACCACTTGTCTAAAGAGTATAACAGTTTATCAAAACTTATTTGGGAGGTGGGGTGTGGCATACTAAGTAGAGAATAAGTAGGAGCCAAATCGGGTTATATTAGCTGATAGGTATTAATACTCATAAGCAAGTCCCAGTTGAAGCTGTACAGTTGAAGAATCCTAAACTTGTCTTGTTTAAGATAACACATGGTTACTGCAGGATGGGGTGGGGGGATTGCCTGGTGAAACCAATAAAGTGAAAGGAAAGCCGGTCAACCTCAGAGAGCCCAGCAAAAGAAAAGGACGATCGACCTGGGCGTCATATCCAATAAACTCAATTTTGTTCTCTTATCTATATTTGTAGCTTATTTTTGTAGTTTATTCAGTAAAGTCCAACCTCAAAATATACTCTGGCCCTTTGCTCTGTCTGTTCTTTGAGGATCCATTAAGATTGTTAGCTGGTCCTCATTAGGATCAATCACCACATGAATAAGTACTATCATGCCAAAACTCCATTAAATGGCAGATTGCAAGTCCCTTAAAGGCCGGCTCACAGGATACACGATGAATCCCATCTGGTTCTTGAACTCCCCCCCCCATAGTATTCAGTGCAAAAATATAAAAACTTTTCCTTTGTAACAGTAATTTCTCCATATTTATCTTTTGATGGTTTTTCATGGGTCAATTGTTCGATTCCAAAGAAACGAAGGTCTCCTGGACTATGTCCACGAAGGATGAAGTGGTTTGTGAGGGGGATGTCCCTAACAAAATGTCTCACACGGGACAAATGCCCCATCATTCTACTTTCAAAGGTCTGGAACAAACTCCTATATATAAAAGTTGACAGGACACAATATACAGTATATGACATTTCTGGTTAAACAATTTAAATTTTAAATCCATTTTTGGGATTGGTAAATTCTTTTATGGTTAACATCAATCTTCACACTACAAATGCCACATTAAAATTGCCTTTTGTACATCTCTTAAAGGTACATCCCTCCTGTTATCTTTTGTCACCAGTTCCTTTATATTATGACCCCGCCTCCATGCAGACAAGTGCCTGTGCTTGCAAATAATCTTTTCAATTTGTTCCACCCTGTTCGAGTACTCATTTATTATTTATTTATTTTATTTATTTAGATTTCTATACCGCCCATTTCTTTGCAGCTCTGGGCAGTTTACATTGAACATTATATAATACAAAAGAAGAGCACACCATCCTATCCATATTGGACTTAGGTTTGTTTTTTAGTAAGTCCTCCCTCCATGTTCTAGCTCCCGAAGTAACTCTTGAAGGATATCCTCTTTATTTTAAGGCTATAGAAAGTCTCTCACTGGCTTCCTCAAAATCATTAATATTTTGGTGAATACTTATGTCTGAGAAATTGCCCAGAAGGTAAATTTAGATGAACATTTGAAAAGTGCAGTAAAGAATTTCTATCAGTAAAACCTCCAATTTGCTCACATTATTTAATTTCACTAAAATGTCCAAAAATGTTACCTCAATATTGCTCATATTAGCTGTGAATTTTATACTAGCATGTTGATCATTCATCCACTTATAAAATAAATCAAAACTATTTTTTCTGTATAACTTTAAAAATATATAGTCCCAAAAATGTAAGTAAAAATGATATGTTCCTAATAAGGATTAATGAATGGATTGCTCAACTATGCCTGCTCCACTTGTAGCATGAACAGATTTGCGATCCCAGGGGTTGCTGTGGTTCCCATGGTTATACTGAACAGCTGTAAAAACTCCCCCTCAAACTCAAAATTCTCCAGAATAGTATCTAGCAAAGAAAGTAAAAAGTATGTAGGGGGCTTCTGGGTCCTCCCTTGAATCTAACAGTTTATCAACACCATCCTCCCCTCGTGAGGAATATTTGTATATAGGGCATTAACATCAAAACACTGCTCCTTCTATAATTAGGAGGGATTCAATCGGGTAGTCAAACTGCGGCCCTCCAGATGTCCATGGACTACAATTCCCAGGAGCCCATGGACATCTGGAGGGCCTCAGTTTGACTACCTCTGGATTCAATAGTTGAAATAAAATGATTCGTATCCTTAAGCAGGGCATTTTCAATAGGCATATTTTTTTAATGTAGATGTCCAAAAATTTTGAAAGGAATGTAAAAGTCGAACAAGGAATTGTACTGTGATACAATTGGAAGGCCAGGGATTGGTCTAATATTTTTGTGAATTGTAGGCAAAATATACATAAATGGAAATGTGGGATATTTCCAGATATAATGCCTCTTTTTTACTAATATAATTTAACCCCAAGCCATCATGAATTAGATTCTGATCTCATAACCTCATCAATCTTACCATAAGTCACCGTTTTATCGTATTTTTTGTCTGCCAGTTGTCTTCTAATTTCATTTACATAATCCATACGGTCCATAATAACTATCCCTCCCACCTCTTATCTGCAGCTTTAATAACAAAATCTTAATCCAATTGGAAATTTTGTAGCGAGTCAAAGTCTTGTTTGGATAAATTAAGTGATAAATCTTTATTCTCATTTCAATCTTCTTAATATCTCTAAGTACATTTTTTTTCAAACGACATTATCTTGGGTAACTTTAAAATTCTAACTAATTTAAACAAATCAATATGCACTTTGAATGTGTTGTATTTGTAGGCTGGGACAAAACCGATACCCTTAGCCAACAACTTGTATTCAGTTTCTGTTAATGCACATTGTGAAAACTTAAAAACTATCTCCATCTGTTTCGGCTTGGTCCCCTCTGAAAATCCACTCAAAACCTCTGTGGTTCTCTAGTTGGTCTTATGCTGCTCCTAGGTGGTAGAGGTTCTGTCCCTGTTGAGCTTGCTGACTCTCCCTCCGAACTGGAGAACGTGTTATGGTCCCAAGTACTGGATACGACACCTAGGTCAATCGGCTTTTTCTTTTCAATGAAACAAGTAAGGCACATAAACATATGAAGCTACATGATACTAAAACTGGCCATTGGTTCATCAAAGTCAGTATTGGGTATTTAGATAGGTAACACTGTCCCAGGGTTTGGGGCAAAAGCCCTGGAGATACTGCGGATGGCACCTGGGACCTTTTCCCTGCTAAGCAGATGCTCTACTGTTAATTAGGGGAGAGCAAAGCAGATGAAACAATGGACAGGCATAATATAAGCTGTTTCTAACTTCTACTCTGGTTCCTCTAGGAATGGGCATTGAAGGCTTGGGCTTCGGAATGAACAAGATGGGAGGTGAGTGCTGGAACTGTAGCTGCAACCAGTGCAAATTGTTGAGGCGAGGGTGGAGACCTGCCTTGCCGTCAATTTTGAAGGAGGAGTCAGCTGTCACTTGTCACAAAACCTGTCCCTCCCTCTGTTTTTTCCCCCCTCTCAAATAGCAAACTTGGGATGTAGAAGTTGGCTTTATATACATTCTGTCTAGCAAGTGTTTGACGGCAAGCTGCTTAATGCTTAAGGCTTTCCACCCAGTATTTGAAAAAGAGCCCAGTGCTAAGTCATGATTCTCTGTCCAAAGCAAACATCTACTCCCAGCTATATACACCAGGTGCTTTCAAGCTGGTTTCATGTACTGTCTGCAGATTTATTGGGCCACCTTTTAGATAAAAGGGGAATTGCTTGGTTAATCCTTTACCAGGTGCATAATTTGGTTTATTAAGTATTTTTATTCCAATTCTCAGTCATATACAGTACTACATACAGGGGTAGTCAAACCTAATTTCAGAGACCTTTTTAGCCTAGAAATCTTCTAAATAAATAATACATAGTCAAAATAAACATTCAATTGTAGGAATAAGCCATTATTGCACTGGAGCCCATTATTGTCCAGCTTTCAGAAAAATAGCATCCAGCTTTCTCACACAAATACAAAACCAGCAAATTTCCAACAGGGGCACAATCCAAAATCAGCATCCTTAGAAAACACCTGTTTATATCATCATGCAGGGAACAAAGTGAGTCTAGTGGCACCATTAAGACAGATAAAGTTTAAATCTTCATCTAAGCTGTTACGTGCTTATACTCCAAATTAAATTTTATTGGTCACAAAGGTGCCACTGGATTCAACTGTACTCGGTAGCTTCAGGCCGACATGGCTTCCTGCCTGGATCCATCTGCATGCTGGGAGGCTCACCTTGTAAGAATCCATGGGTGCACTTCATTCCTTCTGCTCTTCCCCTGCCCAGCTCTGATCTGCCAGTTTGTTTGTCCTAACACCTAATACAAAAAATATGTATTTAGCAGGAATGGAGGGCCCTTTCAGTGGGATGGACAGCTTGGGCCGTTTCCCTTCTGGAATGAGCATTGGCCGGATGAGCGGTGAGGACCCTTAATGTTTGATCTGGAGAAATGTTGGGCTTATTAGTGCACCTGACAAAGGAGGGTTGGAATGTTGAGTGACGAATGTCCAAAAGCCATAAAATCACTAATCCTAAATTTCAGCCACTCCTTTTTGTCCTATGCATCTATACAAATAGGGGGGAAGGGAGGGATTTGCTTTCAGACCTTATCTGTGAGCTTCCCAATAAATAAATATGGCTGCCAGCTGTGGGGAAACAAGAAGCTCGAGTAGATGGATCTTTTAAAAAAGTTTTTTACTGATGTAAGATGTGTGGCTATTCTAGCAGAAAACTAAACCCTTTCTTTCCTTCCAGAGATGGATCGTGCGATTGGTGGTAGCTTTGAAAGAGACTTCCCCAGAAATGAAATGGGAATGCCTCGTAGTTTTGGAGACACTCTGGATAGAGGAATAGGTACGTAGCCCTCATTTCCTAGTTTTGAGGTGTTGCCTCCTGCACTTCAAGGCCTGGCTTGGAACGCCATGTCTTTGCAGCAGATCTGCTTACAAGAGCAGAATAGGGTTGTGTGCTCCGGTGCGCCTCGGCTGCTTTGGTGATCACTAAAGCCCATAGCGGCCATCAGAGGGGAAGGGAGGGGTGTCAGTGGTGCACCAGCCAGCAATCCTCCCCTCCGCGCTGCAGTGCTGGCCGCTTCAAGCTTCAGTGATCACTGGAGTGTGCCGGAGTGCACTTGGTCCCCTAAAGTTGCCTTTGTGGAACCAGAACAGGTGCATTCCCAGTGGGTAGGTGATTCAAGCACCCCATCCATTGTGCTGTTAGGGCTTTTCTTCCACAGCCAAAGCACAAGTTCAGGTTGCAGGAGGAAGAGTGATAGTGTGGGATATTCAGTTAGGTTGGATCTGGGTTTGGGGGCTGGCTCAGCCTAGGGCTCATGGCATGAGAGGTCCTGGTCAAATGCTTCCTGCTTGTGAAATAACTCAGTGATACCCAACCCCCGAGAGGAAGCCCAGGATGCAAAGGGGCTGGGGGCTTGAAAGGGCATGGCTTGTGCCAGAGAATGAAATGTCTAAAAGCAAGACTCATGGAGTCTTGTGTAACTAGCCTTGTGTAACTAGCCTACAAAGTCTATTCTCCTAGCAGAGGTGCCTTCCTCAGGCACGAGGAGTGGTTGCCTAAGACAAGTTGCTTTCTAGTAGCTTACACTGAGGAGGAGCTTACAGCTTCTAGTTGCTTACACTTGTGCTGGAGGAAAGTGCCACTGCTAGAAGAATGGGCCTGTGGAGTTAACCCAAAGTTCAACTTCTTCTGTGGAACCAACTCAAGTACTACAATTTCTTTGGATCAAACAGGCATCTGGAATAGAGGGAAGCCTTCTTAAAATTGCCCCAGGAGCCAAAAACACAGTATCTAACTGGGAAGGGAAGGAGGGCAGCAGAGTTGGGAACAAACATATCCTCCATATGTATTGTCAGTGTCTCGAGGGTTTGCCTGGGGCAGAGAACTGACCCTGCATGCAAAGGGAAAGTGGTCAGGTGTACTGTTGGTTGAATATGCCAAAAGTGAGAGCTATTTAGAATGAACTTCTACTGTTGACTTCAATTTCCAAGATTGGTGAAAGAGAGCATGATTACCCCTACTGCTCATTTGGGAAAACAATATATGGAGGTTTCACACAAAGAGAAATTGGTAAAAGCTTGATAGGAGGACAAACCAATTGAAATCTGGTAGTATAAGGGAAAGGGGTATGAAACACTGTTGGGAATCTAGGTCCGGCTTTGTAGGCCACCTCCAGAAATATTCCAAAGATGGTTACGAATCAACAGATTGGATTTTTCCCCCAAAAAACTAAAACAAAAGTATCTTGATTGGATTGGATTTTGTAAATCTGTTCTACTGGAGGTGCTTTCCTGTGGTACAGGAAGACTTCCCTTGAAACTAGAAGTGAACCTCTTATGTCAGATGTCATCTTGGTGTAGTGGTTGGGAGTGCGGACTTCTAATCTGGTGAGCCGGGTTTGATTTCCCGCTCCCCCTCCACATGCAGCCAGCTGGGTGACCTTGGATTCTCCACAGCCCTGATAGAGGTGTTCTGACCGAGCAGGAATATCAGGGCTCTCTCAGCCTCACCTCCCTCACTGGGTGTCTGTCGTGGGGAGAGGAAGGGAAGGCAGTTGTGAGCTGCTTTGAGACTCCTTCAAGTAGAGAAAAGCGGCATATAAGACCCAACTCCTCTTCTTCTTCAGTAATCTCAGGGCTCTCTCGGCTTCACCTACCTCACAGGGTGTCTGTTGTGGGGAGAGGAAAGAGAAGGCGACTGTAAGCCACTTTGAGACTCCTTCGGGTAGAGAAAAGCGGCATATAAGAACCAAATTTTCTTGTACAAAGAGAAGGTACCACTGCTAGTGGAATGGATCCATTGAGTCTCTCCCATATCTTCCCAAGTGTAACAGATGGACCGTTCTAGAATTCAGTATGACTGAAAAGTCTGCCTCTGATCCCCAGATTAGCAGGATTTATGCTGAATTCCAAACAAATGCTGCTTTGAGCCGCTGCCTACTGGGATGGTGCTAATTGGTCCTTAAGAAGCCGTCATGTTCTTGTCAAGATTGATTCAGCCGCAACCTGTGTTCTCGTTCCAGGTGGCGGCGGCGGAGCCAGCATCCCTACAATCGATAGGATGGCCCCTGGAATTGACCGCATGGCCACAGGGATGGATAGGCTGCCCTCTGGGATGGGACATGGGATGGAGAGAGTAGGGTCCGAGATGGACAGGATGGGGCTGGTGCTGGACCGCATGGGCTCCAGTGTAGATAGGATGGGGTCTGGCATGGACCGGATGGCGCCTATCGGCATCGACCACCTGGCATCCAGCATAGACAGAATGGGCTCTGGGATAGATCGGATGGGCACAGGGATGGAAAGGATGGGTACCGGCCTTGGCTTTGGCCTTGACCGGATGGGGTCAGCTATGGACCGTGTCGGTACCACCATGGACAGGATGGGCACTGGCGTAGACCGGATGGGAACTGGCATGGATAGGATGGGCCTGGGCATGGATCGGATGGTGCCCGCTGGGATGGGCCCCGTCCTGGATAGGATGCCGGCAGGCTTAGATCGGATTGGGGCCGCCCCCATTGACAGAATGGGGCTGGACCGCATAGCAGCCACCAACATGGACCGCATGGGGCTGGACCGCATGGGGGCTGCGGCCACAACCATGGAGAGAATGGGGCCGGGCATGGGGCAGGGCATGGGAGCAGGGCTAGATAGGATGGGGCTGGCCATGGGCAACACCTTTGAGAGGACGATGGAAATGGACCGGGGAAACTTTGCCGCTGGAAGCTTCACCGGAGCCCTGGGGACCGGAGGGCCTTCCGCCGCCGCTGCTCCTGGCGTGGCCAGGAAAGCTTGCCAGATTTTTGTGAGAAACGTGAGTTGACAGGATGTTGCTTTGAGGTGGGGTAACAGCAATGGCAAGCCACTGACGAGTGGCAGGTTTCCTCCTTACCCTTTCAAGTGGGTGGAGAATAAGGGGACGGAAATGGGCTGGGTGTGTTGGGAGGAACTATTCTGTAGGCTTTCATCTCTGTAGACTGTTGTTGGTTCTGGTGGGATCTCGGGCGCAGTGCCTGGAGGGTTATAGTGCGGGTTTTAACCAGCCAAGCAGTGCATTGATGATGAGGCTGGCTGTCTTCCTTTCCAGCTGCCTTTTGATTTCACATGGAAAATGCTGAAAGACAAGTTCAATGAATGTGGTGAGTAATAGGTCGTGATCCCAATTTCCCACCATAGATATCAGAGTGGCATACACGACCGATCCCCCCCCCCCCCGCCCTCAGTAAATGTCACATTATCACTCTGAAGCAGGCTGGGTTTGCCTGATGATTGAGTCCAAAATTGTGTTCAGCAAGAATGAACATTGCAGCCTTTCTTGCAGGCAAGGGCTGTGCATTTGAGCGTAAAACCTCCAAGGTTGTTTAGCCAATGTGAAAACCGTGTCACAACAGAACAAATAGCACATGATAGGCATTAAATGAAAAATAATAAAGACAGTAAAGTACATGGACAGCAGTAAAGGCTATCTAGGGGATGGGATTCCATAAGCAATATACCACCCTCCAATTTCTGTCCTACACTTTGAAAGTCAGCCCCAGTCCCAGAAGCCAATTGTGGACGTCCCATGTTCTTGGCTCATCATGGGGACAGTTATCCTTAAGGACAAATGGTGGACGGGGGGTATTTTACCCTTTTGTCAAGCTGCCTGTTTGCAAAATTTGAACAGAGTGGGTCAGCTGATATTATCCTTTTTGCCAGAAGTAGGGTGGGGTGCTTTGGCACCTGAAGCGCCCAGTCTTTCCTGGCACAGCCAGCGCCGCGCTATGAGAGGAGGGAGGTGTGGGCATCAGTGCGCTGGTGGGCACACACACACCCGCACCTCCCCGGCGCAGTGCTGGCTGCGCCGGGAGAGGCCGGACGCTTCGGGCGCTGAAGCAACCAACCCTAGCCACAAGCCTCCTCCAGTTTTTCCCCTGTGCACCTGCCAAGTCACTTCCTCATGCTGACTCTTCCTCAGGTCACGTCCTGTATGCAGACATCAAGATGGAGAACGGGAAGTCAAAAGGGTGCGGCGTGGTTCGGTTTGAGTCCCCTGAAGTGGCCGAGAGAGCCTGCCGCATGATGAACGGCATCCAGCTCCGCGGCAGAGAGATTGACGTGCGAATTGATAGGAACGCTTAAGTTGGCCTTTTTAAATACAAAGGAAGCATTTGGATTTGTACTTGTCTGAAAACTTTTTTTAAAAATTTGCCTGGATGTAAAGATGGTTAAAGACAACTCAGTTGCTTTTTTGGAGTAATTTTAATTCCCCTCCCCCCTTTTTTAAAGGTGTTCTGCATTGATACTGTTTAACATGCACAATCCCACATGCTTTTTTTGTAGTGGTGTTATCTTGTTGAATTTAAAGATGTATACAGTATGTCTGATAATTAATTTGAATTTCTGGTGTTTTTTTTCTGCTTTTCTGCCCCTTGAGTAGAGCTTGGGAGAAGGGGAGACTTTTCAAGGAGATCCGTAGTCTTGATAACTGTTTTCTCCTGTGGACAGATCTTTGTCCTACTGTGAACTTGTGTGTTGGTAATGTATGATTAGTACCTGAGTTGGACTGAAACCATCCGTCCCTTATGGGCTCTGTCACTATTAAAACCATTTTATTGTGGCTTGTATTTCCCTGTGTCCGGTTGTGCATGTGTTTTCCCAGCGGCATCTCACTGTTGGCTCCAATTTACTCCATCCATGCCTCATTTGCTGTTCTTACTTCCTAGCAGGAGGAGACGGCTTTTCACTTGTCCATCATATTGGGGAGCAGCAGGGTTAAGTCACACTTGGCTGTGGAGTTCTCAGAACAGGCCAGTGACAAGAAAATGTGCATCCAAGCTAGCGAAGGCAACCTCCTAAAATGCAAAACCGCTACTGATAAAATTGCTTTATATAGAGTTGGAGGGGGATTGGGTGGCTCACTGTGCTCTGAGACTGGCTGCGGCTCCCCAGAAATCCAGAGAAGTCTTTAAAATCTTACTCCTTTTACTAAGATTTGAACGTGCTCCTCTTTGCGCAACACTCTCATGACACAGACTGCCCTCAAGTGGAATCTTCTTGTTTGGGTCAGCTTTGACAAACACAGAGATGTATTCAAGGCACTTTTTGAAAGACAGTCTTAAGAGCTGGAGCGTTCGAACACCTGATGTACTTTAATGCTGCTGCTGTTCTGTCCCACATGACTGTGTACTTGGATTTCTCCACTTCCCGTTCAGTGGGCAATCCTTTGATTCCTTGCTGCTATGGGAGTCATTTGCCTCACAAGAAATGAAATCCAAATCAAGAACACAAATCCATGGAATGCCTTTTACTAGAGCCACCCACAGTTCAAAAGACCTTGAGGGGAAGGGTACCAACTGGTTAAGAGAATACATCGTTTCTCAGCTTTTAGCAGGGGGAGGGTCTTCTCTGGTGGCTGATTCTCACTGAATCCTGGGCACCTGGCTATTTGCTTTTAAAACGTGAAACAATGACGGACCTGTATCAATTTGTGTGTGTGTGTTTTAAAAATTCTCAAAATTAAGATCAAATATGTAGTTGATATTTTCCCATTTGCTTCCACAATACTGTAAATCAGGGATTCCCAACCAGGGGTCTGTGGATGCTTGGACTGGCATGTATGGTCAGCTCCTATTCTTTCTGGCCTAAATAGTAGTAAAGACTGAGGCAGAGCAAAAGGAAGGCTAAAGGGGCTGGGGGTGGGGTTTGGCCAGCTGACATCACTTCCGGGGCTCCTCAAAGTCTGAAATTATATCAGGGGCTCCCCTGTGGTCAAAAGGTTAGGAAAACCTGCTATAAATCCCTAGCACCCTCACCAGGGTGAGAGGGTCAGCTGCTTTTTCTCACAAAACCTCAGTCACATACAGCTTCAGGGATTTGGTTATCCTTTGGAAGTGCAGGATTTCCTCTCTACTATCAATTGAATACAGCAGCTGTGAAGACACGTAGAGCGGCTTAGCATAATTCCAAAACTAAAAAGCGGAGTAAAAAAGCCCGAGGGCTAGGCAGCATTTTTCATATAGTACCTACTGCTTGAGTCCACTGAGAATGGTGCTTGAGTGTGGCTCCTTCGTTAGCCCAAAAGGACGAGACGTTCCTGTAAACACAATTGTATTTATTTGCAAATAAGAGGAAGCCCCCGCTTTCGTCTGTGAGAACAGGGAGCTCACCAAAATCCCACATTTTACATTCAGGAGCATTCCCTAAAGTGAACTTGCGCTCTCTTATATGCTCTAAACATGCAACTTAACGCTTTATATGTTCATTAAAATGAAAGCCCACCCAGAGGTGGCCATCCTACTATGTTAACAACTGGTTAGATTCTGCACAAGCATAAGCACTAGCATCTTCCACCTTTTCCTATGTTCTTGTGGTTTTGCAGCATCTTTACTCTGGCTTGTGGTTTTAGAGCCAGTATTCTTGGAACTATCTTGTCCACTTCTTCCCACAACTTACACTGTTCTTCGGCAAAGTTCGGCTATGCTGTTATGTTCTTGCTGGGTACAATTCTCAGTCTTGTCCCTTCAGAGGCACCTGATTTGCAGCACAGCAGTTGGAACCTCTCAGAAGTACCCTCAACTTTCAAAAACGCTGGGCTAGGGGCACAATTCTTGGTGCATCCAAAGATTCCCCATCCTCCTATGGTGGAGGGGGGCAATCCAACCCAATTCAAGCCCCAGAATATCCCAGAGCAGGGGTAGTCAAACTGCGTCCCTCCAGATGTCCATGGACTACAATTCCCAGGAGCCCCTGCCAGCATTTGCTGGCAGGGGCTCCTGGGAATTGCAGTCCATGGACATCTGGAGGGCCGCAGTTTGACTACCCCTGCCCCAGTGAAAGTGGATGGGGGGGGGGCTTGCAAGGCTAGCCCAGCAGGGCTAAGTTCGACTCAGAGAATTTCTGGAGTAGCAATTGAGGGGGTGGGGGCATTTCTGCCCGGGGCCAATGCCCCAAATGCCAGCCGCTCTAGCAACTAATGGGCTCTCCTTTCCCCATCCTGTCAGTCTGTGTTCCATGGACGCAAGTCCTGCCGCCCGTCTTGGGAGGCTTCCAAACATGTGCAAAGTGCAAGGGCGCTCTGAGCACGGGCAGACCGCCATTCCCGCGTGCGAGTGCAAGGAGAAGCGTGCGTTTAAAGCAGGGGGGTAGTCAAACTGCGGCTCTTCAGATGTTCGCTGGCAGGGGCTCATGGGAATTGTAGTCCACGAACATCTGAAGGGCCGCAGTTTGACTACCCCCCTGCTTTAAAGCATTCCCCCCCCCTCTCAGGTTTTTGTAGGGCGGAAGTTCCGCCTCTTTCCACGCACACTTCTCCCCTTCCTTCCGGTTTCACGAGGGAGCCGGCGCTGAGCGCGCGGCCCGGACGAGACTGTCGCCGAGGCAACCGGGTGGGCTGAACGTCACGGGAGGCGCCGCGGCGGAGGCGCGTGTGATGTCATCATCCGGCGCCGCGCGAAAGGTCGCTCATTCGGCCCGGACGGTGCCTTGGGGAAGATGGCGGCGGCCGCGCTTTGGGGGTGCCGGGTAAGGAGGCTGAGCCCGGGAAAGGAAACTTTCTTCCGATCTGCTGCTTTCCGACTTATTCCGCGCGCGCGAAGGGTCGGGGAGGCGCCCGAGTTGCCGCTGCTTAAAGCAGAGTGTGCCCCTGAGCATATGCAAAGTGCACTCCTCTGCTTTTTCCTCTTGAGCCGTTTCTGCCCAGCCAGTCTTAAACGGCGCGGCGCTTCTTCCGCGGGTTGAATAATTTCATCCAGGTTTAGGTTAAAGAGGCCCGTGCAAAGAGATCTCAGCGGTTAGGTTAGGCCAGCGGTAGTCAAACTGCGGCCCTCCAGATGTCCATGGACTACAATTCCCAGGAGCCCCTGCCAGCGAACGCTGGCAGGGGCTCCTGGGAATTGTAGTCCATGGACATCTGGAGGGCCGCAGTTTGACTACCCCTGGGTTAGGCGGAGGGTTCCTGCCCACAGGCGAAGAGCCCTTTAGGCTTACGCTCCTCTTACAGGCAGTTGTGACACCGAGTGTATGTAGCATGCTTCCTCCCCCCCCCCCCCGCAACTTAAGTCTACCATGTGTCTCTCACATTTTTCCAAGGATCTCCTTGTAGAGAGACGTCTTGGCCTAAGCCCATTGTGGCAGAATGGGAATTGGACTCCAGCCACCCCAATCCTACTCTAGGAATCAATACAAGTGGGTCACCGTGTTGGTTTCAAGTAGCACAACAAAATAGAGCCCAATGGCACGTTCAAGATCACTAAGATTTACTCAAGGCCTTGAATAAATCTTTGTTGATCTTCAAGGTGCTATTGGAGTCTATTTTTGTTGTCCGATCCCACGCTGACATTCTTAATTTTTGCTTTGCTGTCCTTACTGTATTACACCCATCCGGTTTAGCATGTGCCCTGCTCCCTTGCTCTACCCAATTAGCTCTGTAGCCCTTTCCACGAGTTTGAGTACCATCCCCCTGATGATGATGTTATCTGTTCAGTCATGTCCGACCCTTGGCGATTCTATAGGGAATTCTTCACCACATGTCCCTGTCTCCGCCTAGAGCAGGGGTAATCAAACTGCGGCCCTCCATGGACTACAATTGCCATGAGCCCCTGTCAGCAGTTTGACTACCCCTGCCCTAGAGCATCCCTATCCCAGTGCATATGTTCTTTTGAAGTTTTGTGTTAACCTCTTGTCTTACCATAGAAATGCCTTTTAAACATATGGCTCGTGTCTGGGCAGTGTTCAGGGTCCGGCCGCCACATCTTCTTTGTACATCGCAGCAGCAGCAGCAGACCGGCCCTACAGCTTTACCAGGTACGCTTTGCAAGTTGTGCGTTGTGTGTATGTGGAATTGCAAGTGTATGTGGCCCTCTCCCCAACATGCAGCATGGACGTTGAAGAAGAGTTGGTTTTTATGCCCTGCTTTTCATTACCTGAAAATCTCATAGCGGCTTACAGTCCCCCTCACTTCCTCTTACCACAGACTCCCCAGGAAGTGGGGCTGAGAAAGCTCTAAGAGAACAGCTCTAACAGGACTGTGACTAGCCCAGTGTTACCCAGCTGGTTGCATGTGGAAGAGGGGGAATCAAACCTGGCTCACCACTCCTAACTACGACACCAAGCTGATTTTTAGTCTTCTACAATATGTTCCCCGGAGAGCACCAATTTGCTGGGGATGTTTGCTTGGTCCTGACCAAAGCCAGGTCCTTTTCAGCCCCAGCTTCAACCTAGTGTGGCAGAAATCTCAAGACAAAGCTGCAAGAACATCCTATTGCACACTTATGAGGGCATATGAGATGGCGGATAAGGCAGCTAAATGAGAGTTTTATGCTGCCTCTTTCGCTCTCACAAGCTCTCACCCAGCCCAATTATTTAGAGTAGTTTGATCCTTAACTGCCCTACAGGAAGGATGCCAAAATAGTAGTCAGTTGGCATTAGTCTGTGAGGCATTAGCAAGCTTTTTCGCAGATAAAGTCTTGTTGCTCCGCCAGGACCTTCCTGCCACTTTTAAAACAGAGAGGAAATTGGAGGCCTGTTGGCCTTCATGGGGGGAGGGGGATACATTTGATGGCTTCAGGTGGCTCTCAGAAATCGAAGTGGACAAGTTGCTGGGGTCGGTGCAGGTGATTACCTGCCCCCTTGATCCCTGTCCATCTTGGTTACTCAAAACAAGTGACCAGCGGTTAGGAGGCCCTCTGAGAGAGATTGTCAGTCTCTCCCTAGAATCATAGAATCATAGAGTTGGAAGGGACCTCCTTGGGTCATCTAGTCAAACCCCCTGCACTGTGCAGGACACTCACAGCCCTCTTGCTCATCCACTGCAACCTGCCACCCCCTTGAGCATTCACAGAATCAGCCTGTCCGTCAGATGGCTACCCAGCCTCTGTTTAAAAATTTCCAAAGATGGAGAACCCACCACCTCCCGAGGAAGCCTGTCTTCTGCAGAGTTCCCGGAGGAGCTGAAAGAGGTGGTGGTTCGCCCTTTATTGAATAAAACATCGCTGGACCCGCAGGACCTGGCCAGCTAACATCCGGTTTTGCTTCTTGTTCCTGGGAAAGGTAGTTGAAAGGCTCACGGTGGATCACCTCCTGGTATACATGGAGGAAACTTCAGTGCTCAATCCATACCAGACAGGCTTCCGTCCTGGCCATGAGGTGGATACAGTGTTGGTTTCTTTGGTGGCTGATCTTCAGTGCCAGCTTGATTGGAGCAGTTCGGCCATTCTCATGTTTCTTGACCTGTCAGCGGTGTTTGACATGGTTGACCACGAGTTATTGGCCCACCGCCTCACCGGGGCTGGGATTCAGGGAACAGCCCTTCAACTGGCTGTGTTGCTTTCTCCGAAACCAGACAGAGGGTGGCAGTAGGGGAGATGTTATTGCACCCTTACAGATTCTCTTGTGGGGTCCCACAGGGGCGGTACTCTCTCCCACATTATTTAACATCTTTATGCACCCTCTTGGCCAGCTGATCCGGCACTACAGGCTGGGATGTCATCAATATGCAGAGGACACCCAGCTCTATCGCCTCATGGATGGCCACACAGACTCCCCCCTAGATACATTTGCCAGATGTTTGGAACTGGTCGCTGGATGGCTAGAGCAGAGTCACCTGAAACTTAACCCCCGAAGACAGAGGTCCTGTGGCTGAGCAGGAAAGGGACAGGAAAGGAAGTATGGCTCCCCATCTTCCCTGGGGCATGGCTCGACATCTCGCCTACAGCCAGGAACTTGGGGGTCATCTTGAATGCCTCCCTATCGATGGAAGCCACAGAAGTAGCCCGCATGGCGTTTTTCCCCCTGTGCCAAGCACAGCTACTATCACTCTACCTGCCTTCAGACTATCTGGCCACAGCGATCCATGCGACAGTCACCTTGAGACTGGACTTCTGTCACTCGCTCTATGCAGGCCTACGCTCGTCCTTGACCTGGAAACTCCAGTTGGTACGAAATGCAGCTGCTGGGTCCTTTTTCTGTAACCTGCTGTGAGCTTCAGAATAAGGAGGGCTAGAAATTGAAAAAATAAATTAATAGTGGAATGAGCTGCTGATGCAGATTCAGGCCCTGACAGAAGTGGCCTGTAAAACAGCACTCTTTACCCACACCTGTGGTTGAGACCAGGGCAGTCTGAAGCTTTATGGGCTTCCCCTCTTTCTTTCGGTGCCTCTATTTACTATTGTCCTCTCCAGACCAGGGTAGCTGGTGGAAGGAGCTAAGAGAGTTAAGGGGCCGGGCATGAGGCTTTATAAAAGGTCATTTTGTGTTGGATTTTTATTGGTTTTTTAACGATTGTGTTGTGTATGTGATTTCATTGCTATGAACCACCCTGAGCCCTATTTAAAATAGAAAGAGAGAGCCCTCCTACTAGCCACAGACTAAGCCCAAATCTATACATTTGAGTGTCCTTGATGACACCAGGGACTCCTGGCCCCGCCATACCCTGGTGGTGTGTGAACCCAGGCGTTGGCCCTTTGCTACATTTGGCGTTGTAAGAAACCTTTTTTTCTCTTCAGTCCAGATGCTATTCCTCGGGCGGCCGGAAAGGCTTTATATCTGGCTTTGTGGAGAATATCAAGCAAGAGCTGGCCAAAAACAAAGAGATGAAAGAAAGTATCAAGAAGTTCCGGGATGAAGCAAAGAAGCTGGAAGAGTCAGAGGCGCTGCAGGAAGCCAGAAGGAAATATGTACGTTTCCTTTTGTTCCGTCCTGGGTGGTAGGCTCCCTTTGTAGGCAGGGAAACCATTTAGAATAAGGGTAGTCAAACTGCGGCCCTCCAGATGTCCATGGACCACAATTCCCAGAAGCCCCTGCCAGCGGACATCTGGAGGGCTGCAGTTTGACTACCCCTGATTTAGAATTACAAGGAGGCATGTACTATTGGTGGTTCACCTTTTCTTTTTACAGCCTTTTCCTCTCGGCCTGTCTATTATTTATTTTATTAATCTGCTCATGGAAGTAGCAAGAACTGGAGAATTGGGAGGGGGGGGGTAGGGGGTAATTTATTTATTTCCTGCATGGAATTCTGATGAAAGTGGTGAGCCCCACTAACGTAGCCTTCCCCCATACAATACAGCAGACAGGACTTAGTGGAATGCTGCCAGCATCGCGCAAGTGCCCTGCCTTGATCACACAGACAATAAGCAGCAGCTTTGGTGAACTCCCTTCTTAATTGATTGCACATTTATTCTGTGCTTTCTCCAGGAGCTCAAGGCAACAACATACATGGTTCCTCCTCTCCTCTATTTGGTCTTCACAACAGCCTGTGAGGTCGGCTGAGCTGAGAGAGAGTTACCGGCCCAAGGTTCCCCCAGTAAGTTTCCCAGCAAGTGGAGATTTGAACCCAGGTTTCCCTTGGTTCCTAGTCCAATACACCATAGTGACGCTCTCCTTGGAAGGTGGGCCTGCATTTCCCTGTTTCTGGGAAGGCTGTCAGAGAACATGGCAAAGCTGTAGTAAGGTTCAAACTAGGGACCTCTGTGTAGCAATCTGGACTTCTGATTAGAACCTGGTTTTGACATGTCTCGTTCCAGAGTATTACATGCTCTTTGATTAGGACTGGGGATATTTTATTGGACAGTGAATTGACTTCTAGTGTATCAACCAGTGTGGCTTAGTTTCCATCTAGGGAAAGAGACGTGAGCAAGCATGCTTCTAGTCCTCAGGAGGTGGGTTAATAAGCAACACCGCATTCAGCTTCTCTAAGCCAATGAATACAAACACTGCCAAATTTTAGAATCTTCCTGGAACCCCACCTCCCTGAGTCTCAACACGATCCAGTGCATATTTACCCCAAAATGAAGACTTCTTAGCTTTGGGCAGGATTTGCTCTTGGTGTAAGTTTGTATAAGATTTCAAGATGTCACAAGTGCCTTTCAATGGGAAATGTACTTCAAGAAATACCATTCATTAACATATTTTATATAACCTGAAAGGTGTGAATGTGGCAGCTTCTTTTTTTTTGTTACTCTTTTCAAGACATCTGCAGTATGATGTGTGTGATTTCTTCTCTCCCTTGCAGAAAACCATAGAGTCTGAAACAGTGAAGACTTCTGAAGTCATTAAAAAAAAGCTTGGAGAAATCACCGGGACAGTCAAAGAGGTTAATGTTGTTTTTAGTTTATTTTCTTCTTTAAAGGTTTTTGTTCTTCCACTTTCTTGAAGCTCAGGGCAAATCACGAGTTTAAAACCTAACCCAGAAAAGAGAATTAAAAAGTTTTTACAGGACAGTGTAGTTATAATTCTACGTTGTTAAGGCCATGTAATGACCATCACAGAGGGGCTGTGTAGGCCGGAACTGTTTTCTTGCCACAATCACCAGAAGACACCCCCACCCCAGAAGCAAAGATACAGAGGCCAAAGCCACCTCCCCTGCAGCAGCAGGTATTCAGAGGTACACTGTCTCTGAAAATGGAGGCTCCATTTAGCCATGATGGCTAGTAGTCACCTTTGAATTGCTTCTTGAATTTCTCTAATCTCCTTTCCACATCCTTTTAAGTTGGTGGCTGTCCTGTGACTGTGAGATCCACAAGTGAAATGATTCCTTATGTGAAGGAGGAGTTCCATTTTTCCATCCCCAAATCTCCTGCCCCGGTGCTTCAAGTTCTAATCTTGCTGCAGCTGGTGGTGGTGGTGGTGGTTGTGTGTGTGTGTGGCTGCTTTTTACAATTGCTTTTTAAGGGAAATGGGGTTTGGGGTTTGACCTTTTCAGGCCAGTGGGTCATGCTTTACCCCCATGACCCAGCTTCTCCTCCACCCTACAGAGCCTAGATGAAGTTAGTAAGAGTGACATCGGCCGGAAGATCAAGGAAGGAGTGGAGGAAGCAGCCAAGACAGCCAAGCAGTCAGCAGAGTCAGTCTCCAAGGGTGGGGAAAAGCTGGGCCGGACAGCAGCATTCAAGGCCATTTCTCAGGTAAGTGCCACTCCTTGGAGCTGAGCCCAGGTGAGCTCTCAGACATTCCAGGACTGGGTTAAAAATGGGCCTTGAACCTAGCCTACTTTTGCCAGAAGGATTAACATTTGGATTATAAATATGTCCTTGCAAACATACTGTGTATAAGTCCATCGCAGGGATTTTTGACATTTTATACCTGGAATTCTGACACTGGATGGCGGGTGCAAGCATAAAATGGCTGCCACAAGAGGTGGAGCCAAGCCCCATAAGTGAGGTTGTGCCGTAT
The DNA here is from genome assembly GCF_049243985.1 of Paroedura picta. Classification (NCBI taxonomy): domain Eukaryota; kingdom Metazoa; phylum Chordata; class Lepidosauria; order Squamata; family Gekkonidae; genus Paroedura; species Paroedura picta. The sequence continues at coordinate 9,043,792 of NC_135372.1, read as the reverse complement.
TTCAGGCAGACAGGGCCTTACAAACTTCTCCCCCGGCTCCCTCCCAGCAGGAGCGTAACTGCAGGCCGCAAAGCCCTGTCGCTGCCTCTGGTGGAGGCCTCAGCCACAAGGCTTCTAGCAGGCAAGGAGGGAGGGAGTGGGAGCGGGAGGGCCAATCAGGGTGGACCTGGATGGGCAGGGCCCCAGACAGTCTCCTCCCAGGCTGTTTCCAAAATATATAAAGGAGCAAAACAGTGTTAAGGATATGCTGCTTTCATTATTTATTTATCATACTTCTATACCGCCCTCCCCGGTATTATGCAACCGAGTGGTTTTAAACCATGTTGTTACCCGCACTGAGCTACCCAGGAAGGGTGGGCCACAAAAAGAAGATGATGATGATGATGATGGTGATTCAGTCACACAATGAAAATCCTTCTTCTGTGGCAGTAGCTGCTACTGAAACCAGCTTGGTGTAGTGGTTAAGGGCGGCGGCTTCTAATCTGGCAAGTTGGGATTCCCCATTCCTGCATATGCAGCCAGCTGGGTCACAGTCCTTTCAGAGCTCTCTCAGCCCCACCTGTCTGTTGTGGGGAGAGGAAAGGGAAGGTGACTGTAAGCCGCTTTGAGCCTCCTTCAATTAGAGAAAAGCAGCATATAAGAACCAACTCTTCTTCAGTAATATCAGGGCTCTCTCAGCCTCCCTTCCCTCACAGGGTGTCTGTTGTGGGGAGAGGAAAGGGAAGGCAATTGGAAGCTGCTTTGAGACTCCTTTGGATAGAGAAAAGCGGCTTATAAGAACCAACTCTTCTTCTTCTTCAGTAACCTCAGGGCTCTCTCAGCCTCCCCTCCCTCACAGGGTGTCTGTTGTGGGGAGAGGAAAGGGAAGGCGAATGTAAGCCGCTTTGAAACTCCTTCGGGCAGTGGAAAGCAGAAACCAACTCTTCTTCTTAAGTCTGCACAGCCAGTCAAAAGTGCTACCTGGTCCTGCCAGGAGTGATGTGTACAAGGGCTGTGGCTCACACAGGCACCACATTGGGGAACTGTAGTCTGCAGGATACCTAGGAAGGGTTATTACTGAGGGCTGTTGTTTGTCTTGCATTTTTTAGGCTGTTCATTCCGAGTGAGTTCTTTGTCTTAAAAAGCATTTTCCTCATCGGGAAAATTTCATTTCTCTCTTTACTTTGACTGTGCTGGCTCTTCAGAGTCTTGCTCAAGGTGTCTTACAATTGAAACCACAATAAAATCAGAGTCCAGTAGCACCTTAAAACCACAGTCCGCTTCAAAGTACCTTTCATGGCGTCATAAAAACAAATTAAAGGCAATAATTCCCAATAGAGCCAATATAATTAATCCTCAAGATAAGAGTAAAAAGGTTTATATATAAAATAAGCGAGTGATTCATCAGATTTTGTCTTCAGTAACAGGGGTCAGATATATCTCATGAGCAACTTAGTGCTTAGAACACCGGAGGAGGACATGAATCATTGACTCATCTGAATTAGCTTGACAGGAGCAGAGTCATCCGTTGTGAGGAGTATGACCACATCCACCTCTTCACCAGGCTGTTGGTAATAGTCCTCTGGGACAACATAAAGCACCACCTCAAAGTTGGGTCTCTGAGTGTATAGAAATGCGGTGGCATCAATCTATGAGCCTTGAATAAATCTTGGTTGGTCTTAAAGTTGCTCCTGGACTCTGGTTTTGTTTTGTTGTGCTGCTTCAGACCAACAGGGCTACCCACTTGAATCTAAACAAAATATTGTAAAATAATGGTGCACGGGTTATAAAAGACAGCCCATTAAAAAAAATTGAAGGATGCCTGGGGGGGAGAGGGAGGAGCTGTTTCCCCCAAAACATTCCCCATTTGCCCTCCCAGGCCTTCACACTTCTAGGCCCTCTGTTTTGTTTGAGCCCCCAGAAGAGTTCACAGCAGAAAGAAATCTGAACCAGAGACTTCCGCTGTCTTGCTTTGTGAAGCATTCCTCCATGACTATGCTGGCTTCCGTTCTCTCCTGCCATTCCCTTTTCCACGTTGCTGTAGCCCCAGAGAGCACAGTGGCCTTGATTCCTTGACTTAAGTGGGAAGTTTCTCTTACAGGGGGTGGAAACCGTCCGGAAGGAGATCGACGAGAGCGTCTTGGGCCAGACGGGGCCTTACAAGCGGCCAGAGAGACTGCGGAAGAGGACGGAATTTGCCGGGGAGAGAAGCAAAGAAGAGCGGGTCTTTGAAGCCAACGAGTGGGTATTGGCTGAAGCAGGGAGGGTTGCTGGTTGGGTTCAAGGGAACTCTTGGGCGAGGAGCAAGGTGGAACCTGCCTTGTGGGGTGATGGCAACAGAGCCTCTTGGGAGGAAATCCCAGCTGTTCTCCAGAACACGATCTGGCACGAAGGCTTATCCGTGTCCCATGAAACTGAAGCAAATCCATAGTTTGTAGCATTGAATTGAGACGTGCACATACACAGTTGTCGCCTTGTGCATCTATTGTGGCTCTGCAGGTTTGGTTGAACAGATTAGGGTGGGGCAGTTCAGTTTGGGATCAAGAAGTAGGTGGAGAGAGCCTGCTGGATGACCAGAAATAGCAGTTGGGGAACCCAGGTATGTAATTAATTAATTTATCATATTTCTCTGCCATCACTTCAGCCTTAATCGAGGAAGCCATGGCAGGACCTCAGGATGGCTGTTAACCCTCGTAAAGTTTTGGAGGTCATGAATTCAGGGGGTCGCCGTGTCAGAAGCGACCTGTTGGCACTTAACACATATGCTTGCACCTCTTTTTGGCATCTTGCTCAAGGCAGCTTACAATCATAAACCATTTTCTAAAACGCAGGCCTTTATTTCTTTTACGGGCTTCTTTCACACATTTATTTGCCGTCGTTCCACCTCCTGAGTGCTAGGCAGCTTCCAGTACACACAAGGCAGCAGTGGTAAAAATACCGTTAAAAAACCCAGCAATGGGTGGGGGTGGGGGGACCCACCGTTTAAGGCGGCTGGGAAAGAGAAGATCAGATTTAATTCAGTGCCCTCCTAAAGCGAGGGGTCCAGGTGCACCACCCCGATGAGCTTGTTTTGTAATACGTTAGATAGAAGCAGCATAAACATTATATGTAAAATAGGCAGAGACCATTAAAAGACTGACATGACCTGAATCCAAAGCCAGAACTTAAGGAAAGGATGATGTCTTTTGGCCTAGGCCTTAAGAGCAGTTAATTTAAGTCCCAGACAAGAAAAGCCCTGTCTTGTGCCCCCTTTCTCGGACGATGCTCGAGATTGCCCCGGCTCCCTCTCCTGAGCTGGCCTTCCTTCCCTCCGTTGCAGAGAGGCGATGGGGGTGGTGCTCCACAAGGACTCCAAGTGGTCTCAGCAGTGGAAGGAGTTCAGGGACAACAACGTGGTCTTCAACCGTAAGTCACAGCTTCACCCTCGGGGTCGGGGAGGAGGGAGGGCCTCGGTCGACTGACCTCTGACATCGGGCAGGGCTTGGGTGGCAAGACCGCAGCTGACATTTGCCATTCCCTCCCCTTCCCCAGGGTTCTTCGAAATGAAGATGAAATATGATGAGAGCGACAATGCCATCATCCGGGCTTCGCGGGCCGTTACCGACAAAGTGACCGACTTCATTGGTACATCCCTCCTCTGGCATGGTTAAGAGTGGCAGTTGCTGGTCTAGCAAGATGGGTTTGATTCCCCACCCCTCCTTCACATGCAGCCAGCTGGGTGACCTTGGGCTGGTCACAGCCCTGATAAAGCTGTTCTTTCAGCCTCACCCACCCCACAAGGTGTCTGTTGTGGGGAGAGGAAGGGAAGGCGACTGTAAGCTGCTTTGAGCCTCCTTCAGATAGAGAAAAGTGGCATATAAGAACCAACTCTTCTTCTTCTCCAGTAATCTCAGGGCTCTCTTAGCCTCCCCTCCCTCACAGAGTATCTGTTGTGGGGAGAAGACAGGGAAGGTGACTGGAAGCTGCTTTGAGACTCCTTCAGGTAGCGAAAAGCAGCATCTAAGAACCAACTCTTCTTCTTCTGTTCTGACCGAGCAGGTATATCAGGGCTCTCCAGCTGCACCCCACAGGGTGTTGTGGAGAGAGGAAAGGGAAGGCAAGTGGAAACTGCTTTGAGACACCTTCAAGCAGTGAAAACTGGGGTATAAAAATCAGCTCTTCTTCTGTCTCCCCCACAATCGCTCCTCTCGTGTCCTCCTGTGGGCATTAGTGCTGCAAGGGAAGTCTTGTTTTCCGCAGATGATGAGTGCTTGGTTCGTGCATATTGCTGGGTTCTCCACGCCAGCACAAACTAGAGAAGATCCCATCTCTCCTCAAGAGCCCCTGCAAGTGCAGGTGAGCCCAGTGGGGAGCTGGGGATGGGGTGAGAGCAACCACGGGCAACAGGTGGCTACTAGACCTGTGAGAAGGAAACCCCAAGAACGCTGCTGTCACGGTGACCAGACCTACCCTTGGCCTCTGCAGGGAATCCTGAAAAACCTCTAGCCTTCAGTCTTCCATAGGTCCTTTTCCAACCTTTTGACCATGGAGGCACACCTGAAATATTTTTCAGGCTTTGCGGTACCACAGAAGTTAGCTGGCCTCACTCCCCGCCGTGCCCTCATATGCAACTAAAAATAAAGAACAGTTGGCTTTTATACCCCGCTTTGCACTACTCAGAGCAGTCTCAAAGAAGCTTATGATTGCCTTCCCTTCCTCTCCCCACAACAGACAACCTGTGGGGTACATGGAGCTGAGTATGCTCTGAGAGAACTGCTGTGTGAGAACAGCTCTAACTGAACTGTGAGTAGCCCAAGGTCGCCCAACATAAAAATCAGGCCCCCATCTCCTCTTCTCACCACATTTTGCCTGCAATGTCTCATATGCAAATAAATAAATACCCCCAATAGACACACACAGACACTCAAGCCAACGCCAAACAGAAGACTCACCAGGCCGAGTTACCCCAGTTACCGGGGAAGAAGCTGTCATCTTGGAATCCCCTTTGTCCCCTTTGTTAAACCCCGCTTTAATGGGTGCTGCCCCACATTCCTAAACCTTCCTCTGTGCTCACTGTTTTATTTATTTATTTATTGTATTTATATGCTGCCCTCCCCGAAAACTCAGGGCTATTTACATAAAACAAGAAACAATACGGGTAACTCCATTTGTAGTAATAACGAGGTGATAACAACAATATGAGCTTCTTGTGGCACAGAGTGGTAAGGCAGCAGACATGCTGTCTGAAGCTGTCCATGAGGCTGGGGGTTCGATCCCAGCAGCCGGCTCAAGGTTGACTCCGCCTTCCATCCTTCCAAGGTCGGTAAAATGAGTACCCAGCTTGCTGGGGGGTAAAACGGTAATGACTGGGGAAGGCACTGGCAAACCACCCCGTATTGAGTCTGCCATGAAAACGCTGGAGGGCGTCACCCCAAGGGTCAGACATGACCCGATGCTTGCACAGGGGATACCTTTACCTTTTTAACAACAATAACCAGGACTAGGAACTTGGGCCTGGTTTGTTTGTTTCCTTGACAAAGAAGCGTGCAAAAGATTCCAGGGTCTCAAGTTCCCCCCATCCATCCCATTCCACAAGAGTCATCCTCCTCCACTGGCACCACCTGCTCCTCGCAGACCCTGCCCCGTTCTCCCCTCCCTCCCGTGTGGCTCCCTCCTTTTTACCAACACGGTCTTGCCCATCTCTCTTGCCAGGCGGGCTATTCTCCAAGACAGAAATGTCGGAGGTGCTGACAGAGATACTTCGTGTTGACCCCGCCTTTGATAAAGATCGCTTCCTGAGGCAGTGTGAGAATGACATCATCCCAAACATCTTGGAGGTCAGTTCTTTGTAGGGGCTGCAGCTGGGGGGGCGGGGGAGAGAATCTTATGACTTCTTATTCTTATGTTTAATGTTATAGGCTGACCCTCCCACAAGCTGGCTCAGAGAGGCTTACAGTAAATTTAATAGGAACGATAAAACCTTTTTAATAACAGCCCAGTTTAAAATAATGTATCGCTGTTCCCTTTTTCCTAGCTCCACTGGCATTCTATAGCAGTTATGCCATACCTATAGTGGGAGGTCTTGTGCAGGGAAAAACTGGTGTGCCTGGAGCTCTTGAAAAGGGGCAGGCGGAGGGAGGCCTGTAGCTGTTCTTGCCTTATCCTGGCCTCAGCCATAGGCCTGGTGGAAGAGGGCCATTTTACAGGCCCCGTGCAACCTCACTAACTCTGCTAGGGCCCAGATCTCCATTGGTAGCTCATTCCACCAGACAGGAGCCAGGCTGAAAAGATGTTCTCTGGGGGACACACTGGGAGAGGCGGCGCTGTGACTACACAGGGCCCTGACCACATAAGGCCTTAAATAGAATCCTAGAGTTGGAAGGGACCTCCAGGGTCATCTAGTCCAACCCCCTGCACTATGCAGGACACTCACAACTACCTGCCCACCCATAATGACCCCAATTTGATACCCAAGTGATCCCCCCATCAAAAGCCAGAATCCAGCCTGGCCCGGAGGAAATTCACCCACCATCCCACAGTGGTGATCAGTGATTCCCTGGGTATGCAAGGAAGGGCCACAAGAGGCAAACCCTGGCACCTGCCTTCCTGCCCACCCACTCATCATCTGCCTAAGTTCATTAAATCAAACATTTGTGTCATAATCTCTGCTTGAAAACTTCCAAAGAAGTTCTGGTCTGTCCCGGGGCAAGAGAGAACAGTTCTGCTCCATCCTCTACATGGCAGCCTTTTAAATACTTGAAGGTGGTTATCAGATCCCCTCTCAGTCGTCTCCTCTCCAGGCCAAACAGACCAAGCTCCCCCAACCTTTCCTCATGTGACTTAGTCTCCAAACCCCTCACCCTCTTTGTTGCCCTCCTATGGACACGCTCCAGGTGAATACAAACACCTTGAACTTGATCCGGACCTTGCAGAACTTTGGTCCCACTATCCATCAGGGAGGGGTACACTGCTGGTTGGGTTTCCTGGATCTGTTCCGCCAGCTATGATGCTTCCTCCGGCACAAGAGGCTGGGGACTCGTAGGGCTGTGTGCTTTGCCTTGGTTCAGCCACCTCGGCGATCACCGAAGCCCAAAGTGGCGCGTAGGAGGCAAGCACTGCAGTGCGCAGAGGAGGGGATTCAGCAGCTGAGGGGGTCGTGACGATCACCTGCAAAGATGGCTTTAAAAGAGGGCCAGGCAGATTCTCAGAGACAGCCATCAACATCAGCTAGCCAGGGTTACTGAAGGGAGGCAGCAGACGTCTGAAGGCCATTGCTGAAAGGCATCTGGAGGGAGGTCCTAGGTCTTTATGCCTGGTTTATGCTTGCATGAAAACGCTGGAGGGCGTCACCCCAAGGGTCAGACATGAACCGGTGCTTGCACAGGGGATACCTTTACCTTTACCTATGCTTGCAATTGCAAGAATCAGGGAAGTAAGAGGAAAGACAGAGGTTGAAATCCAGGGGAAGGCCAAGCTGATGCTTGGTACTTAGGTCTTTTCTGGAAGGAAGCAGGGGCAGCCTCTGGGCTGCTTCTGGCCCAGGGAGGGATTTGTCTTCCCCCTTGCGGCAATGTTTTCCATCGTTGACAACCTCTCTCCCTCTCCTTCATCTTCTTCAGGCCATGATCACCGGAGATCTGGATATCCTGAAAGATTGGTGCTACGAATCAGTGAGTATCTTGCCGAAGTGGGGAGCAGGCAGGGTTTGTGTCATCTCTCTCTCTCTCTCCCTCCCTCCCTCTCTCTCCCCCTCCCTCTCCCTCCCTCCCTCCCTCTCTCTCTCTCTCTCTCTCTCTCTCTCTCTCTCTCTCTCTCTCTCTCTCTCTCCTTCCCCCCTCCCTCCCTCCCTCACTCCCTCTCTCTCTCTCTCTCTCTCTCTCTCTCCCTCCCCCTCCCTCCCTCCCTCTCTCTCTCTCTCTCCCCCCCTCCCTCCCTCTCTCTCTCTCTCTCTCTCTCTCTCTCTCTCTCTCTCTCTTTGATTTCTGAAAAAGGACCTCCAAGGAAGGGGCATGTTTGAGATGGGGGAGTTCTGCCCAGGGTGGAGAAAAGTGCATTGAGGCTTTTCTCTGCTCTTTCTCTCCCCTAATAGTCAAACTGGAGAGCACTTGAGGAAGGCGATTTCAGGTCAGTCAGAAAAGCCGTCCCTTTCTGAACAAGGAATTATGGAATTTGGTGCAGCAGCAGTGGCCGCTGCCGTATGTAACTAGCCAAGGGAACCAGGCAGCTCCATGGTGGGGAGGTCGATCGGCACCTGGCAGTTGCGAGGACAGAATGGAACCCCCATGTTCAGAGACAGTGCTTCTCAGAATATGGGTTGCCGAGGACAGGTGATAAGGGAGGACTGTTTTCTTCTTGCCTTACCTGTGGCCTTTCCAGCCACTGTTGGGAAAAGGGTGCTGAACCATGTGGGTCTTATCCAGTGAGGACCGGTGAATACGTGAAGTCAGACCCTACTGAGTCAGACCCTTTTGTCCATCAGGGTCAGGATTGTCTGCTCAGGCTGGCAGCAGCTTCTCCAGGTCCTCAGGCAGAGGTCTTTGTGTCCCCTCCGACTGGATCCCCTTTTTAATGGGAAGCAAGGGGGACTGAACCCAGGACTAGGAAATGTTCAGCCACTGAGCCCCGCAGCCTCTCCCCACTTTGGAGGGGGCACAAAGGCAGACTTGGGTTAAAAAGGGCCCAAGTGGGAATGACGGCCTCCCTGCAAGGAAGGGAGCATTCCAAGGGGCTTATCCAGAACAACAAAACACAATTTGAAAAAATAGGAGCTGACTCAGAGGGGGTGAGCCCTGCCAAAAGGGCATCTGTGGTGGGCTTAATTTAGCAAGGCTCCCCAGGTTGTGTAAGCCCATTTTCCAAAGCCTGCCATAGAACTGTTCCTAGCACCAGTTATAAACACCTGGCAGTCATCCAGGACTCAAGTCTCTTAGCCTGGCTGCACTAAGGAAACCCGAGAGGCAGAAACGGCACCTTGGCGTGCAGAAGGTCCCAGGTTTGATCCCCACCATCTCCAGGTGAAAGGATTGGGTGGTGGGTGCCAGGAAGGAGATCCTGAAGAGTCCCTGAAGAGTTCCTCCAACTCTCAGTAGGCGGGACTTGCCCTAGAGGCTTGCCCTAGACCAGGGGTGGGCAAACTGCAGCCCTCCAGATGTCCATGAACTACAATTCCCATGAGCCCCTGCCAGCATTCATGGGCAGGGGCTCATGGGAATTGTAGTCCACGGACATCTGGAGGGCCGCAGTTTGACTACCCCTGCCATACAGCTTGGCTGCTGCTGCTTTGCTACTCTCCCTGTCCCTTGAGGCCAGCGTGCAAGCGTCCTCGTAACCGGTGGGGTTCCTCTTTCAGACCTACAGCCAGCTGGCGCAGCCGATCCAGCAAGCAAAGGCGACGGGTCTTCGGTTCTGCTCCAGAATCCTGGACATCGACAACGTGGACGTAAGTAGCGGCCTCCTTACGCTGCCTCTGCTCTTGCAGCACCTTGCAGCCGCTGCACCAGCGCAAACAAGCAGGAGACTGGCACGGCACTCGACGCTTCACAAAGCGACTTGGGGGAATTCGCGGGGCCTGTCGTCTGGGCTCCTGCGTCTCACTTGCTGAAACTGGGATCCTAACAAGTCATTTTTGCATCTTTAAACGTGTCCTGTGAATCTTCGTGCTTTGCTTCGGCTCTGGTCCTGTTTTTTAGACTTCTGCTTGGTTCTAAAGCCCATAGTACCTATTGCTCAGGCCTCCTGGCCCCAAATTTGCTCAGGGTCCCCAGCCCCAAAGAAGTTCATCTAGCCTCGACTGGAGTTAGGGCCTTTTCGGTCCTGGCCCCGGCTTCGTGGAACATGCTGCCTTTTGAGATCAGGGCCCTGCAGGACCTTGGACAGTTCCGTGGGGCTTGTAAGACCATGCCAGGCCTTGGCTTGAGGCCTAAGTACACCTTCAGCTGTCTGGCCTCCCTACCTGAGATGTCCAAAACACCCACCTGTCCGACTGGTAAAGATGCACTTTGTGTACCCCTCTCTCCAAAGAGAAGGAGGTGGCCCTTTACATGCTGTTATCTGCCATGAGCCAGCAGTCTAAAAATGAATTTAATTAATTAATAATTGTAGCCCATGCACATCTGGAGAGCCACCCCGCCTTACAGTGTAATCAATCAAACCAGTTCGAGCTAATTGCCTATGGGAGGGTTTATCCAATATGTCCAATATTATCCAATATTTAATTGGTCTTTAAATCTGGTGTTATGCCTTTATCTTACTACGCAGTCCTGTATCATTGCGTTCTGAGCTGCCCTGTGGCCCCCAAGGGGAGGGCGGGGTTTGCGCATCCCGTCCTGTCGATTGTGTCCACTCACCCTGTGCAATCCGCCTGGAGTCCCAAGTGCGAAAGGTAGACTATAATTTACACACAGAAGTAAATTATGGATTTGGAATTAAGGAGTGGGAGGGGCCTCCCGCAAGGTCTCTGGTTCCAGCATGGTCAGGTGAGGCCATGCTTTGGACAGTGATGGAGCCCTGAAATAATTTTTCAGACTTCGAGGAGCCCTGGGAGTGACAGGTCCCGTGTCAGTTGGCCGCGCCCCTGGAAGTGACATCACTACTCAAACCCTTACCCTTCCTTTTGCTCCCTCCCCCCGCCTTTACTGCTACTATGGAGGCTCTGCCTCATATAGGCCGGAAAGAAGAGCTGGGAAGACAGCCCACCCAAGCCCGCCCCATGCCACACCCCTTCAGAGCTAGACCCCTTGTTGGGCATCCCTGGGCTGAGCTGTCTGGGTTTTGCTCTCTTTGTGTGCGTTGCAGGGAAAGGGGAGGAATTACCTGCATGTTGTGCTTTAATGTTCTTTTGTTTTATCGTATGGCCAGTGTAGTAAAGCCAGGAGATCCGAGGACTGTCGTCTGGCAAGGGACATTCGAAGGGGGTTTGCCATTACTTCCTTGCAGGAACTCCAGTCAAATCCCTGGAGGTCTCCCATCCAAATACGAGTCAGGGTCGGCCCTGCTTAGCTTCAGAGATGTGACAGGGTCAGGCTTGCCTGTACTATCCAGGTCAGGGCTTTGACGGATGTGCTGCTGCGTAATCCGTTGGTTGCCTTGTCGCAGAAGAGTGACCCTTGAGTGTGAGACATCCAGTTTGGTCCTTGAAAAGACACCGCGTAGGTTTAGAAGCAGTAGGGGCTCAATGGGCAGGACGGACGCTAGCGAATGAAAAAATGGCGAAATCCCGGAACCTCCTGCAGATGGATGGGGAGGGAGCATTTTGGGAGACTGCCACTGCTGGGTTCGAACTGATCGCCTGCCGCTCTGTGGTCTGGCAGCTTGAACCCTCCCGGTGACTCGCTGGTGGCACTAGTGGGGGACTGGCAGCCCCACTTGATGCCCTCCCCCCCCCCCAATGCCCGCCCTCATCTCAAGCGGATCCCCTCGTATACTGGGGAGCTAAAGGAGAGGAAGGGAAGTGAGACGTTTAGAGCGAGGGTGGAGGAAGACCCATGACGAGGTGGCAGGGGCCTCTTGCCTCACGCTTATGAGGGCGGATGCGATGGCGGTGAAGGTGGCAAAATGAGAATTTGATGCTGCCTCCGTCGCTTCCGCTAGCCCTCGCCCAGCCCACTTCTTCAGGGGAGTTTGATCCTTGACCGTCCTCGAAGAGCGGTGCCAAAATGTTAGCCGGTTGGCACTTGGCTGCGAGCCATTAGCGAGGCTTTTGCAGACCAAGTCTTGTCCCTCTGCCGGGACGTTCTTTCCCCTCTTGATAAAGGGCTTCAGGCGGTTCTCAGAAAATAAAGTGGACACGTTGCTGGGGTCGGTGAGGATGACCTTGATCCCGTCTGTCTTGGTTGCTCAAAATGGGACCAGCGGATAGGAGGCCCTCTGGGAGAGATTGTCAACCTCTCCCTGTCTATCGGGGGATTCCCGGAGGTGCTAAAGCTGACAGTGGTTTGTCCCTTGCTGAAAAAAGCATTGCTGGAACCTGCATGACCCGGCCAGCTACTGCCAGTTCTCATCTTGCGTTCCTGGGCAAGGTAGTTGAAAGGGCTGCGGCGGGCCAGCTCCTGGCATACTTGGAGGAGGAAACTTTGGGGCTTGATCCATTCTAGTCAGGCCTCCGTCCCGGCCACGGGGTGGGGTCAGTGCTGTTGCCCTGCCCGATCAAGGTGGATTGGCCAGACTCGTGTTCCTCGATCTGTCGGCCACATTTGACGTGGGTGATCACGAATTACTGGCCCACACCTCGCCACGGCTGGGATTTGGGGGACAGCCCTTCAGTTGGGTCTGCTCCTTTCTCCGGAACCAGACATAGACGGTGTCTGTAGGGGAAGAGCTACTCCCTTGTGGGGGCCCCACAAGGAGCGGTACTCTCCCCCATAGTATTTGACGTATTGGATAAACCCTCCCATAGGCAATTAGCTCGAACTGGTTTGATTGATTACACTGTAAGGCGGGGTGGCTCTCCAGATGTGCATGGGCTACAATTATTTATTAATTAAATTCATTTTTAGACTGCAGATAACAGCATGTAAAATAGTAGTAAAAACAACACCCTAAAGCAGGGGTAGACAAACTGTGGCCCTCCAGATGTCCATGGACTACAATTCCCAGGAGCCCCTGCCAGCGGATGCTGGCAGGGGCTCCTGGGAATTGTAGTCCATGGACATCTGGAGGGCTGCAGTTTGACTACCCCTGGCCTAAAGCCTCCCCAACCCAGATTGTTGATATGACTCCCCCAGATTGTTGATATGACTCCAGAGCAATGGTTACCCACTTGCTGGGAATGCTGGCAGGGGCTCATGGGAACTGTTGTCCATGGACATCTTGAAGAGCCACAGTTTGGCTACCCCTGCTCAGTGAAGTGTCATTGGCCCGAGGTCACCCAGGAGCTGCCTGTGGAGGACCATTGAGCGTAACCCGGTTCTCCATTTCAGAGTATGCTGCTCTTTCACCGCCATACCACGGCAGCAGGAAGCATCGTTGAGTTGGGACTTGGCGAATTCTCAGTGATTTCAGTGCCCAAATCATGGTTTCCCTTTCCGCATCCCAAATGCTACGCCTGGTGGGCATTTTTTTCTTCCTTTTAGGCGCGGACAGGAGACGTGATGGCTGCCCCCTCTGTGCCAAAACAATGTGGACTAGCAACCTTCAATCTCTCTCTCTCTCTCTCTCTCCGTGTCTTTGCAGCTTGCGATGGGTAAGATGATGGAGCAGGGCCCAGTGCTGATCATCACGTTCCAAGCCCAGCTAGTCCTGGTGATCGAGAACCAGCAGGGGGCCGTGGTCGAAGGAGATCCGGTGAGTCGCAGTTCCCGCCTAGGGCCGTGCGGGGTGGAGGATCTGCCCTCGAAGCGCATCAGGCCTCATCTGCCTCTTGACGTCCTCTCATTTGTCATCTCTCCCCTCCCACCCGCGATGGCGGCGCACAATTACAGTTGTCAACCAGCGGGGGGCCGCTAATCCATTAACGTGGCGGAGAGACGGTTAATTAAATGGCTTAATTGCCGGGCAGGGGGTTGATGGAAAGCCTTGTGATCGTTTCCATTTAAATAAATCTGAATGGGGAAATCAATCATCCCCATCCGGACAAGAGCCAGGGCGCTCGCTGCTCACACAGGCTGGGAAGTGTCCCCTCCCCCTTCCCTTCCCAAAAGATGAAATCGTTTCACTGTTGTATTTAAAAATCATGCACGGTTAATAGAAACCCCCCATGGGCAATTTTGCCCTAGAGAGAAGAGAGACTAGGGCAAACCTGTCTGTTGTTATCTTTCGTGTCCTGTGTAAAGTGGAGATCTATTCAGAAGGAGGAAGAGGTGGTTTCAAAGCGGCTTCCAATCGCCTTCCCTTCCTCTCCCCACAACAGGCACCCTATGCAGGAGGTGGAGCTGAGAGAGCTCTGACAGGACTGCTCTGTGAGAACAGCCCTATCAGGGCTGTGAGTTGCCCAAGGACTCCCAGCTGGCGGCACGTGAAGGAGCAGGGAATCAAACCCAGCTCTCCAGATTATAAGATGTCACTCTTCACCACGACACCACACTGGCTCCCTCGCAGAAGGGACTTGCAATCTAGCCTCATCTAGAGGAAGTTACCAGCTTTCCGTCCTTTTGCAGGCAGAGTCCAGATTGCTGGTTCTCAAGTTGCCCAAGCCAGAGAGCATCTCACTGTTTGGGCGATGCCAGAACAAGGCGTCCGTTCTCTTCCCAGCTTGCCCCACAGATCGCAACAATCCCATCCCCTCGTTTTAATTGTCAGGCGTTGGCTGCTTTCGGTGTTTCTGCCTTTGGCCTTGGAGCAAGGGGAAACCTTGTAAATAAAGACATGGCCGCTTATCACAAAGACACAGAAGAACGGTTAAAAGAACGTCTGCCAGAACTTAACAGCCATGCAAACGGCCAAAAAAAGAGCAAGGTTTCGGGGTCTTTAGGACACGGGTGCATAGAAGGTTGTGGTAGTTAAGCGTGGCAAGGTGTGGTAGTTAAGAGTGGCAGCCTCTAATCTGGAGAGCCAGGTTGGATTCCCCACTCCCCCTTCACGTGCAGCCAGCTGGGTGTCCGTGGGCCTGTCACAGTTCTCTCTGAGCTTTCTCGGTCCCACCGACCTCACAGGGTGTCCGTTGTTGTGCAGAGGAAGGGAAGGAGATTGTAGAATCATAGAATCCTAGAGTTGGAAGGGGCCTCACAGGCCATCTAGTCCAACCCCCTGCTCAACGCAGGATCAGCCCAGAGCATCCTGAAGCAAGATTGTGAGATGCTTTGAGATGCCTTCTGGAAGAGAAAAGTGGGGCATAAAAACCAGCTTTAACTCTAATATTTGTGAACGGAGATGTGGTTTTCCTGTTATTTATGTGAACACAGTAGCTGATTGGGTGGCTGCAGCAAGGGCTTTGCAAACCTTCATGGAAAGGATTCCCTTCCAGCAGTACCGCTGAGCCCTGGAGGAGGAGACTGACGGTCCCCCACTTTCTCGTTTGGCAAGTTCGCTGTCTCTCTCAGCACCAAGGGCTGACCAGCCAGGGTCAAAGCAGCTCTAACTAATCATTATCATTTTGTATGATTCTGTTTCTGCTCGGGCTGCGCTCTCCTGATTCACCGGTCTGTTTTGCAGCCAGGGCTGGATAGCCCAAGGTAGCTCGATCCTGCCAGATCTCGGAAGCTAAGCAGGGTCGGCCCCGGCTGGCGTTTGGATGGCAGACCTCCGAGGAATATGAGGGTTGCGGAGGCAAGCAATGGCAAATGACCTCCGAATGTCCCTTGCCTGGCAGTCAGGCAGTCTTAGGCTCTCCTGGCTACTCTACACACCCCATACGATAAATACAATTAATAATAATAATAGTGTGTCCAGCCCAGAGTAGCCTACTAGCTGGAGCTGCCTGGCAGAGAAAGACCCCGGCTTCCTCCAGCTACTGTAGGTGATTTCAAGATGCCGGGGATTGAAGCAGGGACTGCCCGAGTGCCCAGTGGATGCTCTCATTTGAAGTCCCTCTGCTCTTGGATCGCCCGGCGTCACGTCCTACATATTCGACATGGGTGGATTGGAGCCCCATCCGAGAGCTGCCTTTGGAGGAAGCCCCGCTAACACAAGCCTCCTCCTCCTCTTTCTAGGGCAAGGTCTTGCGGATGATGTACGTTTGGGCCCTGTGCAGAGACCCCGAAGAACTCAACCCCTACGCCGCCTGGAGACTGTTAGACATTTCTGCTTCCAGCACCGAGCAGATTCTATGAGTGCGGCTTCCCTCCTCCCGGGCCCCCCTCGGGCAGACCCTCTGCTGTGGGACGGGCTCTCTTGCACAAGGGCAGCCTCAGGAAGACCCCCTTCTCACGAGAGGCTGGGGATGCAGGTTTCCGGCCAAAAGGGACCCGGAGGTGACCGCGAGCCCCCCTCTGCTGGAGGGGGCTTTCTTTGGATCCACCGATTTTCAGCGTGACGTCCCAAGCTGCTCCGCCAAACGTACCTGTCTCCGACACCGTCACTGAAACTTTTTCACCGGGTACAGCACAGTCACCCCGGGGCCATGCGTGGCTCCTGGATCGTTCGGCCGCTGGATCTCGGCGCTGACTCCAGGCTGCTCACGATCGACCAGCTCGACTCATCCGGACTTCTTGTACCATCTATACTTTTCCCCCCACACAGACACTTGGGGATCAATGCAGCCAACTGGGCTCTGCCTGGCTTGCAAAGAGAGATGCCCGTCTCAGCCACGACCCACTTTCACGGGGCTCAGAGCAGGAACGTATGGTGAAGGCGAGGACGCGGACAGTCTGGTCGGGGGAATCGAGTGAGAGAAGAAGAGTTCTCCAGCACAGGAAATGGGATAGTGCAGGGGTCTTTGGGACTGTTGAGATGCTTTGAGGGGTCTCTCCTCTAGCCAAGTGGGTCAGCCAGGCTGCCCCGGGGGTGGAGGTGGGTGGGCGGTAGCCCTCTGCACCATCATCTCACACACGCAAGGACCCCCCCTTGTTGGGAAGGACCCAAAGGAGCTGGCTGTACGGATCTGCTGCAGGAAGGATCTCGTGGTGACGGGCTCGTTGTCTACTGCCTTTGTAAATGGAATAAAACCTAGCCAAATGCAGATTGCCTTAGTGTGTCTGTCGAGGTATGCGTGGGTGTGTGGGAGGGTCACATCCAGGGATCTTTGCTGAGTCTGGTCAGGGCTGTTAGTGTGTTCTTACGGGAAGCTTAAGAAGAGCACACGGAGGGAAAGCTTTAGGCAACTTGGTGTAGTGGTTAAGAGCGGTAGCCTCGAATCTGGGGAACCAGGTTTGATTCCCCACTCCTCCTCCACCTGCAGCCAGGTTGGATGACTTTGGGCCACAGTTCTCTCAAGGCTCTCTTAGCCCCATCTCCCTCACAGGGTGCCTGTTGTGGGGAGAGGGAGGGAAAAGTGTTTGTAAGCCGTTTTGAGACTCTTTTGAGTACACCAGACCAGGTCTGTTTCCCGGGATTCTTACAGGAAGTTTAGATGAACACACAGAGGCAGCTTGGGGTGTTTTAAGAGTGACGACCTCTAATCTGGAGAACCGGGTTTGATTCCCTCCTCCTCCACGTTCAGCCAACTAGGTTCAGCCAACTAGCCCCAGTTCTCTCAGAGCTTTCTCAGCCTCCCCTGTTTGTTGCGGGGAGAGGAAAAGCAATCGTAAGCCGCTTTGAGAGTCCTTCCAGCTGTAAAGAGCGGGGTACCCAAACGCCCGGCTGCTTCTGCTCATAGTGGAAAGGAGCCTCCGTGTTCTCAAACAGCTGACTTCAGAATGGAAGCTGCCAAGGAGGGCCGCATCCTGGTGGTCCTCCCTGTTGAAAGCGGGATGTCCGGCTGGGTCCAGCGTGGCTCCTGCGTCCGGGAAGGGACAGGATCATGACTCCTCCCTAACGAGGCTTGATTAATGCTCCCTTCCAGGGGGCACCTTGCGGAGATCATTAACAAGTCCGCTTTGGAGCCTTGCGGGCCTACAGCTCAATTAGCTCTCCCGTTCCAGCCAAGAAATGGGAAGGCCCCCCTACAGCAAATTAACATTTATTAGGAGCTAATGAGCTGCTTAATGCAAGGACAAGGCAAAACCTTGTCAAGGCATACAGTCCCAGAATTGTTGGGAAGGAGCCTTCTCTCGAAGAAGTGGGTCCCTGAATGAGTCCCTGACCACACATACAGTTGCATTTCCCCAGGGTTATTTGGCATTCAGTTACACACCCATTCGGTTTCTGCATGAATCACTAATCCATGTTTGCCAGGCGGCATGGAAGCTTGCCCCGCACTGTGATTCATACAGAGACCGCTGTGGGCATCCCCTCTAACACGTTGACCGGGACAAATGATTGAATTCTTCAGTGGCGCCTGGTCTGTAGATGGTGAAACTATCCATCCTGCTTGGACGGAGCAGTCACTGATACAGAGGTGCAAAGGGCAAACTCCTTCCAGTGCCAAGACATTTCTTGTGCCTTCCTCGAATGGGGAGGCCAGTGCTGAAGTTTAGTTACTTCTCCTTCAGACAGAGGAGTCTAAAAAATATATCTCAGAAGGAGAATTTATCCAAAATGACGGAATGACTCAAGAATGAAGGTTTTCTAGTGTAAGATGCTTTTGGCAAAGTGAAAAATCGTGCATCCCTTTCAATAAAATTAATGAGCAAATGCAAATAAAAGCACCGGAGGGTTGTGGGGTTTTATTTATTTGTTTATTTATTTATTTGGATTTTTATACCATCCATTCTTTACAGCCCTGGGCGGTTTACATGGAACGTTATGAAATTTTTACATGGAACATTATAATAATTTAATCTGTAACACAGTTTCAATACATCATAACAATCAAGTAACAATTTATAACACAAATAACAACAACACTGTGTGTGTATGTGTGTGTGTGTTTTTAACAATACCACATACAATCGACCTCTCACTCTTGTCACGAGATGAAGACCACTTGTCTAAGCAGCATTTTGAAAGGGGTAAAAGTTGATGGGAGGTTTCTAGTCCTCATGGCCATATATGAATGCCTGAAGCTAAGATCCCAGAGAGCTGCTACCAGTTTGAACAGACACTGAATCAGAATCTGAGCCACAAATCCTGCCTTCATTTTGGAAGCAAGATACTTCTATTGCCTGTGGGCCTTTCAAAATCCCAGCAGGCCAGAGTTTGGTAATAACCACAAAGCAGTTTATTACCCAGTTTTTAATTTGTAGTTGTCAGAAAAGCACAAGATCAGTAATATTATTTAACTGCACATCTGTGTACAATGGGAATCTGTATATCCAGACCTCCTTGTTGCACTCTTATTCACTTAATTCAGCAGACAAATGTTAGGAATGTAAGTGGCCCGTTCAATCCTGTATCCTCTAAGGCCACCCAGCGGCCTCCCGGTAGACCTTTAGCAGGACAGGAGGTCTCATCCCTCTCTCCTCCTGTTTTTGGTTAGATCTTCTAGTTCCTATCCTAACTATGCCAAATATACACCTCCTCTGATGCCCCCTGCAGGATATCCTTTATATTCTGCTCAGTTATGCATACTGTGGATCTTGCATATCCCAACACATAGTTGGTGCACAGAGACTTCTATGGAAGTCATCGAATGTTCCTAGTTTTAATGCATTTTTATCATTGGGAAGTTGGCCATCACTGTGCATCCAATTTTGTTTGCTTTCCAATAACCCTTTGTGTTCCTGCCAAAAGCTGGCTGGAATCCCTCTCTTACTTTACATGTCACATGTGCGGTGGGCTCTCCCCAGTTATTCAGCATCAATTGTCGCCCTTGCAAGTAACTGCAGGTTAACAATGTCTGGGCTCATGAGAGAAGGGCTGGGAGGGACGGGAGAAGCATCCCTTTTTCCCCTTCCCCTTTCTGCCCAAGTGTGCTAGAGCAGGGGTAGTCAACCTGTGGTCCTCCAGATGCCCATGGACTACAATTCCCATGAGCCCCTGCCAGCATTTGCTGGCAGGGGCTCATGGGAATTGTAGTCCATGGACATCTGGAAGACCACAGGTTGACTACCCCTGTGCTAGAGGCCTGGAAAACGAAGACAGATCCTGGCAGACGACAGCTGCTTTGCTAGCTCAACTTGGATGCTCATTTTGCGCGTCTGTGAGAAAATATTTTTTCAGCAATCTGCTCCTCTTAAAAGGCATCCTGCTCAATGTTGCTCCTGCCTGAAATGGTAAAAGGAAAGATATCCGAGTGACTCATCACCTCCCTTCCTGACATTTCGTGGCTGGTCCTGCCAACCAGAACAAGGAGGGATGAGAGCAACAGGTCAGGAAACGCCTCCCCCTTCCAGCCCCTCCGGGCCCATCATTGGCCATTTTCGGATGGGGGAGGGGGGCGGGCGGTAGGTCGAGATGACCATATATGGTCATATTACCCAATACATGTTTAACAAATATATATATAAAATTAACACCCATCCATTTGGAAAACGCTTCCAGGGCTGTCAAGAAATCTCAGGGCTTCACGAAACCCTTGTTCGAAAAGCCTGGTATAAATCAAAGATTCTCATGGGCACCTCACTATAACCGGCCTATGTTTAATCTGCCAACAAAAGTGCGTTCAGTCAAGGCTATGGTATTCCCAGTTGCAATGTATGGCTGCGAAAGTTGGACCATAAGGAAGGCCGAGCGTCAAAGAATTGAGGCTTTTGAACTGTGGTGCTGGAGAAGACTCTTGCGAGTCCCTTGGACTGCAAGGCGAACAAACCGGTCAGTCCTAGAGGAGATCAGCCCTGACTGCTCTTTAGAAGGCCAGATCCTGAAGATGAAACTCAAATACTTTGGCCACCTCATGAGAAGGAAGGAAGGACTCCCTTGAGAAGAGCCTAATGCTGGGAGCGATCGAGGGCAAAAGAAGAAGGGGACGACAGAGAATGAGGTGGCTGGATGGAGTCACTGAAGCAGTAGGTGCAACCTTAAATGGACTCCGGGGAATGGTAGAGGACAGGAAGGCCTGGAGGATCATTGTCCATGGGGTCGCGATGGGTCGGACACGACTTCGCACCTAACAACAACAACAACAATGTTTAATCTCCTGGGCTGTAAAAAGGGACATACAGATACTCTATGTAGGTGAGGGCTGATAAGTGACCTCTGAAGAAGATCCAGTCAGATTGAAATGCATCTCGTTGTTTCAGTATCTAGCATTTCTTTCTTTTTTTCTTTTTTGGCCCTGCATGATTTGCTCAAAGGACTCCTTGCATATTTTCTACTGTGATTTTTAATGTACTGTATTTAACTGACCTTGTTTAGCACTAAGCAGTAAAACATATATTTAATAGCATTAACACTTAGTTGCTCTTAATATTTGAGCAGCGGCTTCCTGGGCGGAGCCGGTCCAACCTCTGTTTCTGGTCCACGGGCCAATCAGGATGTGCACAGCAAAGCCGTGGACCGGAAACAGAGACCAGGCTAAATCCAGTGAGGGGCAGTCTGGTGCCATTGCCGCCAGTCTGCCCCTGACCACTGCTGGGAGAGGACGCTGGTGGGACTGGCCGGTGGGGGGGGGGGATGTGTCATCTTGACCCTCTTTTCTTCCCCATTGAGGTAGGGATGGGGGTAGGGGGAGGTTGAGGAGGTAATTTTGCCATGTTGTTGCTGTTTTTGTTGTGTTTTATTGTCCATTTTAAAGGGTTTTATTGTGGGTTTTATTGGACACATTTGTAACCCGCCAAGAGCCATTTCCAGGAGTGGCAGGCAATACATTGAATGATGATGATGATGATGATGATGATGATGATGATGATGTATAGATAAGAGAAGGTATGTTGACTATCTCACTCCTAGCTTGGGCCTTTTTGAGCCTCGCTCATGGTGCAAGTGGCCAGCCTACTGCAGGAAGTCCAGGAACGCGAGAAGAGCCCCGCAAAGGCCCGTGGCCATAAAGAGCTTCAGAATGGTTGCTCTGGAGACTGTAATCCAATCATTCCACCATTTCAGTTGGCCCCTTGCAGCTCCGTAACACCCTTTCTTACGAGGGGGCAGAAGCGCCATCCCTCAGCCCAGGCCATGACGAGACTGCCCGCCTGGCCTGCGTTTCCAAAACGGAGCTGCAGCCGTTCTTTCTCGCCTTTTCATTCCTGCAGAAATCCAAGGGGGTTGCATCCCTCTCATCCCCACTGAAAATGAGCTCCGTTTCTTCTTCTTCTTTGCTTTCCGAACATGATTCTACTTGTGACGTAATCCGTCAGACTATGGAGATGGATAAGCGGCGGGGTCTTGAAGGGCTTCTTGCCGGCACTGCTTCTTGCCATGCCAGGTCAGGGCGAGGGAGGGAGGGAGCCACTGATCTCCCCGCCTTGGGGCCAGACAGGGAGCCTGAGGTGAATTTATTCTTGTCATAACTCTTGCTTCCTTCTGCCAGCCAGAAGAGGCGAGCCTTGAGATCTCTCCAGTTGCCAGCCTCCAGGTAAGGGCTGGAGATTGATTTAATTTATTTATTGTGGGCTTGATATTCTGCCCTGTCTCCAGTCTCCCAGAACGATGGATCTCTGGACTACCTAAACTGCTTATTTAAAAACAAATTATTTAAACCATTTATTCTACTTCTTTTGGTGAAAATGGCTGCTTTGTTAAGCAGGCCGCGTAGCATTATAGACCATGCCGACTTGTTTATGTAAGTTATTTATTTATTGAATTTCTAAACCACCACTCTCAGCCAAGCTGGCTCGTGGTGGTTTAAAACCCATTGAAAACTCCAATACAATTGGGGCATACAATTGGTACGATCAACACAGTCAATAAAACAATACTCTCCCGCAGACCCTCCAGTCTTCTGCTCACAGCCTATGTCCTCAACAGATGTCCCTGGCAATGTTGGCCTAGGGGGTGCTGATCACGAAGTTAACTGAGTCTCTCTCAGCCTGACCTCCCTCAAAGGGTTGTTGTGAAGGGAGGGAAATAGGATGACCTCAGTAACAAAGGACAGTCAGAGTTATGGGAAGATAAGAAGTAAAGGAAGAATCTCCCTTTCAGGCTGCCATTCGAGAGACATCCTCCTGGCACTTTCTCCTGGATAAATGTGATGGGGATGGGCCGTCAGATGCTGGTAACACTTCGGCTTCTTTCTGACACTCAACCTAGGACTGCCATCTTTAGGTTCAGAAACACCTGAAGGTTGGAGGGTGGAGCCCAAGAGAATGGAATTTAGGGAGAGCAGGGACCTTGGTAGGGCAGTGGTCCCCAACCCCCGGGCTGCGGCCCAGTGCCGGGCCGCGAAGGCCTCGGTGCTGGGCCGCGGCTCTCTCTTCCCACCCCAAAGCTTCTTGCTTTGGGAGGGGGTGGGAAGAGCTTCTTGCTTTGGGAGGGGGTGGGAAGAGCTTCTTGCTTTGGGAGGGGGCGGGAAGAGAAGCTTGCCAGGCCGCAAGCTAAGCTGCTTCGGCGGTCGATTTCCTTGCGGCCTGGAGGGGCGGGGAGAGGGAGCCGCGGCCGCCGGCATGCCGGCGGCGAAAACGCGCACGCGCAGACTTGCCACACATGCGCATTTGCGTCTGGCGGGGGCGCAAACACGCACGCATGGCAAGTCCGCGCATGCACGTTTGCACCAGGGCTGCCGCGCATGCACGGGGCCCCAGGTCGCCCTCTCCCCGCACCCCGGCACAGCAGTCCGCAGCCTGACAAAGTTTGCGGACCACTGTGGTAGGGTATAATGCAAGGTTGGACAAACCTGCCAAGGGCTCATGGGAATTGTAGTCCATGGACATCTAGAGGGGTGGTTTGGCCACCCTTGCTATATAGGTTTGCTAATCTCCAGGTGGTGACTGGAGATCTGATATTACGGATTTCCAGGCAACACAAATCAGTTCATCTGATGGTCACTGTGGAAGATGGACTCTATACTATTATACGCCATTCATGCTCTAGTCTATCCCTTCCCAAACCCCGCCCTCCTCAGGCTCCACCCACAAAACCACCAAGAATTTCCCAATCCAGAGCCGGCCACCTTAATGGTCTCTTGGACTATGACTTGGGACAGCCGGTTTGTTACTTCCTTTCTTTCTTTGCAACAGTTGTTACCCACCTTTCTGTCTTGCAGGACTCAAGGCAGTTTACAGTTTCATCCTACCTCGCAGGGCTGCAAGGACAGACTGGGGCAGAGAATCAGGTAGGTCATCCTGACATCCTGGCAAATAGGTGAGATAAATGGCCGAGTGTCGATGGAGCCTGATACTCTAACCTGGTCTTTTCCGACCTTTTGACCATGGAGAAGCCCTTGGAATAATTTTTCAGGTTTCAAGGAACCCTGGAAGTGATGTCAGCTGGCCACACCTCCCTGCCCCGCCCCCTTGAGTGACATGTCACCAAAGTGGCATTGCTACCTGCGTTTTAAGGAGGACTGGGAGGTGGATACAGGATGCGTTTTAAGGCAGGAGTAGGCGAGAATGCTCTGCTCCCCTCCCAGGTGCAGAAACCAAGAGAAAACTCACTCGTGCAGGGAAGGGGAAGCAAAGGAAGCAGCCAGCTTGTGACCGAGTCCATAGAGGGGTGGGAGGGACTGCCTGTCATCCTATGCCCCCGCAGGGCAGGTGCTAATTTGTTGGTTATTCCCGGCCCCAGGTTATTCCCGGCCCCGGCTGGCCTCAACTAGAGCCAGGGCCTTTTCAGTCCTGGCCCCCACCTGGTGGAATGAGCTCCCAGGTGAGCTGCGGGCCCTGCGGGAGCTTTCAACATTTCGCAGGGCCTGCAAGACGGAGCTCTCCCGCTAGGTCTATGGGTGAGCCCGGTACGGCCAGGGAGATGGACAGAGCCCCCCTTTCAGGAGAGAGGTATGACTGGTGGTTTCAAGGGACTTCTGCACCCTCCTCCCTCCCACCCCCCTATGAGATGTTACTGGGGGGGGGGGGACTGAGAATAGCGAGGGTTTTGTTTTTCTGCCGTATCTTCTTCCTTTGGTTTTTGACTAATGATCTGTGATTTTACGTCTGGGGTTTTATGGGGGTTTTATTCATACATGTGTAATCCGCCATGAGCCATCAGGGAGTGGCTGGTAATAAATAAAATAAATAAATAATAATAATAAGAAGAAATAATGCTGCCGCCCCCCACTGGAGCTCCCACGGTGAGGTAAAGACAGACGTGAAGGCTTCCTTCTCAGGACTAGGTCTCTCTGCTCTCTCCCTGAGCAGCCAGCTTTTTATTCAGTTTACAGATCAATAGAAATTTTACTGCACACATCGAAGGACGTAACAGTTTGCCAAAGCGTATAGCTATGTACACATCCCATTATCAGGAGGTTGTAAGAGGCTGCGTAGTGCGGACTTTGAGTGGAATATCCTTGTGATCAACATTGCAGGAAAATATGTTTTTCTAGTGCTTTTCCAGAGACTGACCTTTCGGCCTGTTTCTTGCCTGGGTGTGCCCAACAGCAAGAAGCAGAGACCGAATTTAGCAAATACTCTCTACAACATGGACCCCTGGTTGGGAATCCCTGCTCCAACCACCACACCATACTCTTGAGCCGAATGATTCCTGTAGAATACACAACAGCCCTCCAGACAGAGGCCTTGGTCATACATTTTGCATTTGGGATAAGCCAGCTTCCTTCTGCCTGTGTGTCCCCCTCTGGCTCCAGAATGACATTCTTCACCATCTTCAACTAAATATTTATAAAATTGATTGCAGCATTAAACCACCCTGAGCCTTCAGGGAGGCGGTATATAAATAAAATAAATACAAAATACAAAGTACAGATACACTGAGGCATACATGGTCATCCCCAGGATTCGTACCCCCAGTTCCTTTGGGAACAACCCCAAGCAGGTCTACTCAGCAGCAGGCCTCAGTAAATGGAGCTGACTCTCAGAAAAGTGGTTATTATTTTTATTATTATTTATGGCATGGGATGTGTATTATACAGCCAGGCGATCCTAAGATTGTAAGTCGAAGTGCCCTTTGCCAGAGATACAGGAATGATAAATCCATCACCTGTTGACCAGGTCAGATGGTGTTCACAGGCTTTCTTTGTTGGGTTCTGCCAAGGCACTTCCAACTCAGGGGGACTTCCGGAGTAAAGGGCCGACACCCGACTCTGCCCGCAGTCATTTCTTTCCATTCCTGTAAGGTCGAGCCACTTGCGTCTTTTATGCTGTACACTCATCTTGTCCTTTGTCCCTCTCTTTTAAACTGCTAATAATGCCAAATTTCAGGGAGGTTGGAGGAATTGACCTAGTTTTACAGACAATTAAAATTCACCCATCTCATGCCAGCATTGATGTGGGGTGGGGGTGGGGTGGGGAGAGCCTTTCAATTTACAGAAACGCAGTGCAGGGGAACAGGGCTAGATTCTTTTGTCTACGTGCTCTTAAAAAAATAGACCCCCTCCCTGCCACTCACCACATATATTCAATTTGAACATAGAATTATAGAATCATAGAGTTGGAAGGGACCTCCTGGGTCATCTAGTCCAACCCTCTGCACTGTGCAGGACACTCACAACCCTCTGGCTCATCCACTGTCACCTGCCACCCCCTTGAGACTTCACAGAATCAGCCTCTCCGTCAGATGGCTATCCAGCCTCTGTTTAAAAATCTCCAACGATGGAGAACCCACCACCTCCCGAGGAAGCCTGTTCCACTGAGAAACCGCTATGTCAGGAACTTCTTCCGGATGTTTAGACGGAATTTCTTTTGAATTGATTTCATCCCAAGTGGACATATCTCAGTTTCTGAAGAGACTAAAGATCGCAAGGAATTCCTGTACCATCACTGTGTTTGTCTGGATGTGGGGTTCCCAACCAGGGATTCGTGGACCCCTGTGGGTCCATGGGAGCTCCAGAGGGGGTCACTGGCCGCTTCCATTGCTCTCCCTCCACCCTCCCAAGCGTGAGTGTGAGATCTCACGTGGTTTCTGTGCCTGGGAGGGGGCGGAGCCTGCATGCCTACTCTCAAACTGTGTCCTGTCTCTCCCTCCCGCAGTCCTCCTCGAGAATGCCTTTGTATGCAGGTGGTGATGTCACTCCCAGTGACATGTAACTAATTGGGGTGTGGCAGGGAGGCGTGGCCATCTGACATCATTTCTGGGGCTCCTTGAAGTCTGAAAAAATATCTCACAGATCCCTCCATGGTCAAAAGGTTGAAAAAGGCTGGTCAAAATGTTCTTTACTGGTGTGTATGCGGAGGTGTGAGCCTCTTGTGGCGCAGAGTGGTAAGGCAGCAGATATGCAGTCTGAAAGCTCTGCCCATGAGGCTGGGAGTTCAATCCCAGCAGCCGGCTCAAGGTTGACTCAGCCTTCCATCCTTCCGAGGTGGGTAAAATGAGTACCCAGCTTGCTGGGGGGTAAACAGTAATGACTGGGGAAGGCACTGGCAAACCACCCCGTATTGAGTCTGCCATGAAAACGCTAGAGGGTGTCACCCCAAGCGTCAGACATGACCCGGTGCTTGCACAGGGGATACCATTACTTTTATGCAGAGGTGTGGGGTGTTTGTGGGAACAAGCCTCTGTCCCTCTGACCCCAGTCTGCAAAGCAAGCAAGCTGTCCATCACACAGTGGGGGAGAAGTTTGAATCTTTATCTCTGCATCCCTTCCCTTGTCTCTTCTCTACAGGAAGGGGATTGGTTGCTCATCTGTGCTAAGGAGGAGGATCCTCTGCCTCATTCCTTTCATCTCCCCAGCTTGCCTTCCATTATGCATAAGCAAAGCTTTGTCTAGGCCAAACTTCCCCAGAGTATAAGGCAGGACATGTAAATACACAATCTCCCCTTCCAAAGCTAGAAAGTCCTTCCAAAGACATTGTGACAGTGCAATGATTGGCACAACATAGAAGCACCATGCTCATAAGTGGGGCAATTCTACATGGCAGGAAAATTGGCTAAGTGTTTTGGTTGGATAACATCCCTATCAAGCATATATCCACCAAGTTCCTGTCCCCCCCCACCCCCATCTAGAAAGCTGAATTCAGAAAACTAGTTGTCAAAATAAACGTTGAATTGGAAGGTCTCTGACTGGCTCCTAACTGTTGGAAACAGTTCTGTTTGAGTTCAGAGCATTTACACTATTTACATATCAGTGTAATTCAGGTCAGATCTAGAATAGTAGATTTCCTACTGTGCATTCCTACTGGATGCCTGACCTCCTTTGGCAGCACCCTCTCTGTTTTCCTGATGTGTTCCGAGATGGTCTGGTGAGAGATCCAGCCAAGAGCCTTTTTATTGGAAGAAAGCAGCTGTTGCCAAGGCATCCGGCATGTTATCTGGGACTGGTAGAAAAGATTAAATGAAGATTTAATGGGGAGGGGGTAGAAGAGAAGCAAAGCACTTACCAGAGTAAAGTGGGCACAGGTAGCCCAAGGAGGGTATTTTTTTTTTCTGGGAGGGGGGGGATGCTCCTTTGAACAATATCCTCCCCTGAATCACTCTGCAAATTGGATTTTGGAACAAGTAGCATCCAGTTTTGCTGAGAGCTTAAAAACGGAACAGAGTAACTCAGACTGTGACGGCAGACTCCAACGAGTTACTGACTTATTTATGGGCTGCTTGGCCAGGAGGAGGAAGTGAGAGGGTGTTTAATAGCCCCGAACATGCTCAGAATAAAAACCTGCCTGTGATGGAATGGACCCACTTTGACCTGCTGGCCCTGTTCCACCCTGCGCTCCAAGTTTTCCAACAGCTGGAGACTTTTCTTTCTCCCTCTGTTCAGCCATCACCACCACATGACCTTTGTAAGGAATTGCCTGCTGGGAGGGTCAGGACTCCCAACTTCTAAGCTTTGCCTTTGTGTCTCCTGCTGTCCAGCACCTGGCTACCATGAAGACTGTTTACTGCCTTGTATGCCCGGGGAGAAATAGCTGCTTGTCAATTGACTGCCTTCACCCTTGTGCTCCTTTTAAAATGGCATGTCCAGGATGGTGGAGGTCTATGTGGTACGGAGAACTACTATCAGGTTCAAAAGTTATAAAGTATTATTAAAGAGAACATGTTCACCAGCATACTTTTAGCATACCACCAGATTGAGCAAGGGATTAAACAGAAATCAGTAAGGTGCAATTCCTCTGTCCTTCTCTCTATTTATTTATTAATTAAATTTATAGGATGAGCTCCTGGTCCAACCAACTTGTGGAGGGTAACAACAAATCTAAAATAAAATATTAAAAATAACAACTGTGACATCCAAAATTAAAACCAACACACATACACCCCCCCACACACACACACACACATGCCTATTCCCCACTGTCTGCTATTTTTCCAGGTAAAATGGTACACATTGGAGCATTCTGATATACCCTATCAGATGTTAAAATATAGGACGGTTTCCTTAGCTTAGGAAGTTGCAGATCTCTACAGCGTTCCCCTTGCTGTGAAGTATCCTCCAGCTCTTCTGGCACCTCCTCCAGACCTCAGTTAAGAGTTCTGTCTGATCTGATGAGCTCAGCTCCAAACAGACTTTCCTCCTTGATCCTATGAATTTTATCATCTCTTTTTTCCCTACTCACTGTCCAGTTCAGACTGAATCAGAGGCTTTTCCTGGAAATCTCCAAGAACACCTTCTTGAAGACTTGTCTCGTATTCAACATCTCCAGATCTCTGTTTCCGTGCTTGAAGGATGGGGGGAGCTTGACCATCCTATTGTCTGGACCCATTCCAATTTGTATGAAGGTGGGTTGACACAAGTCTGGAAGGCAACTGGGATGACTTCCCTCCTCCCAGCCTGTTCTCTGCCCTTAGTAGGGGTGGGGGGAAATAAAATTCTAAAACTCGGGGAGAAGGTTTTGCTCCATTTAAACCTCCAAAGAAAAACACTCATTTCTTCACACTTACCATTAGGAAAAGCAAGACAACTGTAGAACAAAGATCTGGCTGACATGAACCAACGCAGCTTTCTGTTTGAGTATTTTGGTGAGTAGCACCATCAAATGCTTGGGGAAGAAACACTCACCTTTTGTAGCGAATGCTCAAAAATTTAAAATATATTGGGAATTTTTTGTACATAAGTAGTACCTTTAGGGCTTT
Source organism: Paroedura picta (assembly GCF_049243985.1). Taxonomy (NCBI): domain Eukaryota; kingdom Metazoa; phylum Chordata; class Lepidosauria; order Squamata; family Gekkonidae; genus Paroedura; species Paroedura picta. The sequence continues at coordinate 9,014,431 of NC_135372.1, read as the reverse complement.
CTTGGGGCTGTCCTTGCTCTCTTTCCTTGTCTTCCCTTCGCCTAATCCACTGATCAGGAAAATATGATTCATAATGAGGTGGGTGGAGCAAGACAAGCTTTCCCTTGTGTTCAGCCTAGCCCATTTTGCCTGCTTGACCAGAGTGGCTCTCCAAGCTCACAGAAACAGAGCTGGAAAGGATTTCAAGGGTCATCTAGAAAAACACAGAAGGGAATTCTACACAATTTAACAACAGCAAGAAAAAGACATAGAGGATTTCCTAGCTGGTGTGATTTTATGCTTCCCATGTTATCCTCACAACAACCCTGTGAGATAGGCTGAGTGTGAAAGCTTTTGGGGAAAGCAACAGAGATGTCGCGGGGGGGGGGGGGCTGTATATAAATCAAATGAATAAAATAATAAAAAACTGTGCTCCATCCACAATCTCCCAGTCAGCCTGACAGTGGAGATTGCAGTGGGGCTATTTTTGCTCTAAAGCTGGACAGAAGTGTTGTTTCAGCTCCCAAAATAAACTGCTGAGCCTTTTTATCCTTAGAGGCCTTACTTCCACAACCGTAGATAAGCGCGGCTTAAAGTTTTGATTTATTTTTGACAGGAAGAGTCATGTTTCCCCTGATCTTGTCAGTTGGGGGAAAGGGCAGGTTGAGGGGGGGTCGCCATCTCGGTCTGAAACACAAGAAGAAAATTGAGTCCAGCAGCACCTTTAAGACCTACCAAGTTTTATGCAAGGTACTATTTTATTTATTTATTTATTGGATTTATAACCCGCCTCTCATGACTTTTGTCGCCTCGAGGCGGCTAACAATTAAAACCATAACAATTTCCCCATCAAACCCCCCTTAAAACAATAGCAATACACATAAAAACCCACAAGATGGCAGAACAAACTATCACCCAACATTATTTACTAAGTCCAGCCATTCCCTCCCCATACCTACTACATACTACTACTATGCTGGCTTTGCCTCATGTTGGCCGGAAAGAAAGGCAGGGGCTGAGAAGACAGTTCAGGCCCCCCATACCATGCTACAACTGATTCCCCACTCCTTGATTCTTACATTCAAGGTCTACCCAGGAGGGGACGGGTGGCGGACTGCCTTTGAGGCTCTTGCGGACCCCCAGGGGTATTTAGACTGTTGACTGGGAATTCCTGACTTCACTTGTTTACTGATTTTCTTCACTCACCCACTACCTATATATGAGTGGACTGGAACAATTCACATTTCATTGTGTTTGAGGAACTGTGCATGAACGCAAAAGCTGACCACTAGAGTAAAACTTTGTTGATCCTAAAGGTGCTGCGAGATTTCACCTTTGTTTTGGAAAGGACGGCGAGCGGCTGAAAGGAATCAGCCTTTTGTCAAAGCAGTAAGTCTTGTCCTCAGACTTATTGACTTCCTATAAGAGAGCCCTACAGGAGGGTAAGCGAATCCCAGTGGGCAAAACGGGCACGGATTTCCTTTGGAGAGCTGAGGCTGCAAAAGGACGACAAATCCGAATGTGACAAAAGCCGTCCTCGAAATGTGTTATAGCCCCTTGGGAAAACAACTGCGGTCAGCACGCATCCATTCTCGGGACGAAGGCAGGAAGGATTTTCAACCTACCTTCCTGCAGGCCCATTAATCGATTTTGTTTCTTTAAAAGTGAAAAAAGCCCTCCCGCTTTTCCGCCACTTGCACATGGATGCCAGCCAAGGTTGAGGAGCTCCAAAGTGCTCTAAGGGCGTGTGTGAAAACATCCCCCAGAGGGCAGCCCCAGGGCAAAGGGGACAAAGCTGGCCTAAATACTGCTAAATTCCTACTTATGTTTTCATGATGTTTTATACCGTTAATGTTGGTTATTACTGTGTTGGTTTTAATTCACTGTTACTTCTTAACCTACTACGTACACCAACCTATGTTCGGCAGGGCGGTATAGGAATTTAATAAATAAGGATGAAGATGTTGGGTGGGTGGGTGTGAGTTTTGTTAGAACATTATGTTATGCTGAGACATTATAATGAGACATTTTTGTGATTTTTATTATTATTTTTACTTGCAAACTCTAACTTGCTCGTGCTCCCTGGCCCTAAAGAAGCGAGCTTGGCCTCGAGCAGAGCTAGGGCCTTTTCATCCCTAGCTTTGGCCTGGTGGACTGAGCTGCCAACAGAAACGGGGGGCCTTACGGAAGTCTCAGAGAAGAAGAGGAAGAAGAAGAAGAAGAAGAAGAGTTGGTTCTTATATACCGCTTTTCCCTACCCGAAGGAGGCTCAAAGCGGCTTACAGTCGCCTTCCCTTTCCTCTCCCCACAACAGACACCCTGTGAGGGAGGGGAGACTGAGAGAGCCCTGAGATTACTAAAGAAGAGTTGGTTCTTATATACCGCTTTTCCCTACCCGAAGGAGGCTCAAAGCGGCTTACATTCGCCTTCCCTTTCCTCTCCCCACAACAGACACCCTGTGAGGGAGGGGAGACTGAGAGAGCCCTGAGATTACTAAAGAAGAGTTGGTTCTTATATACCGCTTTTCCCTACCCGAAGGAGGCTCAAAGCGGCTTACATTCGCCTTCCCTTTCCTCTCCCCACAACAGACACCCTGTGAGGGAGGGGAGACTGAGAGAGCCCTGAGATTACTAAAGAAGAGTTGGTTCTTATATACCGCTTTTCCCTACCCGAAGGAGGCTCAAAGCAGCTTACAGTCGCCTTCCCTTTCCTCTCCCCACAACAGACACCCTGTGAGGGAGGGGAGACTGAGAGAGCCCTGAGATTACTAAAGAAGAGTTGGTTCTTATATACCGCTTTTCCCTACCCGAAGGAGGCTCAAAGCAGCTTACAGTCGCCTTCCCTTTCCTCTCCCCACAACAGACACCCTGTGGGGTGGGTGAGGCTGAGAGAGCCCTGATATTCCTGCTCGGTCAGAACAGTTTTCTCAGTGCCGTGGCGAGCCCAAGGTCACCCAGCTGGCTGCATGTGGGGGAGCGCAGAATCGAACCCGGCATGCCAGATTAGAAGTCCGCGCTCCTAACCACTACACCAAACTGGCTCTCTTTAGAGCACTCAGAGAAACGATATGGGCTTCCCTCCCCACCTGACCCCTGAACCCCCCCCCCCATCAGTTAGATCTGAGAATTTGGTTTAGTGGCATAAGACGGAGCAATTTTAATAGAATTCGGGTTTTATATATTTATGATTTTATTGTTTTAATTTAGACATGTCTGGAAATTTTGGCTGTTGTTAGCCACCCTGAGGCTAATTAGTCACAGACTCTCACGTTCTTTGAAAGTACAACTCTTTAACTGGCATAAACACCAACCAACATAAACAATACTGAACAAGGGGAGAACCACGAACTTATGTACACTTTAGTTGGCCACCCAAGAGCCCTGATTGGCCCTTAACAAAGCCCTTTGATTGGCCCACAGACTCCAAGAGGTTGTGGTCTGACTGGTTTACATTACCACCATTCTGTCTGCATGCATAACTTTACAAGAGGGGGGCAGCTTATAAGTCCAATACATAAGTCCAGTAGAGTCCTGGAGCCAGTTCAAGGCTTTGGTTTTTACCTTTATGGCTGCATGTGGTCTGGGCCCTACGTATCCGAGGGGACCACCTCTCTGAATACGTTTCCCAGAGAGCACTTTGTTCTAGTATTACCAACCAGCTGAAGATTTCTGGTCCCTAATAAGTCTGGTTGGCCTCAATCAGGGGCCTTTTTGACCCTGGCCCCTGCCTGGTGCAATGAGCTCCCCCGGAAGATCAGGGCCCTGCCTGGGGTGGAAGGTTGTGCACATGGGAGGGCCCCGATTCTCTCCCCAAGGCGTCCACTTCAAGGGTCTTGAGAAAGACCCTCTCTCTGCCCAAGAGCGATGGCCACACAAAGGAGATGGCCCTGAGCAAGACACAGCTGAAGACTCTGGCTCTGTCCAAAGCAGCTTCATCTTTTCCCCTCTTCCGTTTTTTTGGCTGATTCTACGGAGGCTTCATGTTTTGCATGCAGGCACAAAACCTGGCGAGGGTTGGGTGCGAATCCCCCCTCCCCGTCCATCTACTACAGAGAACAGCCCATGCGTAATGTCGCCAGCTTGGCCCCTGCTCCAGCTCAGATAGGAGTTCTCTTTCTCTTTGCCCTCATTAAAACATAACCTGGGGCAAGAGACATCTCGGTCATGTGTCCCCCCCCAAAAGTCTGTGTGGGGAGGGAGAGGATGTAGCTTTGTTCCCAGGGTAGCTGACCTTGAAAAGCTGGGTAACGAGGACGATGCTGTATTGGCAGGAGTCTCCGCCACTTGCTGAAATGCTTTCTCCCATTCCAGAAACGGAATGTGTTTGGAGAGTTGGTGGCCATAGATGGAAAGGGAGAGGAGTGGGGTGGGGAGGGAGTGTGGCTACTGGATAGAACAGCCCAGGAGCTAGGAAATTGGGCTTGAAGCCTTGCTCTACCACAAAGTTAGCTGGGTGACCTTGAGCTCATTGCTCTCGTTGAGGCTCGCCTACCTCACAGGGTTATAATGAGGAAAAAAAGAAAAGAAATGGAGAACAAGGCACACTGCCCTGACCTCCTTTAGCAGGAGGGTAGGATAACAAAGGTACTAAGAACAAAACAATGTGCCTCTTGTGGCGCAGAGTGGTAAGGCAGCAGGCATGCAGTCTGAAGCTGTCTGCCCATGAGGCTGGGAGTTCAATCCCAGCAGCCGGCTCAAGGTTGACTCAGCCTTCCATCCTTCCGAGGTCGGTGAAATGAGTACCCAGCTTGCTGGGGGGTAAACGGTAATGACTGGGGAAGGCACTGGCAAACCACCCGTATTGAGTCTGCCATGAAAACGCTAGAGGGTGTCAGCTCCAAGGGTCAGACATGACCCGGTGCTTGCACAGGGAATATCTTTACCTTTAAGAACAAAAGAAGAGCCCTGCTGGATCAGACCAGTGAGGGTCCATCTAGTCCAACATCCTGTCTCACCCTGTGGCCAACCAGTTCCTCTGGAGCAGTGGTTCCCTACCTTTTAACACTGGGGACCGGTCAATGCTTGATCATTTTACTGAGGCTGGGGGGGGGCTAGTCTTTTGCCGAGGGACGTCGCTGCCACCACCTGAGCCCCTGCTCCACTGGGGGGTGCTGCCAGCAGCAGCTGCTCAGTGCCACGCCGAGGGGGAGCCCCAGCCATGGCGGCCACTGGAGAGCACCAAAGGTGAGCCGGCGGCAGAGTGGCAGCGCAGCCCCCGAGGCAGCAGCCGGGGAGGAGGAGCCGCAGCCCAGTACCAACTGATTCCCGGACGGGTCCCGGTTCCCGGACCGGGGGTTGGGGACTGCTGCTCTGGAGGGTCAACAACAGGGCATAGAGGTTGAGACCTCCATAAGAACATCAGAAAAAAACCAGCCATATCAGACCAATAGTCTAGCACAGGGGTAGTCAAACTGCGGCCCTCCAGATGTCCATGCATTTGCTGGCAGGGGCTCATGGGAATTGTAGTCCATGGACATATGGAGGGCCACAGTTTGACTACCCCTTCAGCATCATGTTTCACTCAATAGGGCATAAAGGCTGAGGCATTCCCTGATAAGAATATGAGAAGAGCCCTGCTGGATCAGACCAGCGATCCAGTATCCAGTCTCACAATGTGCCCAGCCAGTTCCCCTTGATGGCCAAACCCAGGACTGAGAGGCCGAGGCCTTCCCCTGAGAGGAACATCGGAAGAGCCCTGCTGGATCAGACCACTGATGGTCAATCCAGTCCAGCATCTTGTTTCCCACAGTGGCCCACCAGTTCCTCTGAAGGGCCAGCCACAGGGCAGAGAGGCCGAGGCCTTCCTTGATAAGAACATCAGAAGAGCCCTGTGGGATCAGACCAGTGGTCCACCCATGTTACGACAAAGGCGTGTCTGTAAGGACACGTGTCTAAATTTAGTTGTGGGGAATCAGCTAGTAGAGCCAGCAAGAGGCAGAGTGGAGTAACGTGGGACCTTGTATTGCACAGTTTACTGGGTAATTATGTCACTGAGATAGAACCAAGGCAGACAATGATCTAAACATGGAAGAACTTTATTAACAAACACTAATTAGACAAAAGACAACACATGCATACTCTAGCATAGAAATGTACATTCCTAGCCACTAGCACACAAGGAAAAGGCTTATGGGGGAAGAACCTGTACTAAGGGTTGATTGGAAGTGATATCTACCTGTCTTCTGGGTGGAGCGGAGTTCCGGAGGTCCAGGGAAGCAATTTGGGGCGAAGGACGAGGGACCAAGACGAACGTCGGACAGAGTTTCTGTAGCCTGGAAACTGACTGCAATTTGTGGCTGTGGGAGCCCAATATTTAAAGGAAATTTGTGACCTGAGGTGATAGGGGGCTGATCCTACCTTGTCCAGGGCTTGGACAAAGAGTTTGATGGCTGGAGCCAGGTCCCAACAAAGAAACGGGTTGCTGAGACAAAGAAACTAGCTGCTGGGAATATGGAGAAATATTTCCTGTCTAGAAGGGCTGATGGCCCATTTCTGGCAACTCCTGGATGATTGCTTGTGCCTGGGGATAGTGGTAAGGGAAAAGACAAAGACCAAATCTTGGATTAGATTTGGTGTTGAAAAAGAGTGGCCAGTTCCCTTTATGGGACAATGTGCTTGGCTGGCTGGAGGGGAGTCTTGGGTGGGGTGCCTTTGTCTCTCTGTACTTGCCAGGTGTGCTGACAAACTCCTCTTTTGTTTGCAAGCAAGTAGGTTGGGGGAAGCCTAACTCCAAGTCCTGCTTCAGAGCCAGAAGTGGGTTTTAGTTGCTCTCCCATTATGCTTTGCAAGGCTTGACCTGGCTTTTCTCTCTCTGGTGCCAGGGTCTGCGCAGGAGTGTCAGGAAGGGTTGACATGGGTGTGCAAGCCTTTGATGGAGGGGTGGCAGCCCACATAACACCCAGTCCAGCATCCTGTCTCACCCAGTGGCCCACAAGTCCCTCCAGAGAAGTCCAAGCAATGGGGCATAGAGGCCGAGGCCTTCCCCTGATGTTGCCTCCTGGTTCTGGGATTTAGAGGTGTAGTGCTTCTGAATGTGGAAGTTCCCATCAGTCATCCTGGCTAGTGGCCATTGAGAGACTTCTCCTTCACAAACATGTGTGCTGTTTTTTTTAAGTATCCCTGAACTAAGGGAAATCAGTCTGAACAGCATCTATATATTTTAAGATCCCTTTGGCCTGTAATTTTAAGAACTACCTTGTGAGGTAAGAGAAGGTGAGTGTATGTTATTTGCCTAGGTATCTCTGAGCAGAGATTCGAACTTGCAGTCTCCTGTTACTTTATCCGTTATACCATACTCTGCCACACTGCTTCTCCCTACACTGTGGATTCAGAGTTATGCTGCTTTTGGATGTGGAGGATCTATTTCACTCCCCCTTTTAATCAGTCACCCTTTGACATACTTATTCTTCCTGGCTTTTTCTAATTTGTTCTGCATGCGTTTTGTAGTGAATTCGACATTCTTTGCATGGAGTGCATGTGAGACTGATCATGAATTGCAAACTTCACTGTGGTAAGGTACCCAGAATATTAAAACACACACACACACCATCCCAAGAGGATGACTGAAGTATCAGCTCCTGTCTGGTTACAAGACCATGTCACCTGGAACTCTAAAATCAGGGAATCAATGCAGATCAGGAGAATGTCTCCCTGTTTACTCAATACATGCAGGAGTTTTGCCGTTTTGTTCAGGGAAGGTGACTTTTGCATGGGAAATCAGTGCAAAACTGTTCTGAGCCATCTTGTAAGGTGGAATTTCTGTCTGCCTGTGAAAGGAATAGAATAGAGTCAAGTTCTGTGAAGGGGGTGGCAGGTTACAGTGGGTGAGCGATAGGGTTGTGAGTGTCTTGCATAGTGCAGGGGGTTGGACTAGATGACTCAGGAGGTCTCTGCTATTCTATGATTCCAGACCAATAAAATTCTTCAGGGTATTAATCGTGCTTTGATTGAACCATGCAGCTCCAGGTGGTCTCTAAGATGCTACTGAATTTGACTCTGTTTTACCACAGACCAACAGGGCTACCCTCTGAGACGGTTTCTGCCTGTGGAATCCCCTGCCACAAGAAAGCGCTTCAGCTGCCCTTGGCTCTCTTCTCTCACCTGGCTGCAATAGACAGACATGGCCGCTCTCCCGTATCCGATGCTCTTCCCGCTGCCTTGGCTTCCTTTCTTCCTAGCACACTGGCTGCCCGCACCACGGGCCATGTGGATTCCCGATGCCACGTCATACCAAGACGCCTGCCACGGCACGTGCTCCCAGGTCCCTCAGGGCTGGCAGCATCGCATCCCCAGGCGTAGCTGATTGGCTGGCCCTCCTGGCCTGGGAGGCGGTTGCCGTGGAAACCCTCCTGCAGCATCCCTTGGACTCTGCTCCGGGGAGGAGAAGGATGCAGAAAACCTTATTTGACAAACAGCGAACAGCCTGATGTTTAATTTGTAAAACTGGAGGAGAATGCCCACCCGAAAGGCGCGGCTGAAGGGGGGAAAGCATATCTGCATGCACAATGCCACATTTTTGCCACTTTTGGAAATGTTAAATGATGATGAAGTGGTGGAGTTCTTTGCTATTGCTCAGTTCTACACCCGTTCTACAGATTGATTTCAAGATAAAGGTTGAAGCATCTTTCTGTCAAGGAACAATGGAAGGCCTTGGGTGATTTTTAGTTTGAGAAAAGACAACCGCAGGGGAATATTGGACAGGTTTTTAAGAGTATATCTTCCTCCTAAGATTAGAGACCAGCATCTGTGCTGCTACTAGCCAGATTTGAGTCTCATGGCTCCTGGCTGTAACAGTACAGTCTCGTCTCTCTGCCTGCGATGTCTCTCTGGAACAATAAGGTCTAGCAACTTGCTTTTAAAAGAGGCGCAAACAAACAATCCCCTCCTGTTTTTTTCGGGAAGGTGTGTTCTGACAGGTTCCGTACTGGCGAGGAGGATCAAATTTCAGATCACAGAACCTGGCCTCACTTGATATATTTTTTAAACACACCCTTTGAAAAATTCTCTTGGAAATAATGAGGAGTAGAGGTTATGTTTCCAAAAACAATTCCCTTTCCCCAGGACACTGTTTCCATTGTAGGTTTGGCACGAGGGGGCTATTTATTTATCATCTGGAATGTGTGGGATACAGCTAGGAGATCCAAAGATTGTCTGCCAGCCAGGCAAGATATCTTTGCAGGTGGTTAGCCACTGCCTGGCCCCATGTCCGACTCTAGGATTCCGGGGAGCTTGCTCTCCCAAGTCCTAGCCAGGCCCAACCCTGCTCAGTTTCAGAGATCTTACCGGATCCTGCTTGCCTGGGCTATCCCAGTGGCGTACTGGTGGGGCTGATTTTCAATCACAGAGACCTTCTCTCCTTTCCTTGCAATACCTGAAGATTTTTCGTGGGGAAACAGGTGAGCGACAATCTTGACTTTTGCACAAAAGCAGCAGGTTGCTGGTTTTGCAGGTTGCTGGTTTCCACAAAGGGGACCTGAATCACAGCACAAGCATTCACATGACCCCTTAAGAGGTAGGGGACTTACCTAATAGGGTCCTACTTACAATCAGCTATACATGACAGTACAGACTCCCTATTCATGTGTTCAAGAGCATGTAAGAAGCATTCAGTGCAGTGCAATCCTATTACAATGCCCCTGTGAATAGCTAGTTTTCTGACATACCCCCTGAGGTTACCAAAAATACTTGGAGATTTTTTGGAGGGGGACACCTTGGGGAGGGCAGGGCTGAGAAATTGGAGGGACCTCATCAAGGTATAATGCCATAGAGGACACCCTCCAGTTTAGGGTCTCCATCAAATGTGAGGAATGGGGGGGGGGGGAAGGGCTGCCAGAGCCAAGTTGGGAAACTCCTAGAGGTTTGGGGGGGACAGGGATGTGGGGGTACATAGTGGCCACCCTCCGAAACATCCCTTTTCCGCAGGGGAACTGGGCACGTGTTTCCCATAAGTTTCACAGCTCTCTTGGAGCAATAGAGAAACCGGGATGAGAGTGACCGAGGGACGCTGATGTGTCACCGATCCGACAGAATCCCTGACCCGCGGGAGACATCCCGTATCTATCGGTGGCTGCCACGGCCCAGCCCGGAGAGGAGATGCAATTCGGGGGGATGCCCAGAACCCACGTGGCGGCTGGCATCCCAACCCCCAATCAGCCAGGTTCTGCAGGGGGGGGGGCTGATCTGCGTCACCTGGCGAGCCAGCATCACGGGCAACCCTGAGCACCTCCCTCTCACCTTTCCACTTTCTCCTCCGGGGAGGGAGGGAGGGTCTCTTTGCAACCATGAGGTCTAGCGCCTTGCTCCCGATGAACCAGCCAGCGGGGTTGTCTCCGCACGCCGCCGGCGACTGGGGCGGGGGTCGGCTCTCCGCTCTCATCCCCCCAGTCCCCTCCCTTCCCGGGGAGGGTGGCCGCGCCCCCCGGCAACTCCGTAGCCAATCCGGAGCGGCGGGTGGAATTCAAACCGCACCGCCTGCCCAGCACCTGGCGGCCGGAGCCCAGAGGGAGCGCCTCCGCGGAAGGGGCCGCACCTGGCGCCGCCGCCGCCCAGCCCAGCCCAGCCAGGTGAGTGGGGCGGGCTCCTGTTGCGCCGCAGGTGGACCCGCAAGCGTCGGGGCGGGCGGAGAAAGTTCACCGGAGGGGAGGCGGCCAAGCTCTGCAGGGCGGAACCCGGTTTGGGGGAGAGGCTACCCTGGACCGTCTTGCAGATGGGGAAGGGGAGGGATCAGCAGAGCCCTCTCCCCTGGGGAGCCCGTGGGCAAAGCACAGAGGCCGGGCGTGCCCCCGAAGGCTTCTCGCTCCCGCCTGCCCATCCCTGCAGCCCAGCCGCGCAGCCACGCTCCCCTTCCCAGCGGCCGGACGGAGACGAGGGCTGCCTGCTTAAGGACAGAGAGGAACTGGTTTGGATCCAGAGCGGCGGGAGGTGGCAACGACCACAGGCTTGCTCGCACTCCTGGCTGGCTCAGGCAGGGTCCCTCGGCCGGTGCTTTCCCGAAGTTTCCCAGGTCCTTGGGATGCGCCGGAGCGAAATCCGGAGTGACCGGAGTCCGCCTTTGCCACTGACGTGCCGCGGATTTGACGGGATTACTTTGGGGGGGGGTGACAGCTGGGCGTCAAAGTCACGGTCTCCTCGGGGGCCGCCTGGGCTGAGCCAACTGGGAAGGTGGGCTGTAAAATCTAAAATAATAATAATTGTTATTAAGCGGAGCCTCCGTGTTCAAGGGCAGTGTACCTTTGAATGCCGGTGGATGGGGGGCAGCCGGGCAGGATTTGGTGGAACTCCTGGTGATCTCTCTGGGGGCATCTGCTCACCCTCTGTGAGACATTGGCCGGATCCTGCTTGACTTTGTTTACATGAATTTGTGGTGGGGATAAATAGATACGTCTCACAGGAGTGAATTCCCCCCCCCCCCCCCCCAATCTTTGCTTCCTTTTCTGCCGTCTCTTCTGCTTCGGGGATTTGCATCTGCAACTAGTCTGAAGGTTGTTTTCTTGAGAGGGGTGGGGTAAGACTACGGGAGATGAATGTGGGGAGGGTGGAAGAGGGGAGAGAAGTTTAGGAAAGGACTCCCCCCCCCCGCAAAATATTTCCAGTCCGGCACTCTGCGCTAGCCCAATTTCCCAAGGGACCAGCAACAAAAGAGCTACTTATTGGAACTTGGGCAAGCTCTGAATGACCCGCCGTTGGGTGCCTGTTGCCACTTCAGACAATCTGTTTGGGGTTCGCGCTTAGAGAGGGCAGTGAAATGCTGGGCAGAGGCTGTACGATGAACGGAAGGTCTGCCGTCTGGCTTTGTGTCACGGTGTGTCCCTGGATCCGTCACCCACACGACCCCTCATACTTTCCCCAGGACCCACCTTTGGGTGGCATCAGGCCTTCTGGCCCATGGCCTACGGAGCTAAACCCAAAGCACAACTAATCGGCCAGGTGCGGCTTCTTCCTCTTTCTCCACCCATCTTACCTGCAAAATGTAGGCTGTAGGTTCCTTGAGGCAGAGACCTCCTGCCGTCATGTGCTCTATACCGCACCAGGCGGGCGCATCAAGGCTGTGGAGGTTCGATGGCTCAGTTGGGCCGTGAGGAAGGGGTCTCTGTCTCCCAGGTGCTTCCTGTTTGTGCCCCGTCTGACTTCAGGCTGGACTTCAGCGGGCCGTCCATCAGAGAGTAGCTTCGAAACCAGGGGTAGTCAAACTGCGGCCCTCCAGATGCCCATGGACTACAATTCCCATGAGCCCCTGCCAGCGAATGCCAGCGGAATTGTAGTCCATGGACATCTGGAGGGCCGCAGTTTGGAGCTGAATTTAGGATCCGCTCTTTGCCTTTCAAAATGCCGCCTGGATTCCAGGGCTTAGCCAACCTGATCCCTGTCCTTGCAACGGTCCAAATGGTCGTTCCTATGGAAAAGGTTGTCCAATTGCAGCTGACTTCAAGGGCAGGAGACGTTCAGAGGTGGTTGCCCGTTGCCTCCCTCTGCGTTGCAACTCTGGCCTCCCTTGGGGGTCTCCCATCCAAAAATTAACTACAGCCCACCCTGCTTTAACTTTCTAGTACTGATGAGATCGATTTAGCCTGGCCCCTTGGCTGAAATTTGGGGAACACTACAGTGAAGTGTGATCATATCTGACTTGGGGGGTCTATGAGGTCGTTCTGGGATCAGACGCTATCCGATTCAAACCTGGTCAGAATCTTTAAAAGGAAATATATATATATATATTGCTGTCGCTTAAATAGCTTCTCAAAACCCAGGAATAGCCAAAAACCCCAAGAACGCACAGTGAATGTGATCCGACCAATCAGAGTTTAGCAGCCTGTGAAAGCATGCCTTAGAGAGGAAATGGTGACTCTGAGCATGGGCAGAAGGCAGTCCTACCAATTAGAAAAACAGCTAGGTTTTTTGTACCCTGTTTTTTTTTACTCCCCAAAGGAGTCTAACAGCGGCTTCCAATAGCCTACCCCTCCTATCCCCACTACGGGCACCCTGTGAGGTGGGTGAGGCTGAGAGAGCTCTGAGGGAACTGTAACTGGCTCAAGGTCACCCAGCTGGCTGCATGCGGAGGAGTGGGGAATCAAACCGGGTTCTCCAGATTAGAGGCCACTGCCCTTAGCCATGAAACCAGGCTGGCTCTCGCTACACCAAGCTGTAAGCTTGCCTCCAAATCTATTTCTGAAAAGCCAGTTGGGGTGAATTGTTGGTGTTTACAAATGTTCAGAAGTTGACAAGGAGGGTGGAGAAGCAGAAAGTACAAGAGTGATCCTATATGTGCCAAGCAAAGCACAGCGATAGGCAAATGTTTCAATGCATATGAATTGAGTTTTTAAAATGATCATTCTATATAAATGATTCCTAGCCACATTTCGACCAGTTGCAAATGGACGCATTCTATCCCAACAGCATTGGACCACCATTAAAACAAGAAATCGAGCTGGACACATTTCGGGATTATTTTCCTCCATATATCCACCATTCCACCCAGTGTGGAACTGTTTCTTTGGCCCTACAAACAGGTACAACCCCTTTCACCCTGTTTCTGGGATCCCCAGCCTGTCTGACCCTGTGGGCGGCTGTGGGATTCTGACATGGCACACTGGCCGCCTCCACAAAATGGCTACCATAAAATGGCTGCTGCAGGAGGCCGAACGAGAAATACAAAATGGCCGCTGCACCTTATTTTCCGTTGCACAGCGATGCTCCTTGTGCTGTGGAGGCAAACCAATGGTCATCTATGTGGCAGGCAGGATGGGAATGTTCTAATGATTTCAACACATTCTTGGCAGTCCTATCCTCTGCTGCCCACAGAAACCATTCCCTGCGCTCACCTAAGGCAGCGGTCCCCAACCTTTTTATCACCGGGGACCATTCAACGCTTGACAATTTTACTGAGGTCCGGTGGGGGGGGGGGTTGTTCACTCCTCTCCTCTCAACCACTGCCCTAATGCTCTCTGATCGCTATGGTAATGTTTAAACATCCCTTCAAAATAAGATACAGACACGCCACAACAAGGAACCTAAGGAACATTTTATTTTCATGGAAATTTTAACTCATGACAATGACAAATCAATGGGAACCCTGAGCTTGTTTCTCTGCAACGAGATAGTCCCATCTGGGAGTGATGGGAGACAAGGACACCCGGGGGGGATGAAGTAAAGGGCCGGGGGGGGGAGGCGTCCTTCGCGGCCCACCTCCATTTAGTCTAAGGACCACTGGTGGTCCGCTGCCCACAGGTTGGGGATCGCTAGTCTAGAGCAGTGGAAAAGAGCGAGATCAGCATGATGGGACAAGAGGCAGAACTGAACTGACAAACCCTGGGGAAAAAACAATTGATATGCAATCATAAGCAATGGATCTTCATACCATGGGTCAATTTCTGTTTAATTTCTGTGAAGTAACACTTGCCTATATTTTATGGTTGGGGGTCACCACAACAGGAGGAACTGTATTAAAGGGTCGCGGCACTAGTAAGGTTGACAACCACTGCTCTATTTCCTGATGGACAGCTGGCCGGACTCCCCCCCCCCCCCCCAGAAACATTCGCCAGCTGTTTGGAAGTTTTAGCTGGATGGATCAGGAAGAGTCGCCTGAAACTCAACCCCTCCAAGACGGAGGTCCTCTGGCTGGGTAGGAAGGGCCCAGATCAGGAAGCGCAACTTCCCTGCCTGGATGGGGTGCAACTGTCTTCTGGACCAGAAGCCAGGAATTTGGGAGTGGTTTTTGATGCCTCCCTGTCTATGGAGACTCAGATTACTAAAGTAGCTTGGACGGCTACTTATCCCCATGATAAGGTTCCCCATGATGTTCTGATGGATAAGTTGAAGGACTGCAATCTGGATTTTCAGATAGTTAAGTGGATAGGGAGTGGTTAGAGAACCGCACTCAAAGCGTTCTTGTCAATGGTGTTTCATCAGACTGGAGAGAGGTGAGTAGCGGGGTACCTCAGGGCTCGGTGCTCGACCCGGTACTTTTTAACATATTTATTAATGATCTAGATGAGGGGGTGGAGGGACTACTCATCAAGTTTGCAGATGACACCAAATTGGGAGGACTGGCAAATACCCTGGAAGATAGAGACAGAGTTCAACGAGATCTGAACACAATGGAAAAATGGGCAAATGAGAACAAGATGCAATTTAATAAAGATAAGTGTAAAGTTCTGCATCTGGGTCAGAAAAATGCAAAGCATGCCTACTGGATGGGGGATACGCTTCTAGGTAACACTGTGTGTGAACGAGACCTTGGGGTACTTGTGGATTGTAAACTAAACATGAGCAGGCAGTGTGATGCAGCGGTAAAAAAGGCAAGTACCATTTTGGGCTGTATCAACAGGAGCATCACATCAAAATCACAAGATGTCAGTCCCATTGTATACGGCACTGGTCAGACCACACCTGGAGTACTGTGTGCAGTTCTGGAGGCCTCACTTCAAGAAGGACGTAGATAAAATTGAAAGGGTACAGAGGAGAGCGACGAAGATGATTTGGGGCCAAGGGACCAAGCCCTATGAAGATAGGTTGACGCACTTGGGAACGTTCAGCCTGGAGAAAAGGAGGTTGAGAGGGGACATGATAGCCCTCTTTAAGTATTTGAAAGGTTGTCACTTGGAGGAGGGCAGGATGCTGTTTCCGTTGGCTGCAGAGGAGAGGACACACAGTAATGGGTTTAAACTACAAATACAACGATATAGGCTAGATATCAGGAAAAGAAATCTCACAGTCAGAGTAGTTCAGCAGTGGAATAGGCTGCCTAAGGAGGTGGTGAGCTCCCCGTCACTGGCAGTCTTTAAGCAAAGGTTGGATACACACTTTTCTTGGATGCTTTAGGATGCTTAGGGATGATCCTGCAGGGGTTGGACTAGATTGTCCCTGACCTGGAAATTGCAATTGGTACAGAATGTCCTCCTTCCTGGAGGACTCGTGTTCAGCCGCTACTTAAACAACTTCATCAGTTACCAATTTGCTTCCAGATCAGGTTCAGGGTACTGTTTTTGACCTTTCAGGCTTTACGCCGCTTGGGCCGGACTTACCTATGGGACCACCTACCTCCTTATGCCCCCCACAGGGCAATCCACTCTGCAAGTATGAATCTGCTGAAGGTCCTGGGCCCTTGGGAAGCGCACCTGGCCTCGACCAGGGGCAGGGTCTTTTCGCATCTGGCCCCTACCTGGTGGAATGAGCTCCTGGAGGAGCTGCGGGCCCAGTCGGGAGTGAGTTCTGCAGGGCCTGCAAAACGGAGCTCTTCCCCCAGGCATTCGGTTGAGGCTGGGTAAGGCCCCCAGGGTATGGACCGGGTCTCCCCCTCCCTCGTAGCCCCCCTCCTTGCAGGGTATTAGACTGTGCTAGGGGGTTTGACTATACTGTTCTCATTACCAGCCATATTCAACTATCCACACCAAATTTGGTGCTCCAATGTGCAGGACGGGGTTTATTATTTTTTTTCAGACAGCTGGATATTGCCATCTTTTTTGTGGGTGCAAAGTGTTTTTAAGGTTATTTTACCATGTGTTTTATTGGTCATCATGTGACTCTTCTTTTTTGTAAACTGCTGCGAGCCTGTTCTGTGGGAGCGTGCGGCATAGAAGTCTAAACATCTTAAACAGCAGAGGGAAGGGAGGAACATGGGGTAAACTGGAAGAATCTCTGTTTAGTATTTATTTATCGTATGCTAAAGGGACAGGACATCCCCCCCCTCGAATGGTAACCCTAGAAGAGATGCCAAGATATAAGAGAGAGGGAAAGAGAAAACTCTGGGGCACTGAGAGGAGGTGCCAGGCATACGGGGCAAGAACAAGAGCAGTTTTTTAAAAATATACTCCACGTTTCCCAAAGCAACTTACAAACACCGTTCCCTTCCTCTCCCCACCCTCTGAGGTATAAAATGGAATTACAGTACTAAAATGTTGGAAGGGGTATAAGGATCACCCTGTCCAACACTCTGCACCATACCAGATGAGCTAAAGCATCCCAGTGATGTAGGCAGGGCTGAGGGAGCTCTAGGAGAACTGTTCTGCAAGAACAGCTCTAAGAGGACTGTGACTAGCTCAAGATCATCCGCCTGGCTGCACGTGGAGGAGCCGGTGAATCAAACCCGGTTCTCCAAATTAGAGGCTGCTACTCTTTAATCACTGCGCCACGCTGGCTCTCAAAAAGACAGAAAGGTTGGAGTTCTTATAAGGAAGGAATATGAATGACTGGGGGTGGGGCGGGGGCGGGGTGAGCAGGGATTGGGAGGGTGGGGGAGGGAAAGCCATGGTAGCCTTTGAAGATTAGAGAGTCTGTGTGTGCTGAATCTGGCATCTCTGATATTTATTTAGAAAATGTTGTGTCTCCTCTCCCAAGACCTGCTCGATTCCCCCGTGACTCGCCTCACAAGAACACACCGGATGCAAAAGGGCGTCTCCCAGCAGACCAGTGCCTGCCTCCAGGTCCCACCGCCCTGCCCTTTAAAAAGGGCTTAGTCACTGCCAATTGTCCGCAGCCGTGAATCGTCTGCAAAGGTCTAGCAGGCTGATCTGTCAATCCGTGGGGCTGGGGCCGGCTTCCCAGAGGGCAGGGCTTATTGAATAGCGGACCCTGATGCTGAGTCCACAGCGGCAGGCTGCCCAGCTGTGCGTGTTTCCTTTGAGTTCAGCGGGGGCTTGTGCGTGATGCGTCCTCCGGACTCTCTGAACGAATAACCTCCCCGATGTCCTCTTGTGCACAGCCTTGCACTGGTCGTGGCAGACAGAAGAGGCTCCCTTTATGGAGTCAGCACGGGGCTTGCTTCGGTGGAAATTTGCACAGAAGTTGGCTCAGGCGGGGATAAAATACTAGAGTCCACCTTGCAGAGTGTCCAGGTCCTCTGGGGGAACTGATCTCTGTAGCCGGGAGAGGGGCTGTAATTCCGGGGGATCCCCGGGCTCCGCCTGGATGCTGGCAGCCGTGTCTCCCATCTGATGCGGTAGTGATGGGGACAAACCTAGTGCAACTTCTCCCCCCCCCAACAGGAAAGGAGCTTCCTGATGAGTTGGCTCTGGCAGTGCAGGAGGGGGGTGGGGGTCGTGTTTGCTTAATTTAGTTTCCAGTTTGTTGCATAGAACTGCAGGCTGAACCCACCAGGACCAGGCCCGCTCCAGCTTATAATTAAATACCAAGCCCTGGATATCCTGTGCCCTGCCGTTACTTAGTGGTAAAATTACTCACGGCTTGCCTGCCCCAAATTACCGAGTCCTTTAATTGTAACAGTCAAAACAATTGCAGATTAATGGGAGCTTTCGCAGAAGGGCCAGCGCATCTCTGGGGAGGCTACATCATGACGCGATCCCCTTCCTCTTCCGTTTGTAACTCTGCACGTACTCTTGTTGAATTGCATCTTATTCACATCCGTCCATTTTTCCAGCCTGTTCGTGTCTTCACGAGGTCTTGACGGCACTTTTGGGCAGCAGGTGGAGGGGTACTTATCATTAAGCTATCTCTGGCCACAGCCATGCTGAGCTGCAAGAGGGTATTGGCCAGTGTCTGGATAGAACAAGCTTTCTCAACCGGGGTTTAGTGAAAACCTGCCATTTCTTGACAGCCCTGGAAGGGTTTTCTGAATGGGTGGCAGTGAATTTTATATACATTTTCAAAATGTATTAAGCATTTATTGGGTGATAGGGCCTTATATGGCCATGCTGATCTGACCCCCACCTCCAAAAATGGCCTATGACGGGCCTGGAGGGGGTGGGAAGGGGAGGGGCCCTGGGTGGGCGTGTCCACAGCTCTGCTTCCCAACCATATTCTTTGTGATCAAGCCACTTCTGGCCTTTTCCCAAGCCCGAAGAAATTGAGAAAGGCTGGGATAGGCAGATATTTTTACCTCCCCTTTCTCTAACCAAGGACCTATGGTATATATTTGGCTATCTCCCGAAACAGACATCTGGGGGGGGGGGAAACACACACACAGGATTTGTACTTTTAATACAGCATCCTGGAAAATATGTTGCAGTGCTATGGGACGAAAGAAGAAATTATTTGAAGTCACAACCAAACGGTGGAGAAATACTAGAAAAGAACACCTGGAACTTCCGACTGTTCCCTTTCTGAACAAGGCATGATTGTTTCTCCTGACATATTTTTTAAAATGCATATAATCTTCTGGATTACAAGATGACCTCTAAGTCAGTGGTCCCCAACCTTTTTATCACCGGGGACCGGTCAATGCTTGACAATTTTACTGAGGCCCCGGGGGGGGAGTAGTCTTTTGCTGAGGGACGTCGCCACTGCTGCCTGAGCCCCTGCTCCGCTTGCTTTCCCACCAGCACCCCTGACTTCCCACCCTCAACTGGGGGGCGCTGCCATCAGCCATGCCAAGGGGGAGCCCCAGCCATGGCGGCTGCCGGAGAGCACCCAAGGTGAGCCGGCGGCAGAGTGGCAGGGCAGTCCCCGAGGCAGCAGCCAGGGAGCAGGACGAAAAGGAGCCACAGCCCGGTACCGACTGATCCACGAACCGGTACCGGTCCCCGGACCGGGGGTTGGGTACCACTGCCCTAAGGAGCATGCAACCTAAAATCTTGACAGAAAGGAAACAGCAGAGGGAAAGGAGGACAATGGAGGTGAGAGAAACAGGAAGAATCTCTGTTTTGATAGATCGATACATTTATTTGTATATAGACATAGGCCTTTACAAAATATAAAATACAAATTTACAAACAGTAAAAAAGAATAAAAGGAACTGTATAAAAATATAAAATTTAAGACCAAAAAACTGAAACAGCACACATGACTACAGAGTGCCAGAGTGCTAAGAGGCTGCCTTAGTGGTTGTAACGTTGGCCCTTATTTTCCTTGCAGCCAAAGCAAATAGAGCGGTTTTATATGTTACTTTATCAACCTGATCAGATAAAAGATAGATTGTCTTTTCAGCAACGGAGGGAGAGTTAGAACCTCGTGAGGTTTCATTGAGGAATGTGGCACTGGGTTGAGCATAAAGTAAGCAGTCAAGGATGTAGTGGGGTAAATCCTCCAGAACTTGTGCAGCACCAATACAAAAACGCTGTTTTTTTGGCGTCTGTTTAGTATTTATTTATTTATTGTATGTCATGTGTCATGTAGCCAGGAGATCTGAGGACCGACCGCTTGGCAGCCAGGCAAGGGGCATTTAGAGGTGCTTTGCTATTTCCTGGCTCTGCATCATGACCTCTAGAGTCCCTTGGACGAACTATCATCCTAATCCTTGGTAGGCGCCCGTGCAAATACTAGCCAGGGTCAGCTTTTCCAGATCGCGTGTTGTTTGCCTGGCCATATTTTAAAAAATGCATATGATCTTCTGGAGTCATGAACATTTGCGTGGTCGGCATTATCTAAATGCTTTAAGATAGGCAGTGATCAAACAAAAAGAGCGAGCACCCTCCATGAGGTCTAGTGGCATGCACCGTTCCGATGTTTCCTTTAAAAAGCCAGATATTTCACAAGGAATGCCCTTTCCCTCTAGTGCAGCAAAACAATGAAAGACGTCGCATCGTTCTATCTTGTGTCTCCAAAGGTCCAGCTAAGAAGTGTGATTGTCTCACCACAATATCTTCTGGAGCCTGGATGCTTTTGTGGAGGATGATTCCTTTATTGTTCCAGGTGTTTGTTCCATGCAAGGTGCTGTTTCTTAATTAGGGTCGGTTTGGGAGGATTTCTAAGATGAATTCTGGAATCGGAGCATGCGAGATGTGCTCCAAGTTCTCATGTCATTTCTCTCCCTTACCGATGAGTCATGTGCACGAGTGCATGAGGACACTGATAATATCGCTGCCAAGGAAGGAGGCCTGGGGTGGTGTGACTTGCCTTGATCCCTACTCTCTGCTGGATCAGACTCGGGCCTCCCTTAGAAGCCATCTGGAAAGCCCACCCGGGAGGGCACGGAAGCATTGTTGATTGTGCCTCTCCAAAGTAGACTGCTGATAACCAGGGAGGTTCCATTGAACACATATGGCTACAGGCAGTTGCTAGACCAATCCTCCGGTTATGTATTTTGTCCCCTTTCAATCTGAAGAAGAACAGTTGGTTTTTGGTGCCCCTTTTATAACTCAAAGGAGTCTCACGAGCCAGCTTGGTGTAGTGATTAGGAGTGTGGGCTTCTAATCTGGCGAGTCAGGTTTGATTCCACCATCTCCCACATGCAGCCAGCTGGGTGATCTTGGGCCAGTCACAGCACTGATAAAGCTGTTCTGACTGAGCAGGAATGTCAGGGCTCTCTCAGTCCCACCTCCCTCACAAGGGTGCCTGTTGTGGGGAGAGGAAAGGGAAGGTGACTGTAAGCCGCTTTGAGACTACTTTTTCCCACCTCCCTCTTCTCCTTCCGTAATCTCAGGGCTTTCTCAGCCTCATCTCCCTCACAGGGTGTCTGTTGTGGGGAGAGGAAAGGGGAAGGCGACTGGAAGCCGCTTTGAGACTCCTTCGGGTAGAGAAAAGCAGCATATAAGAATTGACTCTTCTTCTTCTTCAGTAATATTAGGGCTCTCTCAGCCTCACCCATTTCACAGGGTGTCTGTTGTGGGGAGAGGAAGGGGAAGGCGACTGGAAGCCGCTTTGAGACTCCTTCGGGTAGGGAAAAGCAGCATATAAGAACCAACTCTTCTTCTTCAGTAATATCAGGGCTCTCTCAGCCTCCCCTCCCTCTCAGGGTGTCTGTTGTGGGGAGAGGAAGGGGAAGGCGACTGGAAGCCGCTTTGAGACTCCTTCGGGTAGGGAAAAGCAGCATATAAGAACCAACTCTTCTTCTTCTTCAGTAATCTCAGGGCTCTCTCAGCCTCCCCTCCCTCACAGGGTGTTTGTTGTGGGGAGAGGAAAGGGAAGGCAACTGGAAGCCGCTTTGAGACTCCTTTGGGTAGAAAAAAGCAGCATATAAGAACCAACTCTTCTTTTTCTGTTCTGACCTAGCCGTAATATCAGAGCTCTCTCAGCCCCACCTCCCTGCCTGATGTGGGGAGAGGAAAGGGAAGGCGATTGGAAGCCACTTTGAGACTCCTTCAGGTAGGGAAAAGCAGCATATAAGAACTGACTCTTCTTCTTCTTCAGTAATATTAGGGCTCTCTCAGCCTCCCCTCCCTCACAGGGTGTCTGTTGTGGGGAGAGGAAAGGGAAGGCAACTGGAAGCCGCTTTGAGACTCCTTTGGGTAGAAAAAAGCGGCATCTAAGAACCAACTCTTCTTCAAATTGTCTAATGATCGCCTTCCCTTCTTCACTGATAGAGTTGTGGTTGGCCCAAGGTCACCCAGCAGGCCCCATGAGTCTCAAAGCAGTTAACAAGCGCCTACCCTTTCCACTCCACACAACAGACAGCTAGGTGGGGTAGGGGAGGCTGAGAGAGCTCTGGGAGAATTGTGATTGGCCCGAGGTCATCCAGCAGGCTGCCTGTGGAAGAAGAGTGGGGAATCAAACCTGGTTCTCCAGATTGAAGTCCTCTGCTCTTAACTATGACACCCAGCCAGCAGTGCACCTGTGTGCAAATGCCCAACTCGAAGGTGTGCCCCTCCATGCATTGGGGATCAGACACATCAATCTGGAAACGAATTCTAGTAAGTCTCCAACTTAAATTGAACAACGAGAGAGGAATGTGAAGTAGAGCCATGGAAAAAACTCTCTGCACAGGGCAGGTCCATCCCTGTTTTTTAAGGTTCATTTGACAGCCATCAGGCTACACGGGCGTAAGGGAAGTAAACTTTCTGACGCTGTGAGCGACCGAGTGCAATCTGGCCAGGAAATCTGGCACTCCGCCACGGAGCGGACTCGATGCATGTCCCCCCCTGCCGTGTTCCCAGGGATCAGGCTGGATTGGGCAGCCCTTGATTGTATCTCTGTGTCAGCAATTTAACCTTGTCCTGCTGGAAGCCCAAAGAAAGATTTATTCCTCCCTGGCCAAAAGGGCTTGGTCTCAGTGTGGCATGTCCCACGCGTTGAACGTACGACTGGAGCAGTTATTTGGAGTTGGGAGATGCCTGGTTTTGTTTTAAAAAGCGAGGTGTTTCTGGAACCAGTGCCAGAAAAGGAGTAAGGGGTGACTTGTGGATTCCAGTGATAGGATACAGCGGGAGGCGTTGGGGTGCTCACATCAACTCTGGTGACAAATGGCACTCTGCGTATGCTCAGAAGACTTCTGTTGTTTTCAGCTCCTTCACGGTGTGCCTTTCCTCATTTTGGGCCAACCTACGCGTCCATCCAGACTTGTATCTCGTGGGTGGTCAGATGAGAGGGTAAGCAGGAGAGGAAAGCAGCAGCTTCCCCCTTTGGATGGTTTCCTGAGTCCTCTGGTTTCAGAGGTAGACAGCCTTTGAGCATGGAGGTTTCATTAGTCCATCATGGACCACAGTCCTGGATTGGCCTGTGTCCCTCTTGTAGGCCATGTGTTCTACTGTCCATTGCTGGGATTGTCAGCCAGTAGTCTGAGGACCCCCAAGGGTCTGTGCTTGTGACCTTCTCCCTCCTGCTTGTGACCTTCTCCCTCCTGCCTTAATAGGCTTGGCCACAAACTAGGCATGTGTCCGTTTCTATTGACTCCCTTTCCCCCTCCCCGAGCGTGGGCCTTGGAGGGATTGGAGGCCGCTCAACTAGTCCCACCTTCAGTTGCCTCCTTTCTCCCTCCCTCAGTTCCTAGAGTCTATCCCAGGGGTAGTCAAACTGCGGCCCTCCAGATGTCCATGGACTACAATTCCCAGGAGCCCCTGCCAGCATTTGCTGGCAGGGGCTCCTGGGAATTGTAGTCCATGGACATCTGGAGGGCCGCAGTTTGACTACCCCTGGTCTATCTGTTAACGTGGGGTGGTGGTGATGTCACATGATATGTCAGTTCTGGGCTGTGTGGCAGGGAGGCGTGGCTGACATCACTTCTGGGGTTCCTTGAAGCCTAAAGAATTATTTAAGGAACTCCTCCTCGGTCAAAAGGTTGGTCCATCACTACGTCTTGTGACAGTGAGTCACAAAAGTCAATTTTGCCTTGTCCATTTTCCCTTGTCGGCTCTGAGTTTCCTACCTGTTGACTATGCTCTCATTGCGATGGCGGAAGGAGATGAAACGTTTCCGCTGTCTGAAACCATGCAGATCTGGGTTCCGTTTGCCTGCTGACGAAGAAATCTGTTGGCTTCACAAGGAGGAGCTACCAGCACAACGAAGTGTCTTGGTAATGTTGTTTATATGTTTATGTCAAACATTTATTGGCCACCTCCCCCCCTTGCAGAACTCTAGGTGGCTTGCAATATAAATAAAACAATTACAAAAATCACAACGATGGCCTGTTTTTGATGGAAACAGGGCACTAAGTCACCAGCAAGGGAGTGCTAGGGAAATCTTGCTAAGTCCAGTACAACATTCCCAAGTCAGGAAGGGTGTTTTTTTCTGTCAGCAGAGTTTAAATATGCATAGGAGCCTATCACTGGCTGCTTAAAGAATAAATAGCTTTATAGAATGGCTTTATTGGGAAGGGAAACCATGTTGTAAAGAGGGAGAGGTGGAAAGAGAGACCTCGTGATCTGACTGTGTTTTTCATCCGATGGCAAACAGGGTGGCAGTGTGCTCAACGGAGCTCTCCCATCAAGCCAGTCAGGAAACTGGAGGGGATATTTTGAAAAATGCCCAAAAGTTCCCGTTCTGACTATGCGAAATGCACATCTCCTCCGATCCCCCGTGGAGGAGATTCTTAGAATCACAGAATTCTGTACCAATTGCAATTTCCAGGTCAGGGACAAGGGTAGGCCTGCGTAGAGCGAGTTCATAGAATCGTAGAATCATAGAGTTGGAAGGGGCGATACAGGCCATCTAGTCCAACCCCCCGCTCAACGCAGGATCAGCCCAAAGCATCCTAAAGCATCCAAGAAAAGTGTGTATCCAGCCTTTGCTTGAAGACTGCCAGTGAGGGGGAGCTCACCACCTCCTTAGGCAGCCTATTCCACTGCTGAACTACTCTGACTGTGAAAGTTTTTTCCTGATATCTAGCCTATATCGTTGCACTTGAAGTTTAAACCCATTTGAATCACAGAATCATAGTGTTGGAAGGGGCCATACAGGCCATCTAGTCCAACCCCCTGCTCAACGCAGGATCAGCCCAAAGCATCCTAAAGCATCCAAGAAAAGTGTGTATCCAACCTTTGCTTGAAGACTGCCAGTGAGAGGGAGCTCACCACCTCCTTAGGCAGCCTATTCCACTGCTGAACTACTCTGACTGTGAAAGTTTTTTCCTGATATCTAGCCTATATCGTTGTACTTGAAGTTTAAACCCATTACTGCGTGTCCTCTCCTCTGCAGCCAATGGGAACAGCATCCTGCCCTCCTCCAAGTGACAACCTTTCAAATACTTAAAGAGGGCTATCATGTCCCCTCTCAACCTCCTTTTCTCCAGGCTGAACATTCCCAAGTCCCTCAACCTATCTTCATAGGCCCCAGATCATCTTCGTCGCTCTCCTCTGTACCCTTTCAATTTTATCTACGTCCTTCTTGAAGTGAACTGCACACAGTACTTCTTCATATCCTTTTGAATGATGCACACTGCAGATCTTCCATGTTCCAACGCTTCCACTCGGCACCTTCCGTGGGCCTGATCCTGCCTAGCTTTACCCCTTTCTCATCCCATTTGTCGAGGTGACTGATTTCTGCTTGTGTGTAACGTGGTGTCGTGGCTAAGAGCAGCGGCTTCTCATCTTGATGAGCCGGGTTTGATTCCCCGTACCTCCACATGCAGCCAGCTGGGTGACCTTGGGCTCGTCACAGCCCTGAGAGTGCTGTTCTCCTAGAGCAGTCCCCTCAGCCCCATGGACCTCACTGGGTGTGTGTTGTGGAGGTAGGAGGAGAAGGCAATTGTAGGCCGCTTTGCCACTCCTCCAGGCAGTGAAAAGCGGAGTATAAAACACAACTCTTCTGGTTTTTTTTCTTCTTCTCTCTTTCCACCCCGCCTCCTTTGAAACTGGTGAGCGTTTCAGGCACTGGATTTGGGTTGGATCAAGCCCCTAATGTTTCCAACCGGCTTTGAAAAACTCAATTCGGTTTGTTGTCACTTTGACACCCCCCACGCCGGAATCGCTGCACGCCTTTAGCTGATTCGGGCCCTTTTGCTGGTATACCATTTCAAGAGTATTCGTACAGGGCTGTTTGCGCCCAGCGCCGGAACGTCTGTATAAGGGAACATTCTTGAATTTTGCACGGAAATGAGCCATGGACAGGTGATCCACCCTCCGCCCGATCTGACGATTCACCACGCTGTGCAAATCCTCCCCGGCAAAGCTTGCATTTCCGTGCAATCCTGTATTCGCATTCTCAGATGTCTTCTTGGGGAGAGGTGAGGGCTTTGCATGCGTGGTGCCGGGCGAGCCAAAGACTGACCCCATCGTTGCTGGTGCACCTTGTCTCTCTTTCGGTCCACTCCCCCCCCTCCCCCCAGGTCCTGCTGGCTTCACCTCTGTGGCTGTAATTGATTCTCTGTCTCCATAGGAACCGACCGGGGGTGTCTGCAAAAGGCATGCAAGAGGAGGAGCGGCTGGAGGAAGAGAAGCCTTTTGCAGACAAAATCAACAGGTCTGTGCCACACCCTTTCCCTGAAGGAGGGCAGGGGTTTTGGGGAGCAGGGGATGTTGGGCTTGGTCTTGGGGGTGGGGGGGGGGGCTTCAAGCAGCATCCTGTTGCCAAAAAAAAAAAAAAAAAAAGAAAAGTAGAGTAATAATAAGTAAACAAGTGAGGTCTCCTGTGATCTCGGATTGTTTATTTAACGGCAGGGGGTTCCCTGTTGCTTCCCTGCTCAAAGTGCTAGGCTTTGCCTGAGGGGAGGGCAAATGCTGTATCTCTGCATGAAAGTGTTCCGTTCCTCTGGATTGGCCTTTTCTGACTTTTTGGCTGCAGAAAATGTTTGCAGGATTAGAGACAACTCTGACAGGATGTCAGCCAGCCGTGCCTCCCTCCCTCCCATTCCCCCAGAAATTACTTGTCGCTCCCCCCCCCTCTCCACCCCACAGAGTAAAAAAAAAAATAATTAAAAATTGACCCCCCCCCAGCCAACCAACCAATCTCAAGAGGACTCATCCAGCTGGGTCCAGAAGGCCACCCCAAGTCCTGAGGCAGCCTAGTGGCCGGTTTCACCGTGCCTGAAGCCAGAGTACGGCCCCCTCTCCCTCCAACCCACCCAGAGTAAAAACCCCCCACCCCACAAAACAGCCCTCCTAAGCATCCCAAAGTCCCCAGCCTGGACTCCAGGCACCACTAACAGGTCAGCAGTGATAGAGGAGCCTTGGGCAACACAGGGCTCTGGAGTAAACCTTGTGGTTATGCCTAACCCTGGCTGGGAAATGCTGCTCTGGATGCAGAGAGCAGTAGGACCTGTCTACCGCTGAGGGGAGGCACCCTGTCGCATCTCTGCATGAGCAAGTGACCCTTAGCTTGCCTCCTTCCAAATCTGGGATTCATATGGATTGCAACTTGGTCTCCAAGGACAGAGTTCACCTGGAGAAAATGGCCGCTTTGGAAGGTGGACACTTCACCCCATCGAAGTCCCTCCCTCCCCAGACCCCACCCTCCTCCGACCCCACCCTGCGAATCTCCAGGTGTTTCCCAGTCCAGCATCCCTGTCCACTGTGAAGGAAGAAGTATTTTAAGTATTTGAAAGGTTGTCACTTGGAGGAGGGCAGGATGCTGTTCCCATTGGCTGCAGAGGAAAGGACATGCAGTAATGGGTTTAAACTTCAAGTACAACGATATAGGCTAGATATCAGGGAAAAAATGTTCACAGTCAGAGTAGTTCAGCAGTGGAGTAGGCTGCCTAAGGAGGTGGTGAGCTCCCCCTCACTGGCAGTCTTCAAGCAAAGGTTGGATACACACTTTTCTTAGATGCTTTAGGATGCTTTGGGCTGATCCTGCGTTGAGCAGGGGGTTGGACTAGATGGCCTGCATGGCCCCTTCCAACTCTATGATTCTATGATTCTAAGAAGAGGTACAATGAAGTAAGTAAATAAATTATTTTGTATTATGCCCTTCCAGTGCTTGATACTTTCCCTGCTAGAATTAATTTTAGCAATTCTCCTTTGGGGAACTGGAATTCGAGAGGCGCTTCAAAACCACAAAGGAAGAGATGGGGGAAATTTGGTCACGCATATTTTGGCAGAATTTAAATATGCGAGAGAGTTGCACACCAGGCTGCTTAAAAGAATGAAACAGTTTTTATTATGAAGAGAAACAACTTTGTATAGAAGGAGGAGAGAGTCCTACCTAGCTGTCTAACTGTTGTTCTGCATTCATTCATTCTGGAGGTGAGCAGGGAGGAAGTGTGCTCAAGGAGCAGGAAGTCTCCTATTGTGCTAATCAGGAAGTTCCTTTTCTAGCTATGCAAAATACACATTTCCACTGTAGGGTATTCTTCATAAGCTTTAAAATAGTGAACGTGATTTTCTAAACACCATCATGATTTGGGTGGGTGGTCCTCTGTGGCCAGGTTCAATAGTCTTGAGAGCAAGTCTGATGCAGTGAATAGGACCGGGGAGACCTGAGTTCAGGTCTTGGCGCTGCCATGAAGTTAGCTTGAGGGCAGTGGGCCCAGACATGTTTCTCAGTGCATCCAATTTTGCAGGGGTGTGATGGATGAAACAGAGGAGGGAAAAGTTGTGGGTGTCTCCCTGACTTCCTCGAAGAAAGGAGAAGAAAGGAATAGCTGCAGATCGATTCCCAGGGGTGGACACGTGTTAATACCAGTTTGGTGTAGTGGTTAGGAGTGCAGACTTCTAATCTGGCGAGCCGGGTTCGATTTTGCACTCCCCCACATGCAGCCAGCTGGGTGACCTCGGGCTTGCCATGGCACTGATAAAACTGTTCTGACCGAGCAGGAATATCAGGGCTCTCTCAGCCTCACCCACCCCACAGGGTGTCTGTTGTGGGGAGAGGAAAGGGGAAGGCGCCTGTAAGCCGCTTTGAGACTCCTTTGTGTAGGGAAAAGCGGCATAGAAGGACCAACTCTTCTTCTTCCTCAGTCATATCAGGGCTCTCGCAGCCTCCCCTCCCTCACAGGGTGTCTGTTGTGGGGAGAGGAAAGGGAAGGCAATTGGAAGCTGCTTTGAGACTCCGTCAAGTAGAGAAAAGCTGCATATAAGAACCAATTATTCTTCTTCTTCAGTAATATCAGGGCTCTCTCAGCCTCACCTCCCTCACAGGGTGTCTGTTGTGGGGAGAGGAAAGGGAAGGCAATTGGAAGCTGCTTTGAGACTCCGTCAAGTAGAGAAAAGCTGCATATAAGAACCAATTATTCTTCTTCTTCAGTAATATCAGGGCTCTCTCAGCCTCACCTCCCTCACAGGGTGTCTGTTGTGGGGAGAGGAAAGGGAAAGGCGCTTGTAAGCCGCTTTGAGACTCCTTTGTGTAGGGAAAAGCGGCATAGAAGGACCAACTCTTCTTCTTCTTTAGTAATCTCAGGTCTCTCTCAGCTTCCCCTCCCTCACAGGGTGTCTGTTGTGGGGAGAGGAAAGGGAAAGGCGCTTGTAAGCCGCTTTGAGACTCCTTTGTGTAGGGAAAAGCGGCATAGAAGGACCAACTCTTCTTCTTCTTTAGTAATCTCAGGTCTCTCTCAGCTTCCCCTCCCTCACAGGGTGTCTGTTGTGGGGAGAGGAAAGGGAAAGGCGCTTGTAAGCCGCTTTGAGACTCCTTTGTGTAGGGAAAAGCGGCATAGAAGGACCAACTCTTCTTCTTCTTTAGTAATCTCAGGTCTCTCTCAGCTTCCCCTCCCTCACAGGGTGTCTGTTGTGGGGAGAGGAAAGGGAAAGGCGCTTGTAAGCCGCTTTGAGACTCCTTTGTGTAGGGAAAAGCGGCATAGAAGGACCAACTCTTCTTCTTCTTTAGTAATCTCAGGTCTCTCTCAGCTTCCCCTCCCTCACAGGGTGTCTGTTGTGGGGAGAGGAAAGGGAAAGGCGCTTGTAAGCCGCTTTGAGACTCCTTTGTGTAGGGAAAAGCGGCATAGAAGGACCAACTCTTCTTCTTCTTTAGTAATCTCAGGTCTCTCTCAGCTTCCCCTCCCTCACAGGGTGTCTGTTGTGGGGAGAGGAAAGGGAAAGGCGCTTGTAGGGTAGCCGGTTCTTCACCTATTGGGAGTGAGGCTGGTGCTGCTCAGTTGCCAACTTCTGAATTAGCCAAAGGAAAAGCCCCTTTTGCTGCAAGGGGCAAGTAATCACTTGAATTTGAAAACAGAATGTCACCACTAAGCTGGTGAAACTAATCCACCCCACAGTATGTAAAAATATGAAATACCTCCCTCTCAAAATGGGTTACTTTTGTGTGCAGAATGGCCAACTATTTTCAGCTTCCCCTCTTGTCCCTGAAAATGCCATCCCCGTGTGGAATCTCTGTCACAGTCTGCCTGGTTTTGTTTCAAATAACCAGAAAAAAAAATTCCAAACTGGCGATGGCAAAAAGCTTTATTCAGAA
The DNA here is from genome assembly GCF_049243985.1 of Paroedura picta. Taxonomy (NCBI): domain Eukaryota; kingdom Metazoa; phylum Chordata; class Lepidosauria; order Squamata; family Gekkonidae; genus Paroedura; species Paroedura picta. The sequence goes on along the minus strand of NC_135372.1, from coordinate 8,984,078 downwards.
CGAGTTCCTAGGTATAAAACCTCGTTTTCGTATTTTACTTCCTCAATAAACTGTAACAAAATCAAAGTATATCATGTCTTCATGCAGACCTCATATAACATGAAAATATAAATTTTATGTAACTAAAATAGTTTTCTACCTTATTTCTTAATTAGTTTTTTTTTAGGGATACAAACAAAGTCTTCAACCCACTGTCTAAGTATGGAAACAAATTTAAACATTTTATATCAAAAAAATCTTACATCAAAAAGGGAATTATTAAAGAACATATGTTAAATATACATTCCTTATATTTTATATACCTTATACTTTATATTTTAAGCCATATAATTTGGGTCTATTAATATCAAAGGTCCATGAAGGTAGCTCTCTTATAAATGACCCAGAAGCCTCTAGGTGTCCATTACATTTATAAAACAGAAGATCAACTCATTGCAGATCACGCTCATTAGGTACACTGTTTAATTAGCTGACGGGTCGTCTCTGCTGGTTTTGTTTCAAAGGCTATTCTGCTCCAATTGGAGGCAGGAGCAAAGGTGTTGCTGGCCAGAGAGGTCCCCCCCACTCTATCCTGTGGCAGTGAGTTCCCCAGGTCTATCCTGTCTGTGAAGAAAAAAGGGGAGTCTTCCCCCTCCCCCTCGAATCTGCTGCCCATCAACCTCACAAGGTACGTACTCTCTATTTTCAGCATTGCACCCGAGGAGCCTTCTTAGACACCTCTCTCACGTCCCTCCCACCCCTAAGTTTTCTGTGCTGTAAACTAAGGGGGGAAATCCAAATGATTTATCCTTTTCCTGTGGGGAAAGTGTTGTTCTAGTTGCCTGCTTCTGCACTAGTGCCAGAATATTTCCTGAGTTCTGGCGAGCCAAAATGTTTGTTGGATCCCCAAATATGGCCACGCTGTGGATCGGTTGAATGCCACTGCTACCAGCCGTCCTTTCAACCCGGTCCTAAGAATTCTGACCCTACAGTTTGCCAGGATCTCTCTTTGATCCTCCCCTATTTGTTTGCTCCTTTTTTGGGTGGGGGCTGAGGGTGGGGGTGGGGAACCTGGCCGTCTGTAGGTCCGTAGACGATTATCTCTCCTCTGTGGACCAGTTGGTACCAATCAATCTCCACCAGTCACGATGGTGGAGCGGATGCATAAATCCGTAAGCTGGGGACTGGCAGCCTCCAAAGGGCGAGATTATAGATTAATGCCTCTAAGATCATCCGATAAATCATAGCTAGGGTGTGTGTGTGTGTGTGCACGCCTGTGCCTGATTTTGATGACGGAGGAGACTGCATTACCCACAGGTAAGCACTGACATTGGAGTGAACTTCTTAAAAGTCTGGACTGGAGGGTAGATGCAGCTGTCCCTCCACCATGTGGGTTTTGGGTTCTAACAGCTGCTGGGAAAAAGCACCGTGACTTGGTTATCCCCCAAAGAGGTAGAAGGGACAGCAGAGAAGAAGAAGAAGTAGAGTTAGTTCTTACGTGCCGCTTTTTTTCTGCCCGAAGGAGTCCCAAAAGCAGCTTCCAATCGCCTTCCCTTTCCTCTCCCCACAACAGACACCCTGTGAGGGAGGTGGACTGAGAGCTCTGAGAGAAGTGCTCCGTGAGAGCAGCTCTAACATTACAGTGACTAGCTGAGAGTCACCCTGCTGGCTGTGTGTGGAGAAGTGGGGAATCCAACCTGGCCTTCCAGATTAGAAGCCGCTGCTTTTAACCACTCCCCCGAACTGGATGTAGCATGCAGTCTTGGCTGGAGCAAGATCCCTGGTTGCCTCTCCCGTTAATGAAGCTCAGGTGTTAGGGGAGGAACTTCTCCAGGACAGCTGCTGCCGGTCCAGGTAGACCAGTGTTTGATGCTCCAGAGGTCACCCAGAGACCAGGATTTTGCAAAGAGGTGTTTTCTTTCAACTACAGCTAGAGGAATGCTGTGTTTCCCCTAAAGGAAGGGCCACGTAGAGAGAGAATCCCACAGAATTTGACCTGCTGACATTTCCAGACTTCATAACACTCTGTTGGCCAGATCTATCATAGAATCATAGAATCATAGAGTTGGAAGGGGCCATAGAGGCCATCTAGTCCAACCCCCCGCTCAACGCAGGATCAGCCCAAAGCATCCTAAAGCATCCAAGAAAAGTGTGTATCCAACCTTTGCTTGAAGACTGCCAGTGAGGGGGAGCTCACCACCTCCTTAGGTAGCCTATTTCACTGCTGAACTACTCTGACTGTGAAAAACGTTTTCCTGATATCTAGCCTATATCGTTGTACTTGAAGTTTAAACCCATTACTGCGTGTCCTCTCCTCTGCAGCCAGCAGAAACAGCATCCTGCCCTCCTCCAAGTGACAACCTTTCAAATACTTAAAGAGGGCTATCATGTCCCCTCTCAACCTCCTTTTCTCCCGGCTGAACATTCCCAAGTCCCTCAACCTATCTTCACAGGGCTTGGTCCCTTGGCCCCAGATCATCCTCGTTGCTCTCCTCTGTACCCTTTCAATTTTATCTACGTCCTTCTTGAAGTGAGGCCTCCAGAACTGCACACAGTACTCCAGGTGTGGTCTGACCAGTGCCGTATACAATGGGACTATGACATCTTGTGGGAAGGTACTGGGGATTTGGTGGGGCCCAGGGAGGGCAGCGACCTGGGTGGGGTACGACCCATACAGCCCACCTTCCCATGTCCTCCAGGGGAACTGATCTCTCTTTTCCAGAGATGAGCTGTCATTCTGGGGGATCCCCAGACCCCATTCCCTAATGTCAAGCCATACAAATGGGGGGGGGGAATCTTAATTGATTCTAATTGCGGGATGTGAGTTTCTCGAGCTGCGGAGCTGTCCCCAGGCTTGGGCAATGGATCTCTCAAAGGCCCACTCATCCCTGCGATACGAAGATTCAAACTGGGTTGTCTGGGTTGTCTGCAGAATCCCTTTGTTGGCCTGTTGTTTTTTAATCCAAAGGAGGCTGAGCCACTGATCTTTATTAGCCAGCAAATGTTTTAATGCTCCTTTCATCAGACAGGGCGTTCTGCCCAAGTGGGCGTGCCCCAGCCCTGTTGAAACACATGCCCTTCGGGGGTTTTTTACCCAATTTCACGAGAGCCGGGGTGGTGCGATGTTCAAACCTTTTCCAACCTTTTGACTGTAGAGGAATCCCGGAAATATTTTTCAGGTTTTGAGGAACCCAGGAAATAATGCCGTGGCCCTCCAGAGAAGTGGGCGTGGAAGGAAGAAGTGGGAGCCAATCAATCAATCAATCAATCAATCAATCAATCAATCAATCATTCACCATTTCCATGGTGGAGAAACAGACTCAGCCTGTACAGCCGTAGGGGATGGGGGCTACAATGATGTCTAGTGATTAGGGTTGTGCACGGCGTCGTCCGAATTGTCTGCTCCGGGCCACCGCAGCCAGTGACTCACCACGGGGGGGGAGGGAGGGTGCGCATCTGCGCACCCTCTCTCCCCCCCCGTGGTGAGTCACTGGCTGCGGTGGCCCGGAGCAGCCAATTCGGACGCCGCCGTGCACAACCCTCCTGTTGATGTCAGCGCCCGTCCAGACTTCTGATAAAGGCCATGGGACCCTGGTTGGGAATCTTTGGTGTCAATCTGCGTCCCTCTTATACCCATCTTTCCCTATAACTATGCCTTGGGTTGAAATTTTGGAGAGCCTTGATTTGCCAGCTTAGGAGAGGAGGAAGCTAAATGACGGTTGGGGTTTTAGGAGAATGTTTCACGAAAGTTCTCCCATTCTGGATTTTGGTGTTCCAAAGGGCCTGGTCTTGTTTCCAAAGCGGAAATGACACTAGGAACCCTCCGTTGTGTTCCGCTTTGAGTAGTTTAGCAGTTCGAGTGTCGGACTAAGATCCGGGAGATGCCGTTTGGAATCCCTACTCTGCCCTAGAAGTTGGCTGGGTTCCCGAGCCGTTCCTCTTGCATAATCTACCTTCCAGGGCTGTTGTGAGGATGAACTGGAGGAGAGAGGTCAAGGTGTGTTAGTAACTGTGTTAGTCTGTAGGTAGCAGCAGACTAGAGCAAGCGTCCAGTCACACCTGAAAGACTTACCAAATTTGGGGCAGGGGAGGAGGTTTTGCGAGTGACACACAAAAGCAAATTTGGTGGGTCTTTCAGGTGCGACTGGATTCTTGCTCTTTTCTGCCCAGGGAGAGACAAAGAATTCTTTGTGTCCCCAATGAGGAGAAAAACAGCATAAATGAAGTAAGGAAATAAGATCTCACAGAGTGCCTTCTTTTGGGGATGGGGGCATTTTATGGAGCTCGTGTAGGATAAATCTGGGGCAAGATCCGTCCCCCACTGTTTCTTTGTTCAGCGCTCGTTTTTGTATGCCTTTTCCCGTGATGACAAGTATCCTTTGGGTCGAAAAAAGAGACTATATTTGGTCGGTGTTGATTGTGTTCCCTTATCTGTCTGCCTCTTTCTTCTGATCTCAATACGTCTCTTTTTCAAACAGTTGCTAAGGGAACTGGTTTTTAATAAATGCTGATGGAATGGGAGGAGGTTTTTCTTACCCAGTGATGGTTTTGTTTTCTTTTTTTGCCGGACTCCGGGGCGCAGCCTGCAGAGAGATAAAAGTTAAACCCGTAAAACGTGAGGCTGTGTGGCCAAAATTTGAGAAAAGCCAGAACTCCGTGGAGAAAAATCACAATTTGGCCACTCGGTTACACTTTTAAAAGTCGATTTAATCCACAAGGCACTTGGAGTGCTATTCCTCATTTGTTTTGGGGGCGAGCGGATTCCGATCTGGCCTGCTTCCCAATCCTCCTTAATTTATTTTTGGAGTTTTCTAAAATTAATTCTGGCTAGAGTGCCCAAGCTGATGGCTGCAACTCTAGATTCCTTCTGTAGCTTTCGCTCCTCTGTTTAACTCAGGGGTCCTCAACCCCCGGTCTGCGGCCCGATACCGGGCCGCAATGGCCATAATGCCGGGCCGCCAGCGGCCGCGCCTTCCTCCCCCCCCCGCAGCGAGAAGGGGGGAAGAAGCAGGCACGGCCGCCGGCACGGCCGCCGGCATGCCAGCAACGCAAACGTGCACGCGCGGAGCTGCCGTGCATGCGTGTTTGCGCCCCTTGCTGACGAAAATGCGCACGCGCGGCAGCTCTGCGCATGTGCGTTAGCGCCACCTAGTGGCGAAAACGTGCATGCGCGACAACTGCACGTGCGCGTTTGCGAGCAGTGGCAGCGGCCGGGCCGCCGGCTTTCTCCAACCCTCAGAGGCGGTCCCCGACTACTAGAAGGTTGGGGACCGCTGGTTTAACTGGTATAACTGGAGAAAGCTGCAAAACTGCAGAATCACCTGCGTTATAGCACAAGTTCAATATGGCAGCCATGCTCACCTTCCCCCTCCACTCTTTGCCACTCTTGCTTGAGCCCTAAGTACCCGTTTGCCCTTTCCCCCAGCGGTGATGGCTAGGAGGTGCTAGAACAAGCCGGGAGGGAAAAGGCGGGGAGGCATTTTCCTGTTTTGTTTGTGTTAGGAGGCAATTGCATTATTGCGCATGCTCATTCCCCCAAAAAAGGGGAGGGGAGGCAGGGCAGAAGTTAGGAACAACCATTCTCCCTACAGAAGAGTAGAATGCAAGCTGCGAATAGACTCCTGGCTGGTGCCAGAGAAAACCATAAATGCAGAATGCCAGACCCAAATTTCAGGTCTGTATCTGGTCATGACTGGGGAAGGCACTGGCAAACCACCCCGTATTGAGTCTGCCATGAAAACGCTAGAGGGCGTCACCCCAAGGGTCAGACATGACTCGGTGCTTGCACAGGGGATACCTTTACCTTTACCTTTATCTGGTATTCAATGTGGTGAGAACACGCCAGCAAATTACAACTGCAGAAACAATCCATGCCACACCTACCCAACTCACTTGAGAAAGAGTCAGCAATGTCCTGGTGATGTTTCTCTTCTGATCTCGGATTGTTTCCAGCTATATGTATAATTGTGCAGAATTTAACAGAGGTCCTGCAGGGGGTGTCAGAGTTTTTATTTAGCATAGATAGGATAGGAACGGCCTGATGATTTTCAAATTACCAGTGTCCTGATTGGCTCAACTGGAGACTTCCTTCTGTTTGAGCACACGTCTTCCCCGCTTGCCTTCAGAACAGCGGTTGAACAGAAGAGCGATTGCAGATAACAGCTAGATAGATACTTAGGTCCCTCCAAATGCAGCATCCTGTTTCCCTCGTGCCCCAGGAAAGCCATCAGACAAGGGCACAAAGATCTTAATTATACCCCCTAGATCAGGGGTAGCCAAACTGTGGCTCTCCAGATATCAAGGGACTACAATTCCCATGAGCCACTGCCAGCATGGAAATTGTAGTTCATGGGCATCAGTTTGGCCACCTCTGCCCTAGACTACCCCTGAGCATGGAGTTTCTGTTTAGCCATCCTATGATGGGGTGTTCATGTGTGAACTTGTCTTAATTCCCTTTTAAAGCAGTCTCAGACTGTGGCCATGGAGGGCTCCTGGGGCGATGAGTTCCGCAGGTTAATTCTGCGTGATGCAGTAATTACGCCATGCGCTAAAATGATACTGGTGGATGTCTCTTGCCAGAGGGGAACCACTCTGCTCCTCCTTTTCATTCTTTAGTCTTTCTTGCTTATCCTGAACTGAATTTTTTAGATTGCCAATGTTATCTTGTAGAGTGCCATATGCACTAGGGTGACCAACTCCAGGGGGTAGCTGGAGATCCCCTGGGATTACCACTGATCTCCAGGAGAGAGTTCAGTTCTGTAGAAAATGGCCATTCAGGGAGCTGACCTCTCTGTCCTTGCAACCCACTGAAGTCCCTCCCCTCCCTAAACTCTGCCCTTCTCAGGCTCCGCCCCCCAGAAATCCACAGCTCCTGGCCTGGAACTGGCAACCCGACACATGCACTGATAGAACGGTGTAACAGATCTTCCCAAATTCTCTCTTCCGCCTTCAGCCCGAGGAAGAGGACCGGACTCCAGATAGCGCAAAACGGGACAGGATGTGCCGCCACCTTTTCTGGCTGTTGAAACGCAGGTGTGAGGTAAGAAGAAGCCTTGTGAAGTGGGTAGCTAAAAATGGAGGGAAGGCGCAAGTGAACTGCTGCCCCCCCAAAGGGAAGGGTTTGAAGTGAGAATTTGAACTCGGATCCCTCGGATCCTCAAATCCCAATTTGAGCTTAGATACTTCTCTGTTCCTGCATTCTGTCTTCACAACAATGACCTTGTGAGATGTAAGACGATGAAGAACACCTGATATTTTTATACCCCACTTTTCACTACCTGAAGGAGTGTCAAAAGCAGCCTGCAATTGCCTTCCCTTGCCCTCCCTACAACAAACACTCTGTGAGGCAGGTGAGGCTGAGAGAGCTCTGAGAGAACTGTGCATGGTCCAAGGTCACGCAGCAAGTCTCACTTGTCTCAAAGTGGCTTATGATCGCTTTCCCTTCCCCTTCCCACAACAGACACCTTGTGAGGTTGGTGACGCTGAGAGAGCTCTGAGAGAACTGTGACTGGCCCTAGTCCAGCTGGTTGGATAGGGAGCAGTGGGGAAATCAAACCTGGCTCTCTAGATTGGAGGTCACTGCTCTTAACCACGCTAGCTCTCTGTAGGCAGGCTGAGAGCCATTACTGGCCCCGCGGTCACCCAAAAAATGTCCAGAGCAGGGTGGGGATCCAGCTCTTATCCCCCCAGATCCCAGGCCCTGCTGTGTGCACATAGAGCCCCAGACATCACAGGCCTGCGCATGACCTGCTGTCCTTGTTTCCCCAGCGTCCCCAAGTGGGTGGCTGCTGCCGTCGCACCACCTCCCGCCCGCCTGCCAGGAAGTGAGCGTCTTGTGGGAGGAAAGGACCGATTGCTCCCAGCGCTGGAGGATGCGGGGTGTGTGACGGGCCGGGCTCCGCCGCCATTGGCGAGGTGGGCGTGTTGCCCAGGCGTGATGGGTGATGCCTCGACCTTGGATTACGAACTGCTGTCCCCAGGACGGTCAGAGCCCGGCCCCGGAGCCCTCGCGATGGATGCTGAGCAGAAGACGGTCTTTGCCTTCGTCATCCTCCTGCTGGTGTTCTTGGTGGTGCTGATGGTCCGCTGCTTCCGGATACTGCTGGACCCCTACAGTCGGATGCCGGCCTCTTCCTGGACTGACCACAAGGAGGGGCTGGAGAGGGGCCAGTTTGATTATGCTCTTGTGTAGTTTGGGGTCTCGTGGTGGTGTGCTTCAGCCCGTCGCCGGGCGGGCAGTTTGTGTCAGGGGGATGCAAAATATGTGTGTGTTTGTTTTCCAGGGGCTCCCCTTCTCCCGCACTTTGCCTGTGTACGGAAGGGAAGCACGCCTCTGTCTTATTGTGACCCTAAGTGTGTTGTGATTGTGGGGTCCTGCTGGAGTGGGAAGGGGAAGGCGTCCTATGGCATGGTGAGAGCATAGCACTTTGGTGGGGGGTGGGGGTTTGTGTTTTGGGTGGGGAGGGTTAAATCTAAACCATGAGGACAAGAGAGTACAGAGGACTGGGAAGGACAGCAAAGGTGGTAGAACTTTGTCATAAATGTGATCCCAAAGTAATATTTTCCCAGGTGGTTTTGGCCTGGGCTCAGCTGGCCCCAATGGAACTGGTTGCGGTTCAGGGTTTGCTCTCCATGCCCTGACCCGGATAGCCCAGACAAGGCTGATCTTGTCAGGGGTTGGGCTAGATGATCTTGTCAGATTTTGAAAGCTGAACAAGGCCGACCCTGACTAGTATTTGGATGGGAGGACCTCCAAGGATTTGGGTGGTAGTTCCTCCAAGGAACAGTAGGAGTCATGAGGAGGCAAGCAATGGCAAACCCCGAAATGTCCCTTATCTGGTCCATATTTTCGGACATGGATGTTCTCCCCCCTTCTCTGGAAAGGTAATAGTAGATGCAGAGCACAACAGTATTCTGTGCGTGCCCAGAAGTACTCTTCCTTTAACACAGTTGCATAGTGGCAAAGTAAACTAGTTGAAACCTTACACCTGCAGCCTTATTGCAACCTGCTTGTCTCCTGGCATCTTTGGGGCAACACAATGGTAACCTACCTTACTCGCCTATCTTATAAAGTTGTTGTGCATACTAAAACAGAAAAAGGGAGTGTTGCACCAAAAAGAATACCAATTTAATGGTGTGAAAAAGAATTATGATGAATAGTCATGATTAAGGCCTGTGACCATGAAGGAAGCCTTGAAATATGTTTCAGGCTTTGGGAAACCCCAGAAGTGGTGGTGTGCCCCTTCAGAGACATGGGCGTGGAAGTAAGATGTGGGAGCCAGCCAATCAATCGATCACTCAATCAATCAATCAAACTTTATTACAGTCGTCCAGACCGAGTTGTGTGAAGTTAATACATAAAAGACCAAAAGAATATGGTCATTTGATATAATGCAATTTAAAACAGATCATAAAATAGAACTTAAAATTATGCTACTTTAGAGCATCGGATATTTATGGCGGCGGCACAAAACTTAGCCAGCTGAGTTGTCACCTGAAGGGGCCTCATCACTTAGCAGACTCTTTGCTCGATCGACATCCTTATGTTCGGGCAACTTTTTAAGGAGAGGCTCAATCAAGTTGCTGCGAATGTCTATATAAGCAGGGCAGTGGAACAATATATCAATCACTCATTTACTATTTCCCTTTGTGGTGGCAGGTGACGGGATGAGCGATAGGGCTGTGAGTGTCCTGCATAGTGCAGGGGTTGGGCTAGATGACCCAGGAGGTCCCTTCCAACTCTATGATTCTACGAAAGAGGCTAGGCCTGGAGAGCGACAGAGGAAGTGGATTCCTGTGACGTCTAGTAACGTTAGCTGCCATCTGAACTTCTCGCATAGGCTGCAGAACCCCAGGGGAGCTCTTGCTGAACCCCAGCGTTCCCCGGTCCCGTGGTAGGGAATCCCTGGCCTATGTACAGGCAAGAGCTGAATGAAATCTTGCTTTCTCAGCTCCAGGGACCAAAACCAGTTATTTGGCCATGTGGTCTTACTTTGTTCACTCCTGCTTGGGCCGCATGCTGACGTGAGCTTGCAAATGATGTAATTTTTGGAACAGGGAGTTATTTCTGGAGTGTCCCGAGCCACATGTGTGGATCTTGGATAGCAGCGGTGACCAGATGGTGTAAAAATGGAAATCTTTTAGGCCGTTTCGGTTCAGAGGCAAGTGTTGATCTCCCATACCTCTTTGAAGAATATGCCCTGGTGTGAGATGCAACTTCCCCTGGGGAAATTCCCACTGAGCTCTCGCCAAAACTACCTGGAAATTAACGGCGATCTCTGTTTTATCTGCCGTGGCAAAAAACGACATGCGAACTTTGTGGCACCATAGCCGGTGGACATCTTTCCTGTGGCCTAAACCTTCGTGGCACCCAAAAAACAAAGCGAACGCTCTGTTGGCAGATCTACGGAGCTGTAGGTAGCGAGCCTACAGATTAATGGCCCCCGGAACATCCTGTCATTGACAGCTTTGCTCAGCTCTTGCAAACTGAAGTCTGGGGGTGTCTAGTGGGGGTGGCCAACCTGAGGCTCTTTAGAGGTCCATGGACTACAATTCCCATGAGCCCCTGCCAGCTGGCAGGGGCTCATGGGAATTGTAGGCCATGGACCTCTAAAGAGCAACAGGTTGGCCACCAGAATAGCTTGCTGGTATACAATAATAATCAGTGACTTGTTCGCCACTGTGGGAAATACGGCATTTTGGAGACAGACCGGAGACCTGAAATAGGCTGGGAGTAAGTCAAGCTGCACCACGGGGACCATTCAGTTGAGGCCCAGCTCAAGGTTGCCTTCTGCTTCTTTCTATGTAGTTGGCAGATTGGTTTGGCGTCCTCCTGGCTTGTAGGCCTTGAGAAGAGCAGCTCACCTGGGACAGCTATCTCGGTAGCGGCATTGTGCTACTTTTAACATTTGTAGCGGGGAGTAAAGATGAAGCCCTGATAGGGACCACGGATTACTGTTGAGCAGATGCTGGTACGTCCGGGGTGGCCAACTTATGGCTCTCCAGATGCCCATAGACTACAGTTACCATGTGACCCTGCCAGCTGGCTGTGCTGGCATGGTAATTGTAGTCTATAGATATATGTGGAGAGCTACAGCTTGGCCCCCCCGGTGTTAGGGGACTGGCCAGGGGTGGGGGTACTGCAGGGTTGGGGGTACTGCAGCAGATCCTGCTTTCCACGCCCTCTGAACCACCTAGCTGTTGTCCTTAGAAACTATATTCTCACCAGATTTTGAAAGCTGAACAAGGCCGACCCTGACTAGTATTTGGATGGGAGGACCTCCAAGGATTTGGGTGGTAGTTCCTCCAAGGAACAGTAGGAGTCATGAGGAGGCAAGCAACCATCTGTCACATTAAGATCAGGTGGCTTTCAGGACAACCTGATTTTGGGTGTGTGTGTGTGTGGGGGGGGGTGTTTGTGGGTTACTTAAGGAGGGGTCCTCTCAGGACCACCATTTTCTCAGTTGAGACGGTGGATTTCTTTTGCCTGGTGTTAAACCGGCGAAGCAGGCCTGGTGTTATCTCCCCCCCCCCCCCAGCATTTGTGAACAGGTTTGCTCTGTTCTCATCTCGTATTTCAGCCTTTGCAACCCAACTGCTGCCTCGGACATTTGGCACCTCTGTCATCTTTACTTCCTCTTGTTTCCATGCGGCTTTTGCCAAGGGAGGGTTCGGACGAGGGATAAAGGGAGACCCAGGCTGAGAAATATGGAATGACACAAAACTCCTTATTTCTCCCCGGCCTGGGGAATTGGCCCCCCAGGGGAAATGATGGTTACAGGTTGGGTTTGGGTGGGGAGGGCAGGAAACTGGGGTATTGGGGGAGGGTGGTTGAGGAGATGGGCTGCAGATGGCAGTTTATTTGGGGGTTGGATGATGCAAACAGGGGGGCTATGAAGCAAGCTCGCCCCTCGCAAACAAGAGTAAGGTGGACCCCCCCCCCCTAGGAGCTCCCAGTTCTTTGTAGGCCTCAACAGGATTATGGTTAGGGGTACAGGCTAGGGCGCGGTGGCCGAACTGTAGCTCTCTAGATGTCCATGGACTACAATTCCCATGAGTCCCTGCGCTACGAGTGGCCATTTGCAAAGGAAGACATCCGGAGTGCCTTTAACAGCCACTGAAAAGCTGGACTCAGAAGGGTCCTGCTGGATCAGGCCAATAGATCTAAGCAAATATCCCATTTTGATCACCGGCAGCCAAATTCCCTCCGATCATCGAAGAGCGGCCCCTGGATGCAAACTACCAGTGCCCCCAGCACTTTGGCTATCCAGTGGCAAAACGCCAGTGACCAGGGAGGGGTGTGTGTGTTTCCATATCACAATTCATCACTTCTGACGCGACTAGAATTGTGGTGCTCCACAAAATAAGCCACCCAATCGGTGAAAAGGGATGTGAGCGGGACAGAGATCCACCCCTCGAGCGCAGATTCCGGTTTCCTGTCCTTCCCCCGTTCTTGCCCTCTTGCAGCAAGAAAGACCCGCATTCACCCTGTTGCCCAGCATCGCAGTGAGGAAATGGTTGCCCCCTCTGTCCGCCCTCTTGTCTGGTGACCACACCATCCCAGAGCAGTGTGTGTGGCACTGTGGTGGTAACCGTGTTTGCAGTGCTGTTTTGGACAACTTGTGACCTTTTCCTACTTGCTAATGTTTTGAGGAGCGGGGAGGGGGAGGACTCTCCTGCCCTGGGTGAGCCCTTCTCTGAGTTCCAGCAAGGGACGCATGAAGGTGCCCAGGCAGAGCCAGGTAGGGGTTCGGACTGACGCAAAGGGTTGCCAAGCGCCGACAATTGGGGGGTAAGGAGAGCAGCCTTCTGAGCAGGTGGCTGCTTGCGTCAGGAGCGACTGTGCCCTGCCCTGGTGGGCCCTTTAACGGGGGCCAGTGGCTTTGGTCAGCTGCTGGGGAGATTGGGTGAGGCCCATCCTCGCCCTTTGGGGGCAGAGGGGATGAGAACGGGCGCCAACCTGTGTGTGGGAAGAGCACCAGCACTTTGTCCTTCCTGAAATAAAGCTGCCTTTGTTGCTAACACGCTCTGTTGCCTCCTGTGTGTTGCCGGCACTAGACTCCTTTCGGCCGCTTGCACCTTTCTTGTGGACAGCGTGGAGGCCTCCGTGGGTCAGGCTCACTGGCAGCGATGGGGAGAGCTGATCCCACCAGGAATTCCCACCAGCGTGATCCAGGCATGCCTGTTGGGCCGTAGCGGAAAAGGCCATCTGAAATTGGGCTGGGGGGTCTGCCCTCGGGTGGGGCCACGGGGATGTTTGAGAGCGGGCGAGCGGATCAGAAGCAAATGGGGGGGGGGTTATCTGCAAGGGTCTGAGGAGGGAAATACATTTATAATGGATGGGACTCTCGCGCCTGAACGTCAGTGGGAGATCCAGAATGGCCTCCTCAATGGCTTGCCAACTGAGATGTGGGAAATTCGTGAAGGTTTGAGAGCACCAACTCAGGAGCGACTTATTTCTCCTAGGTGTAGGGTTGCCAAACTCCAGGTAGCTGCTGGAGATCCGCAAGTTTATGATCCATCCCCAGGCAGCAGATTGGTTAACTGGGAGAAAATGGCTGCTTTGGTTTGTCTCTGTGCCGTTAAACCCCCTTAGAGTCCCTCCCTCTCCCCTCCCTCCCCAAATCCTGCCTCCTTCTGTCTCCATCCCCCAAATTTCCATGTATTTCCCAATCTGGCTCTGGCACCCCTAATTAGACTTTGTGATATCCTACAGAGGAGTCTTTCTCAACTTTTTAACCATTGAGATCCCCCTGAAACATTCTTCAGGCTTTGCGAACCCCTAAAAGTGGCAAGGTTTTAAAAATAATATTTGTATACTGCCCTCCCTTAAGGCTCATGCAGGATGTGGCTGGGAAGCAGAGCCTTGGACACGTCCACCTGGGGCCCCTCCCCTTCCCACCCCCTCCAGGCCCATCATTGGCCATTTTGTGAGGGGTGGGTGGGTCAACTTGACCAAAGATGATTATATCACTGGATAAATGTTTTAACAAATTAAAAATGTATTAAAATAATTAACTCCCACCCGTTCAGGAACCCTTCCAGGGCCGTCAAGAAACCCAGGGGGTTCATGAGACCGTGACTGAGAAGCCTGCCGTATCTGAACCATCGGATCTATATCTGAAGTCTGATCTGAACCATCTGAGATCTGTTGTAATTCCAGGAGAATCCTGGCCTCTACCTGCAAGCTGGCAACCCTCACCATCCAAACAGAATGCAGAAGTTGGGGATGTCCTTGAGTGAAAGTGTCCTTGAGAGGACCTGGGTGCTGGGCTGGTAGATTCAGGTGGGTCACCATGTTGATCTGAAGCAGCAGAAGAAAACTCGACTCCACTGGTGCCTTGAAGACCAAGACAGTTTTCTTTTGTTGGGCTTCAAGGTGCCACGGGGCACAGACTTTGTATTCTTTTAGAACTGACTGTGTTCCTCGTGTACTCCTTTGGTTATTCCAAACCTTCCACTTGAGCGGGGAGGACTGTGTGGTTGTTGGAATGGAGGGGGGAAAAAAATACCCACGCAAAACATTTAACCCAAAATAACTTTATTGCTGCCATCATCGGTGATACAAAAGAAAACAAAAGAGCTGCACAAGTGGCCGGTTTCTGGTGTCAGTGCCGTGTGTGGCCGACCCTCCCACAAACAGGCTGCTTGCTCACCTAAGAAAAGTTGTGGACCTGGTGCAGAGGAACAGAGGACCACACGTCTCGGTTCCCCGCACACGACACACACTCACCCATGGGACACACGCACATTCGCACACACCCATGCACACGCACACACCCCTTGGCTAACTGATTAAGGTTATTATTAATATTAATAATGAATAAGAGAGGGGGGAAAGCACCGTGTTGCCGAACCAAAACAAGAACACACAAACACACTGACACACAAAATATTCCAAGCTCCCACCATGAGGTTCTGGATCTCCCTTCCTGGAGGCACCGCCTTTCCCCTCACTGTGCACAGCGATGGGGGGCTGGGGGGGGCAAAAGTTTCAAGTCTTGGAGGAGCCCAAAGTTTAAATTTTGTGGCCCAGCCCCCTGGTGGGTTGTGGACGGGATAATTTCAGAGGCTTCTATCATCCTAGCTGCCAGTGAGATGGTAGTGGTGGGAGAGAGACGTGTCCCTTTTGGCAGCACCTCATCTCCACACAGCCTTTAGAGCAGGGCAGGCCAAACTGTGGCTCTCCAGGTGTCCATGGACTACAATTCCCATGAGCCCCTGCAAGGATGAGCAGGGACCCATGGGAATTGTAGTCCGTGGACACCAGGAAAGTCACGGATCACCCCTGATTTAAAGGATATTTTACACTGTGAAGACAAAAGCAATGTGTAACAGTGAAGACAAATGCAAACGTGAAGACAGATGCAACAGTTTAACCAGGGAAGAGTGACAACGTTCCCTTCCCCTCCGGATATTGCCATTAAAATTGTTTTTGTATTACCCAATTCCATCACTGGTGTTCCTAATTCACGGGTTCTTTTGCTGGTTAATACTGTTTATACAGCATATGGAAGCCAAACTAACATCTAACAATTGCATATGTTTATCTGGATATGCAAGTGGTGGAAGCAGAACAATGGCAGGATTTTGAATCGAACAAGAAAGAAACAAAGGGAATTTTGGAGCTGGAATGGCAAGGAGACATTCAGTAGCATCCTTTAAATGTGGTAAAAGTGATTTGCACATGTCCTCAGGGAATAGTGTGCCCTTGACTGGGTGAGTTGAGCAGACAGAAGCCTGGTGCAGAGGAACAGTTATGAGTTGGGATATCCCTGGGCTGAATTTAATCATGTGGCTATATAGAAACCTTTGTCTCAGCCTCAGTCTTCCCGTCTGCAATATGGGAATAAAAATAATGCAGTTCAATCAGATGGGGTTGTAATGATTACAAGCTTAATGTCAGTGAAGTGCTCTGGACACTTGAAAGTGCTAGGTTTTCCATTTGTGTGTTTCTGGGGGGGCATGCGTTTAAATCTACTTTTACCACATTTAAAGGGATTTTCTGCATTCTCATTACCCTCGCTTGTATGTTTCTGTTGCTTTGGGACCCCCCCCCCCCCCCCGTTGTGCAGGCGTTTTGCTCCCTTTAGTTTTCATTTTGATATTACATCCCTTTATGTCCGGCATTTCTCCCTGCAGATTTTATGCCAGACATAAAGTGGTGTGACATCGAATTCACCACTAGATGGAGCCAACCACTTAAAGAATAGGTCTTCCTCCTCCAAAGCAACAGGAATATGGGAATGTGGAAAATCCCCAAGTCTGTTCTTTGCTACACTCCCATTATCGGCTGTGAAAAGTTTAAATGTCCACCAGCTCAGTGTGAAAAGAAGGGTGGCCATCATGTGCGGTGCTCATTTCTTTCATGCAGTGTT
This sequence comes from Paroedura picta, assembly GCF_049243985.1. Taxonomy (NCBI): domain Eukaryota; kingdom Metazoa; phylum Chordata; class Lepidosauria; order Squamata; family Gekkonidae; genus Paroedura; species Paroedura picta. The sequence goes on along the minus strand of NC_135372.1, from coordinate 8,967,723 downwards.
GGGGGAAAGAAGGAATACCTCTAGCACTCTAAAAGAGGAAAGAACCTTCAAGGTCCTCCAACACTGCAAAATGGGTCATGCTTGAAGCCTGAAGCCGAAGAGCATTTTAGAATTTAAAAAGACCCTTCAGAACCTTAAAGTCTGGCGGACTAAACTAGGTGAAGCAAACTTAAAAACAACCCGATAATTTTCCGCACCCTGTTTTTCTCCCTGAACCCCAATAGCAGCCATATCTGGGGACATTATAAACAAGTGTAGGTGGTGAGCCTAAATTCAAATCGGGAGAAGTTTATCGATAGCACCCCTCCTCCCAATTTTGTTGAGGCCAGGAAAGGATGGCGAGGAGCTGAGAGGAGATTCCTGCGAAAGGAGGAAATTACCCTGACCCTGAGGAGGACAGGTCAGCTCCAGTGAGCTGCGTGCCTTGCAAGAACTATCCGAGCCAGTTGCAGTGCTGCTCGTTCAAAATGCGAAGAGAGCTTGGTTCTTCTGAGTCTGTTGGCGTCGAAGGGGAAGATCGGGCCCCTCTTGGCACCCTCACCAAGCCTGGCCGGAGGTCGAAAAACAAAACAGAAGAATGCACTGTGAAATGCCCCAACAGGCCCTGGGAGGCCAGCAGAAGTCCTCCTTCCCAGATGAGGCTGGTAGAGAGAATCGCCCAACAGAGGCATGTTCACAGGTGAGGGTGAAAGTGGATGTCCGGTGGCGAGGCTTTAGATGTATGCATTTGTGTCTACAGGTGAGGCTTAAAATGGCGCTCTTCTCCAGGTGGGATTCTGTGACTCTGCCTCGGAGCACCTGCCTTACAAATCCCTCTCCTCCTTCGCTTTCCCTCCCACATTGAATGACAAGGTGATGCTAACATCGGTAGGGGCTGTGATGTGTGAGAACACCCCAAAGTGTGAAAATCACAATGCGGGAGATTAATTCCTTCCGTTCATCCCTTTCCTCCGCCTGCATTACACCTCTGAAAGAAATCCCACACAGAAAAGGAGCTGTGATGCATGAGCAATCCCATAGAGACTGGGTTTTTTTCTTTTTTTTAGTGCTGTACTCGAAGGCTCCTGACGAGATCCCATCCCTGCCCTCTGTGGAGCATGCATTTTATCAATGCATCAATGCAAGTTAGTAATGCACAGGCTAAAGGGGCTGCGTGGAAAGAAGGGCATGGTATGGCTTGTCACAGGCACTCCAGGCAAAATTTGTAAATTAAAAAACAAAACTAAAACAATATCACGGAAGATTTTGAATGGCTTGGTTCAAGTTTGGCAAGAAGGTCAGGTAAACCGGAGAATTCAAGATCCAGGAAGACAGGTGAAGAGGATTTTCGAACCCTTCCATGGTTGAAACCAGGGCAAGAGAAACAGGCTGAGAAGAAGAAGAAGAAGAGGAGTTGGTTCCTATATGCCACTTTTCTCTACCCAAAGGAGGCTCAAAGCGGCTTACAGTAGCCTTCCCATTCCTCCTGTGACGATAGTGTCACCTGCATAGCTCTTTCCTCTGGCATTCTCCAGACATTTCTTTTGCAGAGGAACACAGCAAATTGCAGAGATTACTGCCATGGACTGGGAAGGACTCATCGACTGGAAGATAGGGTTTCGGAGAACAGAATAGATTTGGTTCTGAGTCTAGGGCTGTTCTAAATTTGGTCCCCCGTGGCCAACAGGAAACGGCAGAGGGAGGAGATGCCGATTTCCATGGGGGTGGTGGTAGGATGGTGTGGGGTGGTGTGCAGCCTGAGCCCTTGGTTTTGTTGGCGTCTCTTGAGGGGAAGCTAGAAGAGGTGGAGGTGCAACCTCATCTTGAGCACCTGGCCCAGCTCTCCGGAGAGGTAGTTGAGATCTTTCAGGGCCTCAAGTTTCTGCAGTTCCCGTTTGCGGTACAGTGGCATGCTGACGATCTCCAAGAGGTAGGTGCCGGGAGAGGCCTGCTTGTGAGTTAGGTGCAGGTAGCTGAGCCCTTCCTTCTGATGGATGTGGAAGAAGCCGTCCTCGTTCCCCTGGGAGATGGTGTAGCGGACGTGGTTCTCCAGGGGAGCCACAGCGGGGAGAAGTTCCAGGATGTGCTCCTTCCTCCTGAGATCAGACAAGTTCAGTGCTATGGCTAAGGGCATCTCCACATCTATGCTGGCCAGGCTGACTCCTGGCTCCTGTTTGTGGGGGGAGGGGGGAGAAAAGAGTTCAGGGCAGGGAGAGGAAGGGAAGCAGCCTGAAAACAACGCCAGTGCTCAATTTCCACCCACAATAATAATAATAATAATAATAATAATAATAATAATAATAATAATAATAATAATTTAATTGATATCCCGCCTCCCCCCCGAGGCTCGAGGCGGGTCGCATAAAAACTAATCCCCTAAAACAATAAAAGCACAATAAAACATAATACAATTAATACAAAAGTTGATAAGAATGGCGGCAAAATTCAATATAACTAACCCAATTCTACACCCACTAAGAAGGGAAAGGGAGGGGGCAGATGACAGACACAACCGTCACATTTGTGTGGGGGGCTAGATCTTCTTGCTGCCCGGCCTCAACCGAAAGCCTGGCGGAAGAGCTCCGTCTTGCAGGCCCTGCGGAATGATGACAATTCCCGCAGGGCCCTCAGCTCTTCCGGGAGCTCATTCCACCAGGTCGGTGCCGGGACCGAGCAGGCTGTCACCCCCATACAGATTCACTGGCCTCGTTGCGTGCAGAATGCCCCAGAGATCTGAGGACACAGCGTCTTAAGCTACTACTGTCAGACATAAATAAAGACCTAACGAAAACTATTGCTAAATTTGCTTGGGTAGCTATAAAAATAAGGCTGGACCAACCCTGTCCCCTAATACTTTTGCACTGGATCCATATACAATTGTTCTTATTTCTTAGTTTTTATCCATTCATGATCAATTTTATATCTGTCATCTTATGTTTTCTACTGGTTGATCTATGACCGTAAATAAAATTGGTTGATTGACTGATTAATACTATCCGATGGGCCAAGTTCAGGTGTTCCCTACAATTTTGAATCCATGAACACATTTGGAATTTTGATGTGGGGAGGTGGGCACAACCCTAACCCTAACCTCAAGATGGCTCCTGCAGAAGGTGGACCCACACATGGATGAAGCCCAAGTGCAGGGAAAGGGGGATGTTAAAAATGCACTAGGGAAGAGGAGCAGGAGAGAATGCAACCAGCAGTGCCGTGGGGCAGCTGCCACTGAAATAGTGCTATTTTAATTGGCCTGGCCCATTGGATCTCCAGTGGCCAATCAAAAGCCCTGCTGGGCAAGTGTCTCAGTTGGCCTCATTCGCTTTCTAAGAATTCTTGGTGGGTGACAGTAGGTGCCACGGTGCCGAAGGACAGGGACCCCTGACCTAGCTGAGATGAAAATCCAGATGGGAAAACAGATTCTCAAATATTTGGCAGGCAATCAAAACAACAACAAAAAAACCATTGTTATGGCGCCTTAAAAGCAATTGGTGAGCTATATTAAATTAATTGAATTTAAACCAGCAGTTTGAGAATGCTCAGTGGGCGAGAAATCAAACACTGCAAATCAGTGATGTTGTATTTTTAAGAACATTATTTCTTAGGAGGATCACTAGAAATATATATAAATAAATACAATTTGTTACAATTGCTAGTTAAAACTCCAAACATTACTCTGCCACATGGTGGCTCAAAGAAGCAGGTATATATATTTTCCTAGTGTGGAAATTCAAGGTAGAATGCTCGTATTTCGCAGGGTATAAGCAATCTCTGTGCTTTAATGATGAAGAAGAAGAAGAAGAGTTGGTTCTTATATGCCGCTTTTCCCTACCCGAAGGAGGCTCAAAGCGGCTTACAGTCGCCTTCCCATTCCTCTCCCCACAACAGACACCCTGTGGGGTGGGTGAGGCTGAGAGAGCCCTGATAATCCTACTCGGTCAGAACAGTTTTATCAGTGCCGTGGCGAGCCCAAGGTCACCCAGCTGGCTGCATGTGGGGGAGCGCAGAATCGAACCTGGCATGCCAGATTAGAAGTCCGCACTCCTAACCACTACACCAAGCTGGCTTTGGAAATAATTTGCAATAGCTGCTTAAAGTCCTGGGATGGCATTTGGCTTCTGGTGTGCACAGATGAATGAGGTGGGTAGGCTTAGCCATTTGGTCTACCCCATTTGGTAGGGATTAGCTTGGGACTGCGTCCCTCCCCCGACACTTGTACCTGTTGCCCATCGGTGTCATTGATGCTCCGCCGGTGACGACCTCTCTTGGGGTACCCGTTGACTTTGCATTCATAGCAAGCTTCGGGGGACAGGAGGTTCTCCTCATCCTCCTCCAGAGGGGCAGGCAGGTAAGCCTCTTTGCCGAATCCTAGTCCAGAGACGCAATGCCTGCAATTCCAAGGAAATGTACAAGAGGGAATGAGATAGGAAGGAGACGTGCTGCCCCCGAAGCTGTTACCCCTGTCTTCTCTTCCCAGTTGGGTTATGTATGTCTTAGCCTCCTCACATCTTCCACATATTTTAGGAAGTTAGATTCGGGTAGGTAGCTGTATTAGTCTGAAGCAAATCAGCCAAAAGAAAGATCCAAGAAGACTGTGGAAAGATGAAAGCAAGCTGATGATGAGTGAGATGAAATTGGATCATCTTTATTGTGATGGATTCAAATGCAACAAGCCCAAACGAGCCCTGGTATATGAGGCAAGCCTTCATCAGTGGCTATAGAGCAACAATATACAAATGCATATAAGAGTATTTAACCAACTACGACCACAAATGCAGCAATATTAATATGGGGGTAAAGGTATCCCCTGTGCATGTCTGACCCTTGGGGTGACGCCCTCCAGCGTTTTCATGGCAGACTCAATACGGGGTGGTTTGCCAGTGCCTTCCCCAGTCATTACCGTTTACCCCGCAGCAAGCTGGGTACTCATTTTACCGACCTCAGAAGGATGGAAGGCTGAGTCAACCTTGCTGGCTGGTGGGATCGAACTCCCAGCCTCATGGTCAGAGCTTCAGACAGCATGTCGGCTGTCTTACCACCCTGCACCACAAGAGGCTCTTAATATGGGGTACCTGCCTCTAAATTTAAATTCTTTATACACCGTATGCCATATGGTTATCTCCACCTATCATGGAAATGGTCAATATATATGTACAAGATTCAAAATAGACCATCAACGAATACTTTGATCAAGTAAACCAATTAAGCAAACCCAATGGTCTTACCTACAAATATCCAAATGACCAAAAAAGTTCATACACTTCAACAGTGGTTTGGTAAATTGTCCTGGATGAACCATCGTGGCACAGCTGGGCTCTCCCCTGGAACTGCTTGCCAAGTTTATAGATTTTTTTCTTTAAAGAATAATGCCCCCATTATTCAACTAATCTTTAAACGTCCCGCAGCGTGGGGCACCACGGACTAAATAAAACAGTAAGGGCTGGTGGGGAGGAGTTAGGGTGGGCTCTGTCCGGGACGAAAACTCGGAGGAGCAAATCAGGAGCCGCAAAGTGGCTCCTGATTCGCTCCTCCGAGTGGCACTCCAGGGCCAAGTGTCCAATTGGGAGGCACGTGAAGCGCGCCTCCCTATTGGTCACTTGGCCCGTCTCCCGAACGCCGCGCCTCCAACTGTGCAGTCCTCCTGAGGCGCCATCCTTACCGGATGGCCGCCAGGGAGGAGGCTCGCCCCACACCGGTGGCCTCGGGGGAAACTGCTTCCCCTCCGGCCGCCGCCTGCCCTAAACCTACGCCCTCTCCCACCAAGCCGCCCATCCCCGCCCTTCCCACCCCCACCCCAAACGCCTCTCGCAGCCCACCAGCGGACGCGACCTTCCCCCCCCCACACTTCCCACTCACTTTTAATAGGTTTTAATGGGATCATATTGGTTTTTATCATTTTACTGTGTACCGCCGTGAGTCCGAATGAAATGCGGCAGTATATAAATACAAAAATAAATAAACAAACAAGCAAACAAACAAACAAACAAATTTTATGGGCTAGGGGCTTACAATATACCTAGGGAGATCCTATTACAATATAAAACTAGACCGCCCTTGAACAGAATAATAGTTTTGATTCAAGATAATCAACTATTCTATAAATTACAGCAAATTTGAACTAATGGATTGAGTGGGGTTATGGTCTTGTAGATTTCAATACAGCCTTATAGTGTTCAGTCAGGGTACCGTGTCCCTTCAAGGATGTTAACTGGGGGCTTTGCAACTTACCATTTAACCTGAATTATGCTCCCGGAATATGGGGATCAGGACTGCAGCTGTGTTCACTACAGGATCCCTCAAAACCACTCTTGAAGCGTGTGATGCTTTTTGGTCATTTGGACATTTGTAGGTAAGACACTTTGGGTTTGCTTATGTGGTTTCCTTGATCAATTGATTTATTGATGGTCATTTTTGAATCTTATGCAGATATATCGGTCATTCACAAGAATGACCAACTCAAACATCTGCTGGTCCCCCCCTCCGATGGCCCTTCCATGACTGAACAATTTGGCCTCCCCAGGGATATGTCAGTGTGGTGGTTCATGCTATATTTTGATTGTTACCTGACAGATTGTTATAATGTTCTATGTAATTTTGTACAACATTCTATGTAAACTGCCCAGAGCCGTAGGGAAGGGCGGCATAAAAATCCAAACAAACAAACACATTTTTGTAATAGGTGAGTTTAACCATATGGAATACGGTGTATAAAGAATTTAGATTTAGAGGTAGGTACCACATATTAATATTGCTACGTTCATGGTCACTATTTGTTAAATACTCTCATACGTATTAGCATATTGTTGCTCTAAAGCAGGGGTAGTCAAACTGCGGCCCTCCAGATGTCCATGGACTACAATTCCCAGGAGCCCCTGCCAGCGAATGCTGGCAGGGGCTCCTGGGAATTGTAGTCCATGGACATCTGGAGGGCCGCAGTTTGACTACCCCTGCTCTAAAGGTTTGCCTCAAAAACGAGCATTCATATACCAGGGCTTGTTTTGTCTTGGTGCGTTTGAATACATCACAATGAAGAAGAGTTTTATTCAAGGGTAAAAGCTTTTGTGTGTATGCACACTGTGCCACAAATAAAACTTTGTTGGCTTTCATGGAGCCCCTGGACTCCAGCATTTCAGAACAGGAGCCTTTGAGGGTTAGCATGATTGAGCACCTTCCAAGACTCAAGAACTGACAGAGGTCCTAACCCAACTGGAGGCTTTGGGCTCAGGTTACCCGTTTTCCAAAGGGCGAAATGCCCTGGGCAGCAGAGGAAATAAGATATATGACCTTTTCACAGTTTGCTGACTCCACTCTTGACCTCTTCTGCTGGGAATCCAGGCCTGTAGCTTGGAGTGCAATTGTGGATCCTTGCAGGCAAACCTGAATGTGGAGTTCCTGGCATCTCCCATGAAAGTATCTCCAACAGGAGAGCTGGGGCAGAATTTTCTCTACCAGGATACTTTGAGGGGCTGCTACCAATTCAAACACCCACCACAGTCCTGCTGTAATCAATGGTCCGTTTTCCACATGTGCAAAGGGACAAGCTACAGGTGGGCTGAAGGAACAAAAAGCCACGGCCACATACTGCACGTTCCCATGCCAGAAGTGATTCTAGAAATTTTGGTTAAACTGGACCCACATGGGACAATGCAAAGAAAGTGTGTGAGAGATGTTAGAAGCACAGAGGAATGTAACAGGAGATATTGTCTCATTTGCACTTGTCAGCGATCTGTATGGCTTTGGACTAAAGCTCGTTTCATTACCCCTCTCTAGCAGGGACTGTGGCGACCACCTCTGCAAAGAAAATCCCCCACGCTCCCCACCTCCAGGTACATTGATGTGGATGCACTTACCCCTGCCCTGCCCGGAAGTACCCGCTGGGGCAGCCGCACAGGTAGCCTCCCTCTGTGTTGGAGCAGCCATAGCTGCAGGGGCTGCCTCCTGCTGCGCACTCATTTACATCTTGGCAGCCCCCAAAGGCCTGGTCAAAGTCGAAGCCAGAGGGGCAAATGCATTTAAAGCTCCCCAGGGTGTTGTAGCAAGAAGCTGAGCCACAGGCTGTGGAGCTGGAGCACTCATTCTCATCTGGGAACAAAAGTGGAGAGAGGGAGAGCTGGAGGTCATGACATACCTGATGTCCTTTGTGGTCCTGGCTCCAGCCTGGTAGAATGAGCTGCCCATGCAGATCCAGGCAGAGTGGGAGTTTATCAGGATTCTGCAGGGCCTGTAAAATGGCGCTCTTCCACCAGGCCTACGGCGAAGGCGATTTAGATCATAACTCACTGGGCCTCCCCCCCCCTCTTCCCTGGATCAATCTCTCCCTTCCCTTGCAGACTCCCCCACCCGTTTCCGTCAAAATGGCCAGCTGAAAAAGCAGCAGCAAGATGACGGTGCTCTGAATAAAATCGTAGAACGGCGGAAGGACTCAGCGTTTAAAGAAATTTATTGTTTTGAGAATTTTTGTGTTTTTGTTTTTTGCTGAGTGCTGGTTTTAAATATCAATATGGCTGCGAACCCCTCCTGCTTGCGAGGAGGGCGTGGTCAAGAAATCCAATAATAAATGTGGAGCCCCAAGTCTGGGAGAAGCTGCCCACGATCCCAGTGACTGACTTACCCACACACTGGTTCCACTGGTAGTGCTGGATGTACCCCTGGGGGCAGCCACAGCGGTAGCCCCCCAGGACGTTCTGGCATCCGTGTTGGCACCGGTGGTTTCCGTCACATTCATCCACATCTATGGTGGAAGTAAAAGGCCTGAGGGTCAGGGATGAAGCCTCCAATGGCGAGCTCTTTCATCAAAGCCAGGATTTCTCAACCAGGGTATTCTGAAACCTTGGAGTTTCTTGATGGCCCTGGAAGAGTTTCCTGAATGGGTGGGAGTTAATTTTTTATATATTTTTTTAATTTGTTAAACATTTATTAGCTGATATGACCATATATGGCCCCCCGCATGGCCAAAGATGGGCTTGGAAAAGCTGGGAAGAGAAGGGCCCTGGGTACACAACAATGCTTCCCAACCACGTTCCTCATGATTTCATTGTGAACCACCGCGAGTTTGAATGGAGAGCAGCGGTATATAAATCTGAAGATAAGTAAATAAATAATTGCGGCACCTCTGGGGTTTCTCAAAACCTGAAGAACATTTCAAGGGCTTCTCAATGGTAAAAAGAAGTTCAGAAAGGCGGACTATGGTTTATATCTCAACCAAAGAAGACCAGCAAAATGATACAGGATGATCAGATCATGTGGAATCCTATGATGGGACCCCAATCCTTCTCTTCTTGCTTAGTTTCCACAAAGTGCTAATGAAGACATTAACAAGATCTGAGCTTCCTATGATGTTACTACCTCAGAGTGAAAAACAAATATGAGCAGATGCAGCACACTGAGTTAAGACTGTGAACTAGGAAACACAGTGAACTGTCACAGACCTCTCATTCTCAAACCCTCAACAATATTACAGGGTTAATAAGATTGGAAGAAGGAGGAAAACATCCACAAAAACTGCAGAAAAATAATTTATATTCTCAAGTTCACTTAGCTGAATTGCATTGTGGATATTACAGACTAATCCCTATTGCAGTGGTCCCCAACCTTTCCGAGGCTGGGGACCGGCAGGGCATCGGGCCGCGCCCGCGGATCGGGCCGAGCGGGCATGGCCCGCACAGGCGCGGCCCGGCCCTGATTCCCTCTCCCCGCCTCCCGCAGTAAGAAGCTTCCCGGGCCGCAAGCTTGCGGCCTGGGAAGTTTTTTACTGCGGGGGCGGGGCGGGGAGAGGGAGCCGCGGCCCGGTGCCATGGCCTTCGCGGCCCGGCACCGGGCCGTGGCCCGCAGGTTGGGGACCACTGCCCTATTGGATGTTGATAAAAGGTCCTTTGGGGGCATGGATTTTAAAACCTCAGCTTGCCCCCCAGTTGTGCTCCCTTATACATATTATGGTGCAGGAGCAGCAGATGCTTCTAATTTTATTTATTTTTAAAGAAATATGTCAAAACATCCCAGTGTAATGAAACAAAATACTAAATTTTATAGCTGCTTGAAGTTTGGGTTTTGCTCCTCCTGTGTCCTTTAGTGGCGGCAGCTGGCTACTGCCTGAAAACAGTAGCCAGCTGCCGCATAACTACCATAAAGCATGCTGCTGAAAAATGTAGTAAGGCAACAGATCCCCAATACCTTCACAGCTGCTTCCAGAACTGTCAAGAGCAAATCCTTTCTGGCATTCGCAGTTGTAGCTCCCAGGGGTGTTCAGGCATTGTCCTTTAGCCCCACAAAGGGTGGGCTGGGCTGTGCATTCATTGTTATCTGCAAGGATCACAAGATTGCATAGTGTGTTAGCAATCTGGAGAACAAGCTCTGTCCACCCTCTTCCAGGACTTGCATATATTTGTCAACAAGAACATTTAGTTGCACTGTCTAGAATAGCGATCCCCAACATGTGGGCCACGGACCACATGTGGTCCTTTGACTAATTGGAGGTGGGCCCCGAAGGACGCCTTCTCCCCCCCCCCCAGCCCTTTACAACACACTTCGGGTGTCATTGTCTCCCATCACTCCCAGATGGGACTATCTCGTTGCAGAGAAACAAGCTCAAGGTTCCCATTGATTTGTCATTGTCATGAGTTAAAATTCCCATGAAAATAAAATGTTCCTTATGTTCATTGCTGTGGCGTGTCTGTATCTTATTTTGAAGGGATGTTTAAACATTACCATAGCGATCAGAGAGCGTTAGGGCAGTGGTTGAGAGTAGAGGAGTAAACTACCTCCCTCCCACCGGGCCTCAGTAAAAGGCGTTGAGTGGTCCCCGGTGAGTGGTCCCCGGCGTTGAGTGGTCCCCGGTGATAAAAAGGTTGGGGACTACTGGTCTAGAACATCCCAGAGTGATGTAACATTGATTTGGGAGTCCATTGGAAGAATTTTCTCCAAATATAACTGGAGGGCAACTCCAGGGATCTTGGGAATCCCATGACAGTATGTAACTGGGCTCACTTGCTTGAGACCCCTAAAATTATTTCCCTACTCTTCTGACCCTGACCTGGACAGCCCAGGCTAGCCTGATATCATCAAATCTCAAAGACTAGACAGTGTTGGCTCTGGCTGGTATTTGGATGGGAGACTTCCAAGGAATACTTCCAGGGGTGTGAGACAGAGGTAGGCAACAGCAAATGACCTCTGAATGTCTTTTGCCTTAGAAACCCTGATCCATGGGGAGAAGGAAGTGTGCAAGGCCCCTGGAAGCGTGAGGCCCGTAGCACGTGCTAGATGGATAAATCTGCCCTGCGTCTACTTTAGAACTATTTGCACTAAGACGCTTTCTAAAGTGAATTCTGAAATTGGATGTGCCATGGTTACCAGACCTTTAGATTTCCTGAGGGGCCAGAAAATGTCTACTTTTCCTTAAATGGAATTTAATGTCGGCATTGAATTTGTGTACCAACAAGAATCATAGAGTGAAATACAATCTATTTTTTAAACCTTGGAACTGTTTTGCATTCTTTCCTTTCCTTGCAGGTGTCTTCCTCAGCTTGTGTTTTGCTCCCTCTAGTGGTTGATTCAATATTACATCACTTTTATGTCCTGCATAGAAAGCCTGTTCGATTCTACAGGGCGATATGCTAGATGTATATCGAATTGACCATTAGGGGGAAAAAAACACATGTGGGACAGATCCCCTTTCCTCAAAGCAACAGGAGCACACAACTGAGGAAAATGAGAAGGTGGAAATGCCCATTCTCCAATTATTCCTTCCCACCCTCTCCTTTGTCCTCTCCCTAACATTCTTTCATAGAAACATAGAATCATAGAGTTCTAAGGGACCTCATGGGTCATCTAGTCCAACCCCCTGCACTACGCAGGACACTCAGATCCCAATCCCTCATCTCCTGTAACCTGCCACCCCCTTCAGCCTTCACAGAATCAGCCTCTGTCAGATAGCTACCCAGCCTCTGTTTAAACATTTCCAAAGATGAAGAACCCACCGCCTCCCAAGGAAGCCTGTTCCCCTACCTTTCATCTGGTCCCCTACCTTTGGAGTGGGAGGAAGTGGAAGGAAGGATAACTCACCAATACAGGAAGAATGATGCTGGGTGAATCCGGGGGGGCACTTGCAATTGAAGCCCCCAATGACATTAATGCATAGGAACTGGCAGTTGTGTTGCTTTGTGGAGCACTCGTCCAAGTCTAGAGACCACCGAGAAAACAAGAGCGAGTTAATCTTTCGTTTAGTGAAGCTGACTCTGCCTGAAGCCACTGACAGTCTGGCTCAGTCAGTTTCTCCACTCAAGTTTTGTGTTATGAAACAATAAAGTAGTGTCTGTGATTAGAGATGTTGCCAATATTGATTTATTTAATATTCTGGCATCGCACATCTTTGACATGTGGGTACTTGCAGCTGAAGATCTAAGTAGAACACTTCCACCATCGGTGGTGATAAGTTCCTGTCTCATTCTTACACTTCTGACACAATGTATCGTATACAGCTTTAGACATCTACAAGAAAGCTAGGCCTTATTCTGCTCTTCTTGGGCTGCAAGGGACCCCCCTTCCCCACTTACCTTTGCATGTCTTTCCATCCTCCTGCAGGATGTACCCCCTAGGACAGGAGCACTGGAAACTACCTTCAGAGTTCTTGCAGATGAAATTACATGGTTTGGGGGACTGATTGCACTCATCAAGGTCTAAGGGCAAGAGATTCAGGGTGAGACAAAACCCTAATATACCACATCGCTTTCAGAACCCGCACAGGCATCAGCTGGGGCATCTGAGAGCAGGCACCAGCACTTCCAACCCAGCTGTGTAAATGTCTTCTTGAGCTAATTGGGTGGCCAACTAAGACCATAGTCCTTGATGGGTGTTCCTTCAGTGTTAGTGTGTCAGACTATAGGATGTCTGGGTTCAAATCCCTACTGAGCTCTGCTGCGTGACTTCTGAAACTGAATCCTGCCTCCTCTGCACCTGAGGACCAAGTTCCAGGAAGTTACAGTGCCCTGCCTTTCTCTCCAGTGGGGACCCCAAAGTGGCTAATATTGTTTTTCAACTCTGTGAGGTGCCAGCATTTCTCAACTACGGTTTCTTGATGGCCCTGGAAGGGTTTCCTGAATGGGTGGGAATTAATTTGTTATGTATATTTCAAATTTGTTAAACATTTATTGTGCTAGGCCCACATATGGTCATGTCAACTTTCCCCCGCTCCAAAAATAGCCAGCGATGGGCCTGAAAGGGGTGGAAGGGAAGGGGGCCCAGATGGGTGTGTTTGCAGCTCTGCTTCCCAACCATATTCTGTACAATCATGCCACTTCTGGAGTTTCTCGAAGCCTGAAGATTGTTTCATGGGTTTCTCTGGCTTAGACTGGCACAAAATTGCCCAGAAATGTGGATTTTACACTGGGTTTCCCAGATCCTAGTTTGACACACTATCCACTACTACACAGCGAATATTGGGACCTCAGTAAATGCCCCATTTCACAACGGGGACTGGTCTAAACCTGCACCAAAGGATGCCAGCCCTTAGGCACTGCCGTTCTTTAGCTTCACATAAAATCTTTAGGGCAAAGCTCAAGTACATTGGAATTGTGCCAGGGAGGGAGCAGGAGCAGTTATGAAATAAAACTGATCAGGTTATTGGTGCAGGCATAACGGGGGGCAACTAAACTAGCTGCCAGCTGCCCAGCCCACTGACCTGAGTGTCCCGCTTACCCTGGCAAGCTGTGCCGGTGAGGTCTGAGGCATAGCCCACTCTACAGTGGCACCGGAAAGAGCCCATGCTGTTGATGCACTGGCCGTGCTTGCAGAGGTCGGGGAGCACCTTGCACTCATCGATATCTGTGGGTCGGGAGGGGAGGGGAAGAGAGAGGAACGCCTCTGTCAGTGCAACCTGGGAATGGCAGCTCCTAACACGACTGGCAGGGAGTTGAGAAGAGAGGTTGGAAATCAAGAGGAGGCTCAGCTGATGGGTCAAACTAATGGTTTTCATACGGAAGGTTGGCTCCCTAGTTAAAAAGAAGGTCAGCTTGGAAAGATGTTTCTTTACCAGACACCTGGTGTTAGTGGTTTGGACACTGGTATTTAACATTTCAGTGGTTGGTGGTGAAAAGTGACATCAAGTCCCAGCCAACCTGTGGAAACCCTGCAGGATGTTCAAGGCAAGAGGTGTTCAGAGGTGGCTTGCCATGGTCTGCCTTTCTGTAGCAACCCTGGACTCCTTTGGTGGTCGCCCATCCAAATATTAACCAAGGCCGATACTGCTTAGCTTCCGAAATCTGGTGACATCAGCCTAGTCTGGTCCATTCAAGCCAAGGTAACATTTCAGTTGTGTTTAAGCTTAACTGGAAAACATCACCACGCTTCTTTGATCAGTTGTTTCACACAAAGATCACTGGAATTAACTAGACAGTGGTGAAGGGCCTTGAAATGCATTGAAGGGTTTTTGTGGGTTTTTGGCCAACAGCTAGAGCTATTGCTTAGATCAGGGGTAGGCAAACTGTGGCTCTCAAGATGTCCATGGACTACAATTCCCAGCGAATGCTATCAGGGGCTCATGGGAATTGTAGTCCATGGACATCTGGAGGGCCACAGTTTGCCTACCCCTGGCTTAGATTCACTGTGCTATGAGAAATGCTCTGGTCAATGGGGACAGAGACTTGGATAAAAGGTAAAGGTATCCCCTGTGCAAGCACCGAGTCATGTCTGACCCTTGGGGTGACGCCCTCTAGCGTTTTCATGGCAGACTCAATACGGGGTGGTTTGCCAGTGCCTTCCCCAGTCATCACTGTTTACCCCCTAGCAAGCTGGGTACTCATTTTGCCGACCTCGGAAGGATGGAAGGCTGAGTCGACCTTGAGCCGGCTGCTGGGATCCAACTCCCAGCCTCATGGGCAGAGTTTTCAGACTGCATGTCTGCTGCCTTACCACTCTGCACCACAAGAGACTTGGATAGGAACTGCTAAAATATCTGCCAGTGGGTCACACAGTTCAGTAACCAAGATCATGATCTGCATGCTGAAGGTCCTAGGTTCTGTCCCTGGCATCTCCTGTTAAGAGGATCTGGTTGGTAGGAACAATCTTTCTCCACCTGAGACTTTGGGGGGGGGGGATGCTGACAATTAGATTAGGCAATACTTGGTTAGATGGACCAAGGGTAGGGCAGTTTCATACGTTATGTTAATAAGGATCCACACTCCCATAACTTGAGGTGAGACCACAGCAAGCACCTTCTCCCTCCACAAGGCCAGACTCACCTCTCCCATCCGTTGTGTAGCCTGGTCCATGGGGGCACATTTTCTTGTAGAGGGCAGTACCCGGGAAGGGGCAGAGTTCACACTGGGGCCCCCAGCCACGGCCTCCGTTGCAACAGCATTCTGACTTGGTGACCTGGTGGCGGTTCGTGGAAGACATCTGGCACATGGTCTGGAGCACTTCGATGAAGCAAAATCCTTGGCGAGTATCTGGGTTGGGGGAGGGGGGGGAGGGATACATCATTGTGCTGCTGCAGGTACACCCTGATGGATAATTAAACCCCAGGGAGGAAAAGAAAAGGCTGTTATGATTCACCTGAAGCAGGCTCTGCTTCTGAAAATTCGGCACCGCTATGAAATCTGGACGAATTTTTCGAAACCCAACATTTTAAAGTTCCGAATGCCCCCCTGTATGTTTTTTAAAGCAAGGATTCAATTTTAATTTGTTTTAATCAATCAAATTAAAATTAATTAATTGCTTTAAAACTTATATATAGAACTTAACAATGTGAACTTGTGCTAAATTCAAAACCTTTTACTAGTTTGGCCTCACTTGGAGTGCTGTGTTCAGTTTTGGGCACCCAGTTGAAGAGGGACGTAGACAAACTGGAGCGTGTCCAGAGGAGGGCAACAAAGATGGTGAGGGGTTTGGAGACCAAGACGTAGGAGGAAAGGTTCGGGGAGCTTGGTCTGTTTAACCTGGAGAGGAGACGACTGAGAGGGGATCTGATAACCAAAGTATTTAAAAGGCTGCCATGTAGAGGATGGAGCAGAATTGTTTTCTCTTGCCCCAGATCCAATAGGATGATATTAATTCTATGATTCTATTATTCTATTTGCTTTCCAAATCCATAGCACCTGTAATTGTGAGGGCCTTTTTGCACGGGGATCTTTGTTGCAAATTGTTTGCGGAATGAAAAATCGCCATTTAAAATAGTGGAATTCGTCGTTATGCATACCTGCCTTTGTAGTGGAATCAGTTGCGTTTTTTAGCGTTTCCCACAGGCTTCCGGTCTCGGCAGAAATCGCTAGAAAGGAAGCGCTATTGGCAAGCTCGTCCCGCCCCTGGCCGTCAAGCAGCCAATGGGCAGCCGTTAGCATGCTCCCAAACAGCCCCTTTCGCTTTAAGGAAGGTTTTTTTTTAAAAAAAAAAAAACAGACCCATTGTAACGAATCTGGGTAGATTCGTTGCAACGGAGAGACCCATCCAGCTGCCTGGGGTGTTTGAGCTGTCGTTTGATCGGTTGATCGTTAACACGCTGCCTCAGAGTGAAAAAAAAAATCCCCCCCCCTCTCACGGGCCCGATTTTCGGCTGAATGGAATGTGTGAAATGTGTGTGTGAAATGTGTGTGTGAAATGTGTGTGTGAAATGTGTGTGCTTAGTGACTGAAGGGGAGGGACTGAAGCTGGGAAGCCTCTGTTTGAGCTGTCATTTGATCGTGGCCACGCTGCCTCGGAGTGGAAAAAAAAAATCCCCCCCTCCCCCCCCCCTCACGGGCGCGATTTTCAGCCGAAACAGTGTGAAAAATAAAGGGAAAATACATCAGCAAACGGGCTTCTGCGGGCTTCTTGTGACTGTAAACAGCTCTGAGGAGGGACTGCAGCCTGGGAAGCCTCACTGGCTAAACGGAGGCTCGCCGGTGCGTTGATCTCCACTCGCTCGGGGAAAAAAAAATGGCGATCGCTTCGCCGGAAGTTTGGAGGACAGGCTCAGGAGGAGGGACTTTGAAGAAACCGCAACAATGGGAACGCACAGGTCTTTTTCGCTACTGTTGCAGATTGGTTGCAGGAGTGTATCGCTTTCCGGAGGGTGAATCCACTTTTTGGGATTCCCCTAAAAGCGCTACAACGAAGCGCTTTTTGCTGATTGGTTTCAGGAGTGTTGCAGATTGTCTACGACGTCGTGCGTTAAGGCAAATTAGTAGCGTTTTCAATTAGCAACCATTGTGCTATTTTGAAGCCGTGCAAAAAGCCCCTGAATTTTGTAAAACAGTAAAGTTAGGAGAACAGAAATATGAATGTGAGAAATTAAATCAGATGTGTTCATATATTATGCTCAAAAGTCCAAAGATTATGTATTTTTTGTGGGGGAGGAGGTTTACAACATGGGGGTGATAGATTTCATGGGATCCTGCTTGTTTCACCTTAAATTATGCCCAGAAGTGCCACTTCTCCTTTCCCCTTGATACACACCCTGAATCCTTCCCCGAATGTTCAGATCTCAGACCTTGAGGGGGAAGGGCTTGGAACGTGAGGGTAGAGCCTGGTGGGGCAGAGGCGGGGCCTACTAGCACATGGTAAAGAATATCACCTGGTGGTTCATGGGAAGAGTCTGGTGAATATGAAGAGCTAAGATTCTGCCAACCAGAACATAGTTTCACCCTTTACTCTGAACCCTTCTTCTAAGCTTTTAGCTGGAAAATTGTTATAGAGGATAAAACCTTGAGGTCCAGCAGCCTGACCTAGCTCTCCTAGGATCATGCAGCAATCACACATGTACAAAACTCTGAGATGTCTGAAAGCACACAAGAAAGCTGAGGTCCAGCTGCCTACCGAGGCACTCAGTGCCAGAGGGACTGGTCTGGAAGCCTTCGTTGCAATCGCAGCGATAGCTGCCCACGGTGTTGATACAGCGGCCATTGGAGCAGATGCCCGGCTTGGTCCGGCATTCGTTCTCATCTGAAGGCAACAGGGAAGGAAAAGGCAGGCCATTAGGATGGGGGTGAGAAGTGATCCCCACCCTTACTGCTGGAATAGGCTACTCATTGAGGCGCTGAGCAAAGAATTCGCACGTTCTGGGTTCAGGTGTTGTCTCTGGTGTGGAATGATCCAGTGGCCTTAGGCGGAAGCAAGCTCTGGGTGCAAAATGAAATATTTGGAAGCTGTTAATAATTTGAATCTAGAATGATTGTTTATATATATACTAGGCTCAAAGCCCATTGCACCCAGGGATACAATGGACGCTAGCAGCAGGAGAGCATGACTGGCAGACCCAGGTTCAAATCTCAACACATGCTGCTCACTTTGGGCCAGTCAGACACTCTCAACCTAGCCTACCTCACATGGTTGTGGTGAAGATAAAATAAAGGAGAATGTTGTAAACTGCTTTC
This sequence comes from Paroedura picta, assembly GCF_049243985.1. NCBI lineage: Eukaryota > Metazoa > Chordata > Lepidosauria > Squamata > Gekkonidae > Paroedura > Paroedura picta. The sequence continues at coordinate 8,949,409 of NC_135372.1, read as the reverse complement.
GGTCCCCACTGTGAATAAGGGCAAGGTATGTATGTAGAACAGTATCTGGAAAATTACACACACACACAGACACAGACACAATCCATGGATAGCTAAATCTGCAGATTGGGGCCATATACAGGCTAAACAGATTTTCCAGCAACTTGGAGCACTCCCCAGTTTTGCAGAAAAATCTGAAAATTAAAAAAAAAAAACCCAAAACACTGGGGGGATGTGTTGAAATACTCCTAAAAGTAAAGTAGCTATGTGTAAGCATAGAGCACGCATTTACCTCTGGCAACTGTAACACCAGGGATTTGTGCTAGCTCCAGTGCTGGCAGTGGCTGTGCAGCCTACACTGGATCTGGAGGTGGTGATGATTATGTAGCTGGGGGTTCTGCACAGTGTCCACTGCTGGCTTAACCGCCTGAGGCTGAACAGTGGGGGCTGGACAGTCCGAGAACGGTGCTAGGATGCCATCATCAGCATCGCCCAGGAGACCTGCCAGGCATGCCACCACTGCAGTCTGGGAGTCACACTGGGTATGCTGCCCTTGGCAGAGCAGACTTGGAATCACAACAAGTGTAGGTGTGGCAAGAAAGTGGAGGAAGGGAACGACACGAGTATTGCAGATCTGCTCTTGTATAATATAATATAATGAAACAGATGTCTATCAGCTACAGAAGGGGGGGGGAGAGGAATTTCTGTAGAGCAGTGGAGACTTAGCCCTGATAAGAGTATATGCCGCTTCATAAATCAGAGATCTCAGCACGCTTTCCCCCACAGCTCTGACAGCTAGAAATGTAATTAACCCCCCCCCAAAAAAAGATCACCTGTGCAGCCTTCGCCATCAGGCCTGCGTTGCATCCCAGGTGGACAGATACAGGCAAAAGTGCCAATGAGGTTCTTGCACATCATCCCATGGGATTCGCAGTCGTGCATCCCCTCGATGCATTCATCCAAATCTGCAAAAGAGAGACCATGAGACTTAATGGTCTCCTGAGAACTTCTCATTATTCTGAGCATGTGGGATCAGACAGTGGGGACATGTAGGATGATCTCTTTTTTTAGTATAGCAGGAGCGTCAGGTTTGGCTCCTGTATGGCGAAAGATTGGCTCAAATGAAAACAGAAAGGGAAGTGCATAAAGCAGATCTCTTCATTGCTGAGACTGGTGAACAAGAATGATCCATGGTGTCTTGCAGTGATCGGAGTATTCCCCAGCCACTCCCCCACATGCAGCCAGCTGGGTGACCTTTCGGTATAGGTGGTATTTGGTGTAGGTCCCAGTGAATGGACTTTACCTTTGCACATTCTCCGGTCATCTCGCAGAGTGTATCCGGATGGGCAGGTGCAGTCATAGAAGCCGAGAGTGTTGATGCACCGAAAAGCACAGAGCAATGGATTTAAGGCACACTCGTTGATATCTAGGGGGAGAGGAGAGTGTGAAAGGTGAAAGCCTGTCCCTGCAGGACTGAAGTCCTTAAGTGAGATGAAAGAGAGAGATCACTGTAATGGACTGGAAAGTTGCGTACTACATGTATAAGACTTCATTGTTTCCAGCCATAGGCCATTACGATGTACTAGATGTATAAAAGTGATGCAGAATCCTCAGGGCATTGACGCTGATAACATTTCCACACCCTTTAACTATAGTGTAATGCTTACCATTAGTAGTTGTTAAATTCCAGCCCCTCCATGTGACATCGCCAACATACAGCGTCTGGGCAGTAACCGGCCGACTACAACCTCCATTTTAAAGAGCTAGTTGATGAATCTCAAAAAGTAGATTCACCAACATTTGTAGTGCTACCTAATGGAGAGCAACCACCAACCAAAGAAAGGTATGGAGCAGGTATGGAGCATGGACTACAATGCATTTTCTGGCAGGGGCTCATGGGAATTGTAGTCTATGGACATCTGGAGGGCTGCAGTTTGACTACCCCTGGTATGGAGGCTCAAATGCTCGAAAGGCGCCTGCCTCGTCCTTTCCTTACTCTGTTATACCACTCAGCTGGTGTAACGCTATTTTTAACCATGTGCGGAAATTCCCTGGTTATCAGTAGCTCACAAAGCCTGAACAAAACATTTGGGTGTCAAATTCATGGTACTTCTTAGGATTGGTTCACAAGACAGAGCCGTGCTGAGTCATGTTTGGGGGTAACTGAGTCTATCTTGGAAAGGAGAAGTGAAAGAATAGGAAACTTTATGCCAATAAAGGTACTCTGAATCTGAATCTGAAAGAATAAGAAACCCCAGCCTCGAATGACAGCAGGCCCACAGACCACACTAGCCCCCTTACCTTCACATGTCATCATGGGCCCCGGCTCAAACCCCTCGTCGCACGCGCACTCAAAGCCCCCCACCACATTGGTGCATGTTCCGTTTCCACATGGGTTCCCGATGGAGCACTCATCTGTGTCTGGCATGGGTAAGGAAAACGGAAGGCAAGATGGTTAGCGTTTTCATCTAATTAGATGTTTGTCAAACGTTTCCAGTGTTCAACAGGGATGCTCGTACAAACAAGAGCAGCTCCAAGTCAAACACATTATTGATTGTCCAAACCTTTCTTCGATATCTCAAAAAGTCACCTGATACTGAAGTATCATTCCTATGCAGTGTCCAACTGGGAGCCCAGGCTTTGCAGAGGCCCCACCTTCAAACGCTGAGCTACGGCAACCCCGTGGCCACCCCTCCAGCTGCCCAGGGCCCCCAACTTACCCCAGAGTTGGGGGAGGGGGGGGAGGCCAGGAGCTGTGGCGGCAGGAGCCCCTGCTGCCATGGGCTTCATGGCTGCAGGGGTCGTCACTGCTGCTGGAGCCAGGATCTCCAGAAGGACCCGGGGCAGTGCGGGGCCTGCACCGAGGGCAAGGCAGCCCTCCCGACCACCACCCCAGGTCTCCACCAGCTTCCGTGGCCCTGCCCAGCTTCGAGGAATGTTGGACCAGGGAGTGGTGGTGCAGACTGTGGCTGCCCACCCCCACGACTGTCGGGATAACATCGGAGCTGTGTGTGCCTCTTGAAGCCTCGGGGGTGTAGCAGGGAAGAGGGGATGCTGGGGCAGGATGGGGAATAAAAGGGGGGAGGACAGATGGACTGGGGTTGGATGCTGGAGGTTGAGGAGCTGAGGACTCCAGAGGAGGAGGAGAGAAAGGGAGTGGAGGAAGGTTAGAGGACAGAGTGGAGAGACCTGAAGCTGGAGGAGGCTGCCAACAGCCCCTTCCTCAGCAGTGCGGGATAAATGCTGGACTCAGGGGAAGAGATGCCCACTCCTCACGCCCTACCCGGTGCCCTCCGAAAGGGAGTAGGGGGAGACCTACCCACCAGCCCACCTGCACTCCACATGCAGCTTTATTTAAGGAAGGACTATCCACTTGATAAGAGCCTCTTGTGGCGCAGAGTGGTAAGGCAGCAGTCATGCAGTCTGAAAGCTCTGCCCATGAGGCTGGGAGTTCGATCCCAGAAGCTGGCTCAAGGTTGACTCAGCCTTCCATCCTTCCGAGGTCAGTAAAATGAGGACCCAGCTTGCTGGGGGGTAAACGGTAATGACTGGGGAAGGCACTGGCAAACCACCCCGTATTGAGTCTGCCATGAAAATGCTGGAGGGCGTCAACCCAAGGGTCAGACATGACTCGGTGCTTGCACAGGGGATACCTTTACCTTTACCTTTATCCACTTGATTCAAAAAGAGTAATTTCAGAGGCAGATATATGACAAAGAAAGCTTTGACTCTCAAAGATTTACAGCAGGGGTTCATGGGAATTGTAGTCCATGGACATCTGGAAGCCACAGTTGGACTTCCACTGGTCTGCACCCTGACAATCCTATTGATCTCTAATACTGGTTTCTCATCGAGATGCATAGGCACGCAAAGTGATGTGCAGTACCCGCACAGTGCCCCCCCCCCGGGATGTGGGAACAGAGGGATGCAGGGCAGTCAAGGATACTCACCAATGCAATTCACTCCAGTGTAGTCGAGGTTGTATCCAAAAGGACACTCACATCGGAAAGACCCGTCTGTGTTGATGCAGGCCCCGTTGACACAAATGCCGGGGTTCTCAGAGCATTCGTTCACATCTAGGTGGGAAAGGATACGGCAAATGTTTAAAACGGCATTTCGCTTATCCATATTGCAAGGCTGCTTATAAAAACGAAGAAAAATCGGATTTTGTACCCCACTTTTCACTGCCCAAAGGAGTCTCAAAGCAGCTCACATTCACTTTCCCTTCCTCTCCCCACAACAGGCAGCCTGTGAGGTGGGTGAGGCTGAGAGAGCCCTGATATTACTGAAGAAGAAAAAGAGTTAGTTTTTATATGCTGCTTTTCTCTACTCAAATGAGTCTCAAAGCGGCTTCCAATTGCCTTTCCTTTCCTCTCCCCACAACAGACACCCTGTGAGGGAGGGGAGGCTGAGAGAGCCCTGAGATTACTGAAGAAGAGCTGGTTCTTATATGCTGCCTTTCTCTACCCAAAGGAGTCTCAAAGTGGCTTCCAATCACCTTCCTTTCCTCTCCCCACAACAGACACCCTATGAGGGAAGTGAGGCTGAGAGATTACTGAAGAAGAAGAAGAGCTGGTTCTTATATGCCGCTTTTCTCTACCCGAAGGAGTCTCAAAGCGACTTACAGTCGCCTTTCCTTCTTCTCCTCACAACTTCTTCTCCCTGTGAGGTCAGTGGGGCTAAGAAAGCCCTGACAGGACTGCTCTGAGAACAGCACTATCAGAGTGACAAACCTAAGGTTACTCACCTGGCTGCATGTGGAGGAGCAAGGAGTCAAACTCGGCTTGCCCGATTAGGAGTTACACTACACTACTAAGACACTTTGGGCCATTCTGCACCCAGGAAATGTAGTGAAAGGGTGCACCCAGAAAAGCACTCTTGCAGGTGCTTTTAAAAAATGTTTTATATGACGTCGTCACTATCCAGTGTTCCAGCAGCAAACTGGCAGCTACATCCTCCATTTTAAAGCACTAGCTAGGGAAACTACAAAACTGGATTCCCCCTGCCTTGTAGCGGGAGTGGGAGGAGAGCAACCAGCAACAACTAGCAAAATGGCTGTGTGTAACCAAAGTGGCCAGAAGTAGCGTGATCTCTATCTCCAGTGCCCGCCCTCGTGCCCACCTCCCTTTCCCTTCTCCCTGGAACAGGGCCTTTCCCCCCTTTTTTGTAGCAAGCTGCCTGGAGCAACGAATGCACATTGCTTAGGCCAGGCAGAGGGGAAAAAAATTCTGCCCACCAGTTGCTGCACAAAGCATGCCCCTAACTCCCCCAAATCGGAAAAAAATTACTTTTGTGGATCTTCAAGCCTCATAATTTGAAAACAGGGTGGCATTAAAATATGCACTATGCATCTATGATTAGATGCATAGGCATAACAAAGGAGAATTTTTACTTTTTTTTTTAAGATCGCTTTCCCTTTAAAGCTAGGAGATAGCTGATTGGCTGGCTGCCATGATTGACAGGCAGGGTGAGACTCGCTGGTATTGTGAGTCCCTCTGCACAGCCATTTTAATTAGCCATGCGGAGTGCCTGGAAGTGTCAGAAAGTGGGAGAAGAAAGTAAGAGTGTGAGCAGGTGAGAAATGTTGGGGGAGACGTGATTTTTAATAGCGTTAAGCCATTGCGCTGGCTTAATGCAATTTTTTTAGAAGTGCAGAATGGTCCTTAGTATGCTTTTTGGAGAGTCCTTTCTTATTATCATTAATATACACCAGCTAATTCTTTCAGCTTAAGAACTGTTCCTTGCTGAAAAGGACCATAAAGACAGTATGGTTGCTCTGAAAACCTGTGGCAGGGGCTCATGGGAACTGTAGTCCATGGACATCTGGAGAGCTACAGTTTGGCCACCCCTGCTTTAAATAAATAAAAGCATTCCTCCTTGGCTCCCAAGAGGTTGGAATGAGCATTAACACTGATATACACTTTTTGAATGTAAATTGCTTCGAAACATTTTTTCCTGCTCGAAAAGCAACCAACCCATTTCTAGAATAAATGAAATAATTTTAATTTATTTAATGAAATAATTTTAAAAGACAGAGGTGGTAGAGTGGCAAAGGATCCACAACCCCTTTTTAGCCACCTCTGTTTCCCTGTGGTAGCAGGAGGGCTCTCAGGATGTTCTCCATGTCTGCCTAACACAGGGCTACTTAGCACAATGGGTAGCCAAGACTTGAGTGCAGTGCTCCTAAGTCAAATTTAGCTATGGGGTCCTTCTGCAGCAGGGGACAAGCACTTACCTTCCCGGGTATCTCCTGGTCCGGGAATGGCTCCATGACCATACGGGCACAGTTCCTGGAATGCAACTACAGAGAGAAAAGGGACAGAGGTGAGACGGTGCTTGACTAACCACCCTGCAGAAATCTGCTTTTCCAACAAAAAGCATTCCAAGCAGTGTAAGCCAGGTAAGTAAAGTGGGCTGTCTGGTCTCCACTGAACCACGGCAGGCCACTCACGGGGCTTTCAAAAGCCAATATATGAACAGAGGTGATTTGCCGGTGCCTTCGTCTGCAAAGTGCTCTTCCGGGGTCTCCCATCCAGGTGACTACCCTGCTTAGCTTCCAAGATCTGATGAGTTTGGGATAGTCTAGGTCAGGGGTAGTCAAACTGCGGCCCTCCAGATGTCCATGGACTACAATTCCCAGGAGCCCCTGCCAGCATTCGCTGGCAGGGGCTCGTGGGAATTGTAGTCCATGGACATCTGGAGGGCTGCAGTTTGACCACCCCTGTTTTAGATCATCTGGCTGGTGGCTTAAAAAATCCACCGGTGCACCTAGTGGAAGCCACACAGGTTGGGGAAGAGGGCATTCGCTACCGCCAGAAATCGGAGAGGATAGTTTTAACGGGTTCTGTCTCGATAGGGATTGGATTTTTACGTGTGTTTTTTTCCATGTAACCCACCATGAGATGGCTTGCTGCAGGTGGCAAAATATCAATCCAATCCAATCCAATCCAATCCAATCAATCAATCAATCAATCAATCAATCAATCAATCAATCAATCCAATCCAATCCAATCAACCAATCAATCAAGGTTCCGTTAAGCCCTGGGGTTTCTTGATGATCCTGGAAGGGTTTCCCAAATGGGTGGGATTTATTTATTTGTTTGTTTGTTTATTTATTGCTTTTGCGATTTCTAGCCCTGCCCTCCCCGAAACTGGTGTTGGGGCAGGGAACATCAATAAAAGGTACAACTTACAACACATGACATAGAAAATGGGATAAAATTCTTAACAAATGGCCAGCAATTACTATCACTGGTTCCTGTGAATCCATTGCAGTCTAGACAAGGACATACCAACGGGTCAGGTAACGGATTGAAATAAATACCAAAGTGGGGGTAGGCGGGGGGTCCAGATGGATAATGGAGAAGCAGCCTGATCGTAACCAAATGCCTGGTGGAAAAGCAGCACTTGGCAGCCCCCCCCCCCCAGACCTTTGGGAGCTTTGCAAGGGCTCATGTTTCTACTGGCAGCTCATTCCACCCAACTGGAGCCAGGGCCAAAAAGGGCCTAGCTCTGGTTGAGGCAGGGTCCTGATGATCCAAAGATGGCTTTTTCAGGCTCCTTTAGCTAACCTGGGACAGTCCTTTACATCAGGGGTCAGTTGATAACATCCCGGAGGGGCTTCCCAATCCGCTCATGGCCCCTTTTAAGGGGCCACGAGGGACAGGGGTCTCGGGAGCAGGTGGTCGGCCTCACCGAAAACACCAACCTGTTTGCAAAAACTCCCTGGAGCCTGTAAAGAATTCATTTGAAGGCAACCAGTTTGCTTCCTTCATTGATCGCTGGGGGACGGTCACGGCGGAGAGGCACAATTTTATCCACAAAGAAGCTTGCAAAGGCCTCACGGCTTCGTGCCCATTGACTATTTCTTTGAAGCACTTGCCGGAGAGGCACGCAAAAGACCCTCATTGAGGCACCTACCGTTGCCCTCCTGCGGGCACAGCTCGCAGGGGTCACCCCAGCCTTCCCCTGGCATTTTGCTGCAACAGCACCGGGCTTTGGTCGTGTTGAAGGCCTTGGGGACGGAGCACTTCCCAGTGTCGAAACGAGTGAAGCAGAAGCTTTGGCGGGTGTCTGTGGAGTCGGGAGAGAGACGGGGGATCAAGGCGTTAGCAGACAGAACTTGTGTGATCCCACACAGGAGGGAGGCAGTGACGGCCACAGGAACAATCAGCTTTGAATCGGGACTGGATAGTTTCTTGGAGGATAAGCCTTATCAATGGTCACTAGCCCTGGTGGTAGAGAACCTCCACATCCAGAGGCAGTCAACCTCTGAATCCCGGAGCCAGAAGACAGCATCAGGTGAAGGCTATTGTTGGCCCTCCAGAGGAACTGGTTGGCTACTGCATGAGACAGGAAGCCAGACTAGATGGACCCCTGGTCTGACCCAGCAGGGCTCTTCTGATGTTCTTATCAGGGAAGGCCTCAGCCTCTCTGCCCTGTTGTTGGCCCTCCAGAGGAACTGGTTGGCGGCTGGACTAAATGGACCCCTGGCCTGACCCAGCGGAGCTCTTTTAAAACAGGGGTTAGAAAGATGGAAGCATTTAGGAATTTAGTTTGAAAACAGATGTGTGGGAGTGTGTGAGAAGGATTTACATAGATATGGTTTCAGAGAGTAACTGTGCTGATCTGGGGTAGAACAGGCCTAGTCCCTCCTTAGAGTTCCACAAGGTTTTCAGGAAGGAGTGAATGCTCTGAATGACTCTGGCTACGTCATCCTCCCAAAAAATCTTGGTCTCCAAGTTGCTACTAGATTTGAGTCTATCTGTTATTTTGCCATGGGTTTATTAGAAAAAGCGTGCAGATAATTATTTTCTCCCTTGCCCTTACCCTAAAACTGTAGATTCAGGACTGCAGACTCTCCAGATACCAGACAGACTAAAGACCAGGGCTGTTGTTTTCCTACCCTGTTTCTGGGCTTCCCAGAGGCATCTAGCTGTGTCAGAAACAAGAATGCTGGAGCAGATGGACCCTTCGTCTGGACTAAAAGGGCTCTTCTCATAAGCACTGACCCCAGGAAAAGAAAGGGCTTTGCAGGAATGGGGAGGAAGGCCAAAGACACACAAGACAAACGAGTCTGCGGATGAAGCCGGCCGCATGTGGAAAATCCAGAAAAATAGATCAGGCATAAAGGGTGCAGATCTGGCCTGGCCTCAGCAGAACCAGCTCAAGGCAGCTGTATCAGGCCAGTGCTGCTGGGCAACAAGCTCCACTGACAAGCGGCCATCTTCCTTCTTCCCCAAGGTGGGTGGATGTCCCCCTGCCCCCCCGCACAGGGCAGCACTTACCAAAGCAACGGCGACCGTTGTCAGATAACACGAAGCCCGGTGGGCAGATACACTGGAACGTTCCTGGCGTGTTGGTGCAGGTCCCAAAGAGGCAGATGTTCGGCTCCTCGGCGCACTCGTTGATATCTGGAACCCACCCGGGAAGGATCAGTGAGAGCTGCAGCAGGGATGTGTCCCTTCTTCCCAACCCAATTAGTAGAAGCAGAGAGTGGGAAGGGACCATGAAGGCCATCTAGTTCCACCCCCTGCTCAATGCAGGATCAGCCCAAAGCATCCAGGAGAAGGAGCTGTCCAGCCGCAGCTTGAAGACCGCCAGTGAGGGGGAGCTCCCCACCTCCTTGGGCAGCCCCTTCCACGGCTGAACTGCTCTGATTGTGAAATTTCCCCCCTGATATCTAGCCAATACCATTCGACATGTAGTTTAAAGCCATTACAGCAGCTCCTCTCCTCTGCTGCTGACAGGAACCACTCCCTGCCCTCCTCCAAATGACAACCTTTCAAATGACTTTAAGAGAGCCCTCCTGTCCCCTCTCAACCTCCTCTTCTCCAGGCTGGACATTCCCAAGTCCCTCCTCCTTTCCTCTTATGGCTTGGTGCCTCTGATGATACAGCCCACGACTGAATTTGCCTTCTTTACTGCCATATCACACTGTCTGCTCATATTTAAATTTATATACAGTATTTGCTGGCGTATAAGACTACTTTTTACCCTTAAAAAACATGCCTCCAAGTGGGGGGGGGGTCGTCCTATACGCCGGGTGCACTTCAGTTGGGATAGACATAGTTGCCCATAGTGGCCATTAGTACTGTATTTTGAGTGGAAATGTTGAGGGGTCATCTTATACGCCCAGTCGTCTTATACGCCGGCAAATACGGGTAAATAGACACATATTTTAAACAAGTAAATATTTAGCTTACGGCCCACAAGTCCCCCAAGATCTCGTACCAAAAGGGTCTCTCCCACCCAGTCTGCAGCCTTCTCATTTTTATGGCCCAGATGGAGAACTCTGCACTTATCCCTATGGAATTGCATCTTGTTCTCCTCTGCCCACTTTTCCAGCATGTTCAGATCTCATTGAACTCTATCCCCATCTTCTGGGGTGTTCAGGCCAGGGAAAGTTTTGTTGGCAAGGTCGTGGGACACAGTATGAATCTTTCTGCCACATGATGTGGCAAGAGTTGCTGGCATACATGGTTTCTGAAGGGCTTTGGCCGAATGCCAGGAGGGGAGGTCTACCATGAGAATTAAACAGAACCTCCCTGTTCAGAGACTGTATACCTGTAAGTCACAATAAGAACAGCTGGGAGAAGCACCAGCCTAAGTATTCTGCTTGGTGGCTTCTCCAGGCTTCTGTGCTGTTCACAGGGTGGTAGGCTGGAGGGAAGTTTTGATTGGATCCAGCTGGACTCTCCTTGTCAAAAAGGGCTTCCTCAAAGACATGGAAGACACCCACCAATGGCTATTTAGCTATTCTTGCTCAATGAATGCTCCATGCACAGGAGCGATCGACCTGTGAACGATCCCCGCTGGGGAGCATGCAATAGGTGCGGGCAATAGGCTTCATGTCATGGTTTGAGAGCCTTCTGGAATTATCCGATCGACACTGCGAGGATCAAGATGTTGGATCAGGTGAACCTTTGAGATGTTTGTCTTACATCTTACCAATGCAATTGTCGTTCTGCACCTCATAGCCCGGAGGGCAGATGCAACGGAAAGAACCTTCCAAGTTCTGGCAAGTGCCAGGAGAACACGTTCCTGGCAGGCTAACACATTCATTGATGTCTACAGGGGAAGAAACGAGAAGAGACAGACATATCAGGCCTAATTACCACATTGAAGGTGAAAGGTGGCCTACTTCAGCCTTTTGACAGCGAAACATACTGCTGGAGCATTTTTCAGACTTTGAGGTACCAGGAAAGGATGTCAGCTGACTACGTCTTCCTGCCACGCCCCCTGGAAGTGAAAGGATCTCAGGTGGCAAAGGTCAGGGCTCAGGGCTCCTCCCCTTCCCATCCCCTCCAGCTCATCATTGGCCACTTTGGGAGGGGACGTCAACCTGCCCAAGTAAGGGTAGAATTTTAAAAAAAATTATTTTAAGTTTTTCTTTCTTTTGCTTGGAGCTGGAAATGGCAGGTACCAGATGGGAGGGCTCCTTCCAGCCACCATTTTGAAACCTCTCCCATGCCACAGTACCATTGAGGGGCCCACAAAGTACCATAAAGTACCTTGGTATTGTGGTCAGAAAACCCAAGTGAGAAGTGTCCAGGAAGTTGTGATGGGGAGACGCTGCCCCCCAGTGGTTGCAAGGGGGCATTCTAAGCCCTTTCCCCCCTCCTCAAATCTGTGATCCTTGCTTGGCCCCATTCCAATCTAGATGAGGGTGAGACTCACAGCAAGGGATACAAGACCATTGCTTTAAGCTTCTTTTCCTTCCTTCCTGGTCTATTTTATTAGCTGCATTTCTTCTGGATGGCGCAATAAGAGGGCAGTTTACATTAAATACATCTCCCCCCTGAATTTAAAATCACACGTGAGGACTATTAATAAATGAATCAAATGAAGTCCTAAATAAAACTCTTCAGCTGCCTCCTACAGACTGAAAAAGGGAGAGCCAGGCATACCTTTCTAAGGAGGGTTTTCCATAATCCTGGGGCTGCCACTGAAAAGGCTCTCTCTTCTGTATCTACCAAATAAGCTTCTTTGACTGATGAGACCATTGGGGGGGGGCTCTCCCTGTGATCTTTGTTCTCTACTCTGAGGGGCATTGTCAAGGTTTTGTAAGACAGGTTTGCCATAGAGGTTCAGTCATGGAACTGAGGTCATTTGAAAATTCAGGTGAAATTGAGACACTTACTGAATCGTCCCCCGCCCCGTTCCCTAACTCAGGGGTAGTCAACCTGTGGTCCTCCAGATGTCCATGGGCTACAATTCCCATGAGCCCCTGCCAGCATTTGCTGGCAGGGGATCATGGGAATTGTAGTCCATGGACATCTGGAGGACCACAGGTTGACTACCCCTGCCCTGACTGATATACTCTGACCCCATGCCACTCAGATGGGGTCTCCAGGGAGTCAAGATCAGGAAGGCACCCACCAACACAGTTCTTGCCGTCGGCCGTGTGGTCATAACCTTCCTGACAGAGGCACCGGAAGGACCCGACATTGTTGATACACTGTCCGTTTCGGCAAACCTGCCCAGCTAGTGAAGAACATTCATCGATATCTGTGGGAGAACAAGAAGGGAGACGAGGGTGAACCATTTCAAAATGAAAAAGTGACCAGAGTGCCCCTGATCCATATTGTCCCACTTCTTTCCACTTTAAATGGGAAAATTTTCAAAAATTGATGCAAAGATGGGGGGATATGGAATTTGCCACATCTCTCAATGAATTTTGCATCTCTTTCCCGTGTCCTGTGGTGTTGGAAGGTGCTGTCAAATCACAGCTGACTCATGGGGCTTTTCCTCATTCTCCTTTTCCTCACTTGCAAGTTCCTGTTTTTCTTCAGTGGATGGCAGATTCTCCTTTTAGTGGTTGATTTGATATTACATTTGTTTATACCTGCGGGAGATATGCTGGACAAAAATGGATGTAATACCAAATCGGCCACTAGAGGCAGCAAAACATGTACAAAACACACCCAATTAAAGAAACAGTAACTTAACATGCAAGGAAAATAAGAATGGAGAAACACCAAAGCAAGAGACATTCAGAGGTGGCTTGCCATTGCCTGCCTCTGTATAGAAATCCTGGACTTCCTTTGTGATCTTTCATCCAAGTACAGTCCATGGCTGACCCTGCTTAGCTTCCAAGATCTGATGAGACTGACCTAGCCTGGGACATCCTTCTGTGTATATAGACAGGCAAATGGAAGTTCCTTTTCACTCAATGAGGAATAAGCTTGTTGGATGTACTGATAGTAATTAGTTCAGTCTGCTTTTAGAGGAGGATTTACACAAATTCAGATGAGCTACCCATAAATGGCTATTTGCTATTGTGACTGCATGCTTAGAGGCATTGAACTTCTGAATGCTCATGTTACAGGGCAATGACAGAGGGGGTTTGGCATTCATGCCTAGTTGGTAGGCTTTCTGGAAACAAAAAGCAGGATTCATTGGTTGTACGTTCAAAGCAAGACTGGGGCTGTATCCACACAATGGCAATTCTCTGTGCTGCTTTTGTTACCATGGTGAATGGGGATGCATTTGAAGCAGCAACACAACATCCACTTGTTTAACTGAACTGTAAATTCATACCTGTCTCCTGAGGTCTTTCACCTTTTCCTCCTCATTTTTTCTATGCAATCTGGACAAAAACTGCCTGCACATTTTATTATTATTATTATTATTATTATTAGATTTATAGCCCGCCACTCCCTTGCGGCTCGTGGCGGGTAACAATATCGCAAATCCCCATTAAAACCCCATAAAACAATAATAACATTGCCAATATTGCCGGCATGGCAAGAATGGCAGCTCAACTCCCCCCCCCTCCCTCCCACTACTAGCGGGTGGAGAGGAGGTCCTGATGATGTTTTGCTTCGGGTCCGGAACCCGAGTCCCCGGGGGAGGCATAGATCTATTATCAGCCCCGGCCTCAACCATAAACCTGGCGGAAGAGCTCCATCTTACAGGCCCTGCGGAACGTTGAAAGATCCCGCAGGGCCCGCAGCTCTCCCGGGAGCTCATTCCACCAGGTCGGGGCCAGGACCGAAAAGGCCCTGGCCCTGGTCGAGGCCAGGCGTGCTTCCCCAGGGCCGGGAACGACCAACAGGTTTTCACCCGCAGAGCGCAAGGCCCTGCGAGGGGCATAGGGCGATAGGCGGTCCCTCAGGTATGTGGGTCCCAACTCGCGTAAAGCCTTGAAGGTTAGAACCAGAACCTTGAACCGGATCCGGGCAGCAATTGGCAACCAGTGCAGCTGCCTCAGCACAGGCTGGATGTGGGCCCTCCAAGGTGTGCCGGTGAGGACCCTAGCAGCTGCGTTTTGCAGTAGCTGAAGTTTCCGGATCAAGGACAAGGGTGGCCCGCGTAGAGCGAGTTACAGAAATCTATTCTGGAGGTGACCGTTGCATGGATCACTGTGGCTAAGTGTTCGGGGGACAGGTAGGGCGCTAATAGTCGGGCCTGGCGAAGGTGGAAAAACGGCTGGCCCGCTACTTTTTTGACCTGCGTCTCCAAAGTCAGGGAGGCATCAATGGCCACACCCAAGTTCCTGGCCTGGGACGTGATGGTGAGTTGCGTCCCTGCCAGGGTGGGTAAGCGCGCTTCCTGGTCCTGCCCCCTACGTCCCAGCCACAGGACCTCCGTCTTGGAGGGGTTGAGTTTCAGGCGACTCTGCTCGAACCATTCTGTTACTGCTTCCAAACATCTGGCGAATGGTTCCGGGGGGGGGGGAGTCCGGGCGGCTGTCCATGAGGAGATAGAGCTGGATGTCATCAGCATACTGGTGGCAACCCAGTCTAAAACTCTGTACCAGCTGGGCCAGAGGGCGCATAAAGATGTTGAATAATGTGGGGGAGAGGACTGCACCCTGAGGGACCCCACAAGGGAGTCTATAGGAACGCGAGAACTCATCTCCCACTGCAACCCTCTGGGTCCAGTCCTGGAGAAAGGAGCGTATCCAGTGTATCCCCGTGCCGGCAAGGCGGTGGACCAACAGCTCGTGGTCCACGATGTCAAAAGCGGCCGACAGGTCCAGAAGAACCAGCACTGCCGACCCGCCCTTATCCAGCTGGCGACGGAGGTCATCCAACAGGGCGACCAGCACCGTCTCCACCCCGTGGCCAGGTCGAAAGCCAGACTGATATGGATCGAATGCCAAAGTTTCTTCTAAGAATGCCAGGAGCTGGTCTGCCGCAGCCCTTTCAACCATCTTGCCCAGGAACGCCAAGTGCGACACTGGGCGATAGCTGGCGGGGTCCTGCGGATCCAGCGTAGATTTCTTCAGGAGAGGGTGAACCACTGCCCCCTTCAGCTGCTCAGGGAACTCCCCGGACTCCAGGGAGAGGTTGATTATGTCCCTGAGCTGGCCTCCTATCTTCTGGCCACCTCCTTTGAGGAGCCATGATGGACAGGGGTCAAGGGGGCAAGTGGTCGCCCTAACCGAGCCCAGCAACTTGTCCACTTCGGATAAAGAGAGCCATCTGAAGCCATCATACGTCACCTCCAAAGGCGGCCAACAGGCCTCCAGTTCGTTTACTGTATTAACTGTGGCGGGAAGATCGTGGCGGAGAGACGAGATTTTGTCCGCAAAATAGCTCGCAAATGCCTCACGGCCGAGTTCCAATTTGCTATTATTTTGGCGCCCCTCAAGGGCGGTAAGGGATCTAACTACCCTAAATAATTGGGCCGGGCGAAAGATTGCGGACGCGATTTCGGTGGCAAAAAATTCACGTTTTGCCACTTTCACCGCCATCTCATACGCCCTCATAAGCGTGCGATAAGATGTTCTCGTAGCTTCGTCACGAGTCTTCCGCCACACTCGCTCCAGTCGTCTCACTTCCCTTTTCTTCTCCCGTAGCTCCCCGGTGTACCAGGGAGCCTGTTTGAGTCGTGGGCAGAGAGGACGTTTAGGGACGATATCATCTATAGCAGCTGTCAGGCGGGACTGCCAGTCCGCCACCAAAGCCGCTAGTGAGTCGCCAGGAGGCATCGGGTCCCGCAGAGCATTCCGGAATCCAATTGGATCCATAAGTCTCAGCAGGCGGGCTAGAATGTGCCCGCCGCCCAAGTGGGGGGTGGTGGTATCCTGAGCTGGGCCCGCAGTGCATAGTGGTCTGACCACGGCACAGCTAGAGCTGTATCCAGATCCACCTCTATCCCAGCGCTGAAAATCAAGTCGAGTGTGTGGCCGGCATGATGGGTGGGCCCGGCAACAAATTGCGAAAGCCCTAGTGTCGCCATGGATGACACCAGGTCTCCGCTATGGACTGAAGGGGGCGTGTCCGCATGGACGTTGAAGTCGCCCAGGATCTGCAACGCCCAGGCGGCCGCCGCCTCCAGCAGGCGAGGCAGGACATCTGGCGGCACGTTGGGCGGATGGTATACCAACCAGATAGCCACACTCTTGACCGAGTCCCATCCAATACCAACACACTCCACTCCACTGATTTCCGGCGCTGGGAGAGCCCTGCAGGTGAGGACCTCTCGGACCACAATTGCCACCCCCCCCTCTTGTGGGTCCGAGATTGGTGAAGGACCGAGTATCCTGGTGGGGCTAGTTCTTTCAGGGCCGCTGACTCGCCTTCCCTCACCCAGGTCTCGGTCACGCAAGCAAGGTCCGCCTTCGACTCCGCAATGAAGTGTTGCAGAGTCGAGGCCTTGTTCTTAATCGACCTTGCGTTGCACAAGACCAATGTTGGACCCTTTACCCTAGCCTTCACCCTCACATTCCTGGGGATGGGACGGAGGTTAGAAGGGGATCGAGCACACCCAGGGCGCCGGCCGTGTCTCCACGGCCGGGTCCTATATGGGACACCAGTGCTTCCACCTCTCCTTATATATATTTCTCCTTATATCTCCACAACAAGAAGAGCTAGACTTACTTCCCCCCAGTTTCTAATGAAAGCTGAGAATCTGCAGAAAATGCAGATCACAGCAATAGATTATTATGGTTTTACACTATAGCAACAAATGATTTAATAAAAGAAGACACCCTTTCCACATAGCACTCTGGTGATCTAAGGGGGGGGGGGAATGGCAACTGCACGGGATTGATGAAAGGAAACTGGTGCCAGTGAGGGAATGACAGTGAGGGAAGGACAACAGGCACCTTCCTGTCCAGACAGTTTTGTTAGGCTACATTCCTTCAAAACAGATTGGCGCAAAGTAGGGGAAATCATCAAAAGTGGTTAACAGGAGGAGGATGCTATGTGGATTCTTACCTCCAGTTTGGAAACAAAATTGGAAGAAAACATCTGTGCGGAAGTGGTCCAAGTAATTTGGAACACTCACTTCAGGGAAAAATGCAACCATACCAAAAACCTGCCAGACGTTTCTCCCATCTGCACCACGGAGGGTGGATTCTTACCCATGCAATCATTGTTGTGGGTCAACTCAAAACCAGGGAAGCAGAGGCAGTTGTAGGACCCCACTGTATTCTTGCATGTGCCATTCCCGCAGGGCTGGCGGTCACATTCATCGATGTCTGCAAGGACAAAAATGGGGGATGGGTGGGGGTGGCATGGATAGAAATCCTTAGCATTAAACTGTCTTGCATTCAAAATGCAACAACCCTATACATTGTCATCTTCATCTCCTGTATTGCGAGAGGAGGCTGAGAAAGCTACGCCTGTGGTGAGATTTGAACCAGTTTCTTTGTATTGAAAAGGAGCCTGCAATTTGTATCTTTTGGATTTCCCATCGTTTGAGGCCTGAATGAAGATTTGAACCCAAGTCCCTCCAATAGGACATTCTAACCACGGCACTACAGTTTGACGTTGCTCTCGTGTGTGTCATCCCCCCCCCGCAGCTTTACAACTGATGGATCTTTTCACTTTTATTTTTATATAGACATTTACTTCATTTATACCCCATGGGGACCCAAAGCGGTGTACATCATTCACCTTCCTTCCATTTAATCTTTAGAACAACCCTGTGAGGTAGGCTAGGCAGCAAGCATATGACTGTTCTAAGGCCACTCAGTACACTTCTATGGTATAACAGGAGTTTGAACCGGAATTTCCCAGACCTTAGTGCAGGGGTAGTCAAACTGTGGCCCTCCAGCGTTTGCTGGCAGGCGCTCATAGGAATTGTAGTCCATGGACATCTGGAGGGCCACAGTTTGACTATCCCTGCCTTCGTATGATATTCTAACCACTAAATCACATGGCCAGATTTTGTTTCCAGGTAGGGAGGCAGTAAATCAACCCTTTCGATCAATTCAGTTAAATTGGCAATGCTCCCCCCGCCCTCCCCCAGACACCTACACACCCATGCACATGGTCAGGTCCCCGGTGGCCTTGAACCCGTTGTAGCAGATGCAAAGGTAGCTTCCTTCGGTGTCAACACAGTCGCCGTGACTGCAAACGTTGGGGATCTCTTGGCATTCGTTTCGGCCTGGAAGAAAGAAAACAAGTAGACAAGAACCCGGGCAGATGAAGGAAGCGAGCGCTTGCACAGAACGCTGGGAAGCCCTTTCATGAGATTTCCCTCTTTGGGGAAGAGACTGCTGTCTCTTGTGATGTCTGGTTGGTGATGTTCTTTGCTGTTCTTATGAGAATCCTAGAAGGGATACTCATTTTACAGAGGCTGGGACAATCAACTGTTCGAAGCAGGCAATTCAAGTACAATGATATAGGCTAGATATCAGGAAAAGATTTTTCACAGTCAGAGTAGTTCAGCAGTGGAATAGGCTGCCTAAGGAGGTGGTGAGCTCCCCCTCACTGGCAGTCTTCAAGCAAAGGTTGGATACACACTTTTCTTGGATGCTTTAGGATTCTTAGGGCTGATCCTGCGTTGAGCAGGGGGTTGGACTCGATGGCCTGTATGGCCCCTTCCAACTCTATGATTCTATGATTCTATGAACTTAAGAAAGGCAGGGAAAAGAACAGGCAGCTTTGCTTTAGGAAGTTTCGGGCTGATCCTGCGTTGAGCAGGGGGTTGGACTAGATGGCCTGTATGGCCCCTTCCAACTCTATGATTCTATGAACTTGAGAAAGGCAGGGAAAAGAACAGGCAGCTTTGCTTTAGGAAGTTTCGGGCTGATCCTGCGTTGAGCAGGGGGTTGGACTAGATGGCCTGTATGGCCCCTTCCAACTCTATGATTCTGTGAAAATCAAGGAAGAGACCATCTAGATCTTCTGCCACTGAGAGATTTTGCCCATCCAGAGAAACAACGTTCACCCCACAACCACCAGGCAACGTTACTTAATTTGACTTGTCCAGAAAAGGTACATATGGTCACATTTAACCAGGGTGGAAGTGTTCACAGGAGCTACATTTCATGTGTCGGTAGGAATAAATGGATTTCCCTATTCCGTTCTTTTATTTTTCCGGAATTTCCATCTGCACTAGCTCCAGTTTATCATAGTGTTTATAAAGGTAATTCTGGAATCAAAGCATGTACAGTTTCTTCTTGGTTCTTTGTGATCTTCCAGCAATGCTCATGCATGCTCTGAAAAAACACAGCCCAAAAGGCTGTAATTACGCATCAAACTGTTTCTGTGCATCGTTGTAAGAAGAGTTGGTTTCTATACCCTGCTTAAAGGGATCTGAATGAATCTTGCAATCAGACACCCAGTGAGGTAAGTGAGGCTGAGAGAGCTCTGACAGGACTGTGATGAGCCCAGGGTCACCCAGCTGGCTGCATGTGGAGGAGCGGGGATCTAAACCAGGCTCATGAGATTAGAAGCTGCTGCTCCTAACCAGTACACCATGCTGGCTTAATGATGTCCACAGATGCTGCTGGGTGCTGTGGCAAGAGTCATGAAGCCATCACATCCTAATTGCTCTTTTGCAGATGTTATATATGTGCCCATGCGCATCAGTCACATTATGGGGGAAATAGACACTAGTGCACAGAAGGAAGTAGAGGCCATGGTGCATGGATGGAACAAAGAGCAAAGGGATAACGTATGAATGAAGCACTGGTCCCACTTAAGATCATTCACTGGTCCCACTTAAGATAAAAAGCTAATTTCAAACTTCAGAATGAGGGGTGGGATTCAGAGATCTTTGATGATTCTTTTGAGAAATTCTTTCATTTTTATTCTCTCCCTTGTAAGTTCCAGTTTTTTCCAGGGTTTCCCCCCCCCCAGTTCCATACACATTTAGCTCCCCCTAGTGGGAGATTCAGTATTACACCAGTTTATTCCCAGCATTATCTGTCTTCAGAATGAAACTGCAGGTTTTTAAACTGAACAGAAACAGGAACTTTCCCGCGAGCCAAATGAGAATGTGGAAAAGTCAACATTGCAGATGATCAGAAATGAATATGGTCACAAATAAATATGCATGAGCATGTTCGTGCCTTCCAAATAGCACGTGCTCAGTTGGCTGAGGGCAAAGCCCTAGCGCAGGGGTAGTCAAACTGCGGCCCTCCAGATGTCCATGGACTCCAATTCCCAGGAGCCCCCTGCCAGCATTCGCTGGCAGGGGCTCCTGGGAATTGGAGTCCATGGACATCTGGAGGGCCGCAGTTTGACTACCCCTGCCCTAGCGTCTACAGTCAGTTCTGGAGGCCACTGACCACCTAAGTAAGAGACTTTGATCTCCAGGGCTCAAAAGGATTTCTCCAGTCTTACCTACACATGCTCCGCTGGGCGACAGCTTGTATCCAGAGGAGCATTCGCACCTGTAGCTGCCGGGGATGTTCAGGCAATCGGCATTGCGCTGGCACAGGTTTTCTCCGCTGCTGCACTCATCTATGTCTGAATGAAGAGGGGATGGGAGGAAGATGTATATGCAGCTTTACTTTGACGGCCTCGAATTCTCAAGTGCTTGAGTGTTAGTATTAAATATTAGTCAGACAAATGGGTTGGCCAAACTGCGGCTCTCCAGATGTTCATGGACTACAATCCCCATGAGCCCCTGCCAGCAGCATGCTGCTAGCAGGGGCTCATGGGAACTGTAGTCCATGGACACCTGGAGAGCCAGAATTGGGCCACTTTTATTTCCCTAATAGAAATATTTCTCCTTCAAGAGTTTGTCCAGTCGGGAGCGGTCAGAATGCCATATGGAATATAGCCTGCTAAGTGTTGTTAGCCCAATGAGAGTTAAGACCATTTCTCCAAATTCACGTTCCTAAGAGTTGTATAAGATTGTTTGGCTTGCCAATTGGCTGTATGCCCGATGGCCGATTAGAGTTTCATTAGAATGTCATGAATATGGTCTTAAAGGTTACACTGGGCTCAACCTTCCTTCCGATTCAATGGAAGCAGCTTTGGGTGGTCACACCCCTAAATGTCAGTTTTCTCAACGGTGGGTTCCCAGGTTTGTTTTGGATCAGGGATCAGCTTAAGCCCCCATGTGCAGTGGTCCCTATTGGAATCGGATTCCCCTGGAGCTTCATCATGGAACTCTCAGCACACCAGGGTTCAGTATGTAAAATGTGGCTAGGCCCTCCGGTTTCTTCCTCTCCAGAATACAAACCTCCGGTGTGACCTTTGCCGACCTCAGCATGGCTGCATCCCTTTTGCACTCCCCTCATTGCCCCCTCCCGTGTCCCTCCCGTGGACGCTACCTTCACAGATCAGCAGAATGTTGTTGTAACTGAATCCGATGGGGCACTCACAACGGAAGCTACCGATCTGGTTGATGCAAACCCCGTTGGTACAGATGGCCGGGATCTCGCTGCATTCATCAATATCTGCAGAGAGGTGGCAGAATAGGGAGAGAGGAAGCTGTCAGGCCACCAAAGAAGGGGGGGGCAGGCAGGCAGAGCCACAGAACCTTCTCAACCATGCCAGTCCCCCTATATTTTTAGAAAAATAAATATTGACTGGCCTCTCTCTGCCTCGACGAGTATTCAAGAGGGTTCGGAATTCAGAGCCCCCCCCCCATTCATCAAATGGCGTTTCCAACGGCAGCACCGGCCAACCCCCCCACCCCAGGAAACCCATCTAAGGAGGAGGGACACTATTTCAGGTGATCGAAGGCCTGGCTTCAAGAAAGAAGGTCGCAGCCGCAGACCTTACAGGACAGAGTCTGTCTGGTACCTAAGAGACAACAAAAACGGCTCTGGAAGGATCTTGCGGGGGCCACGACTGAAAAGGTCCTTTTCCTGGAAGACTCGTTGCTAGTCTCCAAGGGTACAGACAATGCAGAACTTTCCATGCATTCCCATTTCCGCACACGTTTGGCTCCTTTGATTTGATGCTGCTTTATGACTTGCATATCTCCCTGCCGATTTCAACCACAAGTTATGCTGAGGGAACATCACATAGACTACAAGAGGGGGCAAAACACACGTGGAGCAGCCCTCCCACCCTGAACAACCAAGAGAGGAAAATCAGAATGCAGAAAGGTCCCCAGAGAAGGTGACCAGATGATGTTTACAGCTAATCCACAGGGCAGAAGATGGGTCTTCCCACTCTCCTAAAGTCCCAGTGATTTCTGATTCAGAGTCTTCTCCAGGCTGGTGTAGCCAAATAAGCTACCGTGGGACGCCTCTTCCTCCATTCATTGACTCTCTGTTAATGACCACAACATCCTGTGGCAGTGAGTTCCCTGTGTGATTTATTGCCATGCCATCTCCCATTCTATTATTATTATTATTATTATTATTATTATTATTATTATTATTATTATTATTATTATTATTATTATTATTATTCAATTTATTTCCCGCCACTCCCTACACAGGCTCATGGCGGGTAACAGCAGTCTTAAAATTCCCCATTAAAACTCCCACTAGAAGACTTAAAAAAAATTCCCAACATGGCGGAAAAATACCATTCTCCCCCTACCCAATCAAGGACGTTAGAGAATGGAGCGTAGGGGTGTATACTTCAAACCCCAGGGGGGGCAATGTTCTTCCTCGCCAATCCCAGCCTCAACCATAGACTTGGCGGAAGAGCTCCGTTTTCAGAACTCCAACTCTAGTGCAAAACCCCAACTTCTAACTCGGTCCTTTGATTCCTGCTTTCAGTTATTGCCTTTAGGCGTTCCTTTGAAGTCCCCTGCCAGCCAGTGTTATGCTTCAGTTATCTATAGCCTTGAAGAGTGTGAATGCTCAGAGCTCCAACCAATTTTGCAGCTGTGTAAGAACCGGAGAACTAGACGTCTAGTCTCTGGGTTTCATACCCTTATAAATCAAAGGGGCAGTTTGTGAGAACTAGTTTTCCCACAATTAGTTAGGGGTGGGACCCCAAGTAGATATAAGCGCCGTTCCCCTATTGTTCCTCGTCTTCGCCAATATCTCTGTACTGTGTGTCTCCTGATTATGTCTACTCTGCTGTAAGAAGAAGAAGAAGAAGAGTTGGTTCTTATATGCCGCTTTTCCCTACCCGAGGGAGGCTCAAAGCGGCTTACAGTCGCCTTCCCATTCCTCTCCCCATAACAGACACCCCGTGGGGTGGGAGAGGCTGAGAGAGCCCTGATATCACTGCTTGGTCAGAACAGTTTTATCAGTGCTGTGGCGAGCCCAAGGTCACCCAGCTGGTTGCATGTGGGGGAGTGCAGAATCGAACCCGGCATGCCAGATTAGAAGTCCGCACTCCTAACCACTACACCAAACTGGCTCTCAATAATCCTCAATAAAGACTGAATCTATTTTGGACCTCATAGCGTGGTCTCAGATCTGTCTCAGATGGAGAGTCCTCAGCAAGTCACTCTCCTAGGATCCTGACACTTATGCATTATGGGAAGTATTTTTCTGTCCTGAAACTACTATCCAACTTTAGGTGACTCCTAGTCTTAGAAAGGGAGGTGTACTATCTATCCAGTTTCTTCACCAAATGAAGAATTTCATACATCTCTGTTCCCCCTATGAGGCATACTAGCCCAGTTCCACAGGGCCTGCAAAATGGAGCTCTTCCTCCAAGCTTTTGGTTGGGGCCAGTGATCTATCAACTTCAAATGGGCCCCCCAAGGGAAGATCCTCCCATGGAGTATTATCAATAGACGACACCAAAAATGAGACTGCACTGAGGACCCGGGGCTGTGTCTAACGATTTAATGCACTGCATTGAGATGTGTTTTAAAGGTTTTAAGGTCTAACGTTTTATTTAATTAACTTATATTTTTTGCTATAGTTGTTATTGTTGTATACTGCTCTGAGCCTTTGGGAGAATGAAATAAGAATCAAATAAATAAAAAAAAATCACACAAACATGGATATTAATATCAAACTTCTTTTGAAGCTGCTCCAACTCTTAGATTATCTGGGTAGCTCCTTGTCCAACTCTGCAATAGCCCTTTAATGATAGGGTTCCCAACTGCTTTATTACAAAGATCATACCCTGTGGTTAGTTCACATGAAGAGAGGTGCCAATAGCTGACATATAAAAGTAACACGAAGAGGAGTTGGTTTTTATACCCAGCTTTTCACCACTCAAAGGTGTCCCAAAGCAGCTTCCAGTCGCCTTCCCTTTCTCTCCCCACAACAGACATCCTGTGAGGGAGGTGAGGCTGAGAGAGCTCTAAGACAGCTGCTCTGCAAGAACAGAACTGTGATTAGCCCAAGGTTACCCAGCTGGCTGTGTGTGGAGGAGTGGGGAATCAAACCTGGTTCTCCGGATTAGAGCCTGACACTCTTAACCATGACACCACAAGCCACTTTAATCCAGGATAACCCAAGGGAGTCACACTTGATTCACCCGGTATAAAAAGGTTTTTCACGTTAGTGTGAAGCTGAAAACAAATTAACTGTATAATCAGGCATTCACATGATACGAAGTATCGCTTCTCCACCTTTACACCTTTCTCTACGCCAGGGGTAGTCAAACTGCGGCCCTCCAGATGTCCATGGACTACAATTCCTAGGAGCCCCTGCCAGCATTCGCTGGCAGGGGCTCCTGGGAATTGTAGTCCATGGACATCTGGAGGGCCGCAGTTTGACTACGCCTGCTCTACGTCAATAATGAATCCCTGCCAATTTATTCATCAATACACACAGAGGAATATTCTACCCAGAACCATATGTAGTTATTCCAGGTTACCACACCAGAGATTTCTCCAAGGGCAGTATGATACCGATTGTTTTGTTTTCATCCTTTCCTAATAATGCCTAGCATAAATGTTGCTCTTTTGTACCACCGCTGGCCACCGGGTCGGTGATTCCCATGAATGGTCCACCATCACCCCAAGATCTCTCCTAGATAGTCTCAGCCTGTTCACGTTTTGGAACACTTTCTTACTGGACGAGGGAAAGGAAAGAAGGGACAAAGACTGGGATTTGGGGTTCACTTACCAATTGGTTTTCCAGTGTGGATATCAATGATGAATCCAGGTGCCTGGTTGCCACACAGGATCTGGTACTCAGCTGCAAGAGAAAGGCATAGCTGCTGATGGCTCAGCTTCTCTGACGCGCAGCAAGAGGTCCTCACAAGACCTGAGAGATGAGCCGCTTAGCAACCCTGGTTTGGCAGGCAGCAACCTTTCTTTGGCCAAAGAGCTCTGATTTTATTGACTTCATTTCGATGGGGGGAAACATCAAGGGGAGGTTTACAGCCATAAGAGATGAAAATGAATCCTCAAGCGAACGCAAGCAGATGTGGTCGACATCACACTGAAAAGCCTACTCAAAAGCCAGTAGCAGAATAAATTAAAATGGGAAATAGCATTAGGGGAGGGTTTGAACGAATGGGTCCCGTTTTGGCAGGAGAAATTCTCCTTGCAAGACCTGAGGTGTGAGCTGGCCAGCAGCTCAGGTTTAGGAACAAGCGCCTTAGCTAGCCCCCCATGTCTCTGCTTATGGGGCCTTGATCACTTACGGCTAGCAGGGGTGGGGCAGGGTTCACAAGGTTTGTTCCACGCTTTCCCAATGTTGTAGGAGCAGCAGCACATTTTCTTGGTCATGTTGAACGAAAGTTCGTTCTCGCAGGTGTCGTTGAAGTTTCGGTAGCAGAGGCTCTTCCGCATGTCTGAAAGGGCAAACAAGAGTCCTTGGGAGGAAATAGGGGGAAGAGATCTCAGCCTGCCTGGTCCTAGAGGTGGAAACTATAAGCATCTGTGGAGAGCTTGGTCCCCTACAGAGAGCTCGGATACTCCTTTAGAGGTCTTCATAGAACTTAAAAAGAAAGTTGTACTAGAAAGAGGACTGAAACTGTCCTTTGAATATAATGTTTATCATTTAAAGATAATTGTGTTCTTGCTCATTGAAGACAGATTTGAAAACATGTTTGTACCAGACTGCTTTCCAGAAAGAACTCTGTTAAGAACATTAAAGAAATAAGATTGCACATAAGAAGCACCATGATTTTGCCATCTTTTCATTGATTATTCTTGTTTTGGTGATCATTCTTGTATTGGGTATCATCTTTTGAGTCCCTTCTACGGGTATCTCTTCGCTCTGTCTTGCGGAATGCTTCCTGTAGGTGTTTTTTTTTCCTTTCCCTTATTTCAGGTCCTAGAGGCGACACGCCTTCCCTCCACTAGCTGAGCTGAAGAGAGAATTCGGCAGATTCTGCAAAAATTTCGCAAAATAAGTTGGCGATTCTTCCTTTCCCTCATTTTCAGCGACAGATGCGACACAATGGAATAAGACACCTGGGATCATCAGCCCATCAATACCTTTCTCTATAAAGACAGGCCCTTTTGGGGTCGCAGAAGACCCCTCTCCCTGCCATCCAAGACCTGGAGTTTGCAGAAGGCCCCTCTGCCAACCCGAGTTAAACAACAACAACAACAACAAAACCCTCAGAAGAAAACCCCAACCCAGCCACCTCCCAGCCCCAGGAAAGGCCTCACCTTGCTTGACAACACAAGTCAACAAAGCGATTGAAACCTTGGCCAGGAAAGTTTGAAAGGCCGAGGCCCTTCTCCTCCCTGCCCCCTCCAGTTCTATCATTGGCCATTTGGGGAGGGGGTGGGTTGACCTGCCCATATAAGGGAGTTTTCTAAAAAAAAATTAATATAATTTTTAGAAATCCCAACACACCATATTGCATCTCAGGCGCACCAATGGCTCATCAATATGCAACAGCACACTGTTTGAGAATCCCTGCCCTGGTCCCCTGGTCCTTACCCATACAGTTGTTCCCTCCATTCACTTGCATGTACTCCGGGGGGCAGACGCAGGTGTAGTTCCCCAAGGTGTTGTAGCAGGTCCCTGGGCCGCAGATCCCGATGTGCGCTGAGCACTCGTCAATATCTGGAGGGGATGTGTGTGTGAGAAGTGAGACCATTATTCGAGGATGGCTTATTTGTTTATTTTTACTTATTTATTATTAGACTTATTGCCCACCACTCTTATATCTGGCTCATGGCGGGTTACAGATTTGTCCAAAATTAAAACCCCATTAAAAACCCCATTTAAACCATCCAGATGAACAATATACAAGCCAAACTGTATATACAAATCAAACTCCAAAAAAAAATGGAGTTTGATGGAGAACCCCTCTGACCCCACCAAGAACTAATAAAGAAGCAGAGCAGATCTTCAATAAGTATATGTTCTTAATCAGGGGTAGTCAAAGTGCGGCCCTCCAGATGTCCATGGACCACAATACCCATGAGCTCCTGCCAGCAAACGCTGGCAGGAACTCATGGGAATTGTAGTCCATGGACATCTGGAGGGCCGCAGTTTGACTACCCCTGCTCTTAATCCTAGTGGGGGAGCCTGTCAGATCTTCCTCGCCATACTGGCCTCAACCATAGACCCGGCGGAAGAGCTCCATTTTGCAGACCCTGCGGAAAGCCGTAAGCTCCCGTAGGGCCCGCAGCTTACCCAGGAGCTCCTTCCACTAGGTAGGGGCCAGGACCGAAAAGGCCCTGGCCCTGGTTGAGGCCGAGCTTGCCTCCCTGGGGCCAGGAATGACCAGTAAACTAGTACCCGCAGAGCGTAAACCCCTGCGGAGGGCATAGGGCAAAAGGCGGTCCCTCAGGTATGTGGGACCCAGACAGTGAAGGGCCTTAAAGGTTAATACTAGAACCTTAAACCAGATCTGGGAGGCAACTGGCAACCAATGCAGCTGCCTCAGGGTAGGCTGGATGTGAGTCCTCCAAGATGTCCCGGTGAGAACCCTAGCAGCTGCATTCTGGACCAGCTGGAATTTCTGGAGCAAGTACAAGGGCAGGCCCGTGTAGAGCCTGCAGCCCACACATGCCGTGATCTTGATCTGCGGCCTCACATGCCATGCAAGGGCCCCAGGAGGGGAAGCAACACCCAATTTAACATTCTCATTCTTCCACACATCAAGACTTGGGCACTGGAAGTGAGCCCTGGATTCGTGCTCTCCCTCTCACATCCAGATTCAGATACTTCCTGGTCAGCACCGACTCATGATGTCATTGTCTCCCATGATGTGCTTACATTGGGGACATGATTACGCACAAATCCTAACTTTTGACCTGAGCTTGTTAGTCAGTGTTCTACTGATATGGTTCCGATTCTGCGCAAGAAGAGAAATTTGGTTGAACGTTATGAGCGCATTGGAGTCACTCCTCAGTCATCTTTAATTAATGTGCATCAATAACTTAATGGGGGACGGAGATGCAAATGGTGGGAATGCTACAGCAAAGGGCATGTGCGCAAGGCTGTGCACAAAGCTCAAACATGGAACAATGCAGGATTTCTAGGGCACGGGGCTCAAGGCAACAGCAGGCGCATAGTCAGTCACAAGAGACAAAGAGAAATTTAGATCAGGAGATCTCCTGCACATATGAACTCTAAAAGTAGATAAAACCAACAAACGATCCAGAATTCCTGATGTTCAAATTGTTTTTAAAGAATTAAAGACCGTAATTAAGCTTCGCCTTGCTGCAGCTGGAAGGCAAGTATTATATATTTTCAAATTTTCAGACCCCCCACAACAATAATTTCCATTCTAAACAATTCTGCTTCTTTCTATATTTCTCTCTGTGCTCAAGACATGGGACCTGTTCCTAGGATTCCACGAGCTCTCTCAGGGGTTGCCGCAAGCATGTCTTGAGCTCTGGTCTCCAAAAACACCTTCACCGTACCTTCACAAATGCGGGTGTCCTCGTTAAGGTAGTAACCCAAGGGACATTCACACTGGAAGCTCCCAAAGGTATTGACACAATTCCCGCCTTGGCAGAGGCCTGGCAGTTCTTGGCACTCGTCAATGTCTGCAAGAAATAAAAGGAAGAGGAGCGGTCTCATTTGTATCAGACTATTTCCGCACATGGAATTTGCCCCCGCCGAGTGTCTCATTGTTCTCTGGTTTTAATGCTGCTTCCCCATGGCCTCAGTAGCAACCTGTAGCTCTCTAATGGGTCCTCTTTGCCATGCAATGAGGGAAAGCAGTAGAATCCGCTCCCCCTTGTCGTGGCACACAACGAGGTGCAAACAGGGGCAAGCCTGTCTGAAAGAAGAAATGCACAACAGTCTCTGCAGCATTTTGCCCACCCTCGCACCCACCCTCCCTTCTCCATTCCCAGATTGAAATTTTTAAAATATATATGGTGCAGTCCACATTGCAATGGGACCATATAAAGAATTCCCAAAAGAGATACAAAGAAATGTTTATTCTGGCTTGATCCCATAGCAACATGGAAGTGTAATTAAAAAAACACAAAAACCTGTTTTACTGTTGTAGCGTGTCCCTGTAGCAACGCAAAAGTGTATTTTTTTAAGATTAATTTAGGGACTCAGGGTGTGTGCAAGTTTGAGTACCCAATATAAGCACTGTGAAGAGATTGGTGGCTTGTGTTGATTGACAACCTGAGGAGCGGGGGGGGGGGACCTGTGGGTTGTCCATGCTTCTGTCTTCTCCAAGAAGACATGGGGATAACGTGGGAGAAGTCTCTCGTTTGGAAGCGTGCAAACGTACAGTTTACTATCGCGTATTTGCAAACAGGAGATGGTGCGTGTTGTCTGCCTCTGTGCAGAAATGGTCCCATTTTAGCAAACTGTCCAGGGGAAAGCGGGGGGTGAGGAGAGGTCACCGGTCATGCACAAGGCTGCACAGCCATTGGGGGACGGTTGCCACCTCATTTCCCAGCATTCTTCAGCTTCTCTTACCTTCCAAAATGACCGTGATGGGGTTAGGCCGGAACCCTTCGCCACCTGGACAGAGGGTCTTATATTCCGCTGCAAAGGGAGAATTTGGTTACTGATGGACTTCTGTCAGGTGCCGTTTTCCCAGTCCCCCCTCTGAGCCTCCTGCTCGCCCTCCTTTTTTTTCCTGTTTTCCCCTTCTCGGGGAGGGCTCCGCTTAGAGGTGATAAAACCATCCTTGCTCTGACCTTCCTTTCCCCGGTGCTCCCCTTTGAAATGGAAAAAACGCAGATAAATAGCCTGCTGGCTCCAGAGGTTTCACACCCCGCTGGCTTCAAACTCTCCAAAAAGGGTCATTTCTGGCTCTCCCGTGGAAGGGGGTGGGGGTAGGGTCTACTCATGTGCCTATAAAAGCCTGGCTCTGATCTAAGAGCGATGTCGCAGTCAATTTTCTTGTATTACGTGTTGCCTTGGCTGAGTGACTGTCTGTGTTTCAATAAACCAACTTTCTGGTGAAGTGCTGAGTGTCGGTAGTCACTGGACTCAGATGCCGTGGAGGGGGCGGCTGGGGTTCGTGAAAACTTCCTCTTCAGTGGGTGGATTCTGTTTACCCTTTCTCACTACTGTCTTTTACTCCAAGGGTCAACCTGGACAAGATCCAGGATCAGGACCCTAAATCCTCCCGACCAGCTGAACTAGGACTGCGGCTGCATTGAAGGGGTGGTGGAAATGTATTCCTCACTGCATCATTTGTCCACAAGAAATGCTATATGCCCCACGGGGGGGGGGGCATACTATTTTATTGCCCTCTATAGCAGGGGTAGTCAACCTGTGGCCCTCCAGATGTTCATGGACTACAATTCCCATGAGCCGCTGCCAGCAAATGCTGGCAGGGGCTCACGGGAATTGTAGTCCATGAACATCTGGAGGGCCACAGGTTGACTACCCCTGCTCTACAGAAAACAGCAGCTCTGACTGTGGTGGAGAAAGAGTTAACCCCGTAATCCCAGAATCCTGGTTCTGATCTGAGTTGGCTCCTCCCCCAGTTGCTACTGAGTGATAAAAATGGGCTTGGGACTCCATCAATGGATTTCTCATCATCTTTTCTGGATGCTTTAGGGTGATTCTCTGTTGAGCAGAGGCTTGGCCTAGATGGCCTGTATGGCCCCTTCCAACTCTATGATTCTATGATTCTATAATCCCAAGTGTTGCAGCTCTGTAGAGCAGGGGTAGTCAAACTGCGGCCCTCCAGATGTCCATGGACTCCAATTCCAGCATTCGCTGGCAGGGGCTCCTGGGAATTGTAGTCCATGGACATCTGGAGGGCCGCAGTTTGACTACCCCTGCTGTAGAGCCTAGAAAAGGGAAGCTGAAGTGGATTTGCTGTCCTTTTTGGAGCTCCTTTCCTCCCCTCCTCTTATTTTCTGTCTACACATTTCCCCCTTCCTTCCAGAATTTACAACATGAATTATGAAACTACCATTCTCGGAAAGGGAGACAGTTATTAAAAACAACCCTTTACCAATAAACTATTGAGTAGAAAGGGCCCTCTGGCCAAACAGATTCAACCCCCACAATTAAACCGTATTTTTATATGTCTTATACTTTTTACGCCAATAAAAGGTTACTGACTGAAATTGCTAATGTTCTACCCTGATAAACAGATTTTCAAAACCAGGCCTGTCTGCCCATCTCCTTCCTCTCCATTGCCTCCCATCACTCTTTGATTCTGTTTCTTGTAGATATATTTTTCTTTTGTTAATTCCCTTTCCTCCCCTCCCTCCTTTTTTTATGTATTTGATGGTTTTTATCCCGCCTTCCCAGTTAGCCAGCGTCCCCCCCCCTCTCCTTCATTTTTCAAATGTTTCTGGGGGCAATCAAACCCCAAAGGATTAAAAAGGTCTTTGGAGTTGAGCAAGTTTGATGGGCTTTGCTCAGGTGCCCATCCCATTATCTGTTGTCAGAGTTTAAATATGCGAGAGAGAAAAACCTGCTGCTTCAAATAACAGTTTTATTGTGAAGAGAAACAAGCTTTGTAAGAGAGGAGAGAGATAGTCTTAACAGTCTAACTGACTAACGTTCAGGAGGAAAAACAGGCAGGAAGTGTACACTGAGGAGCAGGAAGTCTCCAACTTAGGAAATCAGACACTCTAGGATAGCGATCCCCAACCTGTGGGCCGTGGACCACATGTGGTCCTTCGACTAATTGGAGGTGGGCCCCGAAGGACGCCTTCTCCCCCCCCCCCCCGGCCCTTTACTTCTTCCCCCCCAGCCCTTGACAACACACTTCATTGTTGTGGCGTGTCTGTATCTTATTTTGAAGGGATGTTTAAACATTACCATAGCGATCAGAGAGCGCTAGGGCAGTGGTTGAGAGTAGAGGAGTAAACTACCCCCCCCACCAGGCCTCAGTAAAAGGCGTTGAGTGGTCCCCGGTAAATGGTCCCCGGCGTTGAGTGGTCCCCGGTGATAAAAAGGTTGGGGACTAGAGTCTAGGAGATGATGTGAAAATATCAGGAAGTTCTTAATTTAAATACACTAAATACATGTCTCCTCCCATGCCCCTTGAAGGATATTCTTCTTGTGCTCTTAAATCATGCATGCTACAGATCTCGCATATTCCAACATTATTGGGGGTAGAAAGAAATTCTCTTGACCCAGGTCAGACTGTTCGGTGACTCTACAGTACTTGTCCTCCGGCTGCAACTTGAAAATTGGTTTAATCCATGCCACAGTCTTGTGGAAAATTAGCTGACTGATCAGTGATAACTAATTTTTTGTCAGTGCTCATAGTTCAGGATCATGGTTTGCCTCTACAGGCCAATAGGGTTTAGCTCGAAATCTTGGCAGAGGAGGAGGAAGAAGAAGAAGAAGAAGAAGAAGAAGAAGAAGAAGAAGAAGAAGAAGAAGAAGAAGAAGAAGAAGAAGAAGAAGAAGAAGAAGAAGAAAAAGAAAAGAAGAAGAGCTGCCTTTTTTTACCCAGCCTTTCACTGAAAGCGGCTTACGGTCACCTTCCCTTCCTTTCCCCACAACAGACACCCTGTGAGATCAGTGGAGCTGAGAAAGCCCTGAGAGAACTGTCACTGGCCCAAGGTCACCCAGCTGGCTACCCATGGGGCAGTGGGGAATCAAACCCTGTTCCCCAGATGAGAAGCCACGGCTCTTAACCACTGCACCAAGCTTGCTCTCCGACACCCCAAGAGGTGCAAATACCATTCTCTTTTTGACCCAGTCAGAGAAGATAAAAGGCAAATGACAGCTGCACGATCCCCTCGATACTTACTGGTGTTGGCAGGGGGGCAAAGCTCACAAGGGTTACCCCATGCCCGGCCCAGCGAGCAGCAGCAAGAGGCCCGGGTGACTCCCACTCCAATTTCTGCACTGCAAGAAATACCACCGTCGCCCCGGTCCTGAGTGTCCAGGAAACAGTTCCCAACGCGGGTATCTGGGAGAAGGAAAAACATGGGGCACAAAATATGTTTAAGTCAGGTGCTCTTTCCGGGCCAGCTTTCTGGGATGCCTTGCAGGACCTTTCCTGTGCCTTAGGTGCAGAGGCATCTTCCTTGGTCTTCCGACATGCCACCCTTTAAAAGGTGATGCTGGATCCCCATCTAGGACTTTGGGCAATGCCAGAGCTCTACAACTGATCTATTGGGGAATTAAGGAAGCTGTTCAGGATTTCTTTTACTCTCATAGTGTTTCTTCCGGACAAGCTAGCTTTCTACATGCAAGGAATTATGATGAAAAAAGGTAATTAAGGGGACCGAGTGACAAGAGAGAGGGTTACATAAATTATGGATGGTGCGGAGAAAGCAGTTAGAGAGAACTTTGTGTTCCTTCTCACCATATACAATGACCTAGTTAAATGGACTAGCTCACTAGCAGACAAAGCAAAGTCTCTCTTCTTGCAATGAAGCAATAACTTGTGGAACTCACAGCCACAAGATGCATCAGTGGTCATTAGCAGAAAAGGTGTCATGTGGCCCATGCCAACTGTTTTTCCCAGTGCGGGAGCTGGCTTGTTCCTTCCACCCTTCACTGTGTAGTGCAAATGGCTTTATCTCTGTGGTGTCTGGGATACTAAACAGTCCTGTCTCAGCTCTCCCACCGGGGTGTGCGAAGGATGAGCTGTTTTCACACTATTCTGGGATCAAACATGTGTACTGTGGCAAAGTGGAATTGACACCTCAATCTTGGTTCAGGCCGGGTGGCTGGGGGGCTGAAGGTGTATCTGTCCACGTTTTCTATTGTTCCTTATCTTCAACCATGCCTGTTACACTGACATCCTGCAGATACTGCCTTGCTGTCCTAATAAAGGCTGCTCCTGCTTTTTCCAAGGTCTGGGAGAGAATCTCGTCTCAGAACTACCTCCTAGGGTTGTGACAAAACGTTTTTATGAGTAGAGGAGGCAAATTCATGGAGGATGCATCTATTTAAAAGGCTTTTTGTAACAGTGAAATGGAACCTCCATTTTCAGAGGCAGTCTACTTCAAGGTGCCAGCATTTGGCGGTGGCCTTCAAGTCCTGGTCACAGGCTTCTCAGGAGCATCATGGCTTCCCACTTGGCAAATTGGCAAATGACTACATGGACCATTGGCCTTATCCAGCAGGACTCTGCTTCTGTTCCACCAGAGCCTCAAAAGCCGCCCCCAGACTGGTTGCACCAGGAAGCTCAATCTTGGCTTTGTTGCTCGCTGGTCCCCACCTCCTGAGGCCGTCCCCAGACCCTCCCCCTTACCTACGCACCCCACTCCTGTGGGGTTCAGCTCAAAGTCTTGGGGGCAGTTGCACAAATAGCTGCCTGGGGTGTTGACACAAAGTCCGTTGATGCAGTTCACCGGATCTGCACACTCGTTGATATCTGAGGAGGGAACAGTTTTAAAATTGGGGTGAAGTGAAGCATTCCATTCTTATATAGAAGAAGAGTTGGTTCTTATATGCCACTTTTGCCTACCCAAAGCGGCTTCCAATAGCTTTCCCTTCCCTCTCCCCACAACAGACACCCTGTGAGGGAGGTGAGGCTGAGAGAGCCCTGACATTTCTGCTCAGTCAGAACAGCTTTATCAGTGCTGTGACTAGCCCAAGGTCACCCAGCATGTGGGAGAGGAGTGGGGAATCAAACCAAGCTTGCTGGATTAGAAGACCACACTCCAAATCAAGGTGGTAGGTGCACCTAAGCATGAGAAAATAATGTGCAGCAGACGCCCCCCCCCCACCTCTCCACTTGTCGCATTTGTACATATTGTTTGTCAAGAGTTTTTGGCAGCTGGTCTTTTGACAATGTGTCCAGGTGAGTCAAAGCACCCCAGGAAATGGGCCCCTACCCCCCCCCCCCGCCCCCAATCCAGAAGCAAGCATAACTGCACTCAAATCAGGGCTCCATTCTAGGCAGCATTCCATCAATGTGTGCATGAACATTGCTAGAAAAGGAAGAAGGTGTTGGAAGGAACAAAAGCTACGGCACAGCAGCTAGTGTTGAACTAGGACCCTGGAGACTAGGGCAGAGTCTGCACTTACTTTCTTTATTCCATTGTCAATCCTGTTGAATTCAGAGCGATTTGAACTCGGGTTTTCCTCCCCCCCCCATTGAAACAGGAAAGTCTTCTGCATATGGTTAGGGTAGTTCAGAAGGGGGGAGGAAGCCAAGCCTCTTACTTTCTTTTCTTGAAGGGGGGGGGGAGAGGATCCAAGCAGGAAGCCTTTTTCTTTTCTTGGAGGGGTGGTGGTGGAGAGGATCGAAAAAGGCAGAGGAGGAAGGAAAAATCCAGGACCGACAGAAATGGAGGGAAATTAGGGGCTTCTCCTTTAAGGCAAGCGTGTCACATGACCAGGTGTAGCCTATCAGAAGTTCTTTACCATGGAGCTTTCTTTCCCAAATGGATATTGGGGATTAAAAGCACTCTAAGATATCGCACAATAAAGGTAGGGTCACTCTGGATCAATCCTTCTTGCTGCAGAAGGAAAATTTAAATCGCCCCAAATCCAAATGGAAATCGCATTCTGTGTAGAGGGCAGGGACTGAATCGACCTGGGGTTGGAATAAAAGCTCCGTGCAGTTTACACCCAGGGCTCTCATTCATGCATTTGCAGTGGGAAACCTCCGGGTAAATGTGACCCTTGCCACCGATGCGCACGTGATCAGTGGGCAGAAACTGTGGCCAAATGCTACCGGCCTTCACAAAGATATCCTGCCCAGGAGGCAGCCTTCACTCACCTGTACAGTTGCCTCCACTCCTGTCCAGCTCGTACCCATCGTCACAGGCGCAACGGAACATGCCCGGCAGGTTCTGGCAGGTGCCGAACACGCAGATGTTCTGGAAGGTGCACTCGTCGATATCTGCAAGAAAGCCGGCTTCAGACAAGATGCATCTGCCACAGATGGGCTTCCGAAACAAAAGCAGGGACACCTTTGGAACTCTCCAATTCTCAGGGCAAGGTGCCTTTACCTGAGCAGCCCCCTGTTGGCGTTATACCTGTGCCACAGGTGATCTAGGTATTCCCTCTGGTTTCTGTGGTTTTCCACAGAGTTGTGGAAAATTCCTAGTGCATTGCACGCTATGGTGACGTCACTTCTGGTTTTTCAGCCAGAAACAATGTCTTGTGATGCTGTCCCTGCATGTCCCCCCCTTCCGCTTAGCCCCTTAGCATTCATGAATACAGGTTAGCATGCATGCAAGCATGCTAGAGTCAAGATGCATCCCTTCCCTGCTCAGCGATTTAACTGAGAGAACCCAGAGAAAGAGTTATTTAGCGGGGCTAGGAACTTAATGTCGGCATGATTTTAATTGACCTTCCCCCTCGCTCCCCAAGGCAAAAATCATGAGATAACATGGATACAGGGGTAGACGAGGTTTTCAAACCTCGCCGTGGTCTTTCCCCTAAATTGCTTCACTCTCCGATCCTGCCAGTAACTTTTGCTACTCAAATCCCATCCTCTTCTCCAATGAGTGGTATTTAAAGGAAACAATTACAACCTTCTAATTGATCCTATAATCAGGAGTGGTTTATGGATCTGTGGAACCTGTAATACCAGAGCCAATTTAAGGATTTGTGTGGTCCTGGCAGAATACAGTTGTGGCAGGAATAAACAGACTCAGGACAGAGAGGCCCCACAAAGCGGAAAGGGGTCACACTCTGAGGATCCACAAAGATGGGGGAGGGAGGGTTCAGCCCTGATCCATGGGGGGGGGGGGGGAGGCACCATGCAGGGCCACTGGAAGTGTGGGGGGTCTGTAGCATGTGCTACGTGGATAAACCGGCCTTGCATATAGTTATTGGGAATGGGCTTTAGGTCCATATTGAAGACCAAGATCTGTTCTCTCTTTCTCCTCTGCGTTAAGAAATGCTGCTTGCCATGTAACCTTTTATCTGCAATGGAATGTAGAGGAAATGGTTTATGCCTTTCGGAGAGGCTAAGAAATTACAGTTTTGACTGGAATAAAAGGTCACCTTAACTCTTATTCCTAATAGCTTGATACAAGCTGGCACCAGAAGTAGGGGCTTGTTTAGGAAAATGCTCTGTTTAGTAAAAGCTTGAGGGATGAAACCAGACCTGGTGGCCCTGCTATGTCAGAGGTAGGAAATCAGGGCTCCAGGGCTGGCCTGGAGATTTTGGGGGAGGACCAAAGGGGACCTGGAGATGACTCTGAAGGAGTGGCACGATTGCGTTGGTCCAGGCCTCTGAGCCAACCCCATGAAGTAGATCAGGGGTAGTCAAACTGCGGCCCTCCAGATGTCCATGGACTACAATTCCCAGAAGCCCCCTGCCAGCATTTGCTGGCAGGGGGCTCCTGGGAATTGTAGTCCATGGACATCTGGAGGGCCGCAGTTTGACTACCCCTGAAGTAGATGTATAAAACTATGCAGCCCTCTGTTCTGCGCACAGAATGGACATGAGTTCCCTGTGATGTTTTGGTTGTGCTGCAGCTAAAATTAAAGAGGGAACGTTAAAAGGTTTTCCAGTTCGGCATGCTTTTAGGTAACCCCTGCTAGGCAAAGGTCCCTGCCTGGCCCCAGGGCCGACACTCTGACCCCCAAAGACCTCTTGCTCTCTCAAACCACCCAAAAGGTTAGCCACACTCCTCCTCACCTTGGCATGCCTTGCTGTCCTCTGTGGGGTTGAAGCCCATTTCGCACTCACAACGGTAGCCGCCGGGGGCATTGAGGCATTGCCCGTTCTCGCAGAGGTTGATGTTGTCTGCGCATTCATCCACGTCTGTCAGGGTGCCCAAGAGGAGAAAAGAGCAGGTGGCTTCATTGGCTGAGAGGTTCTTGCCCCGTACCCCATGGCTGGCCTCGTTCAGAATTATCTCGATATTTGTGAGCATTTCCAAGAACACTCAGGAAAAAAAATGGTTTGCTTTTCCATCTATTTATTTATCTATATTCATATTAGGGGTGTGTGCTTCAGCTTGGTTCAGCTGCCTCGGCCATCACCGGAGCCCGAGGGGGTGTGTAGGAGTGAGGGGCTAGTACAAACAGAGAGATACATTTAAAAAAAAATGTTGACCAGTTTTGTGTACAGCCAAGAGAGTGGGGTCCTTCTTAACCCCCTCAAGCAGGCACTTGAGGGGCACAACGGAGGCAAGGTGGGGCCACAACGGAGAAGGCAGGCATTGACTTTACCCATTGGCAGGTTGGCACCCGCAGGCCTTGCTCAGACTAACAAAGCTGTCATGATGGCATGCATATTTCCTGCCCATTATTGTTTTTAACTGCGCCTCTGTCAGAGATGTGGCCATTGCAACGGATCTGGACAGTGAGAGAGGGAGACAGTGAGTGAGAGAGAGAGACGAGGGGGGAGGGAGAGAGAGAGAGAGAGAGACAAGGGGGGAGGGGGAGAGAGAGAGAGAGAGACGAGGGGGGAGGGAGAGAGAGAGACAAGGGGGGAGGGAGAGAGAGAGACAAGGGGGAGGGAGGGAGAGAGAGAGAGAGACGAGGGGGGAGGGAGAGAGAGAGACGAGGGGGGAGGGAGAGAGAGAGAGACAAGGGGGAGGGAGAGAGAGAGAGAGACGAGGGGGGAGGGAGAGAGAGACAAGTGGGGAGGGAGAGAGAGACAAGTGGGAGGGAGAGAGAGAGAGACAAGGGGGGAGGGAGAGAGAGAGAGATGAGGGGGGAGGGAGAGAGAGAGACGAGGGGGGAGGGAGAGAGAGACAAGTGGGGAGGGAGAGAGAGACAAGTGGGAGGGAGAGAGAGAGAGACAAGGGGGGAGGGAGAAAGAGAGAGAGAGACGAGGGGGGGAGAGAGAGAGACAAGGGGGGGAGAGAGAGAGATGAGGGGGAGGGAGAGAGAGAGAGAGACAAGGGGGGAGGGAGAGAGAGAGACAAGGGGGAGGGAGAGAGAGAGAGACGAGGGGGGAGGGAGAGAGAGAGAGAGACAAGGGGGGAGGGAGAGAGAGAGAGACGAGGGGGGAGGGAGAGAGAGAGAGAGAGACGAGGGGGGAGGGAGAGAGAGAGAGACAAGGGGGGAGGGAGAGAGAAAGAGAGACGGGGTGGGTAAAGAAGATATCTGGTATAAATGTGGAAGTATTTTCAATCTAATGTGCTGAACTGTTCAACGAAAAGTTCTCCCTCACTCAATATGCACCTAAAAACCACCTGGCTGGCCCAAAAGCACCTGCAAAATCTCATTTTTCTATGCAAGTTGAAGAAGAACCTCGGGGGGGGGGGACCCTCAATGCGTAATACATCAGGCACTGTAAAATGGACTGATTTGTGCACCATATCAGATTATTCAAAATTCAGCACCATTACTACTTGTGATACTGTGAGAGAAAATGCTCAAAATCTGATTTTATGCTGTTTGCTGTGCTCATCCCCCCCCTCTCCGTTGAGCATTCTGAGCCCTTGAATTTCCCGTTTCTCTGCTATTTAAAGTGAGCCCTTACATCTGCATCAAGCAGACAGCAGACTGGTAGCCCATGCTGGCACATGCTCAAGATTTATGGAACTGAAATTGGGAAGCCATAAAAAAATGAGACAGTCAACCTTTCAGAGCATTCGGTCAGGATACTCACACAAATGCGAGCAGCTTCATGTAGAAGAAGAACTACCTGAAGGAGTCTCAAAGCGGCTTCTAATCACCTTCCCTTCCTCTCCTCACAACAGACGCCTGGTGAGGTTGGTGAGGCTGAGCGAGCTCTGAGAGAAACTGCTCTCTAAGAACAACAGGACTGTGACTAGCCCAAGGTTCCCCAGTTGGCTGCGTGTGGAGGAGTGGTCTTTATCGCTAGTGTTGCAGATTGGTTGCAAGAGTGTATCGCTTTCCGGAGGGTGAATCCACTTTTTGGGATTCCCCTGAAAGCGCTACAACGAAGCACTTTTTGCGGATCGGTTTCAGGAGTGTTGCAGATTGTCAACGACGTCGTGCGTTATTGCAAATCAGTAGCGTTTTCAATTAGCAACCATTGTGCTATTTTGAAGGCGTGCAAAAAGGCCCACAGAATCAGCATTTCTGAAGATGGCTATCCAGCCTCTGCTTTAAAACTTCCAAAGGAGAACCCACCACCTCCCGAGGAAGCCTGTTCCACTAAGCAACCGTTTTGTCAGGAATTTCTTCTGGATATTTAGTTGAAAATTCTATTGAATTAATTTCAACAGATTGGTTCTGGTCCGACCCTCTGGGGCAGGGGTAGTCAAACTGCGGCCCTCCAGATGTCCATGGACTACAATTCCCAGGAGCCTGGACATGGACATCTGGAGGGCCGCAGTTTGACTACCCCTGCTCTGGGGCAACAGAAAACAACTCTGCTCCATCTTCTCTATGACAGCCCTTCAAGTATTTGAAGATGGTTATTAGCATTTCACCTCTTAGTTGGTTCCTCTCCAGACAAAGCTCCCTCAAACTTTCTTCATACAATTTGGGCTCCAAACCCCTCACCATCTTTGTTGCCCTCCTCTGGACATGCTCCAGTTTGTCTACATCTTTCTTCAGTCGTGGTGACCCAAACTGAACACAGTACTCCAAGTGCGGTCTTACCAGAGTGGACTAAATTGCTAACATTACCTCTGGACACGATACTTCTTTTAATGCAGCCCAAAATCCCATTTGCCTTTTTAGCCAAGTCACATTGCTGACTCATGTTCAGTGTCTGGTCTACTAAGATCCCCAGATCCTTTTCACACATACTGCCAAAATAAGTCTCACCCATCCTATAGTGATGCATATGCTTTTTCCTACCTAAATGAAGGACCTTACACGAATGAAGTTCATTTTATTCACCTTAGCACAGTTTTCGGTCTTCTGGTGTGTTTGCTACCCCTCTTAGTTTAGTGCAGGGATAGTCAAACTGCGGCCCTCCAGATGTCCACGGACTACAATTCCCAGGAGCTCCTGCCAGCGAATGACTACCCCTGGTTTAGTGTCATCTGCAACTTTAATAAGTATCCCCTCTATTCATCCAAATCATTTATAAATATGTTGAACAACACAGGTCCCAGGACAGATCCCTGAGGCACTCCAGTCATCACTCCTCTCCAAGAAAACGACAAACCATTTACAAGCACCCTTTGGGTGTGATCTGTCAACCAGTTCTTGATCCACCTAACAGTAATAGGATCCATACTGCATTTTACCAACTTGTCAATACGAATTTCATGCGGAAACTTATCAAAAGCCTTAATGAAATCAAGGTAAACTATGTCCACAGCATTCCCCTAATCTAGCAAGGTAGTAACTTTCTCAGAAAAAGATTTAAGGTTAGTCTGATATGAGTTGTTTTTGAGAAAGCCATGCTGACTCTTAGTAATTACAGCCATCCACTCTAGCTGCTCAAGGACTGATTGTTTGATGATTTATTCTAAAAAATTTGCCAGCCATAGATGTCAAGCTGACGGGTCAGTTGATACCCAGGTCCTCCTTTTTCCCCTTCTTGAAGATGGGGACAACATTTGCTCGCCTCCAATCGTCTGGCACTTCACCTGTTCTCCAAGAAGTGTCAAAAATAATGGTCAGAGGCTCAGAAATTCTAGTTCTAGGTGTTTATGGACTACCCTTACAGGGATCCTAGGCCACAACTCCCATCTCTCATCACGTGAAATGATTTTGCCATGTTGAGCACGATCCCCTTGCGAGGGAAGACTGAGGAGAAGAAGGAATTGAACAATTCAGCCCTCTCTTCA
Organism: Paroedura picta; assembly: GCF_049243985.1. Lineage (NCBI taxonomy): Eukaryota > Metazoa > Chordata > Lepidosauria > Squamata > Gekkonidae > Paroedura > Paroedura picta. Next base: position 8,907,463 of record NC_135372.1, on the reverse strand, counting down.
TCACCTGTTATAATGTCACTTTCTGGTCCCCACAATGGTCCTACCATGTCCCTATTCTTTTTCTTACTTTGAATATAACTAAAGAACCCTTTTTTTGGGTTGTATTTATCATTTCTTGATAGTCTAAGCTCATATTGAGCTTTAGTTTTTCTAACATTCTCTCTACAATCCTTGGTTATTTGTTTGTATTCTTCCTTGGTTATAAGGTCCTCCTTCCATTTCCTAAAGAGTCTTTTTTATTACTCAGTTCTTTTGAAAGCTGTTTATGGAGCCACCTGGGTTTCTTGAGGTTCCTCCCAGTTTTCCTTCTCAAGGGAATTGTTTGCGATTGAGTCTTCAGTATTTCACTTTTGAGAAACTTCCCACCTTCTTGGACTTCCATAAGTTTTTCTGACCACAGGATTCTACTCAACATAACTTTATGTTTGTTGTATCTGTGACTATGTACAGCTTTCCCAAAATCATAAAGTCCAAAATCACATGGTCACTACTACCAAGTGTGCCCACAACTTTTACCTCGTCAACCAGTTCTTCCCTATTGGTGAGAATCAAGTCTAAAACAGCAAAGCCCCTGGTTGCCCCTCCCACTATCTGGGAAATGAAGCTGTCGGCAAGACAAGTAAAAATTTACTGGACTTTTCATTTGTAGCAGAGCTGGTCTTTCAACAGGTACCTGGGTAATTGAAATCTCCCGTGACCTCTGGGTCCCATCTCTCTGAGAACTTTGTAATTTGGTCTAGGAGCATCTCATCCAAGTCCTCTGCCTGACCTGGCGGTCTATAGCAGACCCCCACCATAATACCGCTATTATTCCCTACTCCTATTATTATTATTGTTGTTGTTGTTGTTGTTGATGTTGTTTTGATTTATTTCCCACCACTCCCTAACCTGCTCATGGCGGGTCACAATGTCTTAAAAATCCCCATTAAAACTCCCATTAAAAGACTTCAAAATACCCCCAACATGGTGGAAACCCCACTTCCATATGCAGCCTCCTCCAGGCAGCAGTTCTCCTGGTGCAGTCAGCTGGTGAATTCTGCAAATCATCCCACTGACTACTTGCAAAGGCCCCCAGAGGGCTTAGCTCCAGCCCAGATAATTCCTCTCCCCCTTGGCTTAGAATTAGCTAAGGGTTATCCTTTATTCCAGCCATTTCCAACATTTTCACTGTGGAGGAGCCCCCTGAAATAAATTTTCAGGCTTCGATGACCCCTGGAAGTGATGTCAGCTGGCCCCGCCCCAGGAAGTGACATGTCACGAGAAGTGACATCACCACCGGTACCCTTCCCCTTCCTTTCCCCTTCCTTTCACTCCTTTACTGCCTCTATGGCGGCTCCGCCTCATGTAGGATGGAAAGAAGGGGAGGAGATGAGAAGACAGTCCAGGCTCCCCATACCATGCCAAAACTGACTCCCCCCCCCTTTGATTTTTACATGCACAGGCTACCTACCCCCAAGTCCTCTGAGTAGAGATGGCCAGTCCCCTTGTGACTAAGTCCATTAAGGCAGGAAGGGAAAGGCCACGGATCCCCTCTGGAGCTCCCGTGGATCCCTGGTTGGGAATTCCTGCTTTATTCCTTCCAAGCAGATTCTGCCCTTCACCAGAACTTGGGATCCCAAAAGAAACATTAAAAAACCAAATGTACCTGAGCAGGAGAAACCATCTCCGTTGAAACCTTCCCGGCAGGCACAGCGGTATGACCCTGGGGTGTTCAGGCAATTGGCATTCAGGTTGCAGCTATGAGCTTCTGTGGCACACTCATCCAGGTCTGGGGGAAAGGAGGAGGGAGGGGGAGAGAGTCAAGCAGACTCAAACGCAGGGGCCTAATTTACACCCTCGTGCAGCCAATTCACACAGCCTGCAGGAGGCATCCCTGCATGCAGAAAGAAGACTCTAGTCTAGCTTTCTCCTGATGCTCTACTTTTCTGTGTGGAGGCAACTTCAACACAAAAGCAAAACACAAAAATCTTCTGCTTAGAAACCAGAGGATCAGGGAGAATGCTAACAGCCTAACTTTTTAAGTTTGGGGAAAAAATTGTGTATGGAGAAGATCTGTACTCCCTCCAAATGGAAAACTAGTATAGCAGCAAATAATGTCATAGGGCTTTTCTGCGGTATCAATTCCCTCACTTTTTCCTGTTTATTCAAGGTCCCCCCACTGTGTTCTAAATGTGTTTGGATCCCTCTAGTGGTCAATTCAATATTACACAAGTTTATGTCCTGCATAAAAACCTGCAGCTTAAATCTGTAGGGAGATATGCTGGACATAAACCAGTGTAATATCAAATTGACCATTAGAGGGAGCCACAGACATTTAGCACAGACTCCTCATAGAAGAAAAACGAACTTACAAATGAGGAAATTGAGAATGCGCTTAGTCTTCCTGTTGACATTTTTATGCACAAGAAATATTTTATAGAATGGAAAATTAATAATTCTTGTTTACAGAAATCTAACCCATCATTGAAAACCTAGTTCAGCATTTTTTAAATAAACTAGATTTCTATGTGCTGGGATATTTAAAAAAACAGCCCCAATGAAAACAAGATTTTTAATTTTAAAACCAGAAAACTGTGCTTTGGAGAGGGAAAGGAGAGATAGGAGCTTAGTAAAGAAGTAGCACTTTGTATATGCTCAGAGGCACTGCTACTTTCCTCCCTTTAAATATTTCAAGGCTGGGACCTGACACTTCAAATCAGCAAAGGGACTAAAAGTGCATATTTTAGCATTTGTGAAAGTGCCCAAGTAAACTAATAAATAGAATCACCGGATGCCTCGTCCTTTCCCCAGCTCTGTCCACTCACCATTGCACTTGAGGCCTTCGCCCAGCCATCCAGTTCTGCACTTGCACCGGAAACTCCCAGGGATGTTGATACAGGAAGCGTGCATGTCACAGTTGTGTGCCCCGATCTCACACTCGTCAATATCTGGAAGGGAGAAGAAGAAGAAGAAGAAGAGTTGGTTCTTATATGCCGCTTTTCCCTACCCGAAGGAGGCTCAAAGCGGCTTACAGTCGCCTCCCATTCCTCTCCCCACAACAGACACCCTGTGGGGTGGGTGAGGTTGAGAGAGCCCTGATAGTACTGTTCGGTCAGAACAGTTTTATCAGTGCCGTGGCGAGCCCAAGGTCACCCAGCTGGTTGCATGTGGGGGAGTGCAGAATCGAACCTGGCATGCCAGATTAGAAGTCGGCACTCCTAACCACTACACCAAACTGGGAGAGGGGAGGGCAAATTTTGAGCGAGGGCCACTTGGGCACCTTAAATTAGCCAGACATTGTTGCCCTGACCTAGATGGTCCCAGCAAGGCTGATCTTGTCAGTAGCTAAACAGGGTTGCTCCTGGTCACTATTTGGATGGGAATTTCAGGGTCACTTTGCAGAGACAGGCAAATTGGGGAATAAACTGGGGAGTGTTGTTCCTTTTAGTGCCGCTCAAGGTTGGCCAGAAGCATCTGGCTGGCTAATGTTGGTTTCTGGATACAGGTCTTTAGGTGGACTTCTGGTCTGCTCCAGCAGAGCCCTTTGGACATTCTTGCTCAGATTCCTCCCCTCCCACCAGTCTGCTCATAATATTGCTGATTTCTTTTGAATCTCCTTCTTAGTTGTCTTATTCTTAACGCAAAGATCAGATTGCCCCCTGTCTCCATGTGCACTATAGAACAGCTCTCATCACCAGCCTGAGGACTTTAGTACCCTCTGGCTTTGAATGGAACCTCCATGTTCAGAGGCAGTACCCTGTGGACACCAGTTGCTGAGTGTGGGTCGTAACAGTGGAAGTCTTGGGCCTCCATACCCCAGCTGGATAACCTGGATTCCCGCATCAAACCCCAGATCTCACCCACCTGTACAACCTGTGGTCCCCTTCTTGACGAAGTACCCAAGCTGGCAGTGACAGATGAAAGATCCCTTGGTGTTTTCACAGTCCCCATGCAGACAGATGTTGGGATTCAAATCACACTCGTTCACATCTGCATGGCGAAGACAAGTGCATTCAGAAGAACGTTTGCCCTAATCTAGGGCTGCCCACAATACCCCTCCCCCCATCCTCGGAGACAACCTGTGAGTGCCATGGGCCCATAATCTTAATATTCTTTTGTTTCAAGCCTCTTTCTGTGCAGGTTCAACAGTGCATTTAGGGTATGGAGACCAGGGCAGAGTCTGCACAGGGCCTTTTATCCACCCCAGTCCGAATAAATTCTCTCCGTGTACACTGAATTTGATTTCCATTTTATTATTATTATTATTATTATTATTTCGATTTATTTCCCGCCACTCCCAAATGGCTCGCGGCGGGTTACAATGTCTTAAAAAACCCATTAAAACTCCCATTAAAAGACTTTAAAATGTCACAACATGGCAGCACAATAATAAGATCCCCTTCCTACCCCCATTCCTAAAAAAGGGGGGGTGGAGGAGAAGGAGGTCAACGATGTTCAGGAAGCCCGAGGGAGAGCAGTCGATGTACCCCGGCAGCCCCAGCCTCAACCATAGACCTGGCGGAAGAGCTCCGTCTTGCAGGCCCTGCGGAACGTTAAAGGGTCCCGCAGGGCCCGCAGCTCACCTGGGAGCTCATTCCACCAGGTGGGGGCCAGGACCGAAAAGGCCCTGGCCCTGGTCGAGGCTAGGCGTGCTTCCCTAGGGCCGGGAACGACCAGAAGATTCTCACTCGCAGAGCGCAGAGCCCTGCGGGGGGCATAGGGCACTAGGCGGTCCCTCAGGTATGTGGGTCCCAGCCCGCGTAAAGCCTTAAAGGTTAGAACCAGAACCTTGAACCGGATCCGGACAGCAATTGGTAACCAGTGCAGCTGCCTCAGCATAGGCTGGATGTGGGCCCTCCAAGGTGTGCCGGTGAGGACCCTAGCGGCTGCATTTTGTACCAGCTGGAGTTTCCGGATCAGAGACAGGGGTAGGCCCGCGTAGAGCGAGTTACAGAAATCTAATCTGGAGGTGACCGTTGCATGGATCACAGTGGCCAGGTGTTCGGGGGACAGGTAGGGCGCTAGTAGCCGGGCTTGGCGAAGATGGAAAAATGCCTGGCTGGCTACTTTCCTGACCTGCGCCTCCATAGTCAGGGAGGCATCAATGGTCACACCCAAGTTTCTAGCCTGGGACGCGATGGTAAGATGCGCCCCTGCCAGGGTGGGTAAATGCGCTTCCTGTTCCCGCCCCCTACTTCCCAGCCACAGGACCTCCATCTTGGAGGGGTTGAGTTTCAGGCGACTCTGCTCAAACCATTCTGTCACTGCTTCCAAACATCTGGCGAATGGTTCTGGGGGGGAGTCTGGGTGGCCGTCCATGAGGAGATAGAGCTGGGTGTCATCAGCGTACTGATGGCAGCCCAACCCAAAACTCCGTACCAGCTGGGCCAGAGGGCGCATGAAGATGTTAAATAGTGTGGGGGAGAGAACCGCGCCCTGTGGGACCCCACAAGGGAGTCCATAAGGGCGCGAGAGCTCATCCCCCACTGCAACCCTCTGGGTCCGGTTCTGGAGGAAGGAGCGTATCCAGCGCAAGGCTGTACCCCGTATCCCCGTACCGGCGAGGCGGTGGCCCAATATCTCATGGTCCACGGTGTCGAAAGCAGCCGACAGATCCAGAAGGACCAGCACGGCTGACCCGCCTCTATCCAGCTGGCGACGGAGATCATCCAGCAAAGCGACCAACACCGTCTCCACCCCGTGGCCAGGACGGAAGCCAGACTGATATGGATCGAGTGCCGAAGTTTCATCCAAGAAAGCTAGGAGCTGGTCCGCCGCAGCCCTTTCCACCACCTTGCCCAGGAACGCTAGATGCGACACCGGGCGGTAGTTGGCAGGGTCCTGCGGGTCCAGCGTTGATTTTTTCAGGAGAGGGCGAACCACTGCCTCCTTCAGCCGCTCGGGGAATTCCCCGGAACTCAGGGAAAGGTTGATAATATCCCTGAGTTGGCCTCCTATCCCCTCTCCGCTCCCCTTGAGAAGCCAAGAGGGACAGGGATCAAGGGGGCAGGTGGTCGCCCTGACCGACCCCAGCAACTTGTCCACTTCGGAAGAAGAGAGCCGTCTGAAGCCATCAAACCTTGCTGCCAAAGACGGCCAACAGGTCTCCAGTTCATTTACTGTATTAATTGTGACAGGAAGGTCATGGCGAAGCGACAAGACTTTATCCGCAAAAAAGCTCGCTAATGCCTCGCAGCCAAGTGCCAATTGACTAATATTTTGGCGCCCCTGAAGGGCGGTAAGGGATCTAACTACCCTAAATAATTGGGCCGGGCGAGAGCTTGCGGACGCGATTTCCGTGGCGAAGAACTCTCGCTTCGCCACTTTCACCGCCATCTCATACGCCCTCATAAGCGTGCGATAAGATGTTCTTGCAGCTTCGTCGCGAGTCTTCCGCCACACTCGCTCTAGTCGTCTCACCTCCCTCTTCTTTTCCCGGAGCACCCCCGTGTACCAGGGGGCCCGTTTGAGTCGAGGGCAGAGAGGACGCTTAGGGGCAATCTCATCTATAGCGGCTGTCAGACGGGACTGCCAGTCCTCTACTAACGCCGCCAGTGAGTTGCCAGGAGGCATCGGGTCCCGCAGAGCATTCCGGAAACCAATTGGATCCATGAGTCTCCGCGGGCGGGCAAAAGTGCGCCCGCCGCCCAACTGGGGAGGGGGTGGCATCACAAGCCGGGCCCGCAGGGCATAGTGGTCTGACCATGGCACGGCCAAAGCTGGCTCCAGAACCACCTCTATCCCGGCACCGAAAATCAAGTCAAGCGTGTGGCCGGCGTGATGAGTGGGACCGGCAACAAATTGCGAGAGCCCTAGTGTCGCCATGGATGACACCAGGTCCCCACCAAGTCCTGAAGTGGGCGAGTCCGCGTGGACATTGAAGTCACCCAGGATTAAGAGCCTAGGGAACTGCAATGCCCAGGCGGCCGCCGCCTCCAGCAGGCGGGGCAGGGCATCTGGTGGCGCGTTGGGCGGACGGTATACCAGCCAGATGGCCGCGCTCTCGACCGAGCCCCACCCAATACCGACACACTCCACTCCACTGATTTCCGGCACCGGGAGAGCCCTGCAGGCGAGAGTCTCCCGGGCCAGAATTGCCACCCCCCCTCCCCTCTTATGGGTCCGAGATTGGTGTAGGACCGAGAATCCTGGGGGGGGCAGTTCTTTCAAGGCCACCGACTCCCCCTCCCTCACCCAGGTCTCGGTCACGCAAGCAAGGTCCGCCCCCGACTCTGCAAAGAAGTGCTGCAGAGTGGAGGTCTTGTTCTTAATCGACCTTGCATTGCACAGGACCAAGATCGGACCCTCCCTAGCCTCCACCCTCACAGCCCTGGGGATGGGACGGAGATTAGAAGGGGATCGAGCACACCCAGGGCGCCGGCCGTGTCTCCACCGCCAGGTCCTATGCGGGACACCAGTGCTCCCACCCCTTCTCTTGTCCAACCTCCTCCCCCAGCCATAGCTTTTGGGCGCTTTAAATTTTCCCGCTGCGACATGCATAATTGACCTGCAGTGACCCTACCTTTCCCCCGCGATATCCAGGAGCAGAGATAACCTGGTACAATTGATCAAGCAGCTGAGGTAGAGAAGCAGGCTGTCCCTGATTAGATGGCTGCCAGTTCAAAGACTTCCCTTATAATGGAAGTGGATTGCAGTGAATAGTTCTTGCAGGGATCCACCTGCTTTAATGCAGGCATCCCCAATGTACTGTCCATAGTCTGCTTTGCTAAGAGAGATTTGATTGGCTGCGCAGAGTTTTTAAAAATGTTGTTAACAGCAGCTGCCACCACAGCAAAAAGATCTTTGCTGTGTACCGAAGAGAAGCGGCTGCAGCCATTTTCAGGATGGCTCCGCCTCCTGGGGCAGCCATTTTGTGGCTGCACCCACCATGCTGTGTCAACTTCCAAAGATGCCTACAGGTTCAAAAGGGCTGGGGATTCCCTTGCCTCTGGTAGTTTTGTTTGCATTGTTCAATAATCGTATATTCCTAGCCCTGTCCCCTTGTTCTTTGGTTGTCTTAGGCTGTCTCACAACACTGCTCAATATCCTGTAATCTGCCTTGAACCTCAAGGCTTTTTTCCTTACCAATACATGTCTTCATGTCCAGGGAAGCCATGAATCCATCAAAGCACAGGCACCGATATTCCCCTGGGATGTTGGTACACTGACCTCCATCACAGATATCCGGGTTATCCTCACACTCATCGATATCTGGAAGGCAGCAACGAGAGAAATGATCTTTGTTTCTGGTGTTCTCACCTTGCAACAATGCAGATGTACGGAAGCCTGGCTAACCACTCTAATGACCCTAAATACCCCCAAAAGAGGCCATCTCTTCCATTTATTTATTTAATTTATTATTTAGATTTACAGGCTGCCCCTTATGAGCCCGTCATCTTGGGGCGACGTAAAACAATAAAGCCACTAAAAACACATAAATACCACAAAATTGCTAAAGATAACATTAGATCCTTGCAGGGTCTTTGCTTGTTGGTTCCCCATAAAGGGAACTTGTGGGAGGAGATCCCTACTGGTTGGGGAGGCCTATATATTGTTGTTGTTATTATTATTTACATTTATTTCCCGCCACTCCCAAGAATGGCTTGTGGTGGGTTACAAATCATCCCCACTAAAACCGCCTTAAAACAACACAGGGACATAAAAAAGCGTACAATAAAACCAAAACCAGAGCAAAAACATGGCGGTGATGTTCGATTGATCAAATCAAATTTATTTATTTGATACAGCACTGTGGCCAGATAAAACAGATAGCGAGAAAAAACATTTCACAGTAAAAAATTGCAAAATCAAGGAGCCAGTACAAAATTTAAAATATATAAAATTGTATAATTGATGCGTACATTATAAAAAATGCATAGTAAAATACCTCTAAAAATCTTCACTTAAGCTTAAGTTGTCTTTCCCGTGTGCTCACCACATGCGCACAAAATTTGGCAACCTGCTTAATAATATGGCCCCTGCTATTCCACAGGAGGAATTTTACTTTTTCTTTGTTTGAACTGGTGGAGGAATTCCTGAGTAATGGGAGGATGAATTTATTTCTCGCAGAGCTAAAAGTAGGGCACCTTAAGAGGACGTGTTCGATTGACTCTATCTCCCCGGAATTACAGGGGCAGAGTCTTTCAGCTAATGAGGTTTTCTTGAAGCGACCCACCAGCATGGCAGAAGGTAATGTTCAATTCTCCAACCCCCCCCCCCCCCAAACACATATCTAAATAAGGGAGTAGGGAGAGGTGGCCATCCATGACACATGGCCCACCGCTGATTAGCACTGGGGAGGCTCCAGTCAGATCTTCCTCACTGCTCCGGCCTCAACCTGGTGGAAGAGCTCCATTCTGCAGGCCCTGTGGAATGCTGAGAGCTCCGCAGGGCCTGTAGCTCAGACGGGAGTTCCTTCCACCAGATAGGAGCCAGCACCGAGAAAGCCTTGGTCAAGGCCAGGCATACTTCCCTAGTACCAGGAATGACCAGCAATTTGGTACCTGCAGAGCGTAAAGCTCTACGGGGGGGCATAGGGCAACAGGTAGTCCCCCAGATATGTGGGTCCCAGACCGCGAAGGGCCTGTTCTGATCTTCTGGGCATACTGGCCTCAACCAGATTCCTGGCGGAAGAGCTCCGTCTTGCAGGCCCTGCGGAACTGTGCTTAGCTCCTTCAGGGCCCTGATGTTCACCGGGAGCTCATTCCACCAGGCGGGGGCCAGGACCGAAAAGGCCCGGGCCCTGGTCAAGGCCAATCACACTTCTTTGGGGCTGGGGACAACCAATCGGTTGGCTGTAGCTGACTGCAGCATTCCCTAGGGGGCGTATTCAGACAGGTGGTCCCTAAGATAACACAAATCCATAACAGGGGAATGATAATTCAGAGGTGAAGCACTGGGTATTTGTGAGTGTGTGTATGTATGAATCACGGCATTAGAAACCATGGGGCTTCGCCTTCCCTTGGCAGTCCTTTTGCTACCCGATTTTCCATCCCTTGATAACATTCATGATATTGTTATTTCATTGTCATTATCAATAACAACATCAACCACAAAACACCACCAATGCCGTCCACAATTTATGCAGTTCCTATGGCCATCGCTACATCTTCTGGCAGTGAATCCCACATTATCATCCAACACAGAGTAAAGTGGTATTTCCTTATGTCTGACCTGAACCTTCCACCCATCAGCTTCCCTGGTTGCCCTAGTAATTTGGGAGAGGGGGGGAAAAGTTATTTTTGTCCACTCTCTCCACCCCACGCACCATTTTATAAACCTCTCTCACCTGTGAATGGTCTCTTTTCTCAACTCAAAAGCCCCCGACTCTTCAGCCGCTCCTCAAAAGGAAGGTGCTCCAACCCCCTCGTCATCTTGGCCACCCTCCTTTGTTCTTTTTTAGCTTTGCAATGTCATCATCATCATCATTTCCCTCCACTCCCTGAGAGGCTCTTGGCGGGTAACAATAGTCCGGTCCCATTAAAATACCCATTAAAAGACTTTAAAAAATCCCAACATGACAGAAAATAATCTCATTTCCACCCCCCCTACCAGAGAGAGCAGCAGGGAGAGTGGAGAGGAATGATGTAACTTCCAATCCCAGCGGAGGGGTGATGGTTCTACTTCGCTGACCCCAGCCTCAACCATAGACCTGGCGGAAGAGCTCCTGTTTACAGGCTCTGAGGAAAGCTGACAAATCCCGCAGGGCCCGCAGATCACCCGGGAGCTCATTCCACCAGGTAGAGGCCAGGACCGAAAAGGCCCTGGCCCTGGTTGAGGCTAGGCGCGCTTCCCTGGGGCTGGAACGACCAGCAAATTCTCACCCTCAGAGCACAAGGCCCTGCAGGGGGGCATAGGGCAACAGGCAGTCCCTCAGGTATGTGGGTCCCAACTTGCGTAAGGCCTGAAAGGTTAAAACCAGAACCTTGGACCGGATCCGGACAGCAACTGGCAGCCAATGCAGCTGCTTCAGCACAGGCTGGATGTGGGCCCTCCAAAGTGTGCCGGTGAAGACCCTAGCAGCTGCATTTTGCACTAGCTGAAGTTTCCATATTAAGGACAAGTGTAGGGACACCGGGACACTGGGAGTTGCAGATCTCTCTGTGTGTGTGTGTCTCTCTCCCTCTCCCTCTCGCTGTGTGTCTCTCGGTATGCTGGTGTGCCTCACAGCAGGAGGCAGAGCAGGTAATGAGGGCTGGTTTGTAGGAGGGAAGCAGGTAATGAGGGCTGGTTTGTAGGAGGGTGTGCAGTTTGGGGCAGCTAACTCTGTCTGTCTGTCTCTCCCTTCATCGCAGCAAGGGTGGCTCTCTGTGTCTCTTTCAGCAGCTTGGGGCAGCTCTCTCTGTGCCCCTCTCTGCCTCCCTCGCAGCAGGAGTGATAGGAGGGAATGAGGGCTCGTGTTCGGTCTGGCAGGGATCTGTGTGTCTCTCTCTGTCTCTGGCGCGTCTGAGAGGAACTTTGCTAGCATCCAGGGAGGGAGGGCAGGAGCTGTAGGGGCAGGGCCAATCAGTGTTGCTGGCTGCATCCCGATTGGCCCTATTTGAACTCGGGCAGCCGGACACGTCCCACCCTCCAGGCTCACAAATATATGTGAATCATGGATAAGGATAACTGGCCTTTTCTCCCTAAGGGGCACCGAAAGCAGCTTACACTGTTTTTGTTCTTCTCACATCAACCCACTGAGGAAGGTTAGGCCAATGACTGGCCCAGGGTCACCCAGCAAATTTCCAGGGCAGGGGAAGGGGATCTGACCCCTCCTGGATACTATCCCAACTCCATCTTTTTCAACCTTTTGACCATGGAGGAGTTCCTGAAATAATTTCAGGCTTTGGGGAGCTCTAAACTATGCTGGAAGCGATGTCAGCTGACCATACTTTCCTGTCCTGCCCAAAGAGGACTGAAGGGGAGGAGAGAAAAGAGGTGGTTTGAGGCAGGAGTAGTGTCCAGGCTCTGCCCCCTTTCCCCAGCACGGTAACTATGCGAGAATGCCACCCCCTTTCCTGCTTTCACAGCAATGCCGGAATAGCTCGTGGCTGAATCTATTGAGCAAGCTGTTCAGTACCAGATGTTAAGGGGGCCCTACAGAAAGCAGTCAGCTCTCCAAGGGTCCGCAGCTCCTCTGTGAGCTCATTCCACCAGGTAGGGGCCAGGACCGAAAAGAACCTGGCCCAGGTCGAGGCTTGTCCGCATACACTCTTACTGCATGTTTTATTTTGTACGATACTGTATTTTAGGATATCTTAAATTCTGGTTTTAGCAGATATATCACCTCATCTTATGCTGGTCCATGACTGTAATAAAAGTCTGTCGTGTCATGCTTATCAATCAGAAACATGAAGAAGACCTCTGAAATGCCCTTCCCATACATCTCGCATCCTCCGGGGTTCACTCCAAGAGAAACGTTGCCACGGTAGCTATGGGTGGACAGGTAGATCTGTCCCTCACCTGTGCATGACCTTTTATCAGGCATCAGGGCGTATCCCTCACTACAGCTGCACTCGTAGCTACCCTCGGAGTTAGCACAGTGGGTATCACAGCCCCCGTTCATGATGGTGCACTCGTCGATATCTGGAAGGAGAAGGAAGGAGATCGCTGGTCAAAGACGGCACTGGTAAAGAGAACCATAGTGGGGAAGGACAACACCCCATAGTCTTCAGGTCAGGGGAGAGAGCTTTCCCTGCTCTGCATGTCCACCAGTTTAGATGTCGGGGGCAACACTGATCCCAGGAGGCAAGGAGCCAGGAGACTCACCCACGCAGCCTTGCCGGTCCGGTGTGGCCTGGAACCCAGAATCACACGCACACTGGTAGGTCCCAATGATGTTGACGCAGTGGCCGTTACGGCACAAATTGCTGCTGAGGGAGCACTCGTTGATGTCTTCAGACAGGAGGGGAGAGGACGAAGACAGAGAAAGGACAAAAGATGGTCTCAGATAGCGTTTGAGTCAGCAGAAAAGGGCAACAGTCCAGGAGCACCTTCAAGACTAACAACCTTTGTGGCAGGGAAAGGCAGCTTCTGTGAGCCACTGTTCATGTCTTCAGAGCCACAAATTTAGTTAGTCTTGAAGGTGCTCCTGGACTACTGCTCGTGTTGTTACAGACAGACTAGCATGGCTGCCCATTTTGAGCTAGTTCCCCAGGAAGCATCCCATTTGGCTCCATTTAAACTACAGTGGTCAAGTGTTTGTCTATTGGGGAGTATATTGAGATAAGAAGAGCCTCTTGTGGCACAGAGTGATAAGGCAGCCGTCTGAAAGCTTTGCCCATGAGGCTGGGAGTTCAATCCCAGCAGCCGGCTCAAGGTCGACTCAGCCTTCCATCCTTCCGAGGTCGGTAAAATGAGTACCCAGCTTGCTGGGGGGTAAACGGTAATGACTGGGGAAGGCACTGGCAAACCACCCCGTATTGAGTCTGCCAAGAAGACGCTGGAGGGCGTCACCCCAAGGGTCAGACATGACTTGGTGCTTGCACAGGGGATACCTTTACCTTTACCTTATTGAGATAAGGGGATCTATTTAGGGTTTTTGGAATGCTGACAGAAGGGAAGGGAATCAGATCTGCACACTGGGGTGTGGTGAGAGGCAGGGGAAGTGCAGATTAACTTGTTCCTCCTCATCCTCATTCCACTAATCAAATCCAGTTTCCCCCCTGGATATCATGGTGATACCCAAGATTTATCAGGAGCTGAACCACATTTTCCATAGTAGTTCTTCTCTACGACAATAAGGAAAATGAAAATTCGATATCTGCATGATTAGGGTTGCAGCAAACCAGTTTTTATGCGTTTGCAGAGACATTTCCCCCTGTCAAAATCCCCTCCAATTCCTATCCCAACTAATGGGTGATACAACTTCCTTCCTTCTCTAGCTAGTAACTGGGATTGTCACAAAAATAAACTGGCCACATGGCATGGGTAGCTAAAGACGCAAATATATAAGGAAAGTTCCAAGTTTATTTTGTGGTAGCAAGAACCTCCATAAAGGCTTCTTTATTTTAACTTGCTTATCAAGAGCTCCCTTTTGACTAGCTTATCAAGAATTGTATGGTTTCCGGTAAGACTATTTTCAAATAAAAAAAAATCTTCATCAGAATTCCAATTATGAAGAAGAAGAAGAGTTGGTTTTTATACTATCTGCTTTTCACTGCCCGTAGGAGTCCCAAAGCAGCTTACTCTGTATGGCTGAGAGAACTCTGATGGAACTGCTTGTCAGAACAGCTCTAACAGGACTGTGACTAGCCCAAGGTCAGCTGGCTGCATGTGGAGGAGTGAAGAATCAAACCCACCTCACCAGATTAGAAGCCACTGCTCCTAAAAAACTACACCACACTGGCCCCAGGCACATGCTCCATTCAAACACTGATGAAAATTTGAAGGGAGTATGTGCCTGTTAACAGCTCTAGAACAAGATATTACTGGAATTCTGATGAAGATTTCTGGACAAACAAATAACAGGGACTGGGCAGTCTGATGGAAAGGTTGGTTGATTTCAATATTTAACTCTGTAATATATTCATAGTAGCATTAATTTCAGCTTGTCTTTTAGGTGAATGTATTTTAATTATGATGCATTCCACCGCGAGTCCACAGAGAATGGGTGGACTCTGAGTCCGCAGTAATGGGTTTAAACTTCAAGTACAACGATATAGGCTAGATATCAGGAAAAATTTTTCACAGTCAGAGTAGTTCAGCAGTGGAATAGGCTGCCTAAGGAGGTGGTGAGCTCCCCCTCACTGGCAGTCTTCAAGCAAAGGTTGGATACACACTTTTCTTGGATGCTTTAGGATGCTTAGGGCTGATCCTGCGTTGAGCAGGGGGTTGGACTAGATGGCCTGTATGGCCCCTTCCAACTCTATGATTCTATGATTCTATGAGATAGGGTGGAAAACCAATACAATAGGGTTTGGAGGCCTGAATCCATTCACTTGTACTTACCGACACAGGCGTTACCCTCAGAAGTGAGCTCATGTCCTGGGGGGCACAGACACTCAAAACTGCCCTCAATGTTGACACAGACCCCCCCTCGGCAGAGCAAGGGGTCTCTCTCGCATTCATCGATATCTGAAAGACAAGGAATGCATGGGTGGGGAGATGAACATTGGGTGATCCAGGGCGGACTGAGAGTGTCACATCGTCTTTCCTCTAGTTTTTTGGGAAATCAGTTCTCATCAACTATATTGACCAGCAGTAATTGCTATTGGGGGGGAGGGGGGATTTGTCGCTGACAAAATTCAGCCCTCTTGCCGGTTGACTTTTATCAATCGTTGAATTTGTTTGTTTCTGGCATCTCTTCATAATTTTGTTCTTTCTGCCACACAAGCCCACCGTGTGTTCTGTACCCCACTCCCCACCAAACAGCCGCCGATACACGGGAGATGATAAAACCAGAGGTTTTCTTGACGACCCCAGAAGGGTTTCCTGAATGAGTAGGAGTTAATTAATATGTTATATAGTTTTTCAGTTTGTCAAACATTTATCAGGTATTATGGCCATATATGGTGATGTTGACTCCCCACGGCGGCCAATGAGAGGCCTGGAGGGGGTGGGAAGGGGAGGGGCCCAGGTGGGCGTGTCCACAGCTCTGTTTCCCAACCATACTCTGCATGATCGTGTCACTTCTGGGGTTTCTCAAAGTCTGAAGAATGTTGCAGGGGTTTCTCAGCAATACAGGAGTTGAGAAAGACTGGTTTATTAGCTACCAGAATGGAAGATGTGGGTTGGTGGAACTCAGATGACCCCCTTGTAACATTCAGTTTGGATGCCGTATTTTGGGGGGTAAGGAAAGGGCAAAAGACTAAACAATCTGACTATCTCGCCTGGCCTTTGTCCAAACAAGGCAAGAATGTTTTCTGAGGCTCATGCTCCATATGCTCCATAAGCATATGCTCCATAAGCATATGCTCATGCTCCATAAGAATCCCTGGCCCTAAAGAAGTCCGTCTGGTCTCGACCAGGGCCAGAGCATTCTCTGTTCTGGCCCCTACCTGGTGGAACGAGCTCCCAGAGGAGATCAGGGCCCTGACGGAGCTTAAACAGTTCCGCAGGGCCTGCAAAAAGGAGCTCCTCCACCAGGCATTTGGCCGAGACCAGACGTAATCTACAGCGACCAAGGGCCCCTGCTCCCCCCCCACCCCCCCTCAGAATTAAATCAATAAGCCACCCCCCTCAGAATCCCATCAACAAGCCCTGGACCTGTTTGTATCACAACTGTTTACTGTTATACTGTGTTGTGTTGGTTGCAATTGTTGGTTATCAATGTAGATGTTCTACAGACTGTTTTATGTAAGGTTCTCTGTTATAATGTAAACCGCCCTGAGCCTCCGGGGAGGGCGGTATAGAAGTATGATAAATAAAATAAATAGATAAATATTAGTTAGAGTACATCTGGTGGTACTTTATGGTGATTCCAAGGTGGGCATTGAGAGATGGTGGGGTAGCCTGGATGAAACAGCCAGCTGTCCCAATTTTTGTAAAGAAACCTAGCTTCAATCCTGCCAAAACTTTTCCCCCACTCCCTCACTCACCCATGCAGTTCTTCATCATCATAAACCCGCTTTCGTAGCCTTCGAAGCATTCGCACTCAAAACTGCCGGGCGTGTTGACGCAGGAGCCGTGGCCGCACAAGTCTGGCGAGATCCGGCATTCGTCGATGTCTGTGAGGGGCAGAAGAGAGACCTGGGCAGAGCCTGCACTTGCTTTCTTTATTCCATTGTCAATCCTGTTGAATTCAGATTGCTTTGAACTTGGGTCTTTCTCTCCCCCCTCCTCCCCATTGAAACAGGAAAGTCTTCTGCACGCGATGAGGGAGGCTCAGAAGAGGGGGGGAGGCAAATGGAGACTCTTTCTTTGTTTTCTTGAAGGGGGGAAGAGGATCCAAGAAGTCAGAGGAGGGAGGAAAAAATCCTTTTCTTGAAGGGGGGGAGGAGGAGAAGGATCGAAGAAGGCAGAAAAAAAATCCAAAACCAACAGAAGTTGAGAGAACGTAGGGGCTTCTCCTTTAAGGCAAGTTTGTCACATGACCACCTGTAGCCAATCACGGAGGAGAGCCCAGATTCAAAACAATGCGATTTTTAAACATATTGGGGATTAAAAGCACTCCAAGATATTGCACAATAAAGGTAGGGTCACTCCGGATCAATCCTTCTTGCTGCAGAAGGAAAATTTAAATCGCCCCAAATCCAAAAGGAAATCGCATTCTGTGTAGAGGGCAGGGACTGAATCGACCTGGGATTGGAATAAAAGCTCCGTGCAGTTTACACCCTGGCTGAGCAGGCGACAAAGTGCTGGGGTCGTTACACGTCCCTCTCGCCCCGCTGATCTGTCCCCCAAAGTGTGGCAAGGAGACAGAAGACACTGTTTTGCAAGGCGGAGCCCTCAGGACTGAATCCTTCTCCATTAAAGAAAGCAACAAATCCCTCACACAGAAAATGAGCAGAAACTCATCTTGGCATGGATGAGCATCCCATCAACATTCCCTGCATGTTGAAAACTAGCTTTTCAGGAAGTAATGCTCCCAAATACACATGATTATTTATTTATTGTATGGCGTGTGTCAGGTAGCCAGGAGATCTGAGGACTTTTTGGCAGGAAGGCAAGGGATATTTGGAGGGGGTCTGCCATTGCCTGCCTCTGCCTCATGACCCCCTAGTGTTCCTTAGAGGAAGTACCACCCAGATCCTTGGAGGTCTCCCATCCAAAAACTAGCCAAGGTCGGCCCTGTTTAGCTTCCGAGATGTGATAAGACTTGGCTTAATTTATTGACTATCATTCATTTGAGCTGTTTTTAATCTCTCCTCCTAGCCCAAGCAATAACAAACTACAGCTAGGTTTAATTTGCACACAGGCTAATCATAAACCGATAGGGCGTGTGTGATTTTTCTGTTATTTATATACCTGTGCACCCCTACAGAAACCAAGCACAGGGAGGCAGTAATGCACACGGTGTAACAGCACTGGGAATGCTCTGGGCAAACTTCTGATAACCACAATGTGTTCTAATTGCATAATTACAGGGGGGGGGGGAAACAGGATGGAATGGGGTTAGCAAGACCAGGGCTGCTGCAAAGTTGCCCAAACGAAAACAGTCAGGACCTTCAAAGGCTGAATGTCTATATTAATGTTAAAATTATACAACTTTTTATTTTATATATACACACACACCACCTTCCACTGGTGAACAATTCCGGCATTGGAATCCCCGCCCTCAAAATCTGCAATTTGATGCCTCTTTCCACCACAACTTTCACAGCACCTTCATGCTCCTTCGTACCCCTGAATTTCTTAAAGCAGCTTAAACATTCGCCTTCCCTTCCTCTCCCTGCAACAGACACCCTGCGAGGTAGGTGGGGCTGAGTGAGAGAACTGGGGCTGGCCCAAGATCGCCCAGCTGGCTGCATGTGCAGGAGTGGGCTATGAACCCTGGGGAGTCTGGGGGGGGGAGAAACGGGGGCACGGGCTGGCCTCTGCCTTACCTGTGCAGTTCCTTTCCTCGGCATCCAGCGCGAAGCCGCTGCCACAGAGACACCGGAAGCTCCCGATGGTGTTGCGACAGACGCCGTGGGTGCACAGTCCGGAGAACATCTTACATTCGTTCACGTCTTTCCAGGAAAGAAGCCAAAGGAAGGCCAATTAGGAAGCTTTCGAAGGGCGAGTGAGGGGTGTGCAGTTATGTAATGCATTCATCCGCCTATGAAAAAGGCTGCTAGAAGTTCCCCCAAAGGCTCTAGCTCTCATTGAGGTAGGAAACCTAAGCGGTGCCACTTCAGAGGGCAGAAGGTTGTATTTGGGGAACCTTTGGCCCAGGCACTGCCAACCTCAGAAGGTGGCAAAGGCAACGAGGAAGCCTCAAAAGATCCTTATCCAATACAGTGTGCAAGTGCTCCTTGCTATTGCTGTATCCCGTCCCCCCCAACCCTGAATGGAGAGGCAGCTGTCATTCACTTCCTTTGGAAGAGGAAGAAGAAGACCTGGCGTTTTATACCCTGCTTTTCATTACCCGAAGGAGTCTCAAAGCGGCTTACAAACACCTTTCCTCTCCCACCCTGGGATGTAGGTGGGGCTGAGAGGGCTCTGAGAGAACTCCTCTGTGAGAACAGCTCTAAGAGAACTGTGACTAGTCTTTTGTCACCCAGCTGGCTGCATATGGAGGAGTGGGGAATCCAGCCCCGTTCGAGGCCACTGTTCCTTAACTATTATGCCACGCTGGAGAGAAAAGGATCCATTGCATCCCCCGTCTGTGGCCCTAAGCAGGGAAACCCACTGTAGGGCATCTTGCCAAGTGCCTTCTTGAGTGGTCCTGCCGGGGGGCCCCAGTGGTAGGATCCTAGAATCCTAGAGTTGGAAGGACCCTCCAGGGTCATCTAGTCCAACCCCCGGCGGAAGGCAGGGCATTCAGATCTGATGGGGGGAGCTGCGATTGGTCACCTTCCTCGGTCTTCCACTCACCTTTATAAAAAGGTCGGCCGGACAGGACGTCCCCCCTGTTGGCGAAACCAGGTCCTCGGGGGCAGATGGCTTTGTACTCCGCGGAGCCGGGCTTGGGGCATTCCTCGCAGTCGCTGCCCCAGGCCGAGCCCACGGAACAGCAGCACAAGTCGATGCGGTACTTTCCCGGGAGGGGCTCCGTGCACTCGTCCTCCGCCCACTTCATGTAGCACTGCTCCAGCCGCACGTCTGGAGAGAAGGAAAAGAGCCGCTCCTTCGTACCCCGCATGTTACTCTGGATTTCTTAGAGCAGCTTAAACTTGCCTTCCCTTCCTCTCCCCGCAACAGACACCCTGCGAGGTAGGTGGGGCTGAGAGAGCTCTGAGAGAACTGGGACTGGCCCAAGGTCACCCAGCTGGCTGCATGTGGAGGAGTGGGGCATCAAGCCCGGCTCTCCGTATTAGAGGCCGCCACTATTAGCCACGACACCAAGCCACGGCAGAGAGAACAGTGTGGTTGCCTTACGGCATTTGCAAGCCAGCCACAATGAGAGAGAGAGAGTCTAACCAAAAACCTTGCTTTTTCTTCAAGGACATAGCTGGAGGGGGACCATGTTAAAGAGCTTCTATTGTCCCTCGCCTGTTGCCCTCAGGTCCCTGTGTAGCTGCTGATCCAACCAACTGGGGATCCCTGGGGACCCAAAATAGGTTTGGCCTCAACCAGAGCCAGGGCCAAAAAAGCCTGGGGGAACGAACTCCCTGAGAACATCAAGGCCCTGACAGAACGTCCCAAGTTCCACAGAGCCTGCAAGATGGAGCTCTTCAGCTGGGCCAATAGCTGAGGCCAGTCAGAGTCAAAGCTACAGTTACTGGGCTTCCCTCTCCTCTTCCCCCCCTTCCCCTCTCCCCTCATTTCACCGCCCTTAAACGATGAGTCTGAGACGAGCGGTATACAAATCAATCTATGAATGAATGAATGAATGAATGAATGAATGAAAGAATGAATGAATGAATGAATGAATGAATGAATGAATGTTGGGGGAGTTGATCAGCTGCCCATCCCTATTTTTCTTGACAGAGGGAAGATCCAGGCGACTTCATGAGAGTCTAAGGAGGCCTCCCCAAACCAAGCTAGCACCGATTTCCTCTCAGGAATGAGACCAAAATTTTTTACTGCAGGACAGAAGGCTACATGTGGTTGTAGGAGTATTTTAAGGTGTCAGCTCAAAGGGAGTTGCTCTGGGAATATGAAGGAAGAATTCAGAGAAACTTTGCTGACGAAGTCTTAATAGAATGAAACGGGGAGCTGGAATCTGGACACTTGTTTGTCAAAGCTTTTTACTACTTCACTTCAATTGGTTTATGCAATTTACAACTCCTTATCTCAACCGTTTACAACATAAAGTGTGAACCCCAAGACAGCGCAGCAAAAATTAGTACTGACAATCGATTCACTGTCTGTTGATGTATGAAAAAAAGTACAGTCTGATTGATGTACTATGGCAGGGGTAGTCAAACTGCGGCTCTCCAGATGTACATGGACTACAATTCCCATGAGCCCCTGCCAGCGGCAGGGGCTCATGGGAATTGTAGTCCATGGACATCTGGAGGGCCGCAGTTTGACTACTCCTGTACTATGGTGTATAATAAGGTATATCTTTCAGTGCATTCTCTAAAATCAGACACCTGTTTTAAGAAGGTTGGTATGACATCTGCCTAAGCCTTTTTCATAGTGGACTTACCCACACACATCCTGCCAGAACCGTCCAGCGTCAAGCCCTCTGGACATTCACAACGGAAAGACCCAGCTGTGTTCACGCAGCGGCCATTGGGGCAGACCCCCGGGAAAACATCACACTCGTTCACATCTGTTCAAACAGAGACATCAAGGCAATGTGGTTCTCCTCGGCTCTCCGTGGCTCAAGACAGCAAAAGGTTATCAAAACCTCTCTTACAGATCAGAACTTTAAATGCCCTTTTTGAAATCCCTGTGTCGACCTTCTGTCGGCTCCTGGATCCAAATTGATCTTCTCACCTTTGCCTTCATGGTCCTTTGTGGCCTAGCTCCCAGCAGTCTCTCTTGTCACAGTCCCGTAACACCATACCTGTGACTTGCGTTCCTTCACTCCCACCACCCTCGGAAGGCCTCCTGTTCCCAGAAACGGCTCAGCCTATTCTTCTTTACTGCCCCTGTGAGTGGGACCTGCTCCCACAGCCCCACAGGTCACTGATTCATCCCAGCCTATAGGAGCACTGATTCTTTCCTTTTGTCCCCATCACAGACTGTGGCAGATCCTGTCTGAAAAGTTTGCATTGTATGTTCTCTGGGGCAGGGACTTCTAGTTTGTTCCCTTGACATTCATCGCCAGTTGCCATGACAAGCAGCCCACGATGGAGCAGGGCAAATGGGAAGGAAAAGTTTCAACAGGAAGAGGGTTTCCGCAGTCACTACAAACTTCATGGCAACCCTCATAAAACTCCTTTGAATTTCATTACTTTCACACAAAAATCTCACGACTCAGGCACAATGCTGAACGCACTCCCTGTTTGCCGTGTGTTTTGTGAATCCTGAGAAAATACAACACCCCCCCCTTCCCTAGGAGGGAATTTGCAGTAACCTAAAGTGGAAGACAATGCAGTAAAAGTGCTACACTCAATATGCCAGCAAATTTGGAAAACTCAACAATGGCCACAGGATTGGAAAAGGTCAGTTTACATTCCAATCCCAAAGAAGGGCAATGCCAAAGAATGCTCAAACTACCGCAGCATTGCACTCATTTCTCATGCTAGCAAAGTTATGCTCAAAATCCTACAAGCTAGGCTCCAGCAATATGTGGACCGAGAACTTCCAGAAGTACAGGCAGGATTTCGAAGAGGCAGAGGAACTAGAGATCAAATTGCCAACATACTCTGGATCATGGAGAAAGCTAGGGAGTTCCAGAAGAACATCTGCTTCATTGACTATGCTAAAGCCTTTGATTGTGTGGAGCACAACAAATTGTGGCAAGTTCTTAAAGAGATGGGAATACCAGAGCATCTTATTTGTCTCTTGAGAAACCTATATGCAGGTCAAGAAGCAACAGTGAGAACCGGGCATGGAATCACTGATTGGTTCAAAATTGAGAAAGGAGTTCGGCAAGGCTGTATACTGTCTCCTTGCCTATTTAACTTGTATGCGGAGCACATCATGAGAAAGGCGGGGTTAGAGGAGTCACAAATTGGGATCAAGATTGCAGGGAGAAATATCAACAACCTCCAATATGCAGATGATACCACTCTAATGGCAGAAAGCGAACAGGAACTAAAGAGCCTCTTGATGCGGGTGAAGGAGGAGAGTGCAAAAGTTGGCTTGAAACTCAACATCAAGAAAACGAAGATCATGGCATCCGGCCCTCTCAATTCCTGGCAAATAGATGGGGAAGAAATGGAGATAGTGACAGATTTTATTTTCCTGGGCTCCAAGATCACTGCAGATGGGGACTGCAGCAAAGAAATTAAAAGACACTTGCTCCTGGGGAGGAAAGCTATGGCAAATCTAGACAGCATCCTAAAAAGCAGAGACATCACCCTGCCAACAAAAGTGCGTTTAGTCAAGGCTATGGTATTCCCAGTTGCAATGTATGGCTGTGAAAGTTGGACCATAAGGAAGCAGAGTCAAAGAATTGAAGCTTTTGAACTCTGGTGCTGGAGAAGACTCTTGTGAGTCCCTTGGACTGCAAGGCGAACAAACCGGTCAGTCCTAGAGGAGATCAGCCCGGACTGCTCCTTAGAAGGCCAGATCCTGAAGATGAAACTGAAATACTTTGGCCACCTCATGAGAAGGAAGGACTCCCTGGAGAAGGACTCCGCTGAGAGCGGTTGAGGGCAAAAGAAGAAGGGGACGACAGAGAATGAGGTGGCTGGATGGAGTCACTGAAGCAATCGGTGTGAGCTTAAATGAACTCCGGGGAATGGTAGAGGACAGGAAGGCCTGGAGGATCATTGTCCATGGGGTCGTGATGGGTCGGACACGACTTCGCACCTAACAACAACAACAAAAGTGGAAGCTCAGAAGTCTCATTGGCTTCCTCCACCATTTCCCACCTCCCACCTTTTCCAGGTTTGAGATGACACAGGATGTTTGCCTATACCTTGAAACTGTCAGGATTGTAGAATCTCTGTCATAAATTAGCCTGAGTTCCTCCATGTCAGTTATACTGCTTAATTGAACCTGGCGCCTGCTAGCCCCGGCCTTGTAGTTTGTAGCAATAAAATAGAATAGTGATGTTATTCTAACCTTATCTTGTTATGGGCACACAGGGTTGTTGTCAATTCTCTCAAGGATGGGAGTTTGGAATCCTGTTGTTGTTTCACATATGTCTTTCCTCACTAACCCCCCTCCTTGGGAACTGTCAAGTTTTGGGCGGGAGAAATGTATTGATAAGCTGAGGCAAATCTGGCTTCGAGTCAGATTTGACTTTCAGTCCAATGCGTATAGTGCTAATCAATAAAACTATTTTCTTTTGAATAAGTTTTGTTGTGAGTTTCCTGTGCATCTGACATCAAGTCAAATCTCACAACTCCTTTCACCTGCAAAATGCAGGGCGAGGGACATACTTTTTCTGAGCAGGGAGAGGGCCTGGATTGGGACCTCTCCCAGGGCGACGGCGCGAGTGCCGGCCCGCACAGCTCGGGCATGATGCGGGCAATCTCGGGGACAACCCCGGGGCCCGAGGAATTTTTGGAACGACACGTCACCCAGCGCAGGCGATTGTCTAAATACGACCGCCCTACTGGGGATGAGAGGTGGCCGGAGCACCTGGGACTGCCTAGCTACGCGCTGGAGCCTGTGGGTGAGACACAGGACTTGCAGTACAAGCTGGACAGGGTGACTAACTGGCTGCAGGATCTTTCGGGTCGGTTGGATCCGGAGGAGAAGCGCCGAACGCAACGCCTGCTGAAGGAAGTGCTTGGTGGTGGTGCGCACGATACCAGCCTGCGACGAGTGAGTGGTGGGCTTGCACTGCGGCAGCAGCGGCGGCGGCGGCGGACGTTGCGGGAGCCGAGGCGGCGGCGGCAGCAGCGGCGCGCGAAGCGGCGCGAGCGGCAGCGCGAGCAGCGGAGGCAGCCCGGGCGGCGGAACGAGCAAGAGTGGCGGCGGGGAGAGGACGAGGCATCGGCCGCGGCGCAAGACCCCCAGTACCGGCCCCGGCACCGGCGGATTGGGGCCCGGGGCGCCTACCAGCCCACCTCCGGGGTGTGGAGATGCGGAGCACCTATAAATTCAAGGCTAAGTTTTCCGGAGACCCCTCCGATTTTCCTACGTTTCTGGTGCACCTCCAGGCCTACATGATGGAAATGGGGTTCACTTTCCAGGACGACGCTGAGAAAGTGCGTTTCGTGGGCCAAGCCCTAGAAGGCAAAGCAGCCAAGTGGTTTGTGGACTTGTACCGCTATCACCCCCAAGCCATTCGTGACTACAACCATTTCATGAGAGCCCTGCGCCAGATGTACGTGGAACCGTTCGAGCGAGAGACCGCGGAGAAGAAACTCAGGGCTCACCGGCAAGGGAAGTTGTCAGTGGTCGAGTACGCCAGGGAGTTTAAAGAGCTGGCTTCCTCGGTGCCGGACTGGACGGAGCCCCAACGCGTGCTGTCGTTTGTGGGAGGCCTCAATCCTACTCTGGCAGACAAATGCCTCCTCCTGGAAGACCCGCTTACAGTCGAAGGGTGGGTCCAATTGGCTGGGGAGATGGAAAATCGATTGGAGCGAGCTTCGATGGTACAAGTCCTGGCAGGCAAAACCGTGGCGAAAACTTCCACCCCGGCGAAAACCAAGCCCCGAGCCAAGTTGGAGCCGTCTGAGCGCACCCGGCGCATGGAAAAAGGGCTGTGTTTGGGTTGTGGCCAAGCGGGGCACTTTCTCGCAAATTGCCCCACAAAAGCAACAGCGACCCCGAGGGCCGTGAGCAGCGCCCCACCGAAAGCCCAGCCCGCCAAGAAAACCACTCCCAAGAAAAGTGCCAAGTCTCTCCTGGTGCCAGTGGCGGCCGTGCCAGCAGTGGACGACTCGGAGGAGGGAAGCGGGCTGGAGGACGAGGATCAAGCCGAGGAGCAGTCGGGAAACGAGGACGGTCTGCTGTAAAGGCGCCCCGCCAGCAGGCCGCCAACAGGGGCAAACGCGTGGTGAGTGATTCCCCCTTACTACTCCTACCTGCCAAGCTCTCCAACCCCAAGTCGGGGAAAACAGTGGGAGTCCGGTGTATCGTGGACTCAGGGTGCACCCAATCCCTAGTGAGCCCGGCACTGGCCGAGACTTTGGGGGTGGGAAAGGTGCCGCTGGGGGAACCCTTGCCCATCACCCAATTGGATGGGAAATGTGCTCCCGGAGGGGAGGCCACGGCGAAAACGCGCCCAATGGACTTGGACATAAAAAAACATTGGGAGCAAATCCAGCCTTTGGTAGCCCCTCATTCTGCCTTCCCTTGTGTGTTAGGGTTGGATTGGCTGAAGGAACATGACCCCCTAGTGAAGTGGAAAGAAGGGACTGTGGACTTTACCTCTCCCGCCTGCGAGCAGCACGCTCGACCGCGGGATTCCCCACTGACGGGGGTTGTGGCCGCTTTGGGATCGGGGGGGGCAGCGCTCCCTCCTGAGTATCGAGACTTTGCTGATGTGTTCGCGGAGGTGGAGTGCAACCAACTGCCCCCCCACCGTAAAACTGACTGTGCCATTGAATTAAAGAAAGGGGAACCACTCCCCAAAGCCAAACTTTATTCCATGAGCCCCCGGGAAATGGCGGAGCTTAGGGAATTTTTGGATAAGAACTTGGCGAGGGGTTTTATTAGACCGGCCACATCTTCATTGGCGGCCCCGGTCCTTTTTGTAAAAAAGAAGGACGGTTCACTACGTTTGTGTACTGACTACCGTGGGTTGAATGCGGTCTCCACCTGCAATGCCTATCCGCTCCCCCTGATAAAAGACTTGTTGGGCCACTTGGGGAAGGCACGAATTTTTACGAAATTGGATTTGAGGGAAGCCTACTACCGAGTTCGGATCAAGAAGGGGCACGAATATCTAACGGCTTTTAACACCCCCCTGGGGCAATTTGAGTACACCGTAATGCCGTTCGGCCTCGCCGGCGCTCCGGGCGTGTTCATGAATATGATTAATGAAATTATGCATGATTTATTGTACCAAGGGGTGTTGGTTTACATTGATGATATTCTTGTGTATTCTGAGAATGTTGAGAGTCATGCTGATCTGGTACGCGAAGTGCTCAACCGCTTGCGGAAGCACCAATTGTTTGCTAAACTGTCTAAATGTGAGTTCCACCGCGATGCGGTGGAGTTTCTGGGGTTCCGTGTCTCCCAAGCGGGGATTGAGATGGACCCTGGCAAGGTGCGTGACTTGCTGGCTTGGGAACCTCCCCGCACCAGGAGGCAACTGCAAAGCTTCCTAGGGTTCGCTAATTTTTACAGGACTTTCATCCCCAATTTTGCCAAAGTGGCGTTGCCCCTCACTGACTTGTTGAAAACCAAACAAGGGGGAAAAACGGCGAGCCGCCCGGGGACGCCCCTTCTGTGGACTCCCCCCTGTCAAAACGCATTCGACAAACTAAAGTTGTTGTTTACGTCCGAACCAGTACTGGCCCATGCTGACCCTTCTAAGCAATTTACTGTACAAGTAGACTCCTCGGACGTAGCAATGGGGGCCGTGATCCTCCAAGAGGGGGAGGACGGAAAGTTACACCCGCTAGCCTATCTGTCAAAGAAATTCTCGGGGGCAGAGCGAAATTGGGCAATTTGGGAAAAAGAGGCGGCTGCAGTAAAATTGGCCCTTTCCACCTGGAGGCATTGGCTAGAAGGATCCGCGATCCCATTCGTAGTCTGGACGGACCATAAAAACCTTCAGGCACTTAAGCAGCCCCGATCGCTTTCCGCCAAGCAAATGAGATGGGCAGAGTTTTTCGCCCGTTTCAACTTCTCCCTAAAGCATCTGCCGGGTAAAATGAACTTTTTGGCGGATGCATTATCACGCCTGCCCCAGTACAACAGCAAACGAGACCCATTGGTGGACACCGTTTTCACCCCCGCCCAACTAGGGATGGCCGCCGTGACGCGCAGCCACGTAAAGACTGATACGCCCATCCCAGGGGGCTGGGTCCAGAAGGAGATGTCACAAGATCCGGAGTTTGGCTCCCTCCGCCCTGATCTGACTGAGAAGGGGGGGCTCTTTTTTAAAGGCGAGAGACTCTTTGTTCCTGTTGCGGCCAGGGGAAAAGTTTTGAAACTTTGCCACGACGCAAAAACTGCTGGACACTTTGGTTTTGTGAAAACTCTGCACCTAGTCAGGAGACAATATTGGTGGCCGTCCCTGCGCAAAGATGTGGAGAAATATGTGCAGGGATGCCCTATTTGTATTGCCTCAAAACCGGTTGGAGGCAAGAAAAAGGGGCTATTGCAACCACAGCCCACCCCCTCTCGTCCATGGACAGATGTCACTATGGACTTTATTACGGACCTCCCTCCCAGCCATGGGAACACCGTTATATGGGTGATAGTGGATGCTTTTTCCAAACAGGCTCACTTTATTCCCTGCACGGGAGTGCCTTCAGCACCAAAATTGGCTTCTCTTTTCATTGAACACGTGGTACGTCTGCACGGGATCCCGACACGTGTCCTGACGGATCGGGGCCCCCAGTTCGTTTCTAAGTTTTGGAGGGAACTCCTGAGACTTTTGGGGGTGGAGCAAGCCCTCACTTCGGGCTATCACCCTGAATCAAATGGCCAGACCGAAAGGGTAAACCAAATCCTGGAACAGTATTTACGTTGTTTCATCAATCACCAGCAGGACAATTGGGTCTCGTTATTACCGATGGCTGAATTTGCCTACAACAATGGGGTTCACGCCTCAACTGGGGTATCACCTTTCAAAGTAGTGTATGGGACTGATTTAGCAACAGCCCCCACCTGGGAGCTCAACTCCACTGAGGCTCCTGACATAAATAAATGGGCAGCCACCATCAGTACAGGTTGGCCAGAAATTGTAGCTAGCCTCAAGGAGGCAAAACAAGCCTATAAAGCTCAAGCGGATAAAAAAAGGGTACCTGCACCTGACTGGAAAGTGGGAGACCTGGCCTATTTGTCTACTAAGAACCTGAGGTGCCAGCAGAAATCAAAGAAACTTGGCCCTAAATACGTGGGGCCATTTAAAGTGATAAAACTGATTAATACTGTGACTGTTGAGCTAGCTTTACCAAAGACTTATAGGAATGTGCATCCGGTTTTTCATTCCAGCCTGCTGCGGAGAGCTCCGGTCCCAGACGAGTGGCACCCTCCTCCAGACCAGCCTGTGCCAATTTACATCGACAAAGACACCCACTATGAAGTCAACCAAATTTTAGACTCTCGTTTGCACAAGGGTCGCCTTCAATATCTGATCGATTGGAAAGATTTCCCCTCGGGGGACAAAGAGTGGGTGGAGGCAGGGAATGTGAAGGCACCCCGCCTTCTCCGGGCTTTCCATCGAGCATTTCCTGATTGTCCTCGCCCGGTAGATGCCGGCTAGATGGAGGAGTGAAGTTAGTTTTAATGCGGAGGGATGTCAGGATTGTAGAATCTCTGTCATAAATTAGCCTGAGTTCCTCCATGTCAGTTATACTGCTTAATTGAACCTGGCGCCTGCTAGCCCCGGCCTTGTAGTTTGTAGCAATAAAATAGAATAGTGATGTTATTCTAACCTTATCTTGTTATGGGCACACAGGGTTGTTGTCAATTCTCTCAAGGATGGGAGTTTGGAATCCTGTTGTTGTTTCACATATGTCTTTCCTCACTAACCCCCCTCCTTGGGAACTGTCAAGTTTTGGGCGGGAGAAATGTATTGATAAGCTGAGGCAAATCTGGCTTCGAGTCAGATTTGACTTTCAGTCCAATGCGTATAGTGCTAATCAATAAAACTATTTTCTTTTGAATAAGTTTTGTTGTGAGTTTCCTGTGCATCTGACAGAAACCTCCTCAAATGGCTCTGTCATTTCTCTCTTATTCCCCTTTATGCCTAGAAACCCCTCCCAGCGCCCCAAGGATCTACAGATCCCTTGATTCTTTCTTCTTTTCTTCCCTTATCCTTCTGCTTGGAATCCCCCTCCTCCAGCCACTTGTGTGATTTCCCCCCAAATTTCCCCCCAAACCCTGACTTTTCTTCAAACCCTTTAATGTAACCCTCCACCCCCCAATGAAACTTTCCAGCTGAAAAGACCGCCGATTCTTTCAATGCCTCCCCCTCTCAGGCCGTTGCATTCCTGCCTGAAAATTTTACATTGTAAGTTCTATGGGGCAGAGACTTGTCTTCAGCTTGGTTGCCTTGATGATTGCCACCACTTGCTGTGCCAAGTAGACTCTGCGTCACCCTAGATGAAAAGTTGCACCAGTAATAGAAAGCAAGATAATATTATAGAAATCCGAAATTTGTTTAAGGTATCTAGGGAGACTAGAATCTCTCTGGTCAGCCCTCCAGGGCATGGGAGCATTACCCAAAGACAAGTGTACCTTCACAGGAGACCCCTTTCATCCGGGCATAACCCCTTGGGCAGGCGGTATCTGCAGCAAAAGAGAACAAACAGTGAGAGACATGAAATTTCGCCCAGAGAAAGGCATGAAATTTCGCCCAGTGAGAGACATGAAATTTCGCCCAATGAGAGACATGAAATTTCGCCCAGAGAGAGGCATGAAATTTCGCCCAGTGAGAGACATGAAATTTCGCCCAGTGAGAGACATGAAATTTCCCCAGTTGAGAGACATGAAATTTCACCAGTTGAGAGACATGAAATTTCGCCCAGTGAGAGACATGAAATTTCGCCCAGTGAGAGACATGAAATTTCGCCCAGTGAGAGACATGAAATTTCCCCAGTTGAGAGACATGAAATTTCGCCCAGTGAGAGACATGAAATTTCGCCCAGAGAGAGACATGAAATTTCACCCAGTGAGAGACATGAAATTTCGCCCAGAGAGAGGCATGAAATTTCGCCCAGTGAGAGACATGAAATTTCGCCCAGTGAGAGACATGAAATTTCACCAGTTGAGAGACATGAAATTTCGCCCAGTGAGAGACATGAAATTTCGCCCAGTGAGAGACATGAAATTTCCCCAGTTGAGAGACATGAAATTTCGCCCAGTGAGAGACATGAAATTTCGCCCAGTGAGAGACATGAAATTTCGCCCAGTGAGAGACATGAAATTTCCCCAGTTGAGAGACATGAAATTTCGCCCCCTTGAGAGACATGAAATTTCGCCCAGTGAGAGACATGAAATTTCCCCAGTTGAGAGACATGAAATTTCCCCAGTTGAGAGACATGAAATTTCGCCCAGTGAGAGACATGAAATTTCGCCCAGTGAGAGACATGAAATTTCGCCCAGTGAGAGGCATGAAATTTCGCCCAGTGAGAGGCATGAAATTTCCCCAGTTGAGAGACATGAAATTTCCCCAGTTGAGAGACATGAAATTTCGCCCAGTGAGAGACATGAAATTTCCCCAGTTGAGAGACATGAAATTTCCCCCAGTGAGAGACATGAAATTTCGCCCAGTGAGAGACATGAAATTTCCCCAGTTGAGACATGAAATTTCGCCCAGTGAGAGACATGAAATTTCCCCAGTTGAGAGACATGAAATTTCGCCCAGTGAGAGACATGAAATTTCGCCCAGAGAGAGGCATGAAATTTCGCCCAGAGAGAGGCATGAAATTTCGCCCAGTGAGAGACATGAAATTTCACCAGTTGAGAGACATGAAATTTCCCCCAGTGAGAGACATGAAATTTCGCCCAGTGAGAGACATGAAATTTCGCCCAGTGAGAGACATGAAATTTCCCCAGTTGAGAGACATGAAATTTCGCCCAGTGAGAGACATGAAATTTCGCCCAGTGAGAGACATGAAATTTCCCCAGTTGAGAGACATGAAATTTCCCCCAGTGAGAGACATGAAATTTCCCCAATTTCGCCCAGTGAGAGACATGAAATTTTGCTACAGAATTTCAAGGTGAACAGAAAGGTACCGCCCTGCCCCTTACCAATCTCACAGCGTTCACACGGGCTGCCCCACGCGGCACCGAGGGTAGCGCAACACTCCGACTTCAGCGTGGCCCCGTTGATGTTCACCTCGCACCGTCCTTCCTGGATGTTCAGCCAACAGGTTCCTTTCATACTGTCTAGAGAGGGAAAGCCCAAAGGCCGGATCAATTGGGCTCTATGGATCAGACGGGCTCCAGGGTGGAATCCTCCACAGCCCAGGCCAGATGGAAAGGACACGTGGCCCTGCCCCTTCCCAAACTCCAGAAACAGGGCACTCAGGGCGGCTAGGGTGTCTGAATACATCACCAGTTCTCTTTATTTGGGGCACCCCAGTTGTGGAAAAACTGGAACGTGTCCAGAGGAGGGCAACAAAGATGGTGAGGGGTTTGGAGACCAAGACATATCAAGAAAGGTTGGGGGAGCTTGGTCTGTTTAGCCTGGAGAGGAGACGACTGAGAGGGGATCTGATAGCCATCTTCAAATATTTAAAATGTGCCATATAGAGGATGGAGCAGAGTTGTTCTCTCTTTCCCCGGAGGGATGGACCAGAATGAATGGAACAAAATTAATTCAAAAGAAATTCCATCTAAACATCCGGAAGAAGTTCCTGACAGTTAGAGTGGTTTCTCAGTGGAACAGGCTTCCTCAGGAGGTGGTGGGTTCTCCATCTTTGGAGATTTTTAAACAGAGGGTGGATAGCCATCTGATGGAGAGGCTGATTATGTGAAGGCTCAAGGGGGTGGCAGGTTCCAGTAGATGAGAGATTGGGATGTGAGTGTCCTGCATAGTGCAGGGGGTTGGGCTAGATGACCCAAGTGGTCCCTTCCAACTCTATGATTCTATTCAAAATGTGTTTATCCTACCTTCTTCCCTGACAGGAAGAAACTTGATTAATTTGTAATTTGTTTGTTCTGTTTGTGGTGTTGGAAGAATGTTTTATGGATACTGGACTGTGGTCCAAAACATTTTTCAGATGGTATATAGCTCCAAAGGACATTGAGAAAGAACATAAAATCTACAAAGGGAAATGCTGGAAATGTCAAAATGCAAATGGAATCTTCTTTCATATGGGGACTTGTGAAGAAGCAGAAAGGTATTGGAAGGGGAGGGGCAGTACATAAACGGGGAGGGGCAGTTCATAAACCTAACTATAAATAAATAAACAAATTGTGGCAAACCATGTGAGATAAAGTGCTCCATGTGACATTCAGAACTGCAAAACAAAGAAGATTCCCAACAGTTCAGTTATACCTTTGGAACGCAGACCCTCCAAATTCCAGGGAGAAATTCTGAAGGGGGATTTTGTCAGCCTCTTGTTCAGAAGCTCCTTATCTCAACCAGATAATCCTTACCAACACAGATGGTGCCGCTAGAATCCAGCTTGCTTCCCGGGGAGCACTCGCAGGCGAACGAACCGGCGTTATTCCTGCAGACGCCGTTCACGCAGGGGTTGGACGTACATTCATTGATATCTGGGGGGGGGGAGAGATTGAAGTCAACATAAGAAGCTGGCTTTGGCTCCAGTGGGGCCAATGGCCCGTCTCACTCAGTAATGTCAACTCTGACCTCCAAGGCCACGCCCCTTCTCTCTAAGACTCCTCCCCCTCAGTGTACAGGTCTGGTTCTCTAGGGGCCTGTTGCCTCTACACCCAGCCCTAGAATGATCCACATCTGGAAGAGGCAGAGATAAGAGAAAATAGACAGGGAGAGGAAGGCAGATTTCTTACCTTCGCAGGTATCCGTTTCTGTGCGGAAGATAAATCCCTTGGGGCAGCTGCAGCTATAGCTTCCGGGCGTGTTGCGACACAAGCCATTGTCACATAACAGGCGGTTGACGGCACATTCATCCACATCTGGAGGCAGAGACAGAGACGGGGATGCTACGGATAAGGCTGCAGGTGTTCGGTACGCCTCGCTTTGGATGTGCGTGGTGTGTACGTGTGAGCCGTGAGGCCTAGAAACCCACTTTTGAAATAAGCGTCTCTGAATATCTGTGTCCAGAACCACACTTTTGGCCCTTTTCTGCTCACAAAAATCTTAGCACCGATGGATCCAAGCACTCTTTGGACAGCCTAAGCACGGGGCTGATTTCTGCTTGTCCCTGGTGCAAACTGAATGAGGACCGGCCCTGACATCTTCACGGAAGGGAAGCATCAGGTCCCACAAGATCTCCTGGGCAACTGTGCAGCCTTATTACTGCTGGCCGGAGCAGATCGCTCTGTGTTGCAAATGGCTCAGCCACCCAGCTCCATCTGTGCTGGACTGATGGATGGGCATCCGTGGAACGCCCAGCTCCAAACTCTCTTGCCTCCTTAGGAGTGCTCGTGCCACCAGCCAGGGGGACCCCTTTCTTGGGATTTATCCATGCTGTGCCTGTTTATTCTCACCCTTCCCTGGACTCTTGGCTTGTTTATTGCAGTTATCTTGAGGAGGCCTGTTGTAGGGTCTGAAACAGAATCAGCCTTGAGAAGTGTTTGGCAAAGCAGCTGTCAAATCCTGAGCTGGTTTCACTTTAGTGGATGAAAGGGCTCTTCTATGGGAACATCTTTTGGCGCGAAAAATATGTAATTGAAGGGCGGGGGAAGGGTTGGACCAGAACCGATATGTCTGACTCTACAATTGTAACCCGTCTTAAGGAATGGTTTCCTGCTACGATTGTTTGCCCATTTCTTGCTTTCCTAGACTAGAATGAGGATTTATTAAATTTCTATACCGTCCTCCCGGAATTGGCTTTCTTATGGACTTTCTGTTGAAAGCTGCCTAAGGTCATTTTTGTGTCTCCTTGGAAGTGCATCGTGGGGTTGTGACACAGCTTTTTAGTCCTTGACCAGAGCTTGCTTGTTCAGCTGGACATTTGTACATGGCTAAGTCTGGGGGATGGCCATAGTGTGGGAGACCTTCTAGATTCTTTCCAGTGAAACTTGCAGTCACCGGCTTCCCTAAAGATTCCCTGTCCGTGTTGCTTGGTTACGGTAAGGTTATATGCCCCCCCCCCCCCGTGCTCTCTGTTCTATCTCGTAAACCTGCACGGTATATTGCAAATTTGTATGTTTTCCTACAAATCGCCTTGAGCAAACGTGGCAGAGCAATTTATAAAATCTCACACCAGGGGCTATCTCACCCTTCCTTCAAAAGGCTCCGAGTACTGTGTGCGGTTCTCCCGTCCACGTTTGCCTCTCCCAACAACCCTGTGAGGTAGGTTAGGCTGAGGGCTAGCGATTGCCCTGAAGTTACTCAGAGAGCTTCACAAGAAACTTGAGATGTAGAAGAAGAATTGGTCTTTTATACCCTGCTTTTCGCTACCCAGAGGAATTCCAAAGCAGCTTATAAACACCTTTCCCTTCCTCTCCCACAACAGGTATCCGGTGAGGTAGGTGGGGTGGAGAGAGTTCGGAGAGAACTGCTCTGCAAGAATAGATCTGAGATAACGGCGGTATAAAAGTTAAATAAATAAATAAATAAATAAATAAATAAATAAATAAATAAATAAATAAATAAATAAATAAATAAATAATAAAAAAAATAACTGTGGCCAGCCCAAGATCACCCAGCTGGCCACATACAGAGGAGGAGTGGGGTATCAAACCTGGTTCTTCAAATTAGAGTCCACTGCTCTTAACCACGACCCCATGCTGGGCCTTCCAGATCGTAGCCCGATAATCTAGCTACTGCACAACACTGTCATCAATGTGATAGGTTTGGGGTACATAGGCCAGGTGAGGGGAAGGTCTGGATGGCCTCTCTGGATCCCCTCTGCATCTCTCCAGTGGCTCAACTCACCCACACAGTTCTTGCCAGTCGGGTCGGACTCGTAGCCGAGGTTACAGATGCAGCGGTAACTCCCCCTCAGATTCTCACACATCCCGTTGGGGCAAATGTCCGGGTTCAAGGCACACTCGTTGATATCTAGACAGGGGAAGGGAAGTTAGGCAGGCTGCTGCTCCCCGGCCCCCAGTGCCACCCCACGGCCTTGCCCAGTCTCCCGAGATGGAGCATTGCTCGAGGACTCACCTCGGCCGTCAGCTGTGATGCCAATCCCACTGCTGCAGAGTGCTTGAAATTCGGCTGAAACAGGGGAAACAAGCATTTGGGTCCAGCAAAGGCAACCTCTAGCGCAGCCTTTTCCAGGCTTGTGAGCGGGGAGGAACTGCTGAAATATCGTCCAGGCTCCCCGCTACCAGGAAGTGATGTCCGCTAATCATGCCACCCTGCCGTACACCCCAGAAGTGAGAGGGGCCTCAGCTGGCAAAGGTGCCAACGACCAGGGCCTCTCTCTTCCCACCCCAACCAGGCCCAGCATTGGCCAGTTTGGGAGGGGGTGGGTCAAGCTGCCCAAATAAGGGTAGATTTCTTTTTAATTTGAAAAGAGCCTTTTTCTCTCCTCTTTGCTCAGAGCAGGGAATGGCTGGCACAGGGCAGGTGAGCTCTGCCCAGTCACCGTTTTGAAATCTCCCATGCTGCGGTACCATTGAAGGGTCTTCGTGGTGCCCTGTGGCCCAGCAGTTGGGAAACCTGCTCTAGTGGACCACCCACCTGTCCATCCAGTATCACATGTCCCTCTTGGCCCGCCTCAGGGAGCTCAGGGCAGCCTCCACTTTAGCCTCACAACAGTCCTTCTAGGTGATTCAGGCTAAGTAAGTGACCCGTCCAAGGCCCTCCAGTGAACTTTGGCGATCACCAAAGCCCAAGGTGGCCAGCGTGCGGCATGGAGAGGAGGGATGGCATCGCGCCAGCTGGCAGCCATATGCACATACAGAGTTCTGAGTTTGCTTGTGGCCGCCGACTGGCATGCTGCCGCCCCCCCCCCCTCCTCTCTGTGGCATGGCTGGCCTCCTATGAGCCGCTTAACCCTAGTTCCTGTTAACTTGCAGCTTAACAGAAAGGAGAGTCCCCAAAATTCTTGGCAGGAATAAAGCAAAAACATGTGCCTGCCCTGCTCAGATCTTTCCATCTCTTTGTAGGTTCTCCTTTTCTCTCTGCCACATCAGTTTGTGTATGCATGTCGATTTAAATTTCTCAAAGGAACGCTCTGGACTCATAGATGGCTCCTACTGGGTCTGCGCAGTGTCTTTTGGCCGCCGCTCTTAACCACTCCACCAAGCCGGCTCTGTCTTTTGCACTTCAAACGGAATATCTGGCTTACCAAGAGCTGTCCAGCGATCCAGAAGTGTGAGCCGATGCAGAATGCCCCCCCCACCCTGTGCCGACCAAGAATGGCAGGAGGAATCTGCTCACCAGAGTTCTTGGCAGGGCACGGCTGACATGGCTCGCCAAAGCCGTGGTCCGGGTTGGCACAGCAGCATTCAGACTTGGTGACTGCCCCGGGGAAGGGCCGGGCGCAGGTGCCCTTCTTGATGCCCCCGTAGCAGGTGCTGCGGACGTGGGTGTCCACGCAGACCCGCCCGTCCACGCCGATGGCCAGGCCGCCCAAGCACTCGCAGCGGAACGAACCCTCCGTGTTGATGCACCAGCCGTTCATGCAGATGCCCGGAGTCTCACACTCGTCAATATCTGCAAGGCCAGAGGAAGGTGGGAGCTCAGGGACAGAAATGCCAAAATCCTGAACGAGGGTTTCCAGTCATTTCAAGCAAGAGAGTCGGCAGACATTCCAAGGTGGGGATTTTTAATTTTAATCCAACGGTCTAGAGCCGGCCACCGAGGAAAGAACTTTGGGCTGATTAACCTCTCTTTTCAATCAGGGTCTTGTTTGATTGTCTCTTTTCTTTTCCCGAATGTTCTGCAGTCTCTCTCTGCTCCTCCCGATCCTCAATCCAACTTGCCAAGGTTCTAAAATTAGTCCTGAAATGAGCACAAGTGCATTTGGCCAGGGGTTTCCATCCTTACATACTCATTTGCATCTTGGAGTGCCTTTTTCCAGAACAAAATCTTTATGCTCCATCTGGGCTTATGTTACTGATGTGCACATTTAACGGGGATAAAACACAATTCACTGGCACTATTTACCTGGTTGCCCACACAAACAAAGGTACTTTTGCATGGTGTTTTACTGATGCACAAATGTGGCTTGTGCGCATGGACAGCACGGTACAATCATGCCTTTTGTGCAGTGCTTCACCAATGCAGCTGAGGCACATTCATCAGATGCAGAGGACACAGTTATGAACAAACTGAAGGGAGGGAAATCCTACAAATTCAGGATTCCTAGTGTAATCTATTACAGTTTATCCTGCCACCTCTCCAAGCAAATTCAGGTAGCACACGTTATCTTTTTCTATTTTGATTCCACTTAGAAAAGATGATCTGGTAATTCTAAATTCCCAAACCCCTGGATGCTGAGAAATGTGGAGAATTAGGAACTCTTTCTTCTTTGAAGATAGACTCCTCTCCCTTTCTCATTTTATTCGTACAACAACCCAATAAGGTAGGCCAGGCTGCGAGAAAGAACAATTGGCCCAAACTCAACCAGCAAGTTTCATGGGAAAGGGGACATGAATCCAAATCTGACGGATACTTTAATGAGTGCACAATGCGGGCTCTCAACACAGAGATCTTCTTCTGACACACCTACTTTGGCTGTCAAAGACAGATGAACTGAAGACAGAGGTGGCACTGAAAAATTGTTCTCGAATTTAGTCAATTAATCTGTCTTGACAATCGGAGACCCAGACTGAGCATAAAGATTTTGTTCTGGGAGAAGTTTGGAGTCAGGGCTGGATCCTGTGAATTTGACTGCACCTTCCTCTGGTGCAAGAGCCCAGTAGTACAGGAAAGACTTTTCAAAGGTGGCCGGGTATGAGCTTTCTGCTCACTGCTGCAGATACAGCTGGAGGGAGTGGTGATTCAGGAAAGCTCCTCCCCTGCCACGAATTTTGTTAGCCTTTGTGGTGCTCCTGGACTCTTTCTCCTTTCTGCTGCTACAGAGGTATCCGAAGAAGCGAGAAGAGACTCATGAAACCTCCTCTCCTGCCACAAATTTGGTTTGTCTTTCGGGTGCTCTTGGACTCTCGCCCTTTTCTACTGCTATAGAGGCAGCTGAAAAAGTAAGTAGCAATTCACTAAAATCCATAAAGGTAAAAAAGGTAAAGGTATCCCCTGTGCAAGCACCAAGTCATGTCTGACCCTTGGGGTGACGCCCTCTAGCGTTTTCATGGCAGACTCAATACGGGTGGTTTGCCAGTGCCTTCCCCAGTCATTACCGTTTACCCCCCAGCAAGCTGGGCACTCATTTTACCGACCTCGGAAGGATGGAAGGCTGAGTCAACCTTGAGCCGGCTGCTGGGATTGAACTCCCAGCCTCATGAGCAGAGCTTTCAGACTGCATGTCTGCTGCCTTACCACTCTGCGCCACAAGAGGCTCTTAACTAAAATCCATACTCCACCCCATATGTTGTTAGTCCTGGTGCTCCTGGACTCTTGCTCTGTTCTGCTGCCACAAACTAACACGGCTACCCATCTTGGTCTTACTCTTGTCGAGAAAGGTTCCTTACACTGGTTCCTCCTTTAGTAGTGCTAATCTTTACAGTAATGCTAATCTTTACAACCACTCATGATTCTTATAGCTACAGACCATAACAATATAGTGACAGCTGTAGCATTTCTTATAGATAATTCTGGCATCTCAATTTTTTAAGAATATGATATTAGCTGTAGACGAGTCCGATGCAGTGCTTTCTATTCCTGAATGCCATAGTCCCAGGGAAGGCAAGAATAAGAAGTGTGAAGGTTTGCAATGTGAACAAAGGGCAAATTGTTGCCTGGAGACATTCCCCACCGCATCCCACCCAACACACATTTTATCTCCATTGGGGGAGGGCTCCTGGGGCTGCAAACCCACCGACACAGTAGCGCCCATTGGGGGCCAGCACGAAGCCCAACTTGCAAATGCATTTGAAGCTCCCGTCCTCGTTTATGCACATCCCGTTCAAGCACATGTTGGTGGTGGCGCATTCGTCATGGTCTGTGGTCAGATAAGATAAGAACACACTCACAATTAATGCCCTGTCCTCCCTTCCCTCCAGGTCTCCTCATTACGCACATGTTGGCCAAGGCAGGAAGGAACAGGAAGGTCTGCTTGTAAAGTGAATAAAAAGTGCATTATCCAATGTGTGCAGAATGAAAGCTGGTCTATGAAACCAGTGTCAAAGGGGAAAAAAATGCCCCTGTCCTTATTTATTTAGATTAAATTTATAGGCCACCGCTTCCGGTCCAGCCAACGCATGGGGGCTAACAACAGATATAAAATACAATGTTAAAAATCACAACCATAATAACATTCAATCATAAAACAAACACAACCCCCCCCCCAAACACACTTAACCCACCCACCACCCCGGTCTGCCATTTTCCTGGGTAAGATGTTAAGCATTGGAGCATTTGGAGGAAGGGCTCAACGTCTGCTTAGCCTGACCTCAAGGAAATGTCTGGCGGAAGAGCTCAATCTTGCAGGCTCTGAAGAACTCTGTTAGGCCCATCAGGGCCCTTTGCTCCTCTGGGAGCTCATTCCACCTCCAATTCTTCTGGCCTCATTCCGCACATGTTGAATAATGCACTTTCAATGTGCTTTTGCAGTTGGATTTTCCCGTGCAAAACAGTAAAATTTGTTTCTAAAGTGCCTCAAAAGTGCAGTAATGTGCACAAAGCTGGTCTCACCAGTATTTGAAAGAAAATGTCAAAGAAAAAAATTGAAATAGGGGATCATGATCCACAACTCTCCCCCCCCCCCCCCCCCGTTTGATTTTGAATAGTCTCAGTATCTTTGGGAAGAGATTTGGATGAGATGTATTCTATACTCAGATTAGGAGTTTTTCTGGGTTTTTTAAAAAAAGAAACTGGGGGCAATTTTCTGGAAACTCATGCTGCCCAGCTGAGGACAGAGATCACCCACATACAGTCTGATCCTGCTCTTGCCCCAGGAATACCTGTCATTTACCTGCACAGTTCTTCCCATCAGGTGTGATTTCAAAGCCAGCGTTGCAAATGCACTGGAAGCTGCCGTCTGTGTTCACGCACCGCCCATTCCGGCACATGACTCCATTCATGATACATTCATCGATATCTAGCAGAGAAACAACCATGTCAGGGCAGAAACCATGTGGTCCAAAAGAACCGTTTCTCCTGGGACATCCTAGAAGAATTATGTTTATGCACCAAATTGCATAGTCTAAGTGTCTCTAAAACTACGCCAGGGATTCCCAACCAGGGTTCTGGGAAACCCTGAAATTACATGGGAGCTCCCTAGGGGTTCTGTGGCCTTTGCCAGAAGGTCAGCTGACCGATGACATCACTAGACATCACTGGAGCCCCCTTCCCCTGTCGCTGTACAGGCCTAGTGTCCTTTCTTTACAACGGAAGCTGTAAATTATCAATTGATTGGCTGGTTCCTGCATCTTACTTCCATGTCCACTTCTCTGAAGGGACAGGTCACCAGTTCCTCAAAGCATTAACAGTATTTCAGGGGTTTCTCCATGGTCAAAAGGTTGGAGAAGGCTGCCCAACACCCATGTATTTCCTCGCTTTCTGACAGGTCCACCCCACCTGTACTTTCAACTGGAGAAACTGGGGATTGAACCTGGGACCTCCTGCAGGCAAAGCAGAGGCTCTTCCACTGACCCACTGAGGACACACAACCA
Organism: Paroedura picta; assembly: GCF_049243985.1. Taxonomy (NCBI): domain Eukaryota; kingdom Metazoa; phylum Chordata; class Lepidosauria; order Squamata; family Gekkonidae; genus Paroedura; species Paroedura picta. The sequence continues at coordinate 8,866,435 of NC_135372.1, read as the reverse complement.
CATCCTTCCCTGGGCACTCAGGAAACCAGGCGAATCCCAAGCAGCCTTCAGGCAGGCATCACTTTCACAAGGCTGGATAGCAAATGGATGCAGCCACTCCTCGGACTTACCAATACAGGCCTGTTTGGTGGGTGTGCTCTGAAACCCCTCGTGGCACTTGCAGTGGTAGGAGCCCGGAGTGTTCACACAGTCACCGTGCAGGCAGGGGCTACTGGAACACTCGTCCATGTCTTCAAAACAAAGGAGTCAGGAGTTAGAAGAAGAGTTGGTTCTTAGATGCCACCTACCTGAATGAGTCTCTACCTGAAGGAGTCTCAAAGAGGCTTACAGTCGCCTTCCCTTCCTCTCCCCACAACAGACACCCTGTGAGGGAGGGGAGGTGGAAAGAGCCCTGATATGACTGAAGAAGAAGAAGAGTTGGTTCTTATATGCTGCTTTTCTCTACCCAAAGTGGTCTCTAAGTGGCTTACAGTCGCCTTCCCTTTCCTCTCCCCACAACAGACACCCTGTGAGGGGGGTGAGATTCAGAGAGCCCTGATATTATGAAAGAATAAGAAGAGTTGGTTCTTATATGCCGCTTTTCTCTACCCAAAGGAGTCTCAAAATGGCTTACATTCACCTTCCCTTCCTCTCCCCACAACAGGTGAGGGAGGTGGGACTGAGAGAGCCCTGATATTCCTGCAGAGTCAGAACAGCTTTTTCAGTACTGGGGCGAGCCTAAGGTCACCCAGCTGGTTGCATGTGGAGGGGGAACGGGGAATCGGACCCGACTTGCCAGATTAGAAGTCCGCACTCCTAACCACTACACCCAGCTGGTTCTGGTTATGCAGTTAAGTCCCACGGGGCTTGTAATACAGAGCTGTTCTGCCAGATCTATGGCTGAGGCCTTGAAATAACATCAAAATCCAGTGACTTCCCTATCAAAATCCACCAAACTAAGTTCTACCTGAGGGTTATATTATATCCCCCTCCTCCCCTCTCCTTTATGAGGCAATTTAGCTTTCGGTTTTTCTGCTTTTAGAACTTTAGAAAAGTTAATTTAATTTTAATTCCTAATTTTGTATATATATGTATTTTATCCATTGTTGTTATCTGCCCTGAGCCCTTGGGGAAGGGCAGAATATAAATAAAAGTGCATAAAGAAATAAATAAATGCAAAGCTTCCAGGATAATTCTCACTATTCTGACCAATCAGGATCTCAGGTAGAAATACATCTTTATAAGCATCTTTTAGCCAAGATCTTTCCAACTAAAAACCATATTTAATAACATACATTCAGGATCTAACACAAATTTAACTTTCGAAATCTTTTGCATCTTGTCGTGAATCATAACCCAATATTTCCTTGCCTTCTGACAGGTCCACCCCACCTGGTCCTTTCAGCTGGAGAAACTGGGGAATGAACCTGAGACCTCCTGCATGCTAAGCAGAGGCTTGTCCCTGCTGTTCTATGTACATCGCCCAAAGTCATTATAGCGAGGGGCAGTATATAAATAAATAAAATAAGTAAGTAAGTAAGTAAATGGATGAATGAATGAATGGCCATTTATTGAACCTGGAACCTTAAGCAATCAGACTCTGGTGCCCTTAAACAAAGCTGGTTTCTGAATATTGTGATAAACTCTGTCCCTTTCCAGAATTCCTAAACTGGCTATGAGAGAGTACATAAGAGTCTGGAAGAATGGTGAGTGGTGGCTATTGGATTTGCCAACAAGCCACTTGGGGGTGGGAATTTGCTTTCAGCAATGGTCCACCTTGATTCCCAGGGAAGAGAAGAGAATTTTTGGAAACTTATATCAAGTACCTGAAGTTTCAATAGGGATTATCCAGTCAAAGTGAAGGATTACACAGAGCTGGTGCATCAATAGCTACTACCTGGTGACTGAAGGGAACCTCTATGTTTGGGAAGTTATATTAGGAGAAACCTGATTGGCCACCGTGTGAAATAGGATGCTGGCCTAGATGGACCACTGGTCTGATACAACAGGACTTGTCTTATGTTCTCACTCATGTCATGGGAAGCATCGAGCGCACGCACCACTTTCTCCCACTGAAACCAATGGTGTTCGCTTTTCCTTGGCTGAATCGTGTCCAATGCACATTCTGACGGGAGCGGTTTTTCTACCCTGTGGGAAATGCAAAGCTATTTCTCTCCTGAACTGTCATCTGTTAAATTCTACATTTTGGGGGATGTCCAACAGGGTTGATTAAATGGTTTGTACTTGTCAGGGCTGAAATGGATTGCCAATCTCACGCTCAAACAATATCTGCAGCTTCCAAGGCATTTTGCAACAATAATTTCATTGCTTTGTGATAGCCTTCTTTGCACTGAGCTCCTTCTTCTGGTTAATTGATGATACGCTCCGGTCCTGGACTCCTCATCTGATAAATAACCTTGGACACTTGTGTCCAATAAATTTGCAGAGCAGGACACCAGGGATATAAATGAAAGAAATCAGATCAGTCAAATCTAGCTTTTCCATCATTTAAATCTATCTGTTTGAAAGTCTCTATTTTAACTTGGGCAATGTTCATAAATCAGCTACGGAACCCTTGATATTGCGATTCCCTTCACAACAGGGAAATATCGGCCGGAACTATAATTTTTAGATTTCCTTGGAGAGAGCAGGGCTGATTCTGCACTTACTTTGTTTTTTTCCGTTGTGGATCCTGCTGAATTCAGATTGATTTGAACTCAGGCCTTCCTCTATCCCCCCCACTCCAATTGAAACAGAAACTGTTCTGCACTCAATTGGGGATACTCAGAGCAGGGAAGGGAGCCAGGCACAGCAGGAGTCTCTTTCTTTCTTTTCTTGAATGGGCGGGGGGGGGGGGGAGAGAAGATTGGAGACAGCAGAGGAGGGGAAATAAATCCAAGAGGCAAATCTCTTTTGAGAGAACTTAGGGCTTCTGGAACACAGTCACTTTAAGACAGGGAAGTAAGACTTGCAAGGGGAACCAGGAAGTCTTTGAACTGACGCCCTGGCCAATCAGGGAAGACTGCTTTCCTACGAGGCCCAAAGAAGGAAGTTAACTCGCAAAAAGCAGAAATCTGCACACTTACCGATGGCAATTCTTCAAATATCGAGGCTTATATCATGTTTGGATATCATGGGGAAAAGGTAAGGTCACTCCGGATCAATCATGCATGTTGCAGAGGGAAAATTTAAACTGCCCCAAATCAAAATGGAAATCAAATTCAGTGTAGACTGGAAGGATTTATTCGAGCTGGGAGTGGGTAAAAAGCCCCGTGTAGACTATACCCAGCTCCCAGATCTAGAGCTTGTAAAGTCTCTTCTTGCTTTTAAATCAGCAAAACAATTAGCAGGGCTGCAGCTTCAGGAGGTGACATACTCAAAAATGGAAAGCACCCCACATGCTCGTTTTATCATTGTTGAGAGTTCTGCACACTCACCTGGCTAATTTGTTCACTATTTAAAACGAGGAGCATTGTGAGCAGATTTGCAACTACTGCTGAGGCTGTTGGGAATTTGCCGTTCTCTTGGGCTTCCGATTCATTTCGGGGGAGTGCAAGAACTAAAACATCCATCAACTTGAGCAGGAGGTCGGGCTGGGGAAGAGTGATTTGTAGGAAAACAGAGACCCAGCAAGAGTCTGTCCTCTGTTTAGAAAGCAGGCCCCTTCTTTTGGGGTGGTTTGCAGCTTGTGGAGAGGGAATCCGGCAATGCGGGCCACCGTAAATGTGGGCTTCCAAGCATTCCGCAAGCCTCCCACCTATTCCTTGCCATCAGCGAAACGTTTTCGAGTGTTCAGTAAGAAAGTTCGCAGAAATGCATTGAGCGCAGCAGTGATTTTAGACCTATTGCTGTAATGAAAATTAATAGGCCTCCTTTTCTTTAATTCATTCTTTGTAGGGTGATAAACTCCTTAGTTGTCGTCTGGCTCACTGCTAGAATGGATTCCAGCGGCCTGCCAGCTCCCCTCTGTGTCGTCGGGGGAGGCATAGTAAGTAGATGGTATCCCCACTATTATGCCTGGATCCAGGTCAAGATCTTGCCTTTCAGGAGAACTTGCTGTTTCTTCTGTTGTTGTCTGCCCTCGTCATTTGTCCTGTTCTTCACGTGGGCATCGGTTTTTATGCCCCAGCATTTGCACTTACCACCGTGGAAGCCAGTTTTGGCTGAAAAATTGTATTAGGCCAGCTTTCTCAACCAGGGTCTTGTGAACACCTGGGGTTTCTTGAGGGCCCTGGAAGGGTGTCCCGAATGAGTAGGGCTGATTCTGTATTTACTTTGTTTATTCCATTGTGGATCCTGCTGAATTCAGATCAACTTGAACTCGGTCTTCCTCTATTCCCCCTCCCAATTGAAACAGAAAAGTGTTTTGCAAGTGGTTAGGGAAGCACAGCAAGAAGGGTGGGAGAGGACTGGAGATAGCAGAGGAGGGGAAATAAATCCAAGAGGCAAATCTCTGCCAAGAGAAGTTAGGGCTTCTCCTTTAAGGGAAACCTTGCAACCTGGGAATGAGGAAGCCTTTGAACTGACATTCTAGCCAATCAGGGCTTTTTTGCAGCATTAGAGGTTTGGGAGCAAGTTATTTCGGGGAAAACAGATAGCTGCACACTTACTCTGTCAATTTTTCATATATCGAGGCTTATATCTACTCCAGGATATTGCGGATCCATCATGCTTGTTGAAGAGGGAAAATTTAAATAGTTCCAAATGAAAATGGTGGACCTCTCCTCCATAAATCTGTCTACGTTCCCTTTGAGGCCATCGGTTCAGACCAGGTGTCCCAGACAGCCCATGTTTGTACAACCAGCATCCACACAGCCTGTGTTTGCACTGCCAGCATTCACACTTACCAATGCACTCGCCACGCACATCCTGCTTGTAGCCCATGTTGCACTCGCAGCGGTAGCTGGAGGGTGTGGGGATGCAGCGCCCGTTCAAGCAGAGGTTGGTGAAATGCTTGCAAATGTCGATTGTCTGGTTCAGGGTGGCCGTTCCTGCGAGGGAAGAAAAGCATGTGTGTGTGTGGGCAGGAGTTTTCAGGGGGCTCCTGAGAACAATCTGCTGCTCACCCAGCAACCACGAGAACTCCACCGTGAGAACAGAAGCCTCATGGGATGTTCAGACACAGCTGGACACAGAGACAATGACCGCTGGGGGAAAAGTAGCACCCATGAGACAGAAGTTGTTCGGTGACTTCTGTGGAATGAGCATGGACTATGAGCTTCAGTTCAGGGGTCATTCAAGGGGAAAGCCAAGAGGTGTTGATCTTGGGGGGGGGGGAATGGCTAGTGGCAGATGAAATGCTCTGGCCTACACTCTTGGGTGCCATCTTTGAGACCCAGATTCCAATTCGGAATGCAGAAGGAATCAGATCACCCAGGTTGCTCCAGCTCTTGAACTGGCCCGAAATATCCACTTTTTACTCTGAGCAAGGATCCTCTGGAGTGAAAACAGGGAAATCTTTCCTGATTCCTGGAGGTGTCTCCTGAAGGATGTTTGCCCACTCCACCGAGGTTCAAAGGTCTGTCGCTATCATGATGATGAACCCATTTATGGTGGCAGCAGAACCTTTGTACATCACAGGCCATGTTGTCAAAGCATCAGACCCTCAGAGCTGGTTTTTGTATCCCACTTCTTACTACCCAAAGATGTCTCAGAGCCTTCCTCTTCCCACAACAGGCCCCCTGTGAGGTAGGTGACGCAGAGAGAGATCTCAGAATATAGTGACTGGCCAAGCTAAACTGGCTGGCTGGATGTGGAGGAGGAATGGGGAATGAAAACCAGGTTCTCCAGATTAGAGGTCGCCACTCCGTGATACCAAACTGGTTCACAATAAGGGTACACAGAAGAAAGGTGAGGGTAATTTATTTATTTTATTTTTATTTATATTTGGATTTCTAGCCCTCCCAGCCATGCTGACTCATGGTGGGTTAAATTAGACACACATTACAGGTTAAAACCATCAAACCATCAAACCCCCGAAATTACACAGTGTCCTACAAGATTGCGGCAGAGTTTAAGCACATTTCCCCTCTAACTCTGCAACCTCCCCTGGTGGTAGGCCTCATTCTTTAGCAGGAGGATGATAATATAAAGTGTCTGGATGTTCTGACAAAAGAAGAGAAAGGGGGGGGGGCAGGAGGGGAAACCCAGGATCTTCCAGCCTTAGCCTCAACCAAACACCTGGTGGAAGAGCTCCATCTTGCAGGCCCTGCAGAACTTTGAGAACTCTGACAGGGCCCCCAGCTCTTCCAGGAGCTCATTCCAACAGTTAGGGGCCAGGCCCAAAAAAACCCTGGCCCTGGTTGAGGCCAGGTGCACCTCACATAGGCAGGGGATCACCAACTGATTTGTACCCGCAAAGAGCCCTGCGGAGGGCATAGAGAAGTAAGTGGTCGCCCAGGTATGCTGGGCCCAGACCACAGAGGTCCTTAAAGATAAAAACCAAAACCCAGAACTTGATTCGGAACACCACTGTTAACCAATGCAGCAGCTTCAGCACCCTCCAAGATGTCCTTTTGAGCAGTGGTCCCCAACCTTTCTGAGGCTGGGGACTGGCAGGGCATCAGGCCGTGCCCGCGTGGACCACGCCCGTGCATCAGGCCGCGCCCGCGGGCCGCGCCCACACAGGCCACGCCCGCGCATCGGGCCGCGCGTGCGCGATGCTCGGCCCAGCCCTGATTCCCTCTCCCCACCCTCCCGCAGTAAGAAGCTTCCTGGGCTGCAAGCTTGCGGCCTGGGAAGTTTTTTACTGCGGGGGGGGGGCGGGGAGAGGGAGCTGCGGCCCGGCGCCATGGCCTTCGCTGTCCGGCACCGGGCCGCGGGCCGCAGGTTGGGGACCACTGCTTTTGAGGACCCTAGCAGCTGCATTCTGCACCCGTTGAAACTTCCGGGTCAAGGTCAAGGGTAGGCCCGCATAGAGTGTATTACAGAAATCTAGCCTGGAGGTGACCTTTGTGTGGATCACTGTGGCCAGGTGTTCCAGGACCAGGTAGGGATTCCGTACCTTAATTATGCCAAATTTGCCATTAATGTCTATCAAAACACTGTCTCGCTTACCGATACTTGAGCTGCCAGGCCCCATACCAGGGAGACCAGGGATACCCCCTTGGCCGTTGGCTCCATTGGGCCCGAAGCTTCCTGGCCCACTGATACCTGGACCGACACCGTTTGGCCCATAACCTGGGACTCCTGGGAAGGAACCTGGGAAACCTGGAACCACCGGGAGGCCCTCAATACACAGCCGCCGGTATTCATCTGGAAAAAAAAAACCCAAACTTTCAGCACTAGAGGGGATGCCATGAAAGAAAGAAACGGACATGTGGCTAGAAGTGAGAAAGGCATCATTCCCATTCTTCTACTTCTGTAGAATCCATTTAACAAACACCCTTTCCAAGTATGGGATGGAGATGAGACCAATTCCTTCTTTTCTAATATTCTGGAATTCTCCCTCTGCTTCCCCCAAGATCCCAGAGAAAACACATACCCCAATAACACCTCAGATTAATTATGGGATGGGAATAGAGACAGATTTCAGAGTCTCCAAGTCACTTGTGTCTTTCCTTTTTCTATATCACCAGCGCAGATGAGTGTATCGATAAAAGCTGGAAAAACAAAGTACCACACTTGTACTTGACATGATTGTGGATGAGACTGAATTACAGTGATTCGTGTCCAGCTCTTTATGCCTGAGCAACAGGCTCACCGTGCACTGCTAAAATAAAAAAGCATTATGGCAAGATCATATGTTCAGTTGCATCTAGACGGCCTGATAAAACATCACAAAATCAATGAGGTTGCGTAGAGCAGTGGTCCCCAACCTTTTTATCACCGGGGACCGGTCAACGCTTGACAATTTGACTGAGGCAGCAACGTCCCTCAGCAAAATACTACACCCCCCCCCCCCCCCCGGCCTCAGTCAAATTGTCAAGCGTTGACTGGTCCCCGGTGATAAAAAGGTTGGGGACCACTGCTCCAAGGGACAACCTTTCAGATACTTAAGGAGAGCTATCCTGTCCCCTCCCAGCCTCCTCTTAAGTCAAATGCAGCCTTTTCAGATATCAGGTACAAGGCGTCTAAAGAGATTCCAATAGATTTAATTTTCCTCTTAATGTGTCTTAGCCATATAGATGATTCATGTTCAGCTAGCATAAGGGCAATTAGACTATTAGGGCCAGATCTGAAATGCATGGGAAGCCACAACTTGATTGTTGACAGCCATGCTCTGGTTTCCAATAGTCTTTGGTTATTTTTCTAGGCATAGGACTGCCCAAGAGACACAGTTCGAGGTCCTAAGGATTTTGCGCAGGAAGACAGGTTGGAGACTTGCAACAGCTTGGTTAAAAGCATTGATCCAAACAGGGATGCCATAGAGCAATTGGGCACTTAGTTTCGCACTGAATACATTGAGGGCTGCTGGCACATATTGATGACCTCTGGTGTAGAAGGAATGTGCAATTACCGTGGAACTATTTTTTGCAGATGTGTTTGCATATTTCCTTTGTGCAACACAGTTTGCATTATGGTGAAAATGTATTCCCAAGTATTTGAAGCTTTTAACTTGTTCAACAATGTTACCTCTTATGTTCCATTTAAGAGGCTTCCGTGCATTTCCCATAACCACAACTTTTGACTTCTCGAAGTGCAGAGCAAGTCTGTTTACTTCACAGAAGCCCAGGAATTGAAGCAATAAGCGTTTTAGGCCAGTTTGTGAATGGAACAGCACTACGGCATCATTTGCATATAAAAGCAGTGGGTATGAAGGGAACCACGTCTGGGGCTATGTCCAGCTTTGGGGGATAGGATAGGTGCAAGGTCATTCGTAGAAAGGTTAAATAAGAGGGGAGCCAATATGCATCCTTGTTTTACCCCTCTATTAATTGGTATTTTTGGAGTAAGACTCCCAAGGGGGGTAAGTTTGACTTGGCAACAGGTAGGAGAATAGCGTTTCCTTATAAGATATAGGAGCCTTTTATCTATATCCACCTTTAACAGCTTATCCCAGGGAAGATCTCTGGGGATAGAGTCAAAGGCCCCTTTAAGGTCCAGAAAAGCTGCAAAGAGCATTGGACTCTCTTTCTTACTATATTTGTTGACAAGGTGGGCAACAATGATGCAACGATCAAGGGAGGATTTCCCTTGACAGAATCCAATCTGCTCGGGGCCTAAAATCTTGTCCTCAGGACAACTACAGTTTATTTGACAGGAGTCAAATATAGCTTCCCAACAATAAATAGAAAGAAGGCTAATGGGTCTATAACTGGTTAGGAGTGGGTCTATAACTGGAACAAGGATTGCATTAGTCCATGAATCAGGCATTAAACCTGTTTTGTCGATCCCAGTAAAGAGAGCAGCCAAAAGAGGAGCCCACCAGTCTGGGAAGGTTTTGAGCCACTCAGGCAGGATCACATCAGATCCAGGCGCTTTCCTGGGCTTTAATTGATCTATACAAGCCCTGACTTCATCAGGCATCACTGGGGCCCAGCCTGGGATGTCTGCCAGACTGATCTCAGGGAGCTTAATGTATTTCTATACATGACAAGATCCTCGTTGACATAATATTTGATCAGAGATTAAGGTATTGACTGGGCACATGTGAATGAAACCTGGCTGGAGAGCTTTGCCTCAGTTAGGTCCTCAGGCTGAGCCTGAGGCATGAGAGGGGTCATATAATGCATCTTTATTTTTTGAATCAGATATGGTTTGGTATGAGGGATGATACTGTACAGGGTGTTGGGATCTGATAATTAGTGGCTGAAGGCAAAGTTTGTCATCTCACCCAGCAAAACCATTTTGTGCCTACCACCGTCTGAGTCTCATGCTCCTGACTATTATGTGCAAATTAGAGGTGGTGATTGGCTTGATTCTTTGTCAATTAAATCTCTCTCCTCTGGTCAGACTCAGACACCAGTTTGGGGGCAGATCTCAGCACTGGGGGTATCTGTAGAGACGTCAGAGATCCGTGGATAGATTCAAGTTGGTTTCCCTGACTGCTGCTGACAGAGGGCTGTGAAACCCACTTGTTGCATATTGGATCTTTTCCTGTCCTGACTGTTAAAACCCTGCTGGGAGAAGATGCTGAAACATTTAGGGCAGACTATTAATCTTTCCCTTTTACAAGAGATGTTTCCTTCACAGGGAAAAATAGTTTCCAGTGGGCAGTCGTGTGAGTCCCCAGGAGAAGAGCAAGATCAAAGTCAAATAACACCCTGAAGACCAACACAATTTTCCATGGTATATAAGTTTGCATGAGTCAATGCTCGCTTTGCTAGGTGTGGTAGTGTTCCCCAAACACTGGGCCGTGGCCCGGAACCGGGCTGCGGTGGGGGGGGGGGAGGCGCGGGTACCGGCGAGCCAGTGGGTGCGCCTCCCTCCTACCTGCAGTGCAGCGAGCGCCACACCACAGGGGGGAGGAAACAGGGGAGGAGAGTTATTGATGTCACTTCTGGTTAAAACCCGGAAGTGACATCATTGTCACCCTAGTGCTATTGACTTGATTGTTAACATGTACTGTGGTTTTACCTATGTTCTGATGCTGGTAAGTGTTCATGAATAAACGAATGAATGAGCACTTTGCTACTCTCTGTGGTTTTTCCCCATAGAGATTGTCATACTCCTAGAATGTCAATAATGCCTCTTTTTTAAGTGGACGATGTTGATGCACTGACAATGTCTCCATGTTGTTGTTAGTTGCAAAGTCATGTCTGACCCATCGCGACCCCATGGACAATGATCCTCCAGGCCTTCCTGTCCTCTACCATTCCCCGGAGCCCATTTAAGTTTGCACCGACTGCTTCGTTGACTTCATCCAGCCACCTCATTCTCTGTCATCCCCTTCTTATTTTGCCCTCGATCACTCCCAGCATTAGGCTCTTCTCCAGGAAATCCTTCCTTCTCATGAGGTGGCCAAAGTATTTGAGCTTCATCTTCAGGATCCGGCCTTCTAAGGAGCAGTCAGGGTTGATCTCCTCTAGGACTTTTCTCCATGTTGCACACCTAAACGATCCCAACGGTTCCCAGGTATGTAACTAGGAACCCTAACAGGGATGTCCCACCTTTTGACAATTTTCCCCGTTCAGTGGTGTATGCAGTAATATTCATGCATTAATTTTGCACAGGTGCCAATGGTTCTGTACCAAAGGTCATAAGCTGGATTCCCTAGGTGGGCGACACGAACGGCAGTACAACACAAAAATAGCTTATGTTTGTGGCGTGCACATGAATCAGAGGTGCCAGGAAGCTGCTAGAATAATCTCCGTTCCACTCACCTGATCCTCTCACAGGGCACATTTCTGGTGTCTGTCCAACAGCCCAGCAACGCCCAGAGTCACAACAGCACTGCATCTTGGTGTACTGTCCTGGCAACTCCCCTGCGCAACGTCCACCAATCAGAGCTGAGAAACACGTGCCAATTCGTTGGTCTGGAAGAAGAAAGAGGAGGGGAGATGAGTATAGCCACAACTTATTTATTTATTTATATTTGTTGATCGCCGCTCTTGGTCCAGCTGGCTCGTGGCAGTTTACAACAGATTAAAAAAAATATAATAACCCCAACCGTACCCATAAAACCCCTCAACCAATCTCCTCCCACCCTACTGACAACAGATCCCTCCGGCTCTCAGGGGGTGCTCAGAGGAGGGACCCAATAGATCTTCCTTGTCTCGGCCCCAACCAGCTGCCTGGTGGAAGGGCTCCATCTTGCAGGCCCTCTGGAACCGACTGGGCCCTAAGATCTTCCATCTCCAATAGGGCCTTAGATCTTCCAGGAGCTCATTCCACCAGTTTGTGGCCCAGACCAAAAAGGTCGAGGCTAGGCGTACTTCCTGCAGGCTGGGGATCACCAACCTATTCCGAATCACAGAGTGAAGAGCATAAGGAGTGAGATGGTCCCTCAGATTCCCTGGGCCCAGACCACGGATGTTCTCAAAGGTCAAAACCAAGACCTTGAACCTGATCCGGAATGCAACTGGGTGGATCCAGACTAGGGATGCCAATCTCCTAGACTTACAGCTCATCACCAGATGTGTTCCCCTGGAGAAAACGGCTGCTTTGGGGAGAGGACTCCATAGCATTATACTCCACACAGGTCCCTCCCCACCCTGAATGTTGCCCACTCCCAGCTCTATTCCCAAAGTTGCCTACCCAGAGCAGGCAACTCTAAGAGAGCCAGTTTGGTGTCGTGGTTAGGAGTGCGGACTTCTAATCTGGCATGCCAGGTTCGATTCTGCGCTCCCACATAAGGAACCAGCTGGGTGACCTTGGGCTCGCCACGGCACTGATAGAGCTGTTCTGACCGAGCAGTAATATCAGAGCTCTCTCAGCCTCACCCACCCCACAGGGTGTCTGTTGTGGGGAGAGGAAAGAGAAGGCGATTGGAAGCCGCTTTGAGCCTCCTTGAGCCTCCAACTCTTCTTCTTCTTCTTCTACTCCAGACTGTGGCTTTAAGGAGGGTCCAGGATCGTCCCAGCAGGAGAAATTACTTCAAGGAGCGACAAGGAAAGTAGTGGGAACAGAGCACTGTTTAAAGAGCACATAGCTCAGGGATGGCCCAAACGTTCCACATACGCAAAGCTCACTTAAAAACAAGCAGATTTCCCCCTGTTTCATTCCTGGATTGTTTTGGAATTTTCCTGCTGTGACGCATCCGAGTCCTTCATAATTTTGGAGGAACTCGGAGAATTTCTGAAATTAATCCCAGAATTGGTCCGTGCATCATTAGGCCCAGATGCCCAGTTCCTCCGTTCGTTTGCAGCTTCTCTCTCCTCTGTATGCAGCTTTGAAGGGATCACATGAAGAAATCTTGAATGCCATGGGAGGCATGATCACTTCAAGAATTTTTGCTGTGAAAACACACGTTGGAACTGGAGCATGGAGAGTTGTTTACTTTCCCCACTTCCTTTGCCTTTCCCCCCCTTCCTCCGCTATTTTCCCCATGCACGTATCGATAAAATGTTGCGGCTAATGAATGCAGATGCTTGCTTACGCATGTGGACAGGCAAGTTTACTGGTGCTCTCCTGCATATTGACAAAACGCCACACAAAAGGAATCTAGACCTAGCCATGTGAATCAATCCCATCAAGATTGCTCTTCCAATGTGCTTTTACCAATGCGCTTCAGTAATGTAGAGAGAAAAAGATGTACAGGGAAGAGATAAGAATCGAGGTTTTGAGGAGGGTCCAGGATCAAGGGACCAATCCCTATGAAGACAGGATGAGGGACTTGGGAATGTTCAGCCTGGAGAAAAGGAGGTTGAGAGGGGACATGATAGCCCTCTTTAAGTATTTGAAAGGTTGTCACTTGGAGGAGGGCAGGATGCTGTTTCTGTTGGCTGCAGAGGAAAGGACACGCAGTAATGGGTTTAAACTGCAAGTACAACGATATAGGCTAGATATCAGGAAAAGATTTTTCACAGTCAGAGTAGTTCAGCAGTGGAATAGGCTGCCTAAGGAGGTGGTGAGCTCCCCCTCACTGGCAGTCTTCAAGCAAAGGTTGGATACACACTTTTCTTGGATGCTTTAGGATGCTTAGGGCTGATCCTGCGTTGAGCAGGGGGTTGGACTAGATGGCCTGTATGGCCCCTTCCAACTCTATGATTCTGTGATTCTATGATCAAGGTTTTTATTCTTACTTTCAAGAAAACCAAAGATTCCCAACTAGGGTTCTGGGGAATGCTGAGGTTCCGTGGCCTTTCCCAGAAGTTTGGATGGCCGCTGACATCACCAGAAGTCACAGAAGCCTCCTTCCCCGGTTGCTCTACCGGACAAGCATCTTTCTCCACAATGAAATTGGTAAATGATCCATTCATCAGCTGGCTCCTGTATCTTACTTCAACACCCATTTCCCTGAAGGGGCATGTCACCACTTCCAGGGCCTCTCAAATCCTGAAAACTATTTCAGCCGCTCCTCTGTGATCAAAGGGTTGAAAAAGGCTGCCCTAAATGGTCCCGGGACTCTTATATTTACGGGACTGTCTCTTCCTCCTTAGAGCATTAAGACAGAGTAGTCAAAACCTACTCAGGGTCCCCAGTCCCAAAGAAGCAAAACTGGCCTCAACCAAAGAATGGAACCCTCCACAGTATGTAAATAAATTGGCGGATGCATTGGAGAAGCTGGGAAATGTCTCAACTTTTTAGGATGCTATTTTAATGTTATATAAGACTGTATTTTATTGATTTGGTGTTACCTGACCTGATCTTCATGGGAAGGGCAGGTTATAAAAATAGAGACCATTTCCGCATGGAAGGGCAAAACGCCAGTGGCTTCCTGCTTGCAAATGGAGGATGGTAAATCTTGCATTTGCAGCCCTTCTCACGGGGAGACCCCTCCCGCGTTTTCCCTCTGCCCCGTTGCGACTTTTTGCCTCCTGACAAGGGTGCAAGGGAAAACAAGCCAAACTTCTCCCTCTGCCCCTTGGCTTGTCAATCACAGCAAGCCACCAATCACAGCACAGCAGTTCTCTTGTGGACTGAAACTTTCTCCCCCCCCCCGCCCCCAGCCCTGAAACTACTTTTTTAAAGGCACTTCCACATTGCTATGCGGTAATGCCACAACACAGATGCATTTTTAATAAAAAATCAACACTGCTGCATTGCTATGGAGCAGTGGTCCCCAACCTGCGGTCTGCGGCCCGGTGCCGGGCCGCGAAGGCCAGAGTGCCAGGCCGCGGTTCCCTCTCCCCGCCCCCCTGCAGTAAAAAACTTCCCGGGCCGCAAGCTTGCGGCCCGGGAAGCTTCTTACTGCGGGAGGGGGGAGAGGGAATAAGGGCCGCGCATGAGCACATGCACGTTGCGCAGCCGAAATTGCACATGCGCGGCACTTCCGCGCATTCGTGCATGCGCAAAAGTGCCGCGCACACGCTATTTTGGCCGCGCGGCACGCATGTGCAGCACGGCCGCGCGTGCGCACTGCACAGGCGTGGCCACGCATGCGCGCTGCACGGTCGTGGCCGTTGCCCTGCCGGTCCCCAGCCAAAAAAAGGTTGGGGACCACTGCTATGGAGGAATGCCAGAATGATACACCATTCCCCCCCTTTTGGGATTCTTTTTTTGGGGGGGGGGGACTTTATTTCTGTCTGGGTGGATTTCTGAGATGCTGAACATGGTCCCCAGAGCCCAAAAAGACATTTTGTGTTAATGGTTGGCTTAAAAACAAAGTTCTCAGACCCTGTATGATTGGGAGAAGGCTGCCCAGTCACCCTCCCCTCCTTTCCCAGCTCATTCCCCACCTCCAGAAAACAGAAAAGGGGCTGTGTTTTGCCTGCCTCATCCCAAAAAGACAGTGGACATTTTAAAGATTTTATTTTATTTTTGACAATGTAGCTTTGCGGACTGTGCCATTTAAAAAATAACAATTACTCAGAACAGGAAATGGAGAGGGGAGGGCAGATGCGAGGGCAGGACAAAGTTGTCAAGACTATTCTGCGTTTCCCCCTCCATACAGTCTTATCCCTGGTTGCTCACTGGTAGCTCACCAATGGGACGCGCGATTTAGGGATGTAAATCCTGTTTTGTCGATTCCTGAAATCGCGAGTTAAAAATGGCCAAAACTCAACCCAGCTACTGGACAGCCTTGGGATGCAGGGTGATTTCATGAGGAGGGGGCTCTAAAACCTGCCAGCATTCGTAGGCTGTCCAGGAACAGATTTCTCGTGCGGAAATGGTCAAAGATTTATTATTCATTTCTTTATTAATTAAATTTCTACTACACTTCCTTTATGGGCTCAGGACATGTGAGAAAGACTTCCTCTTCCCCAAACCCTAAACAGCCAATGTCAATTGGAACACACATGTCTGGATTAGATTGTTTCCTAGGTGGGGGAAGGAAGTTTGGCTCCGTGGCTCTAACTGCGGGCCCTAAAATGGGTTATATCAGCCTGACGCTTTGATGCACACTAAGGCGTCCTCCACATGGGGAGGGGATTTTGTGGTTTCCCCTTCGCTGGTGCAGCTGCTGATAAAGCCGCTGGGGTGGGAAAGCACTTTTCTCCCCCAAAGCCAATAGGAACTAAGAATGACCAGGAATGACCAGCAGCTTGAATCCTAGGCAGGGTATATAAAGAGGCAGCCAGCAAACCCACCACAAGAAGAGTCAGCAAGGTATAGTGAAGGGTTAGCCAAACGGTGGCTCTCCAGATGTTCATGGACTACAGTTCCCATGAGTCCCTGCACATCTGGAGAGCCAACTTCCAAAGCAGCCATTTTTTCCCAGGGGAGCTGATCTCTGTCATCCAGAGACCAGGTATAGGGATCTTGAACCACCACCTGGAGACTGACAAGGGGAATGAAGAAAGCCACTCCTGGGTCTTCACTGGGGAGACAGGTGGGGTATAAATGAATTTTAAAAAAGAAATAAATGAGTCAGAATGATTGCAAAATGACCCTGAGAAAGATTTTCTCATTCTAAGCCACTTAGGGAGGGGGACCACCATGTGACCCTTGAAAGTAAAAGGGAAACAAAGAAAATAAAAGGAGGGGGGGAAATACACACACACAACACCCCCCCCCCCCCAGCATTGTTCTATTCATCGGTCAAGGACGCTGAGGTTTTCTGTTGTTGTTTTCTGACATTTCGGCTGGCCTCAAAAGAGAAGTTTGCCAGGAGGCAGCTGAAAAGTAATTGCAGTTAATTGCACTGTTTGGTGAGGCTTCATCACCCCCTACCTGATGGAAATTCCACGCTTCATAATCACTGAGCAATCTCCCATTGGAAAATCTCAGCAATTAAGTTTTTGATTCGGATTCTTTTCCGGAAGGGGTGGAAGGGAAGGGAGACATCAAAGGGAGAGAGACCCTGGGGGGTGTCCCCCCGAGGAGCGAATGAAGTGGAGGGTTTTACTCAGACTAATGATCCTCCTGGACTGGGCGGGGAGGAAATTCCTTACAAGCCTTCGCCCCAATGGTGAGGGACTCAGCCCTGGAGTCTCTGAACCAGATGTTTCCCAGGGTATTTATACAGTGTTCTGCCTGCTTGTCAGCCTCAGCAGAAGACTAGAGGAAAAACTGATATTGATTGTACCACGTTAAAGGGAATTATGAAAAGGCAGAGAAATCCTTGCATGTAGAAAGCTAGTATATCAGGGTAGGCTAAGAACACTTCAGCCTGACAGCTAGTTTTCTACATGCAGGTTTCTTCTCAGAATATCAGATTTTATAAAGGTTTGTTCTTTACAATCGTCTGTATTGTACATGTTTCTCCAAAGATTTCCATCCAGTGCATGTGCTTCTCCCCCATTTGATCCTTTCAATAACCATGTGAGAGTGAGTACGTGGCCTGAGTTTACCTAGCAAGTCTCATGGCAAAGTTAGGATTTGAACTCCGATATCTCAAATCCTATTCCAGCTCTCTAACCCAGGGGTAGTCAAACTGCGGCCCTCCAGATGTCCATGGACTACAATTCCCAGGAGCCCCCTGCCAGCATTTGCAGTTTGACTACCCATGCCACATCTTAGTGTGAAGGAGCATTCCTAAGCATGCGTTTCTTTATATTAATAATAAACCTTTATTGGCATACAACAATTGGCATGCATTTGTTGTTGTCATTGTTGTTGTTATTGCCACTATGAGTTGATAATACTAATCATACACATTGCACAGCCCTTCTGTTTGCTTAATTGGCTTCATGTAAGTAATTCTCTTGCAACCATTACAATAACCCAATAAGGTAGACCAGCACAATTCTCCCCCTATTTCAGATCTGGGGGAGGTGGTTGACAAGGGACAGCTACCTCAAGGCAGATGTGTGATTGATAAAGGTTAGCCAGTCTCCAGCTGGGCGAAAATTACAAAAATCAATTGGTCACATGGTACGGGTAGCTAACCACGAGGACCATGAGAAGCAAGTTTATCATAAAAGTCTTTGGTTTATTTTGTGATAGGAAGAGCTTTAATAAAGGCTTCTTCATTTTAACTCGCTTATCAAAAACTCCCTTAGGACTAGCTTATCAAGAATGAAAGAGTTTCCGGTTAGGCTGCTTTCAGTAAGACAGGCACATCACATCGATGACAAGAGCTTGGAGGGAGTCTGTGCCTCTTAACAGCTCTAGACGAGATGCAACTGGAATTCTGATGAAGATTTGTGATTTGAAAGCAGCCTTCCCGGAAGTGGCTTCCCTCTTGATAAACCGAATATGGGGGCTTTTATTGAAGCTCTTACTGCCACAGGATAGATTCAAGTGGGTCGCCATGTGGGTCTGAAGGAGCACAACAAAATCAAAGTCCCTTTAAGACCAACAAAGATTTATTCAAGGCATTAGCTTTTGAGTGCAAGCACCAGTTTGTCTACCTCCCTCTTCAACTGGGGTGCCCAAAAATGAACACAGGACTCCAAGTGAGGCCGAACCAGAGCAGAGTAAAGCGGTACCATCACCTCCCATGATCTGGACATGATACTCCGTTTGTAAAAGGTAAAGGTATCCCCTGTGCAAGCACCGAGTCATGTCTGACCCTTGGGGTGACGCCCTCTAGCGTTTTCATGGCAGACTCAATACGGGGTGGTTTGCCAGTGCCTTCCCCAGTCATGACCGTTTACCCCCTAGCAAGCTGGGTCCTCATTTTACCGACCTCGGAAGGATGGAAGGCTGAGTCAACCTTGAGCCAGCTGCTGGGATCGAATTCCCAGCCTCATGGGCAAAGCTTTCAGACGGCTGCCTTACCATACAGCCCCAAATCCCATTTGCCTTTTTAGCCACCGAGTCACACTGCTGACCCATGTTCAATGTATGGTCTACTAAGACTCCTAGATCCTTTTTGCACATGCTGCTGCCAAGGCCAGTGTGAGCATGAGCTTTACACAACCAGGGAGAAGTGTGCTCCAGCCCTCATTAATGCTGGCATTTGAAGTTTTGATTAAACACAGGCCCCCCGCCTCCACCCCTTCCCTGAAATTCCTCCCTGCCGTTTGTTGATCCTCTTTGCAAAATTAAGGTCAAAGACCCTTGAAGCGACGGCGGGAACTGTCACGGCAGGTATCAGATGTGGGGCAGGGAGAGCTGGAGAGCAGATTTCTCCTCCCCCCAAGTCTTTGGACTCTTTCCCACAGTCAACATCCCTGCAGGCTCCGCCCAAGTTTAGCAAGGCATCTTCTGATTTGTTTTTAAGCAGCCAAGGAGGGGGGGGGGAGAATTCCTGGAAATAATTTCACTTTTTGTACACGTTTATTCTTGGGTTAGGATGAATTGTTCAGTTCAGGATGGGGAACTTCTTGGCCATGTTATTACTTTATTTATTTGACATTATTTCTAGTGTGCCTTTTTTGGGGATGCAAGGCGGGTCATACCAAGACAGTCAGCGCACAGCATGTACAGTAACCACTGCCTTGCTCTCTGCAGGTACTGACTTGTTGGTCATTCCCAGCCCCGGAGAAGCACGCCTGGCCTCCACCAGGGGGTCTTGATTAAAAATTTGGTCCATATGGAGCAACAAAAAGTTTCATAGAACACATAGAACGCAAAAATAGTATTGTGATATATATTTTTAAATGTCAACCTAAGTACAATTTGCCAGATGCCCCCAGATTTGGCTGTGCAACGAAAGCCAGCCCAGTTGTTGTTGGAGGTTAATCAAGGGAAAGCCCCACGGCACGGGAAAGCCAAAAGGAAGACCCAATCTGAGGGGGTTGGGTGGGGGATCGCCAGAAAGGACCCAAAGCTGAACGCACCCTGATGTGGCAGAAACAGTAACGTCAGACTGGCCTCCAAGTGTGCCCGTGGAATGTGAGCAGGGGATTGAGGGCCAAGAGGAACAAAAACCACGCTCTAAGAGAAAGCCACAGAAAATTAGAAAAAGGTGATACTTTAGGGTAGACCGGCAAGTGATGGGGGAGTGGGGGGGGGGGGAGAGAAGGAAGGGAAAGAAATCTGAAAGCCAGTGAACTGATTTGGCTATTCAGCAACAGCCACCCAAAATACCCAGGACAGATGAGTGGGCTGGATCCACAGTCAGGGCCACCCACCCACCCAAAACACACACACCAAGTAAAGGAAACTATTGAGACCAAACTGTGCCTCAGATTCAGAGTGCTGGGGGGGGGGGGGGGGAACGACAGGATTTATTGGTGGTCTTTAACCCCACTCCCGGAAAAGAAAGTGAAAGTGAAATAGGGTATCACGTTAACACCCAGGGAAAAAAACCCACCTAAATATGAGATGTGTCCCAGAAATGGAACTTTGATTGGGTTTGAGATTATTCTATCTGCTTAATGCTGAAAGCCAATAAGCTGATTTGGCGATGCAGCACCCAGCCTAGATGTGATGTGACGGGTGAAACAACCACAGCCAGGGAAGGACCCACCCCCTGCACATGTACCCCCCCCCCAAGTGAAGGGAAAACCCTTATAAAGTGTTTCCCCAAAGAAAAGTAAAGCAGAAATCTGGATTTGTGGGAGATCCTTCACCGAAAATTAGGAGAGTTAAGCCAGAAGAGGTTTACAAGGAAAACCCTTTAACACCACATTTGGGGGAAAAAATTTTTTTCCCTCTGCTCCCATACCGAATATGTATCTCTTCAAAGACAGAAAATAAAAGACATCTGCCTGAACCTGGTAGAAATGTCTAGCCACAAGAACAGCAAGGCTCCGATTAACAGCCAAATTTGGGGGGTGGGGGCTTTGAATGCCAGCCAGAAATGGGCAGCCAAAGACCCACAAGTAAGGCTGAAGGTGCTCCTTCTCTCTAGAATCACTCTATCCCACAAAATTGTCTCCCTCCAAATAGTGATGCGCCTCTCTCCCTGTGTCCTACCAAGAGCAAAAGAACGCAATCTTCTCTCATGTGACCTCAGGGACTATATAGAATCATAGAATCCCAGAGTTGGAAGGGGCCATACAGGCCATCTAGTCCAACCCCCTGCTCAACGCAGGATCAGCCCTAAGCATCCTAAAGCATCCAAGAAAAGTGTGCATCCAACCTTTGCTTGAAGACTGCCAGTGAGGGGGAGCTCAACACCTCCTTAGGTAGCCTATTCCACTGCTGAACTACTCTGACTGTGAATTTTTTTTCCTGATATCTAGCCTATATTGTTGTACTTGTAGTTTAAACCCATTTCTGCCAAGGCATTCCCACTGAAACCAAGGGGAACACTACTCTTGGGTGATGTCTATCAAGCTAAATGGGTAATCATTTGAGTAGCCATGGAAACCAAAAGACAACCCTCCCAAACCCCATCAAGGATGGAAGTGAGATTTTTGCACACTTCACACGCTCAACACATGTGCGCCAAGGGAGGAAGCTCCACCCCCGAAAAGCCCGCAAGCACATATATTTGGTATGACCTATATGTGGTCATGCGTGGTCATCAGGGGCATGGCCATGCGAGCCCGGTTCACGAGCTACAAACTACCCAATTTCGTGGGATTCCTGTGGGCACCCTGAGGCCCTGACCTTGTATGCTTTGCAAAGTCTAATCCAATGAGCTACGGTTGACATGGTGACCTTTTTGCCCAGTTTTGCAGTCAGGTAGAGTGGCCATTATGTCTTGACGTGATGGTTTTAGTCGATTCACCTGTTGTCCTGATGCCCATTTTCTCGAGACTGATCTGGCATAATTGTATATGCACCTGGTCATTGGTCTCCTCGCTGGGACATAATATTGACAATTTCCCTTGGTGACCCAGAGCATTCTAGGTCTTTCTGCTCAATTTGATCGACTGAAGATCTGGGAGAAGGGTGGGTCCTGGACTCAGCAAATCCTCCCTGACTGGAATTCTCCATGGTTCATCTACCGACAACTGTACTAGCTCAGTAAACCACAGCTGACCCAGCCAAAATATCCAAAGCGGATTACTTCCGCTTTCTCCTTCCATATCCTGCACAACGCCCAGCTGAGTAGCAGAGCTGGAGGGAACACGTATAACAGACCTGGTAGCTAACTGTGGAATAGCATCTGTCCCCTCTTCTGCCATAAGATCTGCAAATCTTCAGAAACCTTGAAACTTTCTGGTCACTTGACCCCACAAACAGCTCCATGACTGACATCCTGATCCTTTTCGATACATCTTGAAACACTTGGTCATTCAGGGTCCATTTCACCTGGTTTAGGGTCCTTCCAACTTAACCAATCCACCTGCATGTTCAATATGAAAACGTTGTGCCTTCAGTTCCATCAGAAGCTTCTCTCGCCCACTGAAAAATCTGCACTGCTTCCTGATGAAGAAGGGATGCGTTGATGCCCCCTTGGCAGCTTATGTGGGTCTTTGCTGTGATTTTGTACATTTTTATGAGGAAGCCTCTGTTCTGGATCAACGCTTGAAAGGCAAACTAGGCTAGCATTATTGCTCTTTGCTCGACCCAGTTTACTCTGTTCCCCTTGTTCTTTGGTGTCCACTTCCCTTGAGCCACCTGGTAAAAGCAGTGACCTCTCCCTTTATGTCATGCAATGCAAGAATGTGGTGGGCTGAAGGAAGGAAACTCCTGTTTCAGGTTGCTCAGTGACATGCACCATCTCGGCGGCTCCTTTAAGGCTGATGTCAGAAGAATGCCTTTGTGCGGCCTCTTCCCTATGTCTCTCTGATATGGAAGCAGAGTCCACTGCAAATGTACCTATAGCAGTAGGTCTATAGTTGCACGCTTCTGTTTGCTCCTGTCTCTGACTGTTTCTCTGTTGGTAGATCAACCTTCTAGTGGTGTCTATTTTGGCCCACAGATCAAAATTAATAAGAAATCCATGCACTTGAAGCGACTGAATAGCGGTTGTGGTGCTGTTTGGCCATCTTCAGATCCCGTGCCCTGATTAAAATATCATCAAGCTAAGGGAATTTATGAACCCCTTTCTGCCTCAAAGCAGCTATCAAGGCCCACCATACTCTGTGTGAAGACTCATGGAGATGAGGACAGGATGAATGTTGGTGCCTTGTATCAATAATGGTGTTCCTTGAAGGCAAAATGCAGCTACTGCCTGGAAGAAGGGTGTACAGGCATGTAAGTTTCAAGCAAATCAGGTAGTCATCCTGCTGAATAAGTTGGAAGATAGTTCAGAGAAAGTCCATGTGGAACTTCTGCTTTTGCCCCCCACAAGCTGAGCTCCTTGGGATTGAAAATTGTGGGGCACTATAAATATGATACAATACACTCCTTGGAAACATTAACAAGGAGGAACAGGCTGCATAACCCCCGTTACAAGAAGGTATAGGATTGCTTCCTGCAAAAGTCTGCCTTTCACATTTGCAGATGGCCCCAGAGAATGATGGAGGGGAGCACGAGTATTTGTAAACACAATTGAATATTTGTAAACACACGTGCAAAGTTTGGTAAGCAGTTCCCAATCCTGGAGTCATACTAAAGGCTTCTTCCCTGGGGTGGCTCTGTCCTGTTGATTGTTGGTTGCAGATTGTCTACTCTGAAATTTGGATTGGTAACAACCACAGGGACCACCACACCTGAAATCTCTGTTGTCCTGTCTAGTGGAGGGTCTTAGGAGCGAAAGGACTGAATGGACTTCCCTTTATACTCCTTTTCCTTATTCACTGAGGTGAAAGGCACTGCCTTCCTTTTTTCCTTTGTTTCCTCTCACACCTTATCTAAAGCTCCTTCTCTGAAGAGAAGTTGTCACAAGGATTTTTCTACCGAAAGGTTGGTCTTGAAGAGTGGGTCCACCTTCTAAGCCACGTTTTTCTCCTTACAAACACATTTGCCACTTGAGCTCTAACCTCAATGACATCTTGAGAAGCATCTGACACAAACTGGGTCGCTTACTTAAAGAGACCCCTTAAGCATCAATGGGTACCGTTCTGAGTCTTGTAACAAGTTATCAACCCAATCTATTATCAACCAAGTGAAATTTGAAAGAGTAGCTGGTGGTCTAATCCCCCAAGGTGCTTCATGTTATTTTGTTTTGCACATGGGTTCGTTCTTTCAATCCACAGATCCATCAAGACGTTGTCTCCATCTTTTGAGAGCATGGCTCCAGAATGTAAGGTGACCCACAGGCGCATCCACCAATGGTAGCTTTAAGTCTTCTATAGCAAAGCGTAACATTTCTTGGAAATAGTATTCAGAGAAGTTTTATTGCCAGGGACTCTCATTGCAAAATGTCATCAAAAAACTTAGGAAAAGGGCAGACTGCCAAATGGCTTGTTGGTTTCTTAAACTGGAAAAAGATTAGAAAACAAGCTTTTCAACTAAGGAGTAGTTCAGATTGATGAAGACTTTCTTGAGAAGTCTGTGGAAATGCTCTGGCTGAAACAGTCAGGGAGAGCTGTTCCTATCACTGGATTCTTCCGCTGACCACTTTCATTCCTCTTTGACTGATGTAATCACAACTGGTGTGTTTACAGAACGGATCTCTTCCATTTCTGAATCAGGGTTTCTTCTGAGCTGTTCTAAGGAATTTGTGTGTGTGTTTGGGAATAGCCAAAAGTGGCACCACCCTGCTCCTCCCTGACCTTTTACAAGATTTTTTGCGAAACAATGCTCTTTTAAAACATTTTGACCTTGGAAGGCCTCTCTCTGAAGAAGACCTGTTATTTTTTTTCCCCAGTACCCAAAGGAGTCCCAATATGGCTTCCAATCGCCTACCCTTCCTCTCCCTACAACAGACACTCTTTGAGATAGGTGGGGCTGAGAGAGCTCTGAGAGAACTGCTTTGCAAGAACGGTTTTAAGAGAACTGCGACTAGCTCAAGGTCACCCAGCTGGCTGCATATGGAGGAGTGGGGAATCCAACCCGATTCTCCAGATCAGAGTCTGCCATCCTTTAACTACTATACCACACTAGCTCTCAAGAAGAAGAAGATGACCTGAGAGTGGGGGAGAGAGAGGAACTCCTTCTGCATTGCTGCTTAGGCCATCCCTGTCCCTTAGATTCCTCAGATCTCTCTTCTTCTGATCTTTCCCCAGGGGATTCCATTCTCTTCCCCTCCCCCTCTTTCTGGCTGTAGGATTCCATCAGGAGATATGGAGGCTATAAAAGGGGGGGGGGGTATCCATGCAGGCATTCAGGCACCTGGAGACCCACTGAAATCGCATCACGGCAAAAAGAGATCACTTCAGTTCACCCAGCAAGGTGGGGGATGGGTAACCTCGCAGCATACTAGGAGTCTCAAGGGATGCCAGCCTTCAGATAGCACCTGGAGACTCACTGAAATCACACCACACAGCAGAGAGATCACTTCTCTTCCCTGGAGAGGAGGGGATGCCTGTTTACTGACTGCTGGCTGGCTGGGTACGGCTGCTGCTGTGCTGGAGGATCTATCTTCGTGGTGGCTGTTGTTTTCTGTGATCTGGAGAGCTGGGTTTGATTCCCCACCGGTGTTTGATGTGTGGCCAGCTGGGTGACTTTGTCTAACTCTTGCTAGAGCTGTCAGGGCTCTCTTAGCCCCACCGGCCTCTCAGAGTGTCTGGTGTGGGGAGAGGAAGAGAAGCCTCTCCTGCCTGGAGGGTGGCATCTGCATGCTAGACCTGAGAGAGAGAGAGAAAGATCCTCCCTACTGTGGCAATTTTCAGGTTTCCGCTGTCTCTATGGCCTGGGAGGGGGGGGGGTTGAGTTAGAGGCTCCAAATTTTCAGGGTAGCTTTAGGAGCCTCTTCTCTGACTCCCCCACCCAAGTTTCAAGAAGATATAACCAGGGGGTCCAATTCTAGGGGCTTCCCATCCTACATTAGATCCAATGATGCGAAAAAATGGATTCTCTGTTCTGATCATAAATTCTCACCATTGGAAGTGATGGCCCATTATGTCCTATGGTGAGAATTCATCATTGGATATGATGTTTAGTATAGTATAGCCAGTTTAGTATAGTGTAGGAAACAAGCCTTCTGTAAGTAAATCCATGACCTTGCAATTTCTGCTCTCTGACAAAGACCCAGAGGTCACCATTTTAGTTGCCAGAGTTTTAACTAAGATGCTTTTATAATATGCTGCCTACCTTGTATTTTATCTTTTATAGTTTATTTAATCATTTTAAGATCTGATTGGTTATGTAACCCCATGGCCTATTTTATTATTTTGTTGAAATTTTAAACCCTATTTTATATGTCTTATACATATTTTATGCCAATAAAAGGTTACTGACTGACTGGTATGGTGTA
The DNA here is from genome assembly GCF_049243985.1 of Paroedura picta. NCBI lineage: Eukaryota > Metazoa > Chordata > Lepidosauria > Squamata > Gekkonidae > Paroedura > Paroedura picta. Next base: position 8,840,442 of record NC_135372.1, on the reverse strand, counting down.
GGAGTGCGGACTTCTAATCTGGCGAGCCGGGTTCGATTTTGCGCTCCCCCACATGCAACCAGCTGGGTGACCTTGAACTCGCCACGGCACTGATAATGCTGAAGTGAGAGAGGGTGGGACCTAACTAGGTGATTCTCCTCACTGGAGAGTCACCTTTTTCCCAAGCACAGCTGAACTAATTTTGTACTTGGAGCACAAGAAAGGATTTTGGTGGTGGAATCCAGGTCTGAAAGTGCTCCTTGCGATTCTTAGTTCAGTTTTTTTTTTTAAAGAAAAGCTCGCTATTTATATTGGGGGTTTCTTATTTTGTAAAATAACAATAATATCTACCCTGTGAAGTCTAAGATAGCTCTGGTGCTCTTCAAGGAATTTAAGAACCAGCCCGTCAAACAAAGGAACCTTTCAAAAAATACGGAATGCATGTCGAGGACCTACCGGGGCGGCTACTTCCCTTGCCAGAAAAAATATTGTTCATCCCAACGAATGACAACCCATGTTCGCTCGGGGGGGGGGGGGACCAGCTCACCGCATGACGTGGTCGAGCGGAGATTTGGTCAGTGAGGCAAGCGACCCCCTTGAGGAACTCAGAGTTATTTTTAAAAGCTCGGCTCTCTAATTAATTTCACTCGATGTTTGCCAGGCTTCTTTTTTTTGGCAGCCCTGAAAGGACTTCATTGTCCATAGCGTTAAAAAAAAAGCGAGAAAAGACCTCAGAAGGCCTCCATGCAGGGCATGCAGGCTAACCCTCCTACAGCAACTGGTACACTGCCCCTGAACATGGAAGTTCCACTAAGCCACCTATTAATGTTGAGGCTGTTCTCTCTCCAAAGAGCTCAGGGCAGCTTGTCGGGTTCTTCCACCTCCCCTTCATTTTGTCAGTTCCACAACCCTGCCAGGTAGGTTAGACTGAGTCACAGTGACTGGACGGCACATATTTATCTACGATGCATTCAATTCACAGCAGAATACAGATGAGATGATAAGCACCATTCAGAGAAGGAAAGCCAGTCCTGATGATGCGCCCCAGATACGCCTTTCGCTGTGCAAGGAGGGAAAGTGGCTCATCCTCCATTTTTATTTCTGGTTTGGTATAAGTGAAACTGGTTCGGCCGAACACATGGCTGTCCATAAGGCTTGGCGTGACAGTAATAAGTCAACTGGCAGGCTCTCAGCCAGGTCTCAGCAAGAGCTCTCCTGGCCATCGCAGGGGTGATGTAATTATTTGCACAAAGAGGGCTGGGCAGGAGGCTCTTCTCCAGAGGCAACTGGAACAAAGGGACGGGACCAGTGGCATTCTAATTAACTATCCTGTATTGTTTCACTTTAACATCTTGGTGAAGTCATCTTTCTCATAGCTTCCTCCTGCTCTTCATTACTGGCACATCAAAATCCTTTTGACAGCAAGTCCTCCACACCTGAACTCCCCCTGCCAACCAGAAAGTCTCAAGGACTTGCTCAGGGTCTTTCACCAGCTCCAGAGGTATGCCCAATGGTTCAAGTTTGCCCACTAATGAACCTTTGTGTCTTTGACAATGCCTTCCTTTTAGAGCTCCCATGCCCTGACCCTAGCCCTAAAAGTACACATTTGCTATAAAAAGAGAGCAAAGAGAAGCATTCTCTGTTCTTGTGTTGGCTCTACCCTATCCAAGACCCTGTTTGCTGGCCCGGCTACTTCTTCTAGAACCCCCCCCCCCTTCAATGCATCAGATGTTACATATGCTTTCAGTGACCCAGGACTCTAAACATCTTTCACACCCGATCATCCCTTTATTTCCTCTGTGTGGCTGATCTAGATTATATTGTATGTATGTTGTTAAGCACCGTTTTAGTTGTTGTCAATAAAATTCCTTTTTATTAATTTTACACCGGCCTCTGTCCAAGATTTCTTGCCAGATACTCTCTTTGTATACACAGGTGGAGTTCCTCGCTCATTAGCACTTCTTGCATTGCTGATTTCCCCACGATAAATTCAGGGATAGGTCTATTTCCAGTAACACCGATCCAAGAACATGAATGATTGTAACCAGATTGCTTTGGTGCAGCAGCATTGGAGGGAGGCGTCTATGGCAGGGGTAGTCAAACTGCGGCCCTCCAGATGTCCATGGACTACAATTCCCAGAAGCCCCTGCCAGCATTCGCTGGCAGGGGCTCCTGGGAAATGTAGTCCATGGACATCTGGAGGGCCGCAGTTTGACTACCCCTGGTCTATGGTATCACACACCTGAGCTCCCTCTCCTCCCCAAACTCTTCCCTCCTCAAGCACTGCCTCCAATTCTCTGTAACTCAGAATTTCAGAGTCAGGACATGCTTTGCGGACAGAAGATCCAAGGCTCGATCCCTAGCTAAAAGGACCCATCTTGGGAAGCAGAGGGGAGGGAAGAAGACCTTTCTTGAAGCCCCAGAGAGCCTCTCCCAGCCAAAGAAATACAGGGATAAATCACATTGTGGGTAGAAGGCGGTATGCTATGGTCACCACAAGCCAAGATCTGCTCCTTTTAGCCAGAGGCACTGGAGTTCAGGAGAAGGAATTCTGTACTATGGTATCTCAAGTTACAGAAGGAATCTCACTTTGTGGGTGGCTGGAGAAACCTGGAGCTGCCCGTGAGAGGAGATGAGGCTGAGTTGATCTATGGACTTATGGGGTACATGGAACCTTTACAGATGCTTCTAAGGTGGATTATTTGTTCAGGGCAGGAGTGGCCAAATCGCAGCTCTCCAGATGTCCACAGACTACAATTACTGTGATCAGGGGCCCATGGTTGTTGTAGTCCATGTACATCTGGAGAGCCACATTTTGGCCACCGCTGGTTTAGGGTAAAGCGCCCTTTGATTGGCATTACAATTCATTCATTTTGGGGGTGGAGGGTTCTACTGCCTTTATTAATTTGATATTACCACATTGGGGGGGGGAGGAGCAAATGTGGTGAAGGTGGGCAGGGACATCATCTGCAACCCCACCTGTCCCTGTGCTTCTTGCTGCTGTCCCTGCCCCTAAAACACCAGCAATCAAGCTGCCCTCATGCGTTGCCCAGCAATGCCTTCCTTCAAAGCTGAGCCATACCAGACACTATGACTCAGGTGTGAACTGAAAAGCAGCCAGTTCTGGCTGAAAGGAGGCAGGTGTGTAGTTTGTTTCTGCCATTTTGAAGGCGGGGCTTAGATCCACTCCCTCCTCGCCACATGGGCCACAAGTACAGCATCCTCCTGGACGTTTTGCCTGCCATCACCATGCACTTCCTCCTTTGAGCCACATCAATAGGTGTTCCTCTTCCCTAGCTCAGTCAACAGGGGTTTCATGAAACCCTTGGGTTCTTGATGGCCCTGCAAGGCTCTCTTTGAGATTTAGTTTCTAGAGCAGCCCCAGAAGGGTTTCCTGCATGGGTGGGTGTTAATTAATCTTTAATATATTTATAAATTTGTTAAACGTTTATCGGGTCATATGGTGATTAATGGTCATGCCGGCCATCCTCCCTCCCAAAATGGCCAATGGTGGGCCTGGAGGGGGTGGGAAAGGGCGGGGCCCCAGGTGGGCGTGTCCACAGCTCTGCTTCCCAACCGTATTCTGCACGATTGCACCCCTTCTGGGTTCTCGAAGCCTGAAGAATGTTTCAGCGGTTTCTCAATGGTAAAAAAAAAATTTGAGAAAGGCTGATGGCCCCCAAAGTCATCCTCTGAAGCCCCACGCCACAGTGAGTGTGGGTGGCTGCACACCCCAACCTTTCTGACCCTGTGACCACCTTCCCATTTCCAGCTCAGCACACAAAAGAGCTGCCCTATAATGACTGCTTCAGCTTGCCTTCAGTCACACCGTGAAGATCCACATGCTGCTGCCGAAGACAAGTTTTAAATAATCCACATGGTCAGTCAGAACGCCAGCGGCCAATAAGAAGCCTTGCGGGACTAAAGCCACACCTGGCCCCTCCCACTTTTTGAAAACATCGGGAAAGATGTCAGTAAGTGCTGAGGTGCCCTTGTGGGGGACCCTTGGGGTATGGAGTATCCTACACAGTGGGGGCAGGGGGAACCTCCAGGCAGAACTAATTCCATAAAGTCACCCTGAATCCACTCTTGCAAGCAAGTTAAGTGACACGTCCAACGGCCACCGTCCCAGCACAGAAGACCGATAAGCCCACGGTCGGTGAGCCACGGAGTCGCCATCTTACCCACACAACGGGATCCATCCGGACTGGTCATGAAGCCTCGTGGACAGGCGCAGACGTAACTACCAGCTGTGTTGGTGCACTCGCCTCCATCGCACACGCCGGAGATGCTGGTACACTCATCCACATCTGGGGAAGAGAAAAGGACAGCATGGCGAATCAGCAAGCAGCGTGTCTTGACAGTCCCCTGAGTGAAGAACGTACTGAGAGGCATGAACAGTAGAGAAACCGGTGGTGGAAAAGACACCAGAGTGTTGGAACCAGGAACACAGGGAGTGTGGGGGTGAGTGGCTGATGTGTCAAAAATTAAACACGGGTCCAGAGTTTAAGACTAACACTGCGGTTTCATAGAATAGAGTTGGAAGAGACCTCTCGGGTCTCTGCAGAATGCAGGAAATTGGGGGTGGGGGGAGTAAGATAAGACAACTGATCATGATAACAGTAGTTTGTTTACTCGGGAAACACCTGTAATGCCTTTCCAGAGAACCTGCCCAAGGCACCTTACAAAGCAAAATATGAGAAAACTGTTATAGAAGTCCAATGAAAAATTAGTGAACCATGCAAACTGAACCGTGAAAATAACGGTTAGTGTTAAACGGCTGGGTCGAATCAAATAGTTGGAAGTCACCTCTAGTCCAGCCCCCGGCAGAATGCAGGAAACTCACAACTCCCTGCCCACCCACAGTGAACCCAATTCCATGCCCAGATGCTGCTTCCCCCCCCCCCCCCAAAAAAAAAAAAAAGAAAACCAGAATCCCTGGCCAGTCTGGTCTGAAGGAAATCTGCCTCTTGACCTCAAAGTGGCAATTGGCATTTCCCTGGGCATGCAAGAAAGGGCCACATGAGCAAAGCGCTGACACAATCCCTTCTTCTCACCCGCTCACCATCTACCTAAAAATTCCCACATAGTTTTGTGAGTCAGAGCTCTCTTCCTCAGATGCATGGAACATGCGTTTATTGAGGGTGGTGCTAAGTGCTATCAAGACATCTGACCGATGGCTTTTCAGGGTCAGTTAGAACAGAGCTGGTTGGTCCTTGCTTGCCTTTGTGTGGTGACCCTGGACTTCCTTGGTGCTCTCCCGTCCAAATTCTAACCCCAGGCCATCCCTGCTCAGCTTCTGAGATCTGATCAGGATAACCTGAACCATCTGTAACAGGCATAAATCCACTTGGCAGATACATTTATACGCAGAACTACAAATGGCAGAAAGGTGGGAGGGATAACAAATTCCCTAGGGTTGGGTGCTTCGGCGCACTTCAGCTGCTTTGGCAATCACGGAAGCTTCCGTGATTGCTGAAACGCCCAACCCGACTCTTGATAGACAGGTCAAACGAGATCAATGACCAATCTAATCAAGGAGAGTTAGGAAAGTACAGAGGATGGCAGTACTAAGATACCACTATTGGTAGCGGCTGAGAAATCTTGAATTACTTCTTGTGGGCTTTCCGTGCTGTGTGGCTGTAGTCTGGTTATTTTAGTCCCTGATGCTTCACCAGTAACGGTGGCTGGCCTCTTCAGAGGTAGGACATGGCAAGATTGGCATCTCTCTGGGCTACTGAAGAGGCCAACAAAGGTTACTGGCGAAACATCAGGGGCTAAAATGACCGGACTACAGCCACACAGCTCAGGAAACCCACCACAGCCCGTAGACTCTGGCCGCAAAAGCTTTAGACAAAACTTAAATTCTTGTTCAGACCTGGGAGGGAATAAGTACTGAACTTTTTAATGTATCCTAATTCTACACATTCATGTTGGATTCGCCCTTTGAAGTTCTTTTGTCAGAGAACGACGACTTTCAGTTCAGCAGTAGAATGCCCTCGAAGACCAAAATGTTCCTGGACTGGTTTCAGAATATTGTGATTTTTAAACATTGGACTTGTGCTCCATTTATTCTTTTCTGTAAGGACTAACCTGTTTATCTAACATGTGGTGGGGATCGAAGATGTGGATGAATTACAATAAACCGTGTGAAACACCGAGCATGCACAGAAATATATTTAAAAAGCAGATTTTCCAAACTGTTTGTACACAAGAACAGACTATTTGGGAGTATAAAGCTCTGAGACGGTATCTAATGTGTGGGATTTCCAAAACCTCTGTAGCAGATTCAGCTCACACCAAAGGCCCCCTGAAGTCCAAGGTTCTGTCTCCCTGCCACTGTACAAAAATGTTACGCCTACAAACAGCCTGTGTATTTGGCTCTGCCTCATCAGAGAAGTAATTCCCCAATTCATTCCAAGTTCCTGTTAAAAATTAAAAGCCGACACTTCACGTTTAGGCTTCCAGACAATGGCCGAATTCAAGGCGAACGTTGATTTTGGAAGGTGTCGTCGCCGCTTTGAGCTTGCTCGAAATGCTTTGGGGCTTTCAAAGCGATGAGGAGGGGAAGGAACAGCCCACGGAGGAAGGCCAAGGAGGAAGCCACAAAGAAGCTTGGAACGTGGCAACATCGCTTTGCAAAAACCCCAGGAGCTCCGTGATTCCCAGCGCCTGCCAGAGTGTGCCCAGGGAATCCATCAAAAGCAATAAGTCGAGAAAGGAGGCAGAAGGAATGCTGGCCAAACCACACTAAGTTCTCCTTTGAAAGTCAATGTCTGAAAATCTTGCATAAACACTCTCTCTCTCTCTCTCTCTCTCTCTCTCTCTCTCTCTCTCTCTCTCTCTTTCTCTTTCTCTGTCTCTGTCTCTGTCTCTGTCTCTCTGTCTCTCTCTCTCTGTCTCTCTCTTTCTCTCTCTCTCTGTCTCTGTCTCTCTCTCTTTCTCTGTCTCTGTCTCTGTCTCTGTCTCTCTCTCTGGTGTGTCCACAGCTCTGCTTCCCAACCATATTCTAAGTAAATGAAATAGTTTTCAAGCTGGCGATGGCAAATGAACTGTTTATCCCACTATAAACAATTCCTCAAACTTCCAAAACATCAAAACGAACTCCTAGGTATTTTTTCGTTTTTGGTATCTTCGTCAGTGATGTCGTAGTAGTGACCCTACTAAGGGGCATTTACACTTGGTGATGCTAATATTTGTAGACCTCTGTATAGTGGACACCATAGAAACATTTGGAGATTGACTCGCGTACATATTACCGTAGGATTAAGATTTCATCCTGCTGATATGTGACAGCAATGCATTTAAAGAGGACTTATTATCAAAGGTTAAAGAGTGTCTTACATCCCTGACGAAGATACTGAGAACAAAAAAAAACTACCTAGGAGTTCGTTTTGATGTTTTGGAAGTTTGAGGAATTGTTTATAGCGGAATAAGCTATTCGTTTGCCATCACCAGCTTGAAAACAATTTCATTTACTTGCATGACGGGTCTTCACCTGTTGAATCCCAACCGCATTCTGCCTAATTGTGCCACTTCTGGGGTTTCTCAAAGTCTGAAGAAGGTTTCAGGGGGTTCTCAATAGTAAAAAAATCAAGAAAGGCTACTCTATGCAGGGGTAGTCAAACTGTGGCCCTCCAGATGTCCATGGACTACAATTCCCAGGAGCCCCTGCCAGCAAATGCTGGGAGGGGCTCCTGGGAATTGTAGTCCATGGACATCTGGAGGGCCGCAGTTCGACTACCCCTGCTCTATAGGGTCACTGTAAATTAGTGGTGACTTGACAGCTGTTTCCGCCACCACAACTTGCTTTGGGGTTTCCGCTGCCCCCGTGTGCATTGCTCAGTGACAACAAAAAATCAACCGTGATGCATATGCTCATATTGCTACTGTGTCCATGCAATACTATACTCAACAAATTCTAAAAACAATCTCACCAAGAGTGCTTTTTTGTAATGTCTCATCTGTGTCTGTGCACAGATAGATGACACAGAGGACCAAAAAGGGATTCATATCTCACTATTTATCGATTTACTTATATATGGATTTCTATCCTGCACCTACACCTGAAGGTCCCAGGGCGGGTTAAAAGGTAAAGGTATCCCCTGTGCAAGCACCGGGTCATGTCTGACCCTTGGGGTGACGCCCTCCAACGTTTTCATGGCAGACTCAATACGGGGTGGTTTGCCAGTGCCTTCCCCAGTCATGACCGTTTACCCCCAGCAAGCTGGGTACTCATTTTACCGACCTCGGAGGGATGGAAGGCTGAGTCAACCTTGAGCCGGCTGCTGGGATTGAACTCCCAGCCTCATGGGCAGAGCTTTCAGACTGCATGTCTGCTGCCTTACCACTCTGCCCCACAAGAGGCTTTTCCCAGGATGGGTTACAGTGGTTTAAAATAAAAACAAGATAAAATAATCTAAAAATACATACAGACATTTAAAACATAACCCCCCAACTTCCCACAGGACACAGTTGAAACTAGATGTGAAAGGCCTGGTGAAGAGGCGTTTTTACCAGGTGCCGAAAACCACAGAATGTCTGGGGCCACCACTGAGAAGGCCCTCCTGCATGTCAACACCCCCTGTTCCTCTGAGAGAAGCAGAACTGCAAGAAGGCAATCTCCCTGAGATCCCAGCGCTTGGGAAGGACTGTATGGGAGAAGGCACTGCTTCAAATAACCAGGGCTCAAACCATTTAGGGCAGGGGTAGTCAAACTGCGGCCCTCCAGATGTCCGTGGACTACAATTCCCAGGAGCCCCTGCCAGCAGATGCTGGCAGGGGCTCCTGGGAATTGTAGTCCACGGACATCTGGAGGGCCGCAGTTTGACTACCCCTGATTTAGGGCTTTATATATTAACATCAAGAGCCTCTTGTGGCGCAGAGTGGTAAAGCATCCGTCTGAAAACTTTGCCCATGAGGCTGGGAGTTCAATCCCAGCAGCCGGCTCAAGGTTGACATGACTCGGTGCTTGCACAGGGGATATCTTTACCTTTACCTTATATTAACATCACTACCTTGAACAGAGCTAGGTAGCAAATAGGAAGCCAGTGCAGGTTTAGCCAGAGCTACTGCAGTTCCAGATGTGAAAGGACTGGATATGGGTTCGAAGTCATATGAACCCCAAACCTGGGTCCCCGAGCCAATGGACATCTGTGCTAAGAGAGGGTCCTGGTTTCTCAGTTCCAGAATTTCTCCTCATTGCCTTCCTTTGCGGGGCATAATTCCTAAGCAGGCCCCACTTTGGTTCCCACTGTGGCCATGATCAGAAGCCATAGGCTGCCCCTTGTCGGATCTGAACAAAAGCCTTCTCTCTTGCCATCTAAAACCTTGCCTGCAGCCAACAAAAACACGAGCCAGCATTCTCTTTCTACTACCATAAGGAACCAAACCACAAGTGCTAACCCAGGAACATATCCCTTCTGGAAGACAAGCTGTGGTCAAGATTGGTGCAACAGCTGGCCGAAGCACAACACAGCGGCAAATGGGTGAGACATACCTGTGCCCTGAAGGACTCACAGTCCATCTAGTTTGTGCAGTGGTCAACTGGATGCCTATGGAAGGCCAATAAACAGGGCTCACAGCCTCTCCTGTGGCTGACCTCAAGCAACTGGCATCCAGAGATATACTGAGGACATTTCCGCACCCGTTAAACGTAGTGTTATGTTTGCTAAAGGAAGTCGCTATATTCTGGCCCCTCCACATGACGTCGCCAACATCCAGCTACACCCTCCATTTTAAAATGCGAGCTGGGGAATCGCCAAGCTAAAAAGTGATTCAAGTGGGTAGCCATGTTGGTTTGAAGCAGCACAACGAAACAAAATCAGAGTCTAGTGGCATCTTTAAGATCAACAAAGATTTATTCAAGGTGTGAGCTTTCGACTGAGGAAGAGTGCTTGCACTCGAAAGCTCACCCCTTGAATAAATCTTTGTTGGTCTTAAAGGTGCCACTGGACTCTGATTTTGTTTTGTTGTTCAACCTGAAAAGTTGTTCAACCAGCAGGCAACCAGCAGAAGGAAGTTATGGAGGTTCAAACGGGCTAAAGGCGCCTGCCTCTTCCCACGCTCGCATCCGCCTCCATCTCCCTTGTTCCTGGGGATGGGGATTTCTTGTTAAAAAGGTCTAACTTCCTGGAGCAATGAATAGGTGCACATATGTGCAGGCAATGCCAGAAATAAGAGAATATTTTTTTCCAAGTTGTAACACAAAGCGTGCCTCTCCAAAGCTTTCTCCCCAAAAAATCAGAAACTAGATTAATTTTTAAAAGTATCACTCGTGATCTCATAATGGGTGGCATTCAAAAGCACTATGCATCTATGATTCCATGCATAGGAATTTCGACGGAGAAGTAAAATAAAAAAAAATTTAGCAGACATCACGGGTCCTTTAAAACATGGAGAAAGTGGATTGGTTGCTTGCATTGATTGACAGGTGGAACCATGACGTGTATAAGGTGTGTTGCTCTCTTCCGCGATTTCCAACAGTAGATGTGGCGGTTGAGATGCGTGAAAAGGTGGCAGACAAAGATGAGATGGCAGAAAAGGTTTAGTTGGCCTAGGAAGCACGATAAAATTTTGCGCTTTGCCATTCAGCTGGCATAATGCTATGTGCGGAAATTGCCTGAAAATGGAGGTTCTGCTAATAGCCAGTTGATGCTAAACTCTCCGGGACTGTTATGCGAGCTGTGTTGAGGAAGGAAGTCAGTTTAGACATAATGGTTAATAGCCATTCATAAAACTACCCTTTATGAAACTGGTTGGGCCCCCGTGTGACCAAGACATTAGCAATATCGTTCAACTTTGCACTTTTAAAAGGCCGACTTCAGGCACAGTTCTGAATCACTTTCTCACTTGCCCTGGAGCAAAGGAATCCCCAGAAAAACAGATTTCACCTTTCCAAGAGGGGTCTAAATCGTGGCTGCCCAATGTGAAAATGCCCGCCATTTTGAGTCATTTGGGCATGCCCCTTTCCTCGTCAGCGACCTCCCTCCCACCTTGCTCCTCCTCCTTCTCTCTATTCCGACAAATCTCTTTTTAAAAGAGGGATGATCATGTTACAATGCGGTTCCTCAGTTTTTAAAAAAGTCTTCTACTCTTGCACAACAGTGTTAGAATGTTATAACGTTATAACCCTAGTTTAAAAAAAAAATACATTCAAGAAAATTTGGAAGGGAGGGTGAACAAAGGTGCAGAATGGTGGAATTAAGGGTCACAAAGAAAACCATTATGGAAAAAACACATTTTTGGAAAGGGGAAGGGAGCAAAGCATGATGGGAAGCTGCCTCCGTCAGACTCAGTGTGGAAAGCATGTTGCAAAGTTCAGCCTGGGAAATGAAGGGAGGAAAGCCCAAATGCGGAAAGGCTCACAGCATCCAAAGGAAATCCAAAGTGAGGCTAAAAGAAGTTACGTCTCCTAATGTGGAAGCTGCCCAAGCCCTGCCCGCCCACACACCCGCTCACATTGTCCCCCCAACAACCCTGTCGTGCTTCCTTTTCCAGTCTGCCTCACCTTCACATTTGTGGCTGGTCTCACTCTGCTTGTGGCCTGCCGGACATTTGCACTCGTAGGATCCCACCGTGTTGAGGCAGTTCCCTCCTTGGCACAAGCCTGGGATCGCCTGGCATTCGTCCACATCTGTCCGGGGTCAGAAAGTGAGTTAAGACAACTGAACATAATTACAGTAACACCTCTCTAGAGAATCTGCCCGAGGCGCCTAACAAACCAAAATATGAGAAAACTTAGAGAAAACCAGTCAAAAATTACTGAACCATTCAAAATAAACCATGAAAATAATGGTAAGAGTTAAAAGTTAATTAAAAAGCTGGGTATAATCATATCGTTGGAAGGGACCTCCAAGGTCATCGAATACAACCCCCTGCAAAATGCAGGAAAATCACAACTCCCTGTTGGTGATTGCCATTTCCTTGGGCATGCAAGGACCACAAGAGCAAACCGCTGACACAATCCCTTCTGCCCACCCACTCACCGTCTGCCTAAAATTTCCCGCATAGTTTTGTGAGTCAGAGCTCTCTTCATTAGGTGCATGGAACAGGCATTTATCGAGGGTTAAATTCAGGCCAGTCTGGCCTGGAAGAAATTTGCTTCCTGATCCCAAAGTGGCGATCGGCATTTCCTTGGGCGTGCAAGAAAGGGCCACAAGAGTCAAGTAAAAAGAAATCTTTTGGCCTCTTTATCTAAGAAAAGGTTGCCTATGATAAAATTAAGTTTTTACATAGAGTTTTGCCCTAAAACCAGAGTGTCCCTCCTAATGTCACTGACATCTCTACATCACTTCCAGATGATGATGATGATGATGTTGATGATCTATTAGACTTATATCCCACCACTTTCCAAAGATTCACAGCAGCTGACAACAGAATCCTTGCTTCCCCCCCCCCCCCCCCCCAGTTTTCTTCCCTCTATGCTCTTGGTTAGTCACTTCCCCCTTCCCCAGCTTCTTGCTTGGTTTTTTTTTAGGGGAAGGAGGATTTCCCCAGGATTTTCAGCCATCTGAAGCAGGGAGAGAGGTGCCAAACTGGAGTATTCCCAGGCCCCAAGAGGGTAATGGTAACTCTACACAGTAATTTGTTCCTCTAGAAAATAAATATTGGATCATTTTGAAAACTAGCATCACAGATGGTCGGTTTTGGGAAAGACCTTCAAGGCCTTCAAGAGGAACTAAACCGTGGAGAACCACTGCCAGTGGCATGAGGCCCTGACAGGCTAAGCATGCCAAGGGTCCGACTCAGAGCAAGAGAAGCTCCACGTCTGAGATAGGCCAGCTCTAGACACGGGCTGGAGCCCAAGAAAGGGTTGGCCTTACCTTGACACGCTCCTGTGCGGATGTTGGGGATGAAGCCCCGGCGGCACGGGTGGGGCTGGGCGGGGCACATCTCGCAAGGGTGGCCCCAAGCCCGCCCGATGGTAGCACAGCACATGGTCTTGGTGCAGACGATGCCGCTCAGTTGGCCCTGGCACATCTGGTTGCTGACCTGGCTGAAGCAGGGCCCGGTGCGGTAATCTAGGAGAGGAAGAAGGCCAAAGACAGAGTCAACGGAGGCTACGAGCTCCCTCCCCAACACACATGATTTTTTAATGCAGAAGAATGAAAGTCAACATAAAAAAAACATTGTTTTAAGAAGAAGAGTTGATTTTTATTTACCCCACTTTTTACTACCCAAAGGAGATTACAATTGTCTTCTCTTTCTGTCCCCACAACAGACTCCCTGCAAGGTAGGTGGGGCTGAGAGAGCTCTAAGAGAACTGTGACTGGCCCATGGTCACTCAGCTGGCTGCATGTGGAGGAAGAGTGGAGAATCGAACCTGGTTCTACAGGTTAGAGCAGGGGTAGTCAAACTGCGGCCCTCCAGATGTCCATGGACTACAATTCCCAGGAGCCCCTGCCAGCATTCGCTGGCAGGGGCTCCTGGGAATTGTAGTCCATGGACATCTGGAGGGCCGCAGTTTGACTACCCCTGGGTTAGAGGCTGCCAATCTTACCCTCAATACCAAGCTGACTTTTGTGAGAGGCAGAAGGGGTCTGAAAGAAGCATTGAGTTGTATCCCATGTATCCATTGTGCTTTATAAAAAACAAAAATTCATTTTTATTTTTCTATTTTTATTAATATTAATACTATTAATATTGATACTAAAACTTAAATTAATAATAACATTCGTATACTGTGGCTCAGGGCGGTCAACATCATAATACACTAGGTAATACGTACAATACAAAAATGAGCACTATCTTAAAGATTAATCATTTCAAATTATCAGCAATGACCATGGCCATTAAAACATCCAAACCAGACTTTAAATTCCTGCTCGTTCCAGCTGTTCCCACTGGGGATTTTGGTAGAAGTTGGGGGGGGGGGCCGGAGGGCCCAATGGATGTTTAGAGCTCAAATCACATCAATTAAAACAGGCACTAAAAGAAGGTTCTCAGGAACTGGGGAAACTTACTAGTCATGGGGAGGGAAGATGCGGGAAGTAAACGCGACATGCTGATGTCACCCAGAAGTGAGGCAAGCACGCTAGTTCCACAGGTTGGTGACATTCTGGTTTGAGGGCAAAACTCTATGGTAAGAAGCTAAATCTAGCATAGAGTTTTTGCTCAAAAGCCAGAACGTCGCCCCATTAGATCCTTGGGCCAAAGAACACGGAGGCACTGGGATCTTTCAGCTTTTTACTGGTGACAGTACAGAGTACAGAGACAGTAGCAGACTATACTGAGGTCCAGTCCGCACGACTTCAAAGTAGCAGAAGGCTTGCAAATTGTAAACGCTACTAATTTGCAGTTCCGCAAGACATCGCACACAATCTGCCACACTCCTGAAACAGTCCTGCAAAAAGCGATTCGTTGTAGTGCTTAAAGGGAAATCGGGAAAAGTGGATTCACCCGCCGAAAAGTGCTACACTCTTGCAAACAATCTGCAACACTAGTGAAAAAGACCTGTGCGTTCCCATTGTTGCGGTTCCAGCAAAGTCTCTCCCCCTGGCTCTCTCCTCCGAACTTCCGGCGAAGCAATCGCCATTTTTTTTTCTTGGAGCGAGCAGAAAGCAATGAACCAACGAGCCTTCATCCACCCAATGGGGCTTCACCGGCTACAGTCCCTCCACAGAAGTGCTTTAAAGCCCCCCTAAGTCCCCAAGCACAACACAACCCTGTTTGCCAGTTCCCTTAATTTTTGGCCGAAAATCACGCCCATGCAGGGGGGGGGTTCTTTTCACTTGGGGGAGCATGGCAACAATGAATCGCCAGCTCACACGCCAGCTGCCAGCTAGATGGGTCTGTTTGTTAGAGAGAATCAAGGCATATTCGTTGCAACGTGTGTGTGTTTTTTTTAACTTTTCTTAAAGGGAAAGGGGCTTTCCTGGGGCATGATAACAACCACGCATTGGCTGTACGTTTGATTGATGGCCAGGGGCAGGACAAAGCACAGAAAAAATCGCTTCCTGTCTAGCGATTTTAGCGAGACCGGAAACCTGTGGGAAACGAATGAAACGCTACTGGATTCCACTAAAAAAGCAGGTACGCGTAACGCCGAGATTGCACTTTTAAAAATAGCGTTTCCGCTTTGCGAAACCAGTTGGCAACATTGGTCCTTGTGCGGAAACACCCTGAGAAACCTCCTAAACACCCCCCCTTCCCCACTATATACAAATATAGAACAATAGACCTACCCTTGGCCATGAGTGATTGGACAAGCCGAACCGTCAGGCTGCAGCTGCAGGATATGAATCTACTGGCTCCCTCAGGTGGTTCAGTGTGGCTCAGGATCTCGATCCTGCCTCAGACCTCAAGCTCGGTCCCTGGCAGTACTATGTACACAATGTCAGTTCTGGGCGAGGTTGGTACATCTCATTAATTGTCGGCACATCTCCCCGTTCCTGGAATGTGACCCCCCCCCCCACAATCCTCCGCCAGTAGCTACGAGGAACTGGACAAATCTAGAGGAATTAAGCCACCACCAACACTTTATTTAGGGCAGGGGTAGTCAAACTGCGGCCCTCCAGATGTCCATGAACTACAATTCCCAGAAGCCCCTGCCAGCATTTGCTGGCAGGGGCTCCTGGGAATTGTAGTCCATGGACATCTGGAGGGCCGCAGTTTGACTACCCCTGATTTAGGGGAACTAAACCTGGTTCTCCAGATCAGTCTGTTGCTTTTGACCCACTCTGGCTTTGACTCCTACCCTGGAACATTTTATTTACGCCCTGAATAAATCTTTGTTGGTCTTAAAGGTGCTACTGGACTCTGATTTTATTGTGCTCCTTCAGACCAGCACGGCTACCCATTTGAACCTGAACATTTTATGGGCCTTCAAGCGGTTGCTGGACTCAAATTCTGTCCTTCCGGCTAGCCACCTGAACCTCATTTGAGGGTTTCATTTAAAATCCCAACAAAACACACCTGAGGGTCAAATTGCCTTTGGGGCAGCTGACTCCAAAGCAAAATTAGCTCTCTAACCCAGTCTGGCTGGTTTTTATGTTCCGGTCTGTTAGCAATTCCAGCGGGGGCTGGGCTCTACATGGTGTCATCCCCTGCTGGAACAATTTTTCGTGCGGCGTCTCAGTGATCTTTGTTAAAAATTGGAGGAAGGCCAGGAAAAGCAACACACTGCAAAAGCACCCTGGAAAAGATCAGCTTCCCTTCCAAACAGGGGTGCCAGCCTCCAGGCGGGACCTGGAGATCCCCTGGAATTATAGCTCATCTCCAGATTGCAGATAGCAAGTCCCCTGGGAGAAAATAGATCCTCCACCCTCTCTGATCTCCAGAATCCATCCCTGGCCAGTGGCCTTTTTTTCTTTTTTTTCCAGGTAGCTTTTGGCTGTCAGTGGAAAATTTGGGATAAGGTTACCAGCTCCAGGACTGAAAACTCCCAGAGATTTGGGGATGGAGCTTAGGGAGGGCAGGAACTTCACTGGGGTACAGTCATGGAACCCTAGAGTGGGAAGGGGCCACAGGGGCCATCTAGTCCAACCCCCTGCTCAGGGCAGGATGAGCCTCAAGCATCCAGGACAAGTCTCTGGTCAGCCACTCCCTACCTCCTTAGGCAGCCCATTCCACGGCTGAACTAGACTCCTAGAATCCTGGAGTGGGAAGGGGCCACAGAGGCCATCTAGTCCAACCCCCTGCTCAGTGCAGGATCAGTCTCAAGCATCCAGGAGAAGGATCTGTCCAGCTGCTGCTTGAGATGCCAGTAAGGGGGAGCTCCCCATCTCCTGAGGCAGCCCATTCCATACTATACCAGAATTTTTCCTGATAGCTAGCTGGTACCATCCTACACATAGTTTAAAGTCATTTCTGCTGGTCCTCTTGCCAGCAAGAACCAGTCCCTGCCCTCCTCCAAGGAACAGCCTTTCAGATCCTTCCAAAGAGCCACCCTGTCCCCACTCAGCCTCCTATTTTCTAGGCTGAACATTCCTAAGTCCCTCAGCCTATCATCCCAGTGCTTGGTCCCCAGGCCCTAGATCCTCTTTGTGGCTCTCCTCTACACCCTCTCAATTTTGTCCACGTCCTTTTTGAAGTGAGGCCTCCAGAACTGCATGCAGTATCCAGGTTTGGACTGACCAATGTGATATATAGCAGGCCTAGGACCGCTTGTAGAGCCTCTTGTGGCGCAGAGTGGTAAGGCAGCCTTCTGAAAGCTATGCCCATGAGGCTGGGAGTTCAATCCCAGCAGCCAGCTCGAGGTTGACTCAGCCTTCCATCTTTCTGAGGTCGGTAAAATGAGTACCCAGCTTGCTGGGGGGTAAACGGTAATGACTGGGGAAGGCACTGGCAAACCACCCCGTATTGAGTCTGCCATGAAAACGCTAGAGGCCGTCACCCCAAGGGTCAGACATGACCCGGTGCTTGCACAGGGGATACCTTTACCTTTAGGACCTCTTGTGATTTCGATGTGACGCCTCTGTTGGTGCAGCTCAAGTCTGCGTTTGCGTTTTTAACTGCCGCATCGCACTGTCTGCTGCTCATATTTAGTTTACAGTCCACAAGTACCCTGTGACCTTGTCCACACACTCACCGCCACCGCAAAGGGTGTTTCCCTTCCAGTATGGATGCTTCTCAGGTTTGTGACCCAGGTGTAGATCTTGGCACTTATGTTTATTGAATTGCATCTTGGGCCCATTCTGCACTCCTTGCACAATGCACTTTCAGTGTGCCCTGGCAGATGGATTTTCCTGTGCGGAACAGCAAAATCTACTTCTAAAGTACACTGAAAGTGCATTACCCAATGTGTGCATTTGCTACCCTTCAAAGCAGTGGCTCTCAGCCTGAGGGGGTCAGGAAACCCTTTGGGGGTTGAACAACCCTTTCCCAGGGGTTGCGGCAGGGCAAGCGGCTTGGCCGGGGGAGGGGCGCCATCCACAACACCCTTGCGGGGTAGATTGAGATAGAGCAGCCTGTCTGGAAAAGTGGGAAAGAGCGAGAACGGCATGGTGGGACAATAGGCAGAACTGAGAAACCCCGGGGGGAAAAAAACAATCCTGAACCATGGATCTTCATGCCACGGGTCCGTTTCGGTTTAATTTCTGCGAAAGAACCCTTGCATCATTTTATCTGAGGAAGTGTATTGAAGGGTCGCGGCATTAGGAAGGCGGAGAACCACTGCTCCAAAGCATCCATTTTCTCCAAGGGAACTGATCTCTGTCATCTGGAGATGAGCTAGAATTCCGGGGGATCCCCAGGTACCACCTGGAGACTGGCACCCCGAGGCCAGGGGGGCCCACCCCCAAATATTCCCTGCTTGCACCCAACCAGTCCAGAGACTGCTCCCATATGCAGTCCAGGGCAAACACAGTGACAGAGAGGAGAGGGAAAGGAAGCAGCGGCAGCAGTAGAAGATATTCCAAGGAGGGGGGGTGTGGGGGGGGGGAGACAACAACCAAGAGTCGGGGCAGCTGCATGTTTCCTTTCTGGCCCTTGCTCTATTTCCACACCACTCAAACAAGGCCAGCTATCTTCTCCTGGGGATTTTCGAGTGATGGGAAACAGATTGTGGAGCACGGCTTGCTCGCATATTTTGCAACCTGGCAAAGCCTCTGCCGCTCATTACAGACCACTGACGGACCGAGCCTTCATGTGGGACTGGTTAGCCCGTTCCAAGAAAGCGGAATCTTTTCATAATGGAGAACAGTTGCATTTCCCCCACTGCGACGGCGGGCAGAACCATCAAGCGTAGTGGTGGGGAGGGGGCGGGGAGGGCTCTCCTTCTGCTTTTGGTCAGAGACGTTTCCTTTGTCGGGTTTTTCGGGACCCGATTCTACAGCAGACGGTCGAAGTCGGCTTTGGACAACGTGGAGCACTTCCTAAGGATCAAGGAGGCTTTAGGGGAAGCCCCAGACCGTTGGTGCTAGGGTTGCCAGCTCAGGGTTGGGAAAGACCAGGAGACTTTGAGGGGTGGAGCTGGGAGTAAGGGGGATTTGTGGTTGGGACAGGTTGTGCGCTCCAGCGAGCTTCAGCTGCTTTGGCATGGAGTGGAGGGGCGCAGAGCTCTAAACCTGCATGTGGGCACCAGCTGGCACACCACCACTGGCACTGCCCTTCCCCTCCATGCTGTGGCAATGATTGCTTCAGGCTCCAGTGATCGCCAAAGCAGCCGAAGTGCGCTGGAGTGCACAACCTTAGTGGGGATCCTTCAGTGGAGTGCTGTGGAGTCCCCCCTCCAAAGCAGCAGCAGCCCTTTCCTCCAGGGGAACTGATCTCTTTAGTCAGGAGAGGAGCTGTAATTCCGGGGGATCCTCAGGCCCCATCTGGAGGCTGGCAACCCTAGGGGGTGCAGGGAACTAGGATACACTCTCAAGGCTTCTGAGGTCCTTTCCCAGGCTACCTTGAGCCGGGTGCTGGGATTGAACTCCCAGCCTCATGGGCAGGATAGCAGATCTTTGTGTATTACAAGGACTAGTTGCTTTAAAAAGCTGTCTGGAATTCTCAGGCGCCACCAACAACAAATACTGATCTTATGCTTTTGAGCCAAGCTCTCTCTTCAGTCCTCAAGATAAAAATGACAACAATTCAGCAACTGGCTACCAATGGAAGCATTGTTGGGCCAATCCGTGGACTGTGTCCGCAGCTGAAAAACAATGTTGCAGCAGCAAACTCTTTGCACAAAAATCAGGTTCTTAAAGGAGCATATCCAAGTGCAATCCCTGTTTGTCACACAGTTTGGGAATCCTCAGAAAATGCAATTACTCCCCCTCCCTAGGAGGGAATTCGCAGTTATCCAATGAGGAAGCTTGAAATTTGAGTCTGCTTCCTCCTCCATTCCTGCCTCAAAAGATGACATATCAAATCTGCCTCGTATCTGCCTCACCACCTGCCTTCCTCCTGCCCTCCGTATTTTTTAAACAAATTTTTGAACATGATCAATCACGTTACAATGCAAATTTGCAGCAACAATAGCACTTGCTTTCTGGAGACTGTCCAGAAAGTTAAAAGTCAAAAACTTTACTTTCATAATTTAAGGTGCAACAGGGCATTTTGTAATCTTTGTGAAGAAAAACTGTTGTGTAATGGTGCACAATGCGCTTTGTCTTCATGGATGCATGAAGACTGGAACTCTGCAATTGTGTCGGTCAATGCACGGCTAGATCCTGACCGCAGGATCCAGTCGGTTTAAATCAAAACTGGCCTATAGTGTACACCGGCAAGAAGATCCCTTTGTTTGTGCATGCATGTAAGTTTGGTGGGATTCTTTGATTTATTTTTTGCCTCTTTGTAGTCACAATAAAGAGCTGAAATTAACTGCCAGTGTCCTGGTCTTTCAGCACATGGATCTAACAGCATCCCAGCCCCCAATACAGAAGAGCCTTCTGCCGTCCACATGTCGAAAAACCCCCCTGTGGAAGAAGCCTTTCTCTGCCACACAAAACCACTGCGCTCCACTTTTTTTTTTGTTATTTCTGTCCCGTGACATTTTGGAATCTTGCTTTGAGCCGCCTCTAGTCCTATTTCCAGAAGAAATATTTGAAATGCACTTAAATAGATTTTGGTGTTTTTGGCTACACGCGGCCTTTGGAAACATATACTGAAAAGCAGAAGGAAAATCTCATAAACCACATAAAACAGACAAAGCGCAACCTTCCCCCCATCCAGTCTAAAGGCATCTTAACATCCCGAGGAGGTGCAAATTCCGGGTACTGGAATTGTAAGAAACTGACCACAGACATGCTACTGAATTCTGCCGCCCCCATTGGTTCACCTTGAACCGCCCCCTTTTTTTGTTTTTCACTCCTCCCTTGTGCAAACCATCCTGTCTTTATTTTTACTCTTCCTCACACAATTCCCCTCCATACACACAAAATATTCTATTTGCATGTCAGTTGCTTTCTAAAGGAACATCATGTGCAGAAAAGGTACCCAAGTCAAGTAATTCCATTTTATGGAAGCCAACCTGAAGGACACAAATTCTAATCAAGAGGAAGAGTTATTTTTATACCCCGCTTTTCACTGCCAAAGGAGTCTCAGAGTGGCTTACAATTGCCTACCCTTCTTCTCCCCACAACAGACACCCTGTGAGGGAGGTGAGGCTGAGAGAGCTCTGACAGGACTGCTTTGTCAGAACAGGTTCTAACAAGGCTGTGACTGGCCTAAGGTCACCCAGCTGGCTGCATATGGAGGAGTGGGGAATCCAATCTGGCTCACCAGATTAATGCTTTTACCCAGGGGCTCATGGGAATTGTAGTTCATGGACATCTGGAGGGCCGCAGTTTGACTACCCTGACTACACCAACTGCATTAAGCTTTGGGGTTCTAGAAAGCCATTTGTCAGGCAGATGTTACACACATTTTAAAAGTGGAGGAGGAAAAAACAAAAACCCCTCCAGTTTCCCAGGCCAAGAACTTAAGCTCTCATCTTGCCGGCCTTTGATGGTATCAAGGGCTGATTCCGCACTTACTTTGTTTATTCTGTTGTGGATCCTGCTGAATACAGATCAGTTTGAACTCGGGTCTTCTTCTATCCCCCCCATTAAAACAGAAAAGTGTTCTGCACGTGATTAGGGAAGCTCAGAAGTGCAGCAGAAGCCTCTTTCGTTGTTTGTTGAAGGGGAGGGAGGATTGGAGACAGCACAGGAGGGGAAATAAATTCAAGAGGCATGTCTCTGCTGAGAGAAATTAGCATGTCTCTGCTTTAGTCATGCCAATTTTTCAAATATCGAGGGTTATATCCACTCCAGGATATTGCGGGGAAAAGGTAGGGTCATTCCGGATCAATCCTGCTTGTTGTGCAGGGAAAATTTAAATCGGCCAAAGTCAAAATGGAAATCACATTCAGTGGAGACGGCAGGGAATGAATCAACCTGGGATTGGAATAAAAGCTCTGTGCAGATTCAGTTCAGATCACTACCAGTCTAAAGTAGGTATGCCAGTCCCCAATTGGGACCTGGAGACCCCCTGGTTTTAATAACAACAACAACAACAACAACAACAATCTGTACACAGCCCGTGGCGCCACGGGCGCCACGGACTGAATAAAAGAGTAAGGGGTAGTGGGGAGGAGTTAGGGCGGGACCGGTCCGGGATAAAAACTCGGAGGGGCCAATCAGGAGCCATGGGACGGGAAGCCTTCTGTCGGCCACCGGAGCGGCCTGAGCCCTCCTAGCGCCCATTTTATTACTCTTTAAAATGGGCTTATAATCTAGTAATAATACTAATAATAAATTTCCCATCACTCCCAAGGCCAGCTTGTGGCGGATTACAAACGTCCGATAAAAATCCCATCAAAACCCCATCAAAAAGTGGACCACAAATCGCATTAACAGACACATGGCGGAATACCTCCAACTCCTCCCACCCCCCCATCCCTACCACTGGAGGGAAGGATCACAATAATGCTGTTTAACACCAGGGGGCCCCTGTCAATCTTCTCCACTGCCCCCCGTCCTCAACCAAAGACCTGGCGGAAGACCTCCATTTTGCAGCAGAACACTGACAGCTCCTGCAGGGCCTGCAGCTCACCCGAGAGCTCATTCCACCAGGTCAGGACCAGGACCGAGAAAGCCCTGGTCTTGGTTGAGGCCAGGCATGCTTCCCAGGGGCCAGTACATTGTCACCCACAGAACGTAGGGCTCTGCAGGGGGCATAGGGTGATAGGCAGTCCCTCAGATTCTTACGGCTCATCTCCAGCCGACAGAGATCAGTTCCCCTGGAGAAAATGCCTGCCTTGGAGGGTAGAATCTGTAGCATCACACTCCACTAAGGTCCCATCCCACCCACTCCTGGCAACACTCCTAACATCTCCAGGTCTTTCCCAGCCCAGAACTGGCAACCCTATCTAAACCCTATCTAAACCCTATCTTTGTTGTTAGCCCGATTTTAACAAAAGCAATACAGGGACTGCTCCAACCTGAGTGCAGTAAGTGCTATCATGCTCAGTTCAGAACATTCAAAACCCAACAACCTTTGAGGGATCTTGTGTTGAAAAAAGAGGGTGGGCAGAGTAAATAAGCAGCCTTGGCTAGCCCGATGCCAGCAGGTTTGTCTGAACAGTTAAACAAATCCCGCTAGCAGCCAGTTACTAAAACGTACTTATTTATGGCCCCACCCATTCATCTGTCTGCTTATCTGCCCACCTATTTATATACTGATCCACTCCCAAATCACCCTGAACTTCTAGGAGAATTTCAACATCTGTGTTCCGCAGGGCCTGCAAGACGGAGCTCTTCCGCCAGGTCTACGGTTGAGGCTGGGGCTGCCGTGGCACATCGACTGCTCTCCCCCGAGCTTCTTCTTGAACACTGTTGACCTCCTTCTCCTCCACCCCCCTTTTAGGAATGGGGAGGGGGTAGGAAGGGAATTTTGTTATTGTGCTGCCATGTTGTGATGGTTTTTAGTCTTTTAATGGGAATTTTGTAACCCGCCATGAGCCATTTGGGAATGGCAGGAAATAATAATAATAATAATAATAATAATAATAATAATAATAATAATAATAATAATAATAATAATAATAAATCTTTATATGCTACATACATATAAAGATTGATGCCCAGAATACGGGGAGCAATTTTTAAAATGCCGCCACCTCGTACATGTATTTGTATTTGTGTTTTATATCATTTTACTGTTTTGGGGTGATTTTATTGATACTGTTGTAAACCACCGCGAGCCAGTTTCTGGGAGTGGTGGTATAGAAATACAAATAAATAAAATAAAATTAAAAGGTTAAAACAAGTTAAAACAGCACAATCGCAGCTGTTTTAATTTTTTTTAACCTGTCGCTGTTTATTTAAATTAACTAGAAATGAAATTTTACCTGTTGTAATTGTGTACTTTTTATTTTTTGTACATTGCTCTGAGCCAGCTTGCTGGGAGGGAGGTCTAAAAATCCAGTAAACTAAACTAAAATGGGTCTGTCTGATATGACAGGGTTAGCAACCAGTTACTTAAATGGAATACAAAGGCAGTTTTTTAAAAAACCACACTGTTTGAGGGCTGTAGGTGTGAGATGACAGCACTTACATTCTGTGAAGTAGAGTCAAACAGTGGCATGTCTTATTTGAAACAAAAAAACAGCGCCCATCAAGGTCAAAATTTACCTTTATGTAAACAGGTAATTAAAAGTGTGTTAAAATAGCCCTTTATGAAATCCATGGGATCACTGAAGCCAGCGATTTCAGGCTATCGCTGACCAGGGCCGCCTACCTAGCATCGCAATCCCACCTTTGCTGCCAGAGTAAAATCCGTGGGTTCAGAGGTGGCCGTGGACACTGGGCATGGTTTGAGCTCTTTATTAGCACCCAGGCATGGTACAGAAAGGACCCCCCCCCAAGGTCACAACGGGGCCTATGTCGGGCCAGGGCCATCCAGGACCAAAAATGCTCCAGAAGAGACAAAAAATGCCCCAGGTGGCTCTGCCATGCTTCGCAGCACAGTGGAGCCAACTGGAGCATATTTTTTGTTTAGAAACATGGCATTGCACCTCATGTTCGAACACAAACAACAATGCTTCTGCCACCCTGCAGCGTGGCAGAACCCCGCCATCCCGGATCCCATGCGGGAGCACAAATTTGGGGCGGACAAGGTGCAACCGGCAAAATGTTCTTCCGGGTGGGAGCAGGAAGAAGGGGGGCAACCTGATCCAGAGCAAATGCCAGCCTATAGCCTAGCCCGATGACCATTGTGCGGTAAAGGTCCAAGGGAATTCTGACAAAATGGCCACCTCAAAATGGCTGCCACAAGAGGTTGAGCTGGCCACAAAATGATTGCCACAGCTTAACTTTAGTTAACACAAGTTAAATCCTCGTGCTGTGCTGGCAGCAGCTGCTAAAACGACATCTTAAAACATCTGTGCTGCCAATCAAATCTCCAACAGCAGCAGCAGCAGCAACAATAAATGACACAGAATGCCATAGGAAATGAACTGTGTGTGAACGAGACCTTTGGGTACTTGTGGATTGTAAGCTAAACATGAGCAGGCAGTGTGATGCAGCGGTAAAAAAGGCAAATGCCATTTTGGGCTGTATCAACAGGGGCATCACATCAAAATCACAAGATGTCATAGTCCCATTGTATACGGCACTGGTCAGACCACACCTGGAGTACTGTGTGCAGTTCTGGAGGCCTCACTTCAAGAAGGACGTAGATAAAATTGAAAGGGTACAGAGGAGAGCGATGAAGTTGATCTGGGGCCAAGGGACCAAGCCCTATGAAGATAGGTTGAGGGACTTGGGAATGTTCGGCCTGGAGAAAAGGAGATTGAGGGGTGACATGATAGCCCTCTTTAAGTATTTGAAAGGTTGTCATTTGGAGGAGGGCAGGATGCTGTTCCCATTGGCTGCAGAGGAATGGACACACAGCAATGGGTTTAAACTACAAGTACAATGATATAGGCTAGATATCAGGAAAAAGATTTTCACGGTCAGAGTAGTTCAGCAGTGGAATAGGCTGCCTGGTGGTGGTGAGCTCCCCCTCACTGGCAGGAGGTGAGCTCCCCCTCACTGGCAATCTTCAAGCAAAGGTTGGATACATACTTTTCTTGGATGCTTTAGGATGCTTTGGGCTGATCCTGCGTTGAGCAGGGGGTTGGACTAGATGGTCTGTATGGCCCCTTCCAACTCTATGATTCTATGATTCTATGATTCTATGATTCTATGATTCTATGATTCTATGATTCTATGATTCTATGATTCTATGATTCTATGATTCTATGATTCTATGATTCTATGATTCTATGAACGACGAGAAACTTCAGCAGTGTGAATGAGCAAAAGGGGTGTGGGCAGAGAGACAGAAAAAGAGTAAGAAGCAGAAAACATTTGTATATTCCTAAAAAGTCAAATGGCAGAATGTCATCAGATCATAGAATCATAGAATCATAGAGTTGTAAGTGACCTCATGGGTCATCTAGGCTAGGGATGCTAGTGTCCCAGGCGGAACCTCATGATCAATTCTATAACATTATACTTCACTGAGGTCTCTCCCCACCTCAAATCCCACCAACTCCCGGATCCACCCCCAAGGTGTCCAGGTATTTCCCAATTCAAAGCTGGCAAACCTGTGGATTCCTTGATTGAATCATAGAATAATAGAGTTGGAAGGGATCTCCTGGGTCACCTAGTCCAACCCCCTGCACTATGCAGGACACACACATCCCTATCACTCATCCACTATAACCTGCCACCCCCTTGAGCCTTCACAGAATCAGCCTCTCTGTCAGATGGCTCTCCAGCCTCTGTCAAAAATCTCCAAAGATGGGGAACCCACCACCTCCCGAGGAAGCCTGTTCCACTGAGGAACCGCTCTGACTGTCAGGAACTTCTTCCGGATGTTGAGATGGAATTTCTTCTGAATTAATTTCATGCCATTCATTCTGGTCTGTCCCTCTGGGGCAAGAGAGAACAATTCTGCTCCATCCTCCATATGGCACCCTTTTAAATATTTGAAGACAGAAAAAGAGTAAGACGCAGAAAAGATTTGTATATTTCTAAACAGTCAAATGGCAGAATGTCATCAGATCTCAGAAAGAGAAGCAGCCTACATCCTGATGGGTTAACAGCCTACATCCTGATGGGTTAAACACCACTTGGCACCTTTCTTGTCATTTAGGGCAGGGGTAGTCAACCTGTGGTCCTCCAGATGTCCATGGACTACAATTCCCATGAGCCCCTGCCAGCGTTTGCTGGCAGGGGCTCATGGGAATTGTAGTCCATGGACATCTGGAGGACCACAGGTTGACTACCCCTGATTTAGGGGATTAACTGGTAATCTTTAATTAGGGAAAGGAATTGACACCTGTCAATTAACCGAGAGTTTAAAGCAGGGGTAGTCAAACTGCGGCCCTCCAGATGTCCATGGACTACAATTCCCAGGAGCCCCCTGCCAGCATTCGCTGGCAGGGGGCTCCTGGGAATTGTAGTCCATGGACATCTGGAGGGCCGCAGTTTGACTACCCCTGCTTTAAAGGGTTGGTTGTAATGGGGGAACAAAGGGATTTCCATAGCCTCAGGAAACCTCCTTGAAATGTTGAGCCTCGGGGGGGGGAGGACATTTATATGGTAAGAAATATTATTTAACATTTAGGTTTTCATATATTTTGTAACTGAATTGGCCATGTATATATTTGAAAAGGCTTACTCTTAGCTCATGTATTTTTCTGTCGGAATACTTGAGGATGCTGAAACTCAACCAGCTCAAAAGTAGGTAAAGGTAAAGGTAAAGGTATCCCCTGTGCAAGCACTGGGTCATGTCTGACCCTTGGGGTGACGCCCTCCAACGTTTTCATGGCAGACTCAATACGGGGTGGTTTGCCAGTGCCTTCCCCAGTCATTACCCCCAGCAAGCTGGGTACTCATTTTACCGACCTCGGAAGGATGGAAGGCTGAGTCAACCTTGAGCCGGCTGCTGGGATTGAACTCCCAGCCTCATGGGCAGACAGCTTCAGAGAGCATTTCTGCTGCCTTACCACCCT
Organism: Paroedura picta; assembly: GCF_049243985.1. Classification (NCBI taxonomy): domain Eukaryota; kingdom Metazoa; phylum Chordata; class Lepidosauria; order Squamata; family Gekkonidae; genus Paroedura; species Paroedura picta. The sequence continues at coordinate 8,813,048 of NC_135372.1, read as the reverse complement.
GCACCACAAGAGGCTCTTCAAAAGTAGGTAGGTGGAAGTTATGTACTTTGTTTGAAATCATTTTACATTTGTAAAAAAATATATAGTAATTTATTGTGATAATTATCTTGTCGATCCTACCACTGAAGAAGACTGAAATTTTGAAAATGGGAATTTGAAAAAAAAAAAAATTGTATCACCGGAACCCATTTTGGATCAAGATTTGTGTTTATAATTTCTACAATTAAGATATGAAGAGATTATCTATGAAGGATTAAGTCCAAATAAAAACAAGAAAATATTGAGAAAGCCAATGGGTCAAATTTTTCTTATTTTTAACTTACAACCCAGGCATGTTTCAAGAAGAAAATAAGGAAACAACAAACACATATAAGGTTGGGGGAACAGTGAGATCCAGGTGGGACCTTTGGATCCCCTGAAATCACAGCTCATGTCCAGACTACAGAGGTCACATCCCCTGGAAAAAATGGCTACTCTGGAGGGCAGACTCCAAGGGCCAACTGAGACCTCTGTCCTCTCTGGGCTTGATCACCAAACCTCCAGGAATTTTCTTAGTAACCCAACCCCCTTCCCCCCATCACCATTGGTGGCCAAAGGGGACCTAGCAAGATAAACGGACAGGAAAAGTGGAGAAGTAGATTATGAGGAATCAACTAGAGACGACTCAGGCTTCCATGATCCCCAAAGCGGCTGAAGCGTGCCAAAGCACTCAATCTTCAGCACTGCTTCTATTCATTGGGACGGTAGGTGAACATAATATTCCAAGTGTTGGCTATCTCACAAAAGAGAATATCTCAACACTGGAGCAAAAAGAGAGAGTGAGACAGAGAGAGAGTGAGACAGAGAGACAAAGAGACAGAGAGAATGAATTTGTGTGAGCAGGAAAATATGGACAAAAATAGCTTTTCGTACTGAGGTTCCAAGCAAGCTAAGGGAAGGGCGCCAATGGCATCTACAAGGCTGAAATCTGGAGGCCAAAGCGGGCTGGCCGTGGTCCAGGCCACATCTGGGCCTGATTTGAATGGGTCAGATGATTCAAGATTTAATGATGCTCTAATCAAACTTTATTAAGGCTCTGGGAAGTGAGCCTTTCCCCCTCTCCTTGGCCCAATGGGGACCGGGCGCCAGCCTCAGGTATGTTGCTGGCAGATCCTGCCTCCCGCCAGCTGTGGAAAGGGAATCAGAGCCGTCCCAGGCAGCGGTGATTCAGGCAGCAGCTTTTATGGCTCCTTGCAAAAGGGCCTGTCCACTTCAAGTCAATAGCTACAGATTCTTCCAAACCTCCCCCCTGTCCCAGGTTTTGCAGTCCTCAAGTGCTCCACTGGCCCGGATGGATTTTGGACCTGGGAAACCCAAATTCCAGTCCCTGCTGAAGCTGTGGAAATGCAGCCCTCTTTCGTGGAGTTCCCGGGGAGAAATGTCGTCTGGCCAATGATGGGCACATGGAATGTAACAAACAATATTTTTTAAAACAAAGTCCAGCTCCCTCTTTTTTTAAAAAAACAATTCTTTTTGGAATTTTGCTGTTGAACAACCGCTGTTGCTCCAGACCAGGGTTCTTTTGTTTCCAATGTGAAACACATTTTTCAGCCTCCCTTTCCAACTGACTGGGACAAAATCCTCCGGCATCAGACCCCCGAGCAACTCCATCTTGAGATGGAAGCATGAGCACATGTTCCTGATTTTGCATCAGATTTATTTATATAGTTGTCACGAGTTTCCTTTTCCTTTTCATGGCCATTTGGGTAGATTGATCTTTAACGGCGCACGCCCCTTGGGTGTGTGTTTTTAGATGGACTTGATGCAATTATTCAGACATACAACTACGGTCATTTCTGCACGCACTGTATACATAGTGCTGACATTAACCATGGAAAAAAGGTGCACGTTTTGTGGAGAAAACGTTGCAAGACTAACAATTTCTGGGTTCTAGTCACACTAAGGAGAAGCAAAATCAAACAAGGGTCTTTCCCAGTTGAAAACGACAAGAATGGGGCAATTCAGAATCCTCTTTATCGACAAATCACCATATCTGTAAATTCAGGAACAGGAAAATCTAGAACCAAACTTCAGTTAGTGACCCTGAGCTTTCTGAAGCAGCCATTTGTCCCAACGGAACTGGACTGCACTCTGGTGTGTGCGGTGGGGGAATCATGAGCCACAATTAAGTTTCCTGGTTTATTTCCTCAGGGGAGAAGGAGAGTCAAGCTAATTCACGCCATAGTAATCCCCATTAGGGATGTGTGATTCACCTTAGATAAGCCTGAAAAAAAAACTTGAATAAATGCCAATTCGGGTTGGAGGGGGGGGGGCTTATCTGAACTGAATCACAAACCTTGTTAGTTTAAATCGGCCGGATCAGAAAAGCCCGAATTAATTTGGGAGACTCGGCTGATTCGGCCAGCCATTTCAGCTGAACAGCCAAAATGTGGTGGATTGATTCAATCAGATCAGATAATATGGGATGAAATTAATTCAAAAGAAATTCTGTCTAAACATCCGGAAGAAGTTCCTGACAGTCAGAGCGGTTCCTCAGTGGAACAGGCTTCCTCGGGAGGTGGTGGGTTCTCCATCTTTGGAGATTTTTAAGCAGAGCCATCTGACGGAGAGGCTGATTCTGGGAAGGCTCAAGGGGGTGGCAGGTGACAGGGGATGAGCGATTGAGATGCGAGTGTCCCGCACAGTGCAGGGGGTTGGACTAGATGACCCAGGAGGTCCCTTCCAACTCTATTATTCTATGATTCAGTCAAGGAATCCACAGGTTTGCCAGCTTTGAATTGGGAGATACCTGGACACCTTGGGGGTGGATCCGGGAGTTGGTGAGATTTGAGGTGGGGAGAGACCTCAGTGAAGTATAATGTTATAGAATTGTTCATGAGGTTCCGCCTGGGACACTAGCATCCCTAGCCTTCGGCGTTCAAGATCTGAGAAAGGCTATTCACAATAGGAAGTTCTGAAGAGCATTCATTCACAGGGCCCCCCATGAGCCAGAAGTGACTTGACAGTACTTAATACAAACACACACAGCAGGAGAATCAGATTGTATATTTTCCTAACTTATTTTTTGTGGCCAGGC